>NC_060138.1:289396805-290021805 GCF_021461385.2 Schistocerca piceifrons | reverse complement strand
TGTGTACCAGGTCAGTTGGACTCCAGACCTCATGGTGAATGCACTGGCTGGAGCTACTGTGTAGGACAATTGAAATTGTTTAAATAAAGACTGAATGCAAAATAAAGACTTATGCCCATCGTATCCAGCAGCCCAACACTGGCTGAATCCTTTTCCTACCAACTCCAGGGAAGAGGTGGTGCTTGGATAACTTAGGTTAGTGCAGGTAGCCCAAGTGACCTTTTTTCTCGCCAAACTTTTCCCACCATTTTCTTAGGATAGTGGAGGTAGCCCAAGTGATCTTCTTTCCACCAAAACTTGAGCTTTCCACCATTTCTTGGGGGGGGGGGGGGAGGAGGGAGGGTGCTAGGTTAGTGGAGGTAGCCCAATTGACCTATTTTCCAGCCAACATTTGAACTTCCTTCCATGACGGCATTGTGACCTTGCCACATCTATCTCCCCCATCTTGGATCCTCCATCTTGAATAAATTTAGCAACAGTGCAACGTGGGATGGTGCTCTCCTTGCCCTACTACTAATGATATAACTGACGATTAGTGAAATAATGTTTGATATTTCTATAATCCGTTTGGAAAGTATTTTAAATTTCATTACGTGGCTCAAGCTTCTCACCAATGTCTATGACTCAGCTTCATGTAATAAGACACAAATTTCGAAACCTTTAGGCAGGCTGGCATCGGCAAATCTGAATTCACTGACTGAGCGTTTTGCTTACTTTTCTTTCTTATCTTGCTGACATCAGTAAGTCTGAACCAGTTTGAATTGGTTTAAACTTGCTGACTCAGAAGGAAGGGCTGAGAAAAGTGTGGGCAGCCACTCATGGCAAATTATTGCCTGAACTATCATAGCAATCGCTAAATGCTTTCTGCTTTTTGGAACATATGAGCAGCTTACCAAAAATGTTAAGTATCACATATACTACTAATAACAGTCTTACATATTTCATCTACTGATTACCTGCTGGAACTCTGGCATGTTTTTCTCATTCAGCGCTGGTAATCGAGAGAGCAATGATTGTCTTCTAGTATGCAGCCATGTCGAAACTCTGAGCCTTTGGACACGAGAGACAAACTCTCCTTTCCAGAAATAGCTATGAAATCTTCGCGGGTTATCAGCCGAGTGGCGTCGTCTTCTAGTCGCAACGTTTCAATGGATTGCGTATACATCATCTTCAGGCGAAGAAGACAACGCCACTTGCTTGATAACCCGTGAAGATTTCATAGCTGAAATACGCCGAGAAAGCCTGCAATCGCATATCTCCAGAAATACTTTTGAACATGGTACTACTCTATGAAAATTCATATCGACAGGTACTTTTGAGTATGGCATTAAATTATGGAATTTCATATCATTCAGAACCTGTTTTAAACTACCTGTGTGAATGATCCATCCAGTTTTATTACTTTGTGACCTATTCCAGTTTTTTTGAATGTGACCCAACCACTTTTCCTTAAATGGTGGCCCATTCCATTTTTTAAACAGTGTATGCAAACAGACTATACAATTTTTTTAAATTTAGCCATCCCATATAAACAATGACACATTCTATTTTTTTAATGGTTACCCGTTCCATTTTTGAATGGTCTGTGTTTATGGTCCATTCAGTTTTTTTGATCAGTGACCCATTCCATTTTCGTATATGGCGATCGGTTCCATTTTCTTAAATAGTCTCTGTGGAAGACCCAGTTTTTTAAATGGTGACCCATTCGATTTATTTCAGAGGTAAACAGTTTCATTTATTTGAACAGGCTATATGAATGACTCGTTCTGTTTTTTAAAAATGATGTGTGCAAATGGCCCATTCTGTTCTTTTCAACAGTCTGTGGGAAAGACGCATCATATTCATTTTAAATGGTTTAAATGTTCCGTTCTGTTTATTAATTGGTCTGTCTGAATTACCTGTTTCATTTGAGTGTGTGTGTGTGTGTGTGTGTGTGTGTGTGTGTGTGTGTGTGTGTGTGTGTGCGTGTGTGCGTGTGTGCGGCGCGCGCGCGCGCATTTACAAAAATCTTGGTAATAATCAAATACTTTTGAAGATGGAACTCAATTCATTTGATGAATCTTATGGAAATACCTACTTCTGAGTATGGTGCAAATGTATTTCAATACTTAATAACATGGTGGGATGTACTTACAGATTTTCCTGTTTCGTTACAGGTAAAAAAATACTGTGCTGTCACTTGCTATTTCATTTTAATAGATACTAAATAATTTGGTCCAACACCGTCTTCTTACATTTCTAAGCACTATGAATGGTTAGTACCACTTTTACTTCATGCTAAAATTAATGTTCCTGCAAGCACCATCTTGCATATTTTTGGATTTCCCTGATATTGCCATCTTGCGTTTTTAAATATCCTGCATCATCATGCTGACGATGTCGTATGTATACAATGTGATCAAACGTATTTGCCCCCCCCCCCCCCCCTACCGTCGTAGTACGCGAGATTTCCACGCCCCTAAACATAAACATCTCTGGATCCACTGTTTCCGATGTGATAGTGAAGTGGAAACGTGAAAGGACATGTACAGCACAAAAGCATACAGGCCGACCTCGTCTGGTGTCTGACAGAGACCGCCGACACTTGAAGAGGGTTGTAATGTGTAACAGGTAGACATCTACCCAGACCATCACACAGGGATTCCAGACTACATCAGGATCCACTGCAAGTGCTACGACAGTTAGGCGGGAGCTGAGAAAACTTGGATTTCACGGTCGAACGGCTGCTCATAAGCCACACATCACGCTGGTAAATGCCAAACAACGCCTCGCTTGGTGTAAGGGACGTAAACACTTGACGATTGAACACTGGAAAAACGTTGTGAGGAGTGACGAATCACGGTACACAATGTGGCGATCCGATGGCAGGGTGTGTGTATGGCGAATGCCCGGCGAACGTCATCTACCATCGTGTGTAGTGCGAACAGCAAAATTCGGAGGCGGTGGTGTTATGGAGTGGCCGTGTTTTTCATGGAGGGGGCTTGCACCTCTTGTTGTTTTGCGTGGCGCTGTCACAGCGTAGGCCTACATTGATGTTTTAACCACCTACTTGCTTCCCACTATTCAAGAGCAATTCCGGAATGGCGATTGCATCTTTCAACACGATCGAGCACCTGTTCATAATGCACGGACTGTGGCGGAGTGGTTACACGACAGTAACATCTCCCTAATGAACTTGTCTGCACATAGTCATGACCTGAATGCTATAGAACACCTTTGGGATGTTTTCGAACGCCGTCTTCGTGCCAGGCCTCACCGACCAACATCAGTACCTCTTCTCAGTGCAGCACTCCGTGAAGAATGTGCTTCCATTCCCCAAGAAACCTTCCAGCATCTGATTGAACGTATGCCTGCGAGAGTGGAAGCTATCATCAAGGCTAAGGGTGGGCCAACACCATACTGAATTCCGCGCATTATCCTATGAAAGAAGATAGCCTCCAGAATCAGAATGTTGGTTCTATCTGTGTTCATTCAGTCAAATACTAAGTAAATCTTACGCTTCAGTTATTTTTCACAAGTAATGGTTCAAATGGCTCTGAGCGCTATGGGACTCAACTGCTGAGGTCATTAGTCCCCTAGAACTTAGAACTAGTTAAACCCAACTAACCCAAGGACATCACAAACATCCATGCCCGAGGCAGGATTCGAACCTGCGACCGTAGCGGTCTTGCGGTTCCAGACTGCAGCGCCTTTAACCGCACGGCCACTTCGGCCGGCTTCACAAGTAATAACATCACATTTTACGCATTCTGCTATCTGAATGTAACATCTTTAAAATCTACACCCAAGTAAAAAATATTTGTGTAAATTATACTTTTGCAGCTGCCCGCGAGAATATCCTCTGCAGTTAAGAGGCTACAATTAACTTCAGTTCAAGAACAGTTAGTTTTGCTGACAAACTTTGATGCCTGACAAAGTGATCATTTCTTCTCTAATTATCAATATTGTCTGAGATAATACGAATGGAGGCATTTACAGTTTATGTGTCTGCACATTAAATTCTCTTCATCCACTACAGATTTTCGGAAAATAATGATACAACTTTCGTAAGAACAGGAGAACATCTATTTTTGCGTAGGTGGTAGTTAGAATTACGTTCCACAAGTAAATTCATAACGAAAATATCTGATCCAAATCCGCTGTAATGGTACGAGAAGCCCATCATCTGCACTTCACAATGACGTGTAAAAAAACTCATTTAGTGCATCGAACTGCAAGAAAATCATGATTTAGCGATGATGCAGAAATTAGAAAACATTGTGCCGTGTCAATGGCTGGTGTTGAAATTACAGAACACCTGGTATACTTTGATTTATATAACTGAATAGACGTATTGCTCAGTCATCTATCTGCATTCACAATCTAGTATACGGTGTCTGTGAAGTAGCAGAGGGTGATGTAGGAATGATCCAGAAACTGGGAAGGGATCTGCTGTGTCACTGGTTGGCGTTGAAATTATGGAAGAACTCGTAAAATAGCTAAGACTGATCATGCTATCAGCTGAGGTGTGTGTTACTGTACATTGCCCCATATCAACAGTGTCTTTCCCATCCATCCACTAGTACACTGTTCATTGCTGCGCGATGATTGACTGACAACACTCGGTTGTGATGGAGGGAGCCTTTGTGGAAGACTGGATATCTGCTATTTGTGACTGTGGAGATTGGGATTAAATGTAGTGGTCATCACCTTCAGACACTTGTTTGCAAGTATTCCTCAATTCTGCAAACTCGTCCTATTTCCATATGCTCTGACGCTCTCCAAATGTATTTATTTTTTTCTTTATTTTTGTCACCAATAAGGTAACAGTACCTCTTTTTATTTCTACTACCTCATGTGTGTTGTGAACAGCACCTTTCAGCAATGGTCAACACTGGAATAGTAATTATGCACATGAGTGCAAAATGAGGAAACAATGCTCATCGAAACAGAACATCGACACATTGACTACCCTGTCACTGTGGAAAATGAGATTAACTGTATAGGTCATCACATTCAGACAGCTGTTGGAAACTCTCTACAATGCTGCAGACTCTTCCAGTTTCCAGATTTTGCGATGTGTTCCACATTTTTGTCAATGAGAAACATTGCCTCTGTGTTTTATTTCTATCAATCTATGTGTTGTGGAAGCTGAATAGTTTACACAATGTGATGTTCAGCTTTCTGAGAGAGCCAAAGGATCAAAATTGGTGCAGCAGCTGACACAGATATGAAAGTCATGGTAGAAAAACAAAGTGTAGGGCGACGTACAGATCTGTAGACATACATTGCTTGGATGTATTACACTCGAAAAAAAAAATGTATTAAGCTCCTTATGGAGGATCAATACAGAAACCCTCTCTTGTGATCGACATGGTCCTCCTCCAGTACAGTCGACGAAACAATACGCAGATGTGTGCAAGCAACATCGAGCACTGGCCATATACTCAAATGGAGTGATATGTGTATATGTAATAAACTCGATGTCAAATCGCAGATGGTACTTGTTTCTTCAATATACCGGAAGATGGAGAGAGACACAGAAAAATCTTATAGCAGGTTCTACAGTGGTATAGCTGCTTAAAGTTTGGATGCAGATAGTTCCCTCAAAACTACTCCAATTTTGCTCATAAAACTAATAGATATCGGCTGCATCTATTCTCGTGGAATCATTATTTTTACTATCGTTATCACAATTGCATGTTTAAAAAATAAGTGATACATCAATTCCTGTGCTATTTCATACTTCATAACCTCTACTTGAATTGTAGATCGTTGTGGAACCTGGAAATGATAGTCTTATTTCCAACATGTGAGTAGATTGTGTGAAACAGGCTGTGATGATCAAATTGCTCACAAAACTAGAACGCAAGTATCTGCTGCTAACAGTCCGCAGCTCGTGGTCGTGCGGTAGCGTTCTTGCTTCCCGCGCCCGGGTTCCCGGGTTCGATTCCCGGCGGGGTCAGGGATTTTCTCTGCCTCATGAGGACTGGGTGTTGTGTGATGTCCTTAGGTTAGTTAGGTTTAAGTAGTTCTAAGTTCTAGGGGACTGATGACCATAGATGTTAAATCCCATAGTGCTCAGAGCCATTTGAACCATCTGCTGCTAACAGAAACTTTGCATACATGTCGGTAGAGTTATGGATCAAAAGTGTCAAATGGAAGCATGCAGATGATAACTGGTTTTTATGTAACAGAAGAGAGAGAGAGAGAGAGAGAGAGAAAGAGATGCGGTAAGATCTTGTAGGAGATTCTATTACAAGAGAGGCTCTAAAAATTTGTTTCATAAATGCATGTGTGATATAGCTTCACACTGGTAAAAAAGGGCTTGTCATAGTGAACAAACATCCTCTTGAATTATAGCTTGTTGTTGTCGAACGTAAAACGATTGCGTTTTCTATGATATGTGAGGTAATGATGTGAAAAATTGTATTCTGTTATGTTATTTCCCAGGTCTGAAATGTTTGTAATACACATATGCACGACAGTTTATTTACTGACACTGATTTGAACGCAGACACGTTCTCAGGTCGTGTAATTTGCCCATCAAACTGGAAGAAATTGCTTAACATAGATGTTTTTTCTTCGGAGTTGAAATTCTAGCTTTTACTTTACTCCGATGTTGTTTTTGAAATAATGAGGACATTCTGCGGTGATCAGTAGTTCACGCAGCAAAAAATTGGAATTTTTACCCCACCAAGGCAGGGGGGACATCTGTGGGTTCTAAATTTTAGTCTTCAGTAATCGGCGGCGACGCACTGCGTTGGATGTCGCAAAATAATGAGATGCGAATTGTATCCTGCAATTGGACGTAAAGACTGTTTCGATTTTGCTTATGAAACTAAAATAAAATGGACTGTGCCCATTTCCGTGGAAAGCGGGCATTTATTATTGTCGCTGATGTGGTTTCTTTTTAATAGATGCTCGATTATAAGAGATGCATTGACGTTCGATACAGTTGTTACAACGAATTTTTTCTCTCCTCAGAAAGGCAGTCACTTACGTTGGGTTGTGTGGGGCATGGTTCAATTTGTGTGTGTGGGTGGTAGCGCTAGGCAGCTGTGTCCCAACCATGATGTAGCCTGTGGGGTGGGGTGGCCTTCATTTATCTCATATTGATTACTTGGGTTTACTGCTTTCGTGTTGGCAAAGGACTGTCGCCTCAAGGAAGGACTGGGTGTCACTCATCCACTGGCAGAATGCTGATAAGCCTCAGAAAAACCGCAAGGCACTTTGCAGCAGCAGCTAGTAATATCAAAAAGCCCTTGTCTCCCATAGGTGGAGGGAGGGGGGGATGGAGGGAGGGAGGGGGAGGCATGAGAGGAGGCAAAAGTGCCTCTAATTTTCGTACATTGGGGAGAACACCTGTTCAACTACCACACCTTCTCCAATCTTTTGGGATGACAATTTTCCCCAGTAAATGTGTTACATTATGACCCATTCTTTACAAGTGCTGGTTCTTTTCACAACAATTTCGGTATGTAATTAGATCGGTGATGCATTTTTTCACATCACTTATGGTAGCTTGTACTGGCTTTGATTTCCTGGGCTGCAAGGTGATTGCCGTGCAGGCGCCTGTATCGAATTGTGACGTCAAGCAGCAATAGATACAGTCCTCAGAGCTGTATGCTTACAGGTAATACACTTATTAAACTCCTCTCTGTCCAACACCAGCATCTCGTCAGTTGAATGTATTTCCTAAAAAAAAGTGATCTGTATGATTAATTAGTCAATTAGGACCGGTCTTTACTTCAATTTCGCAACCAAAATAAATAAAGTACACTGGCCTAACCTTCCTCTTCCGCATCTGAGCAGTTTGAATGTGACTGGGGTGCCCTTGGGCTTTCCATGAGAAGCATTAGGGTTCGAGTCTTGGAAAGGGTACCACCATTTTCAATTTCCCGTCAGTTCCAGGGTGGTGAGTGGGGTGGAACGTCAGCACAGCCCTGGGCCAAAGAAATTCCGACCAAAATTCGTAACTCACGCCAAAATTCGAAACTCCTACCAAAATTCGAAATTCCCCACAATAAAGTAGGTGGGGGAGGGGCAGAGGTGTGGGTGAGGGGGAGAGCGAAGTTATGAATTTGATATCAAAATTGCGCCAGGAGTCTCATTTCTATACTACTGGCATATGATTCATGATGCAAGGTGCAGCAGTTATACTGAAGTGAAGAGTAAGCAAGCATTGTTTCCTCTGGATCACAGGGTCCTGGGTTCGATTCCCAGCCGGGTTGGCGATTTTCTCTGCCTGGGGACAGGGTGTTTGTGTTGTCCTCATCATTTCATCATCATCATCTTCATTTGTGTTGAGTGTTTATGGAAAAAGTTCAAGGCAATCGTAAAATGCGTTTTAGACAGGTACGTGCCGAGTAAAACTGTGAGGGACGGGAGAAACCCACCGTGGTACAACAACAAAGTTAGGAAACTACTGCGAAAGCAAAGAGAGCTTCACTCCAAGTTTAAACGCAGCCAAAACCTCTCAGACAAACAGAAGCTAAACGATGTCAAAGTTAGCGTAAGGAGGGCTATGCGAGAAGCGTTCAGTGAATTCGAAAGTAAAATTCTATGTACCAACTTGACAGAAAATCCTAGGAAGTTCTGGTCTTACGTTAAATCAGTAAGTGGCTCGAAACAGCATATCCAGACACTCCGGGATGATGATGGCATTGAAACAGAGGATGACACGTGTAAAGCTGAAATACCAAACACCTTTCTCCAAAGCTGTTTCACAGAGGAAGACCGCACTGCAGTTCCTTCTCTAAATCCTCGCACAAACGAAAAAATGGCTGACATCGAAATACGTGTCCAAGGAATAGAAAAGCAACTGGAATCACTCAATAGAGGAAAGTCCACTGGACCTGACGGGATACCAATTCGATTCTACACAGAGTACGCGAAAGAACTTGCCCCCCTTCTAACAGCCGTGTACCGCAAGTCTCTAGAGGAAAGGAGGGTTCCAAATGATTGGATAAGAGCACAGGTAGTCCCAGTCTTCAAGGAGGGTCGTCGAGCAGATGCGCTAAACTATAGACCTATATCTCTGATGTCGATCTATTGTAGAATTTTAGAACATGTTTTTTGCTCGAGTATCATGTCGTTTTTGGAAACCCAGAATCTACTATGTGGGAATCAACATGGATTCCGGAAACAGCGATCGTGTGAGACCCAACTCGCTTTATTTGTTCATGAGACCCAGAAAATATTAGATACAGGCTCCCAGGTAGATGCTATTTTTCTTGACTTCCGGAAGGCGTTCGATACAGTTTCGCACTGTCGCCTGATAAACAAAGTAAGAGCCTACGGAATATCAGACCAGCTGTGTGGCTGGATTGAAGAGTTTTTAGCAAACAGAACACAGCATGTTGTTATCAATGGAGAGACGTCTACAGACGTTAAAGTAACCTCTGGCGTGCCACAGGGGAGTATTATGGGACCATTACTTTTCACAATATATGTAAATGACCTAGTAGATAGTGTCGGAAGTTCCATGCGGCTTTTCGCGGATGATGCTGTAGTATACAGAGAAGTTGCAGCATTAGAAAATTGTAGCGAAATGCAGGAAGATCTGCAGCGGATAGGCACTTGGTGCAGGGAGTGGCAACTGTCCCTTAACATAGACAAATGTAATGTATTGCGAATACATAGAAAGAAGGATCCTTTATTGTATGATTATGTGATAGCGGAACAAACACTGGTAGCAGTTACTTCTGTAAAATATCTGGGAGTATGCGTGCGGAACGATTTGAAGTGGAATGATCATATAAAATTAATTGTTGGTAAGGCGGGTACCAGGTTGAGATTCATTGGGAGAGTGCTTAGAAAATGTAGTCCATCAACAAAGGAGGTGGCTTACAAAACACTCGTTCGACCTATACTTGAGTATTGCTCATCAGTGTGGGATCCGTACCAGATCGGTTTGACGGAGGAGATAGAGAAGATCCAAAGAAGAGCGGCGCGTTTCGTCACAGGGTTATTTGGTAACCGTGATAGCGTTACGGAGATGTTTAATAAACTCAAGTGGCAGACTCTGCAAGAGAGGCGCTCTGCATCGCGGTGTAGATTGCTCGCCAGGTTTCGAGAGGGTGCGTTTCTGGATGAGGTATCGAATATATTGCTTCCCCCTACTTATACCTCCCGAGGAGATCACGAATGTAAAATTAGAGAGGTTAGAGCGCGCACGGAGGCTTTCAGACAGTCGTTCTTCCCGCGAACCATACGCGACTGGAACAGGAAAGGGAGGTAATGACAGTGGCACGTAAAGTGCCCTCCGCCACGCACCGTTGGGTGGCTTGCGGAGTATAAATGTAGATGTAGATGTAGACTAGATTGGATTGTGAAAGAAAATGGACTGTATAAAAATTGGGGCTTTGTACAGGTGCTGATGACCATGCAGTTGAGCGCCCCACAAACAAAACATCATCATCATCAACCAACCTTTGACGGGTAAACAAAAACAACAAAAGTGGCTGAGAAATGTGATTGGCGGGGGGATGGGGGGGGGGGAGGGGGGGGACTCTACATAGACCATGTGGGAAAAACATTTTTTGTCGTTTTATTGTTTCTCACAATGGTCGTCTTTTAAAGTTTTTACACTTCAGTATGCCCTTGAACCAATTCCGAAAATACTCTTTTAGCTCTCATGTTGGTACCTCAAAAACTTGGTTGTGGACGTATTTAGCAACTTTTTGAATGAGTTGAAAATCGCTGCCACTTATCTTCGGTTTGACGCAAGCGCACAAAAAAATGTCATTAGGCGATAAATCAAGGGAGTGAGATATTAATTTATTAATTTGATGTTTCTCTCCGTCTGATCACTTATATTTCAGGTGCTGTGTGAAAGGTGGCTTAGTCATGATGAAGAATGATGAGTGGTTTTCGGTCCACTGATAATTCAATCTCTATACTGTACTTAGTGTAAGACACAATGGACCCTCAAATCAAATATTTACACACTTAAATTGTTCCACAACATTTCACCGATCACTTTGCAACATGGGTTGGTAGAGCTATTGTAATTTACTCACTTACCTCCATGAGTTTCCTTAGAACCACAGCTTGCCCTGAAGAGATGTAAGTACGTATAGTGCAGGGTACCTATATTGCAAGTCTAGTATATAGTTCAAGCATTCACCGTTAGTCAGTGCTGCAGCTGCAACACTGCAGTTGCCGGTGGTGGCGAGAAATTCAAATCCAAGATGTGCAAATGGCGGGAATTTAAAAAAATAAATGATGGCGCTGGTAGAAAATGTACGATGATGCTGATGTGAAATTCAAAAATTCAAGATGATGGGAAATTAAAAAAAGCAAAAAATTTTAAAAAATAAACGTTTAGAAGATGCAACAAATCTCTTTCGTTGACTACCTACATCACACGACCGTCCTCTTTTGGAGCAATGCTGCGCGGTGTGAGATCCTTACCAGATAGGATTAACGGAGTATATCGAGAAAGTTCAAAGAAGATCAGCATGTTTTCCATTATCGAGAATTAGGGGAGAGAGTGTCACGGACATTATACAGGATGGGATGGACATAATTAAAGCAAAGGCATTTTTCTGTGCTGCGGGATCTTCTTACAAAATTTGTCACCAACTTTCTCCTCTGAATACGAAAAAATTTTGTTGACACGACCCACACAGCGAGAAATGAGCATCATAAGAAAATAAGGGAAATCGGAGCCCGCACGAAAAGTGTTGTGGCTTGCAAGACAGTCAAGCCACTATGAGGAAGCCGAAAGGCACGCGTTTAAGCTCACGCAGGCTGGCGTGAGGTCTGGAACAGAACAAGGTAATTAATATAGCCAATAACGTACGTAGCTGCTGGAATACTTAACTTTAATCCACAATTGGTGAACATCGCTCGTGACGGTACATGTTTTACAGCATCAATAGTAACTGGTAATGGCGCCTTGCTAGGTCGCAGCAAATGACGTAGCTGAAGGCTGTTCTAACTATCGTCTCGGCAAATGAGAGCGTAATTTGTCGGTGAACCATCGCTAGCAAAGTCGGCTGTACAACTGGGCGAGTTCTAGGAAGTGTCTCTAGACCTGCCGTGTGGCGGCGCTCGGTCTGCAATCACTGATAGTGGCGACACGCGAGTCCGACGTATACTAACGGACCGCGGCCGATTTAAAGGCTACCACCTAGCAAGTGTGGTGTCTGGCGGTGACACCACAAAAAGATCTTTTTTCCGTACTCTATTCGAAAGTGAGAGAATTACAAACTGCTTGTTGGCTTCTGTCTCGGGTTCTTCGCCTGATGACTTTTCTGACGTTTCGCCAGCACGTGTGGCTCCATTGCTAATGGTGGACTGGAGCCGAGCTCGCAGCCGCAAACTATATGTACCTGGTGCGCCAATGTCCAAGGGCTTCTCCGCCGTCATTTCCGGTGCCATTCTCTTGCTATCTGCGACGGTCTTTCGCTGCAGCACGGGAGGCCAGTATCCGTTTACCTTGAGGGTACCTTCTTTCTTGTTGAGGCTATTTTTGTGTTTATGTATTTCTATAGCTTCTCTGAACAAGCAGATGTGATAGTTGTTCTCTACAGCCAGAAGTTCCAAATTTTACTACGTGGTCCGTCTCAAACAATGCGAACTCTGCCACAGCCGATTTCGCCACCTGCCCCAACCTACAATGTCACTTATGTTCTGTGATCCTGGTGTTGATTGATCGTCCAGTCATTCCAACATAAACTTTTCCACATGTGCATGGTATGCGCTATATTTCCGACATTGCAAGCGGGCCCCTTTTCTTCTTTGCCGGTCTGAGATGCTCAAAGAGATACTCAATGCCAGGATCACAGAATATAAGCTTGCCACCTTAATGGGTCTGAGTCTTTTCTAAGGTCACCTGCGGCCCATGTATGGGACCACAGTACAGTTATATTTGCCTCCCTGGGAAAATCTGTCAGTTTGTCAGCCATTCTTCCCCTAGTACGTGAAGATTGAAGCTAACTTCTACGGCGCATTCTGTTATATCAAGTGAACCTCCAATCTATGGGCACTGGTGGCTGAGAGAGTTGCATCTTCTCTAATGGAGAGATGCTAGGGGTGGGAATCGGCGCCAATAAGGGAGGCATACGTTGAAACTTTCTGATAGATTAAAACCGTGTGCCGGACCGAGACTCGAACGCGGGACCTTTGCCTTTCGCGGGCAAGTGCTCTACCAACTGAGCTACCCAAGCACGACTCACGCCCCGTCCTCACAGCTTTACTTCTGTCAGTACCTCGTCTCCTACATTCCAAACGTTACAGAAGCTCTCCTGCGAACCTTGCAGAACTAGTACTCTTTTCTAGTGTTGATCATTGAGCAACTCTTTGTTTTGTGTTAATGCTTTGTGTATGCGGAAATCTTCTGGGAAAGGGAGGTGTTGTCTGTCTTTACTGATTCTTGTGACGTTCATACCTATTTCAGTAGTCCTTGGTCTGTGGTATTCCTCTGTCACTCAGTCCCCCACCCCAAATTTCACATCACTTCTTGCCACTCACGTTTTTCTTCCAACTCACTCTCCGTCACAATACAGAACACTTACGTCCACTGTTCTTAACTTCTCCCACCCCCACCCACTCACCACAAAAAATTAAAACTCCGTTAGTATTCCTTCATTACTCTTACACAGTAACATAATTAAATAGAATAACACACATAAAATAAACTACAGAGGAAGAAAAAAATATATACGAGGGTCACTCCAAAAGAAATGCATACTATTTTTCAAAATCCATCTTTTATTCTACATGTTTGAAAGTTTTACAGTGTGTAGATACATCCTTTAGGAACAATATTTTCATTTCTCCACGTAAAATATCCATCCCTCTCAACGGCCTTACGCCATCTTGGAACCAGTGCCTGTATACCCGCACGGTAAAATTCTGGACCAACCTGTTGGAGCCACTGTTTGGCAGCGTGCACAAGGGAGTCATCATCTTCAAACTTTGTTCCACGAAGAGAGTCTTTCAGTTTCCCAAAGAGATGATAGTCACATGGAGCCAAGTCAGGACTGTAAGGCGGGTGTTTGAGTGTTGTCCATCCGAGTTTTGTGATCGCTTCCATGGTTTTATGACTGACATGTGGCCGTGCATCGTGGTGCAACAGCAAAACATCCTGCTTTTGCCGATGTGGTCGAACACGACTCAGTCGAGCTTGAAGTTTCTTCAGTGTCGTCACATATGCATCAGAATTTATGGTGGTTCCACTTGGCATGATGTCCACAAGCAAGAGTCCTTGAATCGAAAAACACTGTAGCCATAACTTTTCCAGCAGAAGGTGTGGTTTTGAATTTTTTTCTTGGGTGAATTTGCATGATGCCACTCCATTGATTGCCTCTTCGTCTCTGGTGAAAAATTATGGAGCCATATTTCATCACCTGTCACAATTCTTCCAAGAAATTCACTCCACCATTCTCGTACTGTTCCAAAAGTTCGCTGCATACCGTTTTTCTTGTTTCTTCGTGAGCCACTGTCAACATTCTGGGAACCCACCTGGCACAAACCTTTTTTAACGCCAACACTTTCAGTACTCTGCAAACACTTCCTTCCCCTACCCCAACGTAGCGTGACAATTCGTTCAGTGTGATGCGTCTGTCAGCAATCACCAATTCTTTAACTCTCTGCGCATTGTCTTGAGTGTGTGCAGTATGAGGCCTGCCGCTGCGAGGACAATCTTCAATATTGCCGTGCCCGCTTTCATCACGTAACCTGCTTGCCCACCGACTAACTGTACTGCGATCGACAGCAGCATCTCCATACACCTTTTTCAACCTCTTGTGGATGTTTCCCACTGTCTCGTTTTCACAGCACAGGAATTCTATGACAGCACGATGCTTCTGGCGAACGTCAACTGTAGGAACCATCTTGAAGACATGCTGTGACGGCGCCACTCGCGGAAACAGGTTGAACTAAGTTTGAAAACAAGCGGGATGGATGTAT
This sequence comes from Schistocerca piceifrons, assembly GCF_021461385.2. NCBI lineage: Eukaryota > Metazoa > Arthropoda > Insecta > Orthoptera > Acrididae > Schistocerca > Schistocerca piceifrons. The sequence continues at coordinate 290,006,904 of NC_060138.1, read as the reverse complement.
CTGCACAGTGTAAAACTTACACACATGCAGAAAAAACTGTATTTTTACAAAAGTAGTGTGCATTTCTTTTGGAGTGAGCCTCGTAGATCAAAGAAAAAATAGTGGTAATGTTGGCAACACTACAAAACACATTACACACTTAGATGTATACAAATATACAGTGAACAGGTGTGTACGAAACTGTGCTGTGTTAAATGAAAAAAATGCATAGTGTGCAAAGTTGCACAAAATTAGACCACAATTAATAGTGCCTAACGAAGAAAGAAACGAAAGACGTATTAGAAGACGGCATTTCCTGATGTAGGTGAAAAACTAAGCAGAAAGTACCTTAAGTATCTTTAATTACAGAGCACTGATGACACTTTACTTTATTAAAGTTGAACGCGTATGGTAAGAGAAAAACAATTTTCTTGTAGCAAAACGACGGAATAAAAATATTCCCCGGATCTTAATTGATTTTGACTACCTCAATGGGACGTTTACCTGTTTGCGCATTGCTCCCTCCTTTGTCTCCTCCCTATTTTTGGGTCTTTTTACGGTTTGGTACTTTATGGTTCCCTCTACTTTTACTTTTTTTAAAATGAGTTTTAACTCTTTTAACAGTTTACCACTTTACGCCATTTATGTCTTCCAGTAGTATTCAGTTTACATTTTCTGTTGTACGTATTTGAGTCTATAATCTCGTGTGCACCCGATACGTAGTACTTTTCTCACACTGCCAGTCCGCCCTAGGACTTCTGCACATGCGTAAAGTGGCCTATCATATGGTTCACGTTAGTGTGCAGTGAGGCGCGGCGTTGCTCTGATCCACTAATTCTCCAGATTTTTCTTTTTCCTTCGATTCTACCCACCGCACCGTATTTTGACGGTTTATTTGTATTCCATTTTAGGTGCCGGCAGTTGATTACCCTCCTACATCATTACATCGTGGGCTGCGACATGATTTTTTAAATAGAGCGAAATTCTAGGAACTGGAGGAAGGTTTAATATCAATTGTTCTCCATTATCATGCTGCAACTGTATCGGTTATTGCCACATTTTACATTACTTGCATTCAGCCGCTTTTTGCAATGATCGTATGTTCTTTTTATCCAAGGTGGTCACTACCTGGTATTTTATCGCGGTTTCCTTCTGTTCAGAACTTGACCTGATGATGTAACTAACATTGCGAAACCGGACGTGCCTTTTAAATAAAGTAGCCTTATATAGCTGTAACCGTGTTTTTTCACTTGGTATGAAGCTTTTTGTGCTGGGGATGTCTGTTGAATAAACATTTGTGTAGAATGAAGCAAGACGTTACGTATCGACTCTCGTACGTTCTTCCCGTGCTGAGACTTGTAATGGGTTTTTGATTCTGTTTAAAGTTTTTGTGGTGGTGTCTTCGTGTTATTGGAAAAGGTATGAAAATGTAGCAGCAAGAATAACAATATTCTTTGAAAGAAAGAAATAATCTCTGATAATTCTTATTTATGTGCTGCTGAGCCCGACTATAATGAATTATTTTGTCATATCTTATCTCTACAAATAAATATTGAAATACTGTTTCACTAATTCAGTAAGTGACGTTAAAATGTATGCACCAAATAGTTAATATATAACACCAAAACCTCTTCCCATAACAACACTGCTGTCATCAATATTTTTATCTAAAGTCACTGATTAATTACTCTGAGAAAAATTAATCTTACACACCAGCCACAAAAATTATTTCATTTACGTAAAGTCTAAGAGTGTTCTACTGAATGTTATTTTCACTCTTAGAATAGAAAAATAATAAATTCCTGTGGGTTCTTGTCCTCGGAGTTCAAATATTGTAATATGTGATTATTTCTCGTTGGGCTTTATGAAAGGCTCTGCTTATGTGCCTCCTTTACCAACAACAATGAATGAACTGAGACATCGCATAACAGCAGCTGTGGAAGCAGTAACTCAAGACATGCTCGCTGCAGTGTGGGAACAATCTAAACACCGCAATGACATCTTAAGGGGGGCATACTGAACACCTATGAAAAGGTATAAAAAAATTTTTTTTAGTTTTCCGTTCATCAAAAAGCAAAATTAATTGTATATGTTTATTATGTTCAGAAATATAGACGTTCCAAATCGGATGATTCATTTTGATACACCCTGTATAATACCTTACATGCCGATACAGTTTTCATCTACACAACATTAAGGTGTGAAATGACGACCGAACAAAAATTATCGTAACGACTTGTGACCGTTTTTGCTGCCTTTGCTTCAGTTTGCTGGTTTTACTGTATTTTTCGTAATATTTGAAAAAAAGTGTGGTTATAATTATCAGTGCAGTTTTCCACGTTTGTGATTACAGTTGAAAATGACGACTCAGTGCGTCAAAACTAGTTATGTAACTTTTTAAAAATATTGTTGTTCTAGTGAACTCTGCCTTGATGACCGTTTGTGGTGTCAAATAAGCATTTTAAATTTCTTTCAGGCACACTCCTTAATGACAATTATGTCGAAATACGAAGTATGCTGAGGATAGTTGAACAGGTAGTTAGGGAGCGCGCAGTCCTTGTGGCGGAGTCTCGGCTGGAAAGAGGGCTGTTTTCAGGAGGGCGGCAGCCAGTGGAGTGGCGGCAGTGAGCCGGGTGCTGAGTGCTGACGGCTCGCGCCGGCCGGCGGTAGTTGGCGCTATTTTCAGCGGGTAAACACATTGTCGGTGGCGCCCCAGTTCCCGAGTTGTGACGCGGCACCGCGCAATGACAGCGTGGGTTCGCGGTCGCTGTGGCAAACACGTGTATGCCTCCCACTCCCACCAGACATTCCTTCTCCTTCTTCTTCTTGTTCTTCTGCTACCACTATTACCGCTTTTTTTTGACACGCTACCTCTCAACTTTTCTCTTCCCTCTCTTCCGCTGAACCATATTTTATCTATCAGTTTTGTTTTTGTTTCGTCCTTTAACCCATCCCATATCCTAATTTTGTCTCAATTTTACTCCAGCTTTTTACCTATTTCTGACAATTTCCTCTATATATTTGCATTCATTTTCCTTTTACGTTTTTCTATGATGTGTACGATATATCTTGTCAACATCTTCTTTAGATGGCTCCACAAAATATTAAACTTCCTTTTGGCTTCACCTGTAATTTTTTCGACCTAATTTTTACTTACATCTTACTATTTAATTTAAATATTTCTGCGATTGTCTTGTATCACAGTTAGCTTACAATTTTGATTTCATTTATCGTTAATTTCCTTTGGCTGAACCTAAGACTAGCGTCCCTGTGCATAATAACGTTCGTTATATAATTTATTTATAATTTTTTAAACATGAGCCGGCTGCGGTGGTCTAGCGGTTCTAGGCGCGCAGTCCGGAACCGCGCGGCTGCTACGGTCGCAGGTTCGAATCCTGCCTCGGGCATGGATGTATGTGATGTCCTTAGGTTAGTTAGGTTTAAGTAGTTCTAAGTTCTAGGGGACTGATGACCACAGATGTTAAGTCCCATAGTGCTCAGAGCCATCTGAACCATTTTAAACATGACTCTGCTAACTGGTTTGATACCGTTATTCATTTTGTAACACACCCGGGAGCAAAGGGGGTAAATATGCGGTACTAATAAAAGACAGTCTTTAGCGCTCGGCCGGCCGCTGTGGCCTAGCGGTTCTAGGCACTTCAGTTGGGAACCGCACTGCTGCTACGGTCGCACGTTCGAATCTTGCCTCGGGCATGGATGTGTGTGTGTCCTTAGGTTAGTTAGGTCTAAGTAGTTACAAGTCTAGGGGACTGATGACCTCAGATGTTAAGTCCCATAGTGCTTAGAGCCATCTGAACCATTTTTTACCACTCGAGACTGTACAACACTCCCTAGACACAGGAACGGGGTTGGATATTTAACGACCGTGTGCCTAAACCCACGTACCTGGTCGTTCCTGGAGCGATTGATCTGCTGCTCTCTGCACTGCCTGCTATGATGTGTCCTGTAATGACCATTGTCGAGCAGGGAGAGGAGCCACTCACACTAACAATACCAAGTTGATCTCGTAGAATTCACTGTATTATGATAAAAACAGAATACAGGTTGGGGCTGCCCTGTTCACAATTAACATTATTCCACAATGGATGTAATCAGTATTTGTACTCCAAGTTCGTGTCCGTTTTGACGTATAAGGTTGCTGTCTAAATGATGGCATCGAGTGCAAAAACACGGTGCAAGGAACACAAAACAATCACTGTTCAACGGATGTTTCATCAGTTGACGATTGGCACATTTCTTCCAACAATACTAAACAATTCAATGGCTTATAACACGAGCGTACGCGTGATCGAATCGTGACGTGGATGCCCCATTAAATTTCGGGTACGATGTGCGAACGAGAATGTACCTGCGCTAGTGATGTTCAGCCAGTCAAAACGATATGTGTTTCTTTCACTTAGAACTTGCAATAGGTTCACACCAGTCCACATTATTTTTCCGTAACCGGCGCGACGTGATTGATTGTTGTTCTCCCGACACGACGCACGAAACCGAGAAACATCACCTTTAGGATAACGATTGATACTGCGTCGTGAACACTGAAATTAAACCCAAAACTTGCGTGGCAAACATTGTAATATTACTTCACCGTAACTTGTAAGATCCGTGCTACAGCCACGGCGTCGACACAACACACCGCCCACGCTCCACGAAAGCTATGCCACGACGCCCCACTGTTCCTCTACCATCGGCAGAGAGGCGACTATCGATAGTCAAGGATACAGTTCTATGCTTACAATTTCTATCTCTTTATGCTCTTCTACCGTTCAAAAATTTTCGCACACTTCTTTTAGGGACTGCCGAGTGACGTTAGGTGGGTTCGTGTTACTTTTTAAGCGATATTTCTAATGCATTAAGTTAAAAGTAGTAAATTGAGCCACGTAATTGTGTTCATGTTTTCTGTTTCAGGTCATGGGGCGCGAGCGAAGGAGACCGGCGCTGCATACTTCCTTCGTAAACGTTCTGATAGCACCGATCGCGCGAAACGTATCAGCCCACGGCCAGACCATAGGATAAGATTGCCGCTTCACTCTTCTGCCTCTCTGATATTTAATTATTGTACATTATTAAAGGAAAAAAGATTTGTAATATTTTAAATGCCTCATATGTTGTGAGACTGTAACGGAGTTTGTCTATGTCCATCGGCCAAAACTTTGTGTGTGGCAACGTATTCACAGCTTTTAATTAGGGCAGTACTTTTACTATAAAGGATGTTTGTTTTGACTTGGAACAACTAAGTATTTCGAAATATTCGCATACTTTAGAAAAAAATAAATTTCCAGATGAAAGGTTGATAGTTTCAAAAGGAACATCTGTCTGTGCTAAATCTATCCACATTCTTTTTATTTTTAAATAAAAAATCCTCTTTTTTATTGCTGTTTCGGATTCTACGCCAAAACGTACCTAATGCTTATCTGAAACAATGTTTTCAATTCGTTGCAGATGGCGCTGTAATCGGTGCGATATTACGGCGGGTGGACAGAGCAACACACCGAAATCAGATTCGAGGCGACACACCGAAATCAAGCATTCCGATGGTGTGGGGATTGAAATGAAGCACGAAGGAAGCAGAAAACTGCGTTACGTTAATCGTAGTTTAATTGTTAGACTTTTAAATGTCTAAACGTAAAAGTTTTACTGTATAGTCAATTTTGCAGAACTAAATTAAGTTTTTAACAATAATATCAACAGTTTAGAACAAGAAAGTTTATATTTTATCGAAAATGTTAAGTAGATTCAAATGAGCCTGTTCTTAATTGTAAAAAAAAAAATCTATCTGTTATATATGAAGAGTGAAAAACATTTTGGTAAGCTCTGAAAATTTATTTAAAAGTTCATAAGAATATTACTGAATACCTCTCGGAAATTGGTTTCGCGTAATCTGACAGGAACAGTGAAGTAATTCTGCAACGATAAAATAATTTTACGAAAAGATGGCACCTAAGTAGTTCAAATTATACATTTATAAGTATTCATTTTTACGAAGAGACAGTGGATATTTATAATCGATAATAAAATCTGTATATGCCAGAAGTCATTAGTAAAACTTTGGCTGCAGTTTATCATGTATGCAATATCTTTGGAGCAGCGAAGTCAGAGAGTCACTATACGTTTCGCCGGCCGATGTGGCCGTGCGGTTAAAGGCGCTGCAGTCTGGAACCGCAAGACCGCTCCGGTCGCAGGTTCGAATCCTGCCTCGGGCATGGATGTTTGTGATGTCCTTAGGTTAGTTAGGTTTAACTAGTTCTAAGTTCTAGGGGACTAATGACCTCAGCAGTTGAGTCCCATAGTGCTCAGAGCCATTTGAACCACTATACGTTTCCATAGCGACTGTAAACTAAATATGACGAGAACCTCTTTTTAATAGAATTCTACGAGAGCCTAAGGAGAACTTTCAATAATGGGTGATGAGAACATAGTTTTGAAGGTGTTTTACGGAAAAAAGTATATCTAAGTGGTTACCACTCCGAATAAAAGTTGCACAACGCGACGAGGGTTTGCATCCACTCCCTTAAATTTAATCGCTTCTTTCTACTGCGTTCCAGCGGAACCCAACTTCAGCTTTTCCTTTGTTCCCCCAATCTGCTAATGCAAACGGCAGTACAGTTCCTCCGAAAACGACACTACTGATTTCCTTTCCCAACCCACTCCAATCCGAGAGTGTTCTCATTTCTAATGACATAGTCGTTAAAAATTGAGCAGTTAGCGTTCGTGGAGTCGTAGCGCCTGCTCCGTTCACAGCCACTGTCGGTCATTATGGTGTGAGGTCTGAAGAGGTCTTAAACAGACCGAAACCGGTAACCTCACAAAACAAGAAGTTTCTTGCGGTTGTGACTGTTCATATTTATTTTTAAGTAGTAAAGAAACGGCTGTTCAAGCGAAAAGTTCTCAAAAATTAAATAGTCGTTGACTTGACTTGAAACTTAATTTTTTCTCTCTCTTCAAAAATTTCCCCCCAAATTTTATACGCCTCGCACTAAAGTGTTTGCCCTCCTCTGCTCTTTCCCGTCTCAAATTGACTATTCCCGGTGAGAATAGGAAGTATTCCCCTACTGTTTTCCTTACATATCTTCCGTCAACTATTATTTATTTATACCGCGTCTGCATTTTGTGTTTTTCTGTACACTTAATTTTTATCAAAACGTTTGTAAGGAAATATCCTCCAATACAAAATGTAATAACGTTCAGTCAGATATGGACAAAATATCAGCCTGATGTAAAAATCGGCAACTAGCTCGTAGTGTAAAGAAATGTAAATCCGTAAACCTCACGAAACGTAAAAATGTAGCACCTTTAGATAACACTGGTAACGGGGTAGGATTGAAGTCAAACGTATCATAAACATATATACAAGGTAACATTGTATGGGTGTACGGTATGGAATGATCTCATATATTTGTCATCGATGGACAGCTATCGGAAATTCGTGTGTCTATAAGAAGATCGATGCGCAAAGCAGACGACAACTGTGATCGTCACACTTCAATAAAAGATCTTGTCGATAATCTTGGATACCGGTACCACGTAAAATCTCTAAGCGAGCTGAAGTGTTCAACCGTATTTTATCGCATAACTCCCACCCCCCTCCCCCCGCATATAGCCATCCTATTAAGATTTTTCATCATTAAAAAAATTATTTTATCAACATCGCGCATAATTCCCTCTCCTGATTCGTTCGTATTGGAGCGGCCTTCAAATGACTAGCCAATGGACAACAGTGGGTAAAGCCATACTTGCTGGCCGTGGCGGCCGAGCGGTTGTAGGCGCCACACTCTGGAATCGCGCGACCACTACGGTCGCAGGTTCGAATCCTGCCTCGGATATGGATGTGTGTGATGTCCTTAGGTTAGTTAGGTTTAACTACTTCTAAGTTCTAGTGGACTGATGACCTTAGAAGGTAAGTCCCATAGTGGTCAGAGCCATTTTTGAACAGCGATACTTGGCACAAAAATATTTCCATTGTCCCAACATACCGTAAGCTGGAAAAGTGAAGCTGCAGACGTACACTATGTGATCAAAAGTATCCGGACACCTGGCTGGAAATGACTTCCAAGTTCGTGGCGCCCTCCATCGGTACTGCTGGAATTCAATATGGTGTTGGCCCACCCTTAGCGTTGATGACAGTTTCCACTCTAGCAGGCATACGTTCAATCAGGTGCTGGAAGATTTCTTGGGGAATGGCAGCCCATTCTTCACGGAGTGCTGCACTGAGGAGAGACATCGATGTCGGTCGGTGAGGCCTGGCACGATGTCGGCGTTCCAAAACTGTGTAGGCCAGCCCATTACAGAGATGTTATTGTCGTGTAACCAAAAAAATGTTCAAACGTATGTGAAATCTTATGTGACTTAACTGCTAAGGTCATCATTCACGAAGCTTACACACTGTTGTTGTTGTTGTTGTGGTCTTCAGTCCTGAGACTGGTTTGATGCAGCTCTCCATGCTACTCTATCCTGTGCAAGCTTCTTCATCTCCCAGTACCTACTGCAACCTACATCCTTCTGAATCTGCTTAGTGTATTCATCTCTTGGTCTCCCTCCACGATCTTTACCCTCCACGCTGCCCTCCAATACTAAATTGATGATCCCTTGATGCCTCAGAACATGTCCTACCAACCGATCCCTTCTTCTGGTCAAGTTGTGCCACAAACTTCTCTTCTCCCCAATCCTATTCAATACTTCCTCATTAGTTATGTGATCTACCCATCTAATCTTCAGCATTTTTCTGTAGCACCACATTTCGAAAGCTTCTATTCTCTGCTTGTCCAAACTATTTATCGTCCATGTTTCACTTCCATACGTGGCTTCCTGACACTTAAATCTATACTCGACGTTAACAAATTTCTCTTCTTCAGAAACGCTTTCCTTTCCATTGCCAGTCTACACTCTATATCCTCTCTACTTCGACCATCATCAGTTATTTTTCTCCCCAAATAGCAAAACTCCTTTACCACTTTAAGTGTCTCATTTCCTAATCTAATTCCCTCAGCATCACCCGACTTAATTCGACTAGATTCCATTATCCTCGTTTTGCTTTTGTTGTTGTTCATCTTATACCCTCCTTTCAAGACACTGTCCATTCCATTCAACTGCTCTTCCAATTCCTTTGCTGTCTCTGACAGAATTACAATGTCATCAGCGAACCTCAAAGTTTTTATTTCTTCTCCATGGATTTTAATACCTACTCTGAATTTTTCTTTTGTTTCCTTTACTGCTTGCTCAATATACAGATTGAATAACATCGGGGAGAGGCTACAACCCTATCTTACTCCCTTCCCAACCACTGCTTCCCTTTCATGTCCCTCGACTCTTATAACTACCATCTGGTTTCTGTACAAATTGTAAATAGCCTTTCGCTCCCTGTATTTTACCCCTGCCACCTTTAGAATTTGAAAGAGAGTATTCCAGTCAACATTGTCAAAAGCTTTCTCTAAGTCTACAAATGCTAGAAACGTAGGTTTGCCTTTCCTTAATCTTTCTTCTAAGATAAGTCGTAAGGTCAGTATTGCCTCACGTGTTCCAGTATTTCTACGGAATCCAAACTGATCTTCCCCGAGGTCGGCTTCTACTAGTTTTTCCACTTGTCTGTAAAGAATTCGTGTTAGTATTTTGCAGCTGTGGCTTATTAAACGGATTGTTCGGTAATTTTCACATCTGTCAACACCTGCTTTCTTTGGGATTGGAATTATTATATTCTTCTTGAAGTCTGAGGGTATTTCGCCTGTGCTTACACACTACTTAGCCTAAATTATCTTAAGGACAAATACACACACCCATGCCCGAGGGAGGACTCGAACCTCCGCCGGGACCAGCCGCATAGTCCACGACTGCAGCGCCTGAGACCGCTCGGCTAATTCCCCGCGGCGTCGTGTAACCACTCCGCCACAGGCCGTGCATTATGAACAGCTGCTCGATCGTGTTGAATGATACAATCGCCATCCCTGCATTGCTCTTCAACAGCGGGAAGCAAGAAGGTACTTAAAACATCAGTGTTGGCTTGTACTGTGATAGTGCCACACAAAACAACAAGGGGTGCAAGCCCCCTCCATGAAAAACAAGACCACATCATATCACCACCGCCTCAGAATTTTACTGTTGGCACTACACACGCAAGTGACGATCACCGAGCATTCGCCATACCCACAACCTGCCATCGGATCGCCACATTGTTTGCTGTGATTTGTCACTCCACACAAAGTTTTTCCACTGTTCAATCGTCCAATGTTCACGCTACTTACACAAAGCGTGGCGTCGTTTGGCATTTACCGGCGTGATGTGTGGCTTATGAGTAGCAGCTCGACCATGAAATCCAAGTTTTCTCGCCTCCCGCCAAACTGTTATAGTACTTGCAGTGGATCCTGATGAAGTTTGGAATTCCTGTGTGATGGTCAAGATAGATGTCTGCCTATTACACATTATGACTCTCTTCAACTGACGGCGGCCTCTGTCAAACAGACGAGGTCGGCCTGTATGCTTTCGTGCTGTACGTGTCCCTTCACTTTTCCACTTCATTATCAAATCGGAAGCTGTGGCTCTAGGGATGTTTAGGAGAGTGGAAATCTCTGATACAGACCTATGACACAAGTGACACCCAGTCACCTGACCACGTCCAAAGTCCGTGAGTTTCACGAAGCGCCCCATTCTGCTCTCTCACGATGTCTAATAACTACTGAGGTCACTGATGTGGATTACCTGGCAGAGGTGGCAGCACAATGCACCTAATATGAAATCCGTATGTTTTTGGGAGTGTCCGGATACTTTTGATCACACAGCGTATTTCTAGGTCAGTTTGTTACAAGTGGCCATAATGTCGAAATATTCAAACTACGCGGAAAAAAGTAAATTAAATGTGTTATCTTAGGCCGATACAAACGAAGTGAACGCTGCAGGAAGACATTTCTCCGTTGATCCTAATTCAATACGGCACTGGCGGAGATAAAAAGATAAACTCATGCTGCAAAACCCAGCTCCAGATCTTTTCGTGGGCCTGAACGAGCAAATATCCCGAAATTGATAATGGTGCAATTGCTTACATCAATGAAATTCGAAATGATGGCAATGCTGTCTCTTACGAAATGATCCAGAACGAATCTCGCGAGATAGCTGCCACACTCAACATTGACAGAAAGGATTTTAAAGCAAGCTTTGGTTGAGTGATTCGTTTTAGTAGAACGCAAAATCTCAATCTACGGAGGAGAACATTCTTGTGCCAGCGTTTACCTCGAGATTACATAGATAAGGCAATCGAGTTCCATCGTTATGTAATGCAAGTGCGACAGTAATATGACTATTCGCTCTCCCAAGTTGGTAACACCGACCAGACGCCAGTGTTTTTTGATATGCCGCATGACACAACAGTTGCTCCAACTGGCTCAAGAAGTGTCCTTGTGCAGGCCACCGGAGCGGAGAAACTAAAATGTACAACGATGTTGCTCATTACAGGCATTAGCGTAGGCGACAATAAACTTCCACCGTATGCCATCTTCACAAGAAAGACATTAGCAAAGGAGACTATTCCACTTGGAATTCACTTATAAGTTCAGAAAAGGAATGGATGACAATAGATTTGATGGTGGACTGGTTGGAGAAAGTGTGGGGAAGACGATCAGGGGCATTATTACAAAAGGAGTCCATTCTTGTCCTAGAAAGTTTCCGGGGTCTCTTTGTGGACGCTGTAAAGGAGAAAATGAGACGGTTGAGGTCTGTGGTGTCACAAGGCTTAGGCCTGTCCCACCCCTCATTAAATCGACCAAGGCGTATACGAATAATTGTAAGAACAGTTATTATTATTATGTTCTTTAAGTTTGTTTTTGGGTTTTCAGAAATACTGTGGGAAGAAAGTTTATTTATGTTGTAGATAACGTGGAAGACGTTGCCCAACGATCACCAAGAAAGTTCGACGTAGCGGCAAGTGGGCAAGGAATAAAACGAATGCTGCAAACTACCGCGAGCCATGGAAGAGCCTGGGCCGCGAGGGCGTCGAGATTCCTAGGTCGTTGTTGTACAACGTCAAAGGAAGAGATATTCTGCCTTCTCTTTGTAAACAGATCGATCGAGTCTTGAAAGGTTCATGTAAAACGTATAGGCGGGTGACACATTAGGTGGGACCCGATACCTGTAATACTTCCACAGTTATTAAAAAGTTGTTAAACGGCAAAACCAATAGTTCATCATTTATATAGATAAAAAGTAGTAAAGATATAGGAAAGGAAGAGTTGCGGCGTCAGAACGAGATTACATTAGATTAGATTAGTTTTTCGTTCCTTAGATCCGTGCTGAGGAGATCCTCGTGGACGTGGAACATGTCAACTTCTTTGTGATACATCGCTCAGCAACGAAGAAGGACGTAAACAGCGGGCGTTACGTGGTGAAAACAAATCAACTGGTAAAATAGTAAGTCTGTAATTAAGCATAAAGCCACGTCACACTGCAAGTCCCATCCTATCATCGTCCCTGGATGTTTAACGTCCATTCTTCAGTTATTCGATGTCAGCGTTAACAAATCTTTCAATGGATGGACGGTGGCGGGATCTCATCATCTGACTCTAGGAGGAAAGATAAGGAAGCCATCAATACCGACGATGCGCGAGCGGATAATCTGTGCATGGGAGAAAATTAGTGTCGATATTGTTAAGAAGATTTTAAAAAAAACTGGAATTTCTTGTGTTATTGACGATCCCGAGGACGACATGTTGTGGAATAGTGAAAATGAAGAAGATGATGTATACTCCGACCCTGAAAATAGTAATGATAGTGGCGAAAGCGAGGCCGCAGAATAGTGAGAGAAAAGAAACACTGAAACAGTGCAATGCTGCTCTTTATTGCAGGCATAATGAAACCGTGGTATGAACCCAGTTCTTTTGTGTTAATTGAAAATAAGTACTGGTAGGTACAATTTTTTCACAAATTACTGAATAAATTCACAAATTACCGAGTGGGTTTGTTTTGGGGGAGAAGACGAGACAGCGAGGTCACCGGTCTCATCGGATTAGGGAAGCACGGCGAAGGAAGTCGGCCGTGCCCTTTCAAAGGAACCATGCTGGCATTTGCCTGGAGCGATTTAGGGAAATCGCGGAGAACATAAATCAGGATGGCCGGACGCGGGATTGAACCGTCGTCCTCCCGAATGTGAATCCAGTGTGCTAACCACTACGCCACCTCGCTCGGTCAAATTACCGAGTAAATACAACTTTTACCTACCTAATACATCGTTTACCTTCCTTTCTGAATCCCTGGTAGCACATTACTCGCATAATCCTCTCCCTACTGTTTTCAAGAAGATTTTTCGAGAAAAAAGGAGGGTATTATGCAATAAAACACAGTATTTAGTGACTAGCTCACCATCTAGTGCGCCGATGGCCGACAGCAAGTGGAAAGTAAAGGTTTGAAAACTCATTCATGCAGAATAATCCATTCACAAAGGATCGTACAGACATACTACAATTTCACCTCCGCACAGCCTCCCGTGTGGAGGACGTTGAAAAGCAACTAAAAGATTCTCTCCCCCTGTATAATGCCCCAAGTGACTGGGAAAAAAAAAGTTAGGTGACTTCCGTATACGGGAAGGATAAAAGAACGGACCCGCAAAATGGCAGACCAGTATCTTTAACGTCGATTTTCTACATTATTTTTGAGCATGTTACGAGTTGACCGAGCGAGGAGGCGCAGTGGTTAGCACACTGGACACGCCTTCGGGAGGAGGACGGTTCAATCCTGGGTCCAGCAATTCTGATTTAAGTTTTCCGTGATTTCCCTAAATCGCCGGGATGGTTCCTGATGTGTTGGTAAATGTGCCAACACCTTGTAGATAGAGGCGGCCGAAATGCACGCTATCTAATGCAGACGGGCGTGAATTCTGGAACAGGATAAGTAGTGAATTCTAACAAGAAAAGTATGCAGCTCCTCGAATACTTATCTTTATTCCATCCTTGTGGTACATCGCTCTTGATAATACAAATAAGACTATCTTCCGATACGGTTAATGGCGCCTTGCTAGGTCGTAGTCATGGACTTAGCTGAAGGCTATTCTAACTGTCTCTCGGCAAATGAGAGAAAGGCTTCGTCAGTGTAGTCGCTAGCAAAGTCGTCGTACAACTGGGCGAGAGCTATCCCGTATCTCGAGACCTGCCTTGTGGTGGCGCTCGGTCTGCGATCACACAGTGGCGACACGCGGGTCCGACGTGTACTAAATGGACCGCGGCCGATTTAAGCTACCACCTAGCAAGTGTGGTGTCTGGCGGTGACACCACAGTTCCTTTCAACGGGCACGGTCGACTTCCTTCCCCGTCCTTTCCTAATCCGATGAGACCGATGACCTCGCAGTTCGGTCATTTTTCCCAGATAACCCAACTCAACCCATGTTACTAGTTGTAATATCCTAGGAAGGGAGAAAATTTCGGTCAATAAATCAGCACTGATTTAGAAAGCATCGTTCATTAGAAACTCGGCTTACCATTTCCTCACACGACATACTGCGAACTATGGGTGACGGGCAGCAAGCTGATTCCATATTCCTAGATTTCCGGAAAGCATTTGACGCAGTGCCACAGTGCAGTGTTAACGATGGCCCCAGCATACGGGAAATGTTCTCATTTATGTGAGTGATTCGATGACTTTTTGAGTAGCAAGACGTGTATTCGTCGGAGACAAAGATATCGCCAGTAGTGGCGCAGGGAAGTGTAGGACTGCTCTTGTTCTCTACACAGATAACGATTTGAGGGATAGGTGTGGCGTCCGTGAAGCATCATTCGTAAGGAAATAAATAATTTGTACGAGTGTTGATCAAGAAGGACTACGACTGATTTTCTGCGGTAGCTTTTGTGATACTTTCCTATCTGTACCATGAATATTTGAAAAGAGGGTTTTTTAATGTATAACGTCCTTATTCAACAGCACTCGCGTATTGCTAGGTTGGTAGTAATGCTCTGTTTTGTAGACGCTCTCTGCATTTCGCATACCAAAAAATTGAGGTGACGCGAGAGGTGTAGTACAGCGCAATAAAATTCTGTTCGTTTAAGCCACACAGGTGCTGAAACTTAACGAAAAGCTGCAGCAAGCGTACGGTGCAGATGCACTACCTCGTGCAACAGTATTTAGATGGTTCAAAGATTTCAAACAAGATCGACTTTTCTGTGTTAAACAAGGTGGGCCTGGTATTCGACTTGTGCTATGACTTAAGTCAACATCAACACAGCTGCTGTGATTGTCGGAGGGGATCAACAGATAACATTACGAAACAGCGGTGAAGTGTTGAGAATTTCACGTGGCAATGTCTTTACGATTATGCATGATCATATCCACAAGACCCATATTATTTGCGCGTTGGATGCCACGTCTGTAGACTCTTGAGCTAAAGGCTGCGCGAATGGAGACTAGATTTAAGGTGCTGCGTGTATTTGTTGAAGAAGGAAATGCGTTTCTGGAATAAATTATCACCAGTGATGAGTCATGGCTGCATCATTATGATCCTAAAGGAAAATGAACCAGCACAGTGTGGAAATCGCCAGCAACACCAAAAAGACGAAAGGGTTCCATCTGCAAGGAAAGTAATGGTGTCACATTTTTTGACTGTCATGGAATTATTTACCAGAAAGCAGTTCCTCCTCATACTACTGTTTCAGCAGCACACTAAGCGTCAAAATGGTTCAAATGGCTCTGAGCACTATGGGACTTAACATCTGTGGTCATCAGTCCCCTAGAACTTAGAACTACTTAAACCTAACTAACCTAAGGACATCACACACATCCATGCCCGAGGCAGGATTCGAACCTGCGACCGTAGCACACTAAGCGTCGATATTATCTAAACAGAGGAACCACATTGCAAGGAAACGAACAGAACGTTTTCGGACTGAGTGACGATTTCATCATGAAAATGCGTGTCTCCACGTCGCAAATCAAGTCATGCAGTTTGTGGCTCAGTTCAGCTTTACGTGTATACCGCATCTGCCTTTTTAGCACCGATTTTGCACCCTGTGATTTTTTTTATTCCCATCACTAAATGCAAAACTTTGGGGCATTCGATTTGAGAACTCTGAAGCAGTGCTCAAGAAAAGTGAGGCGATTCTCAAGGAGCTGACAAAAAGTGGCCTGTGCTGGTGTTCGAAGGCTGGCACAGACGCTATAGAAAGTACATTCAAGTTGGAGGGGAGTATCTGAAAAAGATCAAATAACATTAAAATGAAGTAATAAACATATGTGAAAAAAATCAGTCTAAGTATTTGTTGAACGGTCATCGTACATTTCGAACTGTTTGTGTTTATACAGGGTGTCCCACGAGAAATGATCGGTATGACTGAAACGAACATTCGAGGCAAAAAGTGCAGTGAACAAGGGCTCTAAAATGGATGTCTCAAGGGCTATGAGCGCTTCTTCATCTCCGATGCTGTGAAACAAATCTTTTGCTGCGAGCTCTTTGCTTTCCATATTTTTGTAGTAGGTACTCGTAGTATGGACCACAACAAGAAAAATTTCCAGTAAACATTGGATCTAAAATGCGTATCTGACGAACTGAGCACTGATTCAGGAGAAGAGATATGTGTCACAGTAGCAAAGGTGAACAAGTGCTCGTAGCTGTTAAGGTATGCACTTCAGAGCCCATATTCACTGCACATTTTTTCTTGTTTTTTTTTTTCATACAACCCTTGAAAAAATGTGGAAAACAAAGAGCTTGCAGTAGAAAAAATTTACTTTACAGTATCGAAGATGAAAAAAAATGGCTCTGAGCACTATGGGACTTAACTTCTGAGGTCATCACTCCCCTAGAACTTAAACCTAACTAACCTAAGGACATCACACACATCCATGCCCGAGGCAGGATTCGAACCTGCCACCGTAGCGGTCATGTGGTTCCGGACTGAAGCGCCTAGAACCGCACGGCCACAGCGGCCGGCATCGAAGATGAAGGAGAGCTCATAGCTCTTAAGGTAGGCTATTCATCTGGGGTCCACGTTTGCTATACTCGCTCTCGCAGTCGAATGTGACAGCATCGTCACAAACGGCCAGTTCCTGAGTCAACCCCACATGCACATGGTACAGAATTTTGATACGAGAAGACTGCACATTGGTCAAAAAAATTGCTAGTAGACTGACTCGCATCACCGCTAAAAAAAATCTTGGCGTCACTAGCAGCATCTGCGTGTCAGTGATCAATGGAATACAGAATTTAACTTTATGTATTAAAAAAAAGTTTCGTATACGGTATAGCATGACCAGCAGTCTGCGGCTGTTTGATGATGGGGCTACAGCGTACGGGAAAGCATCACTGTTGAGTGACTACGGGAGGGTGCTGCATGGCTTTGACGGACTTCGTATTTTGTGAGATGAATGGCAGCTTGATCCAGATGAGGAGGAAAAGCAATACTCATTTTTCGAATACGGTACAAGTGGTGTGCTACCTGGCATAGTCACGTCGCTTAAATATGTGGGGAGATTTCTAAGGAAGTGTGCGGCCCCTCCAACCGGAGGTTCGAGTCCTCCCTCGGGCATGGGTTAGTTTAAGTTAGTTTAAGTAGTGTGTAAGTCTAGGGACTGATGACCTCTGCAGTTTTGGTCCCTTAAGAACTCAAACACATTTGAACACAAGGTGTGTCTCATGTACAGTATAAACGAGATCGCTTATAGAACACTCGTGCGACTCATTCCCGAGTGTTTGGGACCCCCACCAGTCCGGATTATAGGAATACGTAGATGCAATTCAGAGAAGCACTACCACATTTGTTACAGGTAGGCTTGATAAACAAGGGAGTATTACGGAAATGTTCCGTGAACTCCGTAATTGCTGGAGGGAAGAAGAGGTTCTTCTCGCGAAACGTTGTTGAAAAAGTTTAGAAAACCGACATTTGCCACAGACTGCAGGACTATTCTATCCCCGCCAACGTACATCTTGCGTATAATAGCATAGAAAAGATGAATCAGACTTAGCACGGAAGCACATAGATAGTCGCTTTTTTCTGGCATCATTTGCGTGTGGAGCAGGAAAGACATTTAGTAGTAGTGTTACAAGGTACCCTCTGTCACGCACCGTGTACTCGCTTGTGAAGCATGTATGTTGATGTAGATGCAAATGGAGATGGCAGAGTCCATGGATACCTCAGGTCTATCGGCGCGCCACGACACCACGCAAGTCTACCACCATCTGAAGCAGATTGTCACCAGCTATGGCTACGCAATGCCGCCGCCTTCTCACCGCCACTGCCTACTTCACTACGACATCGAGCCGCTCCGCAGCGCTCTGCCAGATTCGTCGTGTTGCACTGCCGCATGGCGTAGACTCCGTCAGCAGTGCTTGATCGCTGATGATCGAATTGGTAGTATATCCTCTGGATATCTGTGCTACCGTCGCCTATATAGTGTGACACCGATTACATCCTGTACTAGACGCTAAACTTCTGGAACCTCAAGTTCAATTCAGCCTACTTCGTTTATTTCCTCGCAACATTTAATTTTCTTTATACAAGGATCCATCGATTTAAGTTTTACTTCATGGCTAGTGAATATTGTAACTATAAAAATGTTTATTTATAGTGCACCTTCATGTTTTTGCTGGCAATGACTGCTCTACTAAGTTTCAGTTGTGCAGTCATATAAATTCAGCTTCTTCTTGTACTAATATTTCGGCTGTATACCATTCAGCTACCTTCAGAGTGAGCCGAAAGACTAATGCTCCACCACCCGCCCCGTTCTTTTAAAGTCGCGGACGCTGCCACTGAGCATGCGGCCACAGGCACGCAGGCGTCAGAAACATTGAACGACGGCAAGGAAGTACAATGTGCATGGATTACATCTGTGGCTGCGCAGTCGATCCACGCTGAGATGTCGATGTATCACTCTGGGGTAACTCATCACTAAGAAAGAAAGTATTTATTGCAAAAAAGCGAACAGTAGCTAAGAATAATATGTGGTGATCACCCACTGACGTCACGTAGGTACCTCTTCGAGGATCTGGGCATTTTGACTGTGCCGTAACAATACATATTTTTGCGAATGAGATTCACATAAATAACCCATCACAACCTGATAAGGACAGTAATATAGATACTTATTACACCAGAGGGAAAAATTACCTTTATTACCCATTGTTAAAGCTGTCAGTGGCTCATAGAGGAGTTGTACATGCAGCAATAAAAATTTTTGATCATTTGTGCAGTAACATAATGTCTAACAGGTATCGAAGCAAGTTTTAAACCTAATTTAAAATCATTTCTTCTGGACAGTTACGTCTATTTCATTGACGAATTTCTACTTTAAAAAAGTATTCATATATACATACCCCGTAAACTGACTCATTCCACATCATTTCGATAAAAAAAAATCGTTCAAATGGTGTCTGGAACATATGAGGCGACGCCTTTGTAAGTTTATTACAGAAAGCGCTGGATTCCATGCCTTATCCATGTAGCGCGTAGCGTCTCATACATCTGACAGACTATTCGTACAGTCCATGAAAGATGTACGAAACAGCTCAGGTACACCCGCCTCTTACAGCGAAATAAATCGGTTGTGGCAAAACATTATATTGCTACTGGTTACTCTATGTTGTACGAAACTGTCGACATTTTAGCGTCTGCATCATCTTTCTGGGACTAGGTGGTGAAAGGGGCAGGATATAATTCATGCACTTTGTGCTTCTTTGCCGCCGACCAACGACTCTGACGCCTGTCTATCTGTAGCCGCATGCGCAGTGGCGTGGTCCGCGAGTTTAAAAGGACGTAGCGAGGGCTGGAGCGTCAATCTTACGTTTCACTCAGAAGACGGCTGAACGATATTCAGCCGAAATATTAGAACAAGAAGAACGTGCTGAATTCATGCGACTGCACACCCGATGTTTATTTGTTGTTTTGAGTTACAGCATATAGGTGCCGTTTCGGGCAATGAGAATGACAGTGTTCTTCCTCTTATACGTTATTTTGGTTCTCGTATCGTTTTCAGATTTGTTATCGGTTTTATTTAATTCATCACGAAACGTTTGGAGAATATCTATCTGGCTGATGGAAATCATCGATGCTGAAACATTTAATGGTTTGCTTTTTGAGTATGGAGACTGACACTTTAGAAATTGTCGTATTTAAGAATTGCCTGAAGGAGAAAGAACTCTTGAGGAGAACAACGCGGGCTTATGAGAGCCAGTATTGTGAATGTAGTAATGAAATGCTAAGTAGTTAGACCAAACATACAAGACGGCGCAAAAATGTTTCCATCCTATACTTCCTTAAAGGTAGCCGTTGCACGCTTTGATTATCAAAAACAATAAGAAATAACACACAGCAACATTTATCAAGAGTACCGGTCTGTTACTAAATGGTACTTAACTTTTCCTTTGTAATTTGATGACTAGCAATTTATTTCCTAAACATAATACAGTGATATTTAATTAAGTTTGCTGTCTCTTGGTATGAAATTGTCACTTTAACTGCATGCATATAACAGACAAGCTGTTGAGGGTACTAGTTCTCCGGAATTAGCCGCTGCCGGTAGACACTGTAGTCTTCAGAGTAGTGCACTGAGGTGACTGCAGGCACTGAACTGAACTAACTGCTGGAGCGGAACTGTGTGAAGGTCCGCGGAGAATCGTGGTTTGGTGCCTGTCGGCGGAAGGATATCTCTGTCCGCCAGTGCCAGGCGTAAGCAATGTAGTCTGCGGTTGACAGCGCTCCCCACGAGGTGCTGGACGAAGTGGCGCGAAAGCAAAAAGAGGTGCAGGTCCGTGAGCGCCATCCGAAGGCTGGTGCAACAGAACTGAGATGCACCAGGCGAGGTTGTGCCCGTGCGGTGGCTGCATCTCGCGCTATCACACTGACGGCAAAAAAATCGAAACACCAAGAAATAGCTAATGTAGAATAATGAAATTTCGGGATCGTATTTGTCTAGGTGACATAAGGGATTAACATTGCAAGACCACAGGTTAATATAAGTGCGAGATAAGCCATTGCAAATATGAAATTCTGATACGTTAATAGTCTGTGTAGCCGCAAGAATGTTCAATGGAAGCATGCAAACGTCCATGCATTGTGTTGTACAGGTGCCGGATGGAGCTCCATGCCTGTTGTACTTCGTCGATCAGTACAGGAACGGTTAATGCTATCTTTGGATGACGCTGGAATTGTCGTCCGATGAGGTCCCACACGTGCTCGACTGGAGACAGATCTGTGATCGAACATACCAGGAAGGCCATATATTGGTGGGAGTCTCAGTGGCTGAAAGTGAGGAATAATAAACTACGTTCCATTAAGACCGCAGTCCAACAATGGATTACCTCCTTCCGCTCGCGACGTTGTGAAGTAGCCCTTACTCGGCTTAGAATGGCACACTGCCCATTGACACATGGCTTCCTCTTACGTCGGGAGGAGCCCCACAGTATATCAGAGCTGCGGGACACAGCTGTCAGTACGACATATTTTAACTGAGTGTTCTTTATATGACGACCTGATGATTGAACTGGGTCTCCCACAGGATCTCCCCTCTATTTTACCAGATGAATGTTGTTCGTGTCTTAAGATTTTGTGTGGTGTCCGAAATTCTTACCAGAATATTGCGTGTGAGATCTTAATGTGTCACAGAGTGTCGGCTCACGTATTATTTCTAAGGCGTCATCCACCGACGGTTATCTGACCCTTTTTAACAGCATCTTTACAGGAATTTTATCCATGATTTTATTTAGTTATTCTGCTGTGTCTCGTAGGGATTTTATTATGGGCTTTTCTGAAGCTCACCTCCTTGGGGTTGCTTACGATTCTTGTGGTGGGATGAAACGTACTTTTCCAGTTTATTGTCCTTTTTCCGTAGATTTTCACTATCTTCTTCGGTATATCATTAATGCAAGGGCGCTGGTGACCTTGCTGTTTAGCGCCCTCCACCATAAATCATCGTCATCATCACAGCATACCAAGGCAACATGTCGACACTCTGTAGAGCATGTTGGATTAGAACAGCGGCATTTGAGCGAGCGTTATCCTGTTGGAAAACACATTCTGAAGTGCTGTTGATGAGTGACAGTCCAAGTTGAATCACCAGACTGAGGCACAAATTTACAGTAAGGATGCATGGGATAACCACGAGTGAGCTCCTGCTGTCATACGAAATCGTACTCCAGACCATAACTCCAGGTGTAGGCCCAGTGTGTCTAGCACGCAGATAGGTTGGGTGCATGTCCTCAACTGGCCTCCTTCTAAGCAATACACGGATACCATTTGCACAGAGGCAGAACCAGCTTTCACCAGAAAATGCAACAGATCTCCACCCTGTACACCAATGAGCTCTCGCTTGACACCGCTGAAGTCGCAGATGACGATACTTTCGGATCAGTGAAATGTACGCTACATGGTGTCTGTCCCACAGCTGTCTTTGAAGCAGCAGATTTGTGACAGTTCGTTGCGTGATTGTGGTGCCAACTGCTGCTCAGATTGCTGCTATGGTTGCAGCACGGTACGCCAGAGCCATACACCGAACACGATGATCTTGGCTGTCGGTATTGCCACGTGGCCGTCCAGACCCCGCCCCTCTTGCGACCACACATTCTCGTGACCACAGCAGTGGCAGCAACCAGGATCCAGTGGCTGCTTCCCTGCCAAGTCTTTCTGCAATATCGCGAAAGGAACGTGCAGCTTCTCGTAACCCTATTAGATGACCTCTGTCAAACTCAGTAACATGTTGATAATAACGTCTTTGTCGCCTTAAAGGCGTTCTTGACTACCGTCAACTCACCACATCCAATCTCAAAGGAAACTAACGCTCGGGAACTTTACAGCCCGTATTTAAAGCAAACCCGATCTCCATCCTGATAGTGTCGCTGGTGCAATTTTTTCCCATCAATGTAGCTGTCTACTTCTTGCTTGGCGCATAACAGACTGATTCTTCTTCTTATTATTATTTTCGTTAGCATTCACCCCCGTCTAGGTTCAAACGGCTCTGAGCACTATGGGACTTAACTTCTGAGGTCATCGGTCCCCTAGAACTTAGAACAACTTAAACCTAACTAACCTAAGTACATCACACACATCCATGCCCGAGGCAGGATTCGAACCTGCGACCGTAGCGGTCGCGCGGTTCCAGACTGTAGCGCCTAGAACCGCTAGGCCACCCCGGCCGGCTCACCCCCGTCTAGGACGGGATCCGCTGTACTCATGTATTGGAAAACTCATTTCTGTACAACTCTCCGGTGGATGCCCTCTCTGTCGCCTCAGTCGTCAATTACCTGAGGGAGGGAAGTCGTACGCGCCAACTGTCTGTCAACTGCGTGAACGTATCGCATTGTCTGAGGCGGAAAGTGGCTACAAGCTCAACATTTGCCTAGACGACCATGAGAAACCGCCTAAAAGCCACGCTCATGGTGACCTGTGCGCCAGACACGGTCGTTAATACGCCGCGCGCTCGATCCGGGTCTTGCGACGAGAGACCTTCGATAAACGTGAAAACAACGGAGGTCCAGATCTTGTGTAGAAGACAGGGAGGTTAATAATCCGAACTGCACGCCGACCAGAATTGACGCGAAAGTAATACTTTATTGCAGAATACCGTGAGACGGAGCATTTCGTGCCACCAGACTGCGGCGTTTCTCTTAGACTGACGAGTAGCGCTAAACTGCTAAGAGCTCATTTCCGGCCCCGACATGCGCTTTAGATGCCGTGGTTGGGAACGCTCCAAGTCTGAGGAAATGCCATCGACCTTCGCCGTGTCGTTAACCTAACTTGTACTGTGGCGAGGTACACGAGTGCCCACTGTGCTTACAGGTAGAAATTACAACAGGCCCAAATTAATTTTATCGTACTTAGTGACATGGAAACTACATGCGATTAGTGAATGACACGTAAGTTTCGTGTTGTAACAGTCCAAATTATGTTTTAGAACACTTATTACCCGTAAGGTTGATTTACACGTCGCTGTTCTATACCGTAGAGGCAGTTTTTTTAGGGTTCTGTAGTTCAATCTGTAAAAACTTAACGCTTGTAGGGTCTGCCTGTGTGTACAGACTATTAAAACCCTTTATCTCAGGAACGGGTAGAAGTATAAAGCTAAAATTTATGTCACGTACTAAGGTCTACAGTCCCTTGGCGGTGTAAAGAAACTGAAGTTCTAAGTCAATGAAATCAAATGATGCAGCCATTTAAGTCATAATATGATATTCGCATACTCACTCATCAAAATCTATGGGGTACTTTCCATTAGTATAGAATCATGAAATCTGACAAGAAGCAAGGTTTCACAGCAAAACTGATGGGGGAAAAAATCCGAAAATTGTTAAATTGTAATTATATTACATAAAAAATATTTTTGTGATTAGAACTTGCATTCCATTCATCATCCATCAAAAAAATAATAGAGAAATTTTGCTGCAGGGACACATAAAATGTAAGTTGTAGTCATGTTTTAACAAGTAAATAAAAATATTTCTCTCTCTACAAATATAAACTGAAGTCCGCTGCTTGCCTCCTTTTGCACGTCCGGATTAGTCTTAGGAAGTGAAGAGATTTTGAGTAGAGATTTTGATATGTTCCTAGAATGACTGAGACCGATACGTTGCCATTATCGATATCAATACCAGGCAAAAATCGTCGAGATTCCCGATTCCTATTATGGATGAACTACATGTATACATAGCTAATTTTGTAGGGTACCCTGAGTGCATGAGTCGTGCTCGTACTTGGCCAGTTATGTGTGAATGCACAGCTAATGAAAATTTCGCACAGGAGGTTATTTTCGTGAGCAAGCAGTTTTTTCGTTTAGAAATAAACACTCTCTTTCATATTTTAGCAATTAATTAATAGTAATATAGCCTCCTTGAGCATTATCAAGGTATATCACTATAAAAGTACTTATTCCATATTACTTTCTGCATATATGTTGGACAAAAGCAATGTGTGACGACGTCCCTACTAAGCTCGTCGGAAAACCATACTGGTTACGGGCACAGCTGCTACAGAATGGGGTCCATTTGTAAAACTGAAAAAGTGGAGCAGTTATTTTCGCCGTGTTCCAGTGCACGGAGTACATTACAGTTTGTTAAATTACTCAAGTTGACACAAACGGCATAGACAACGCCTGAAAGTCGTCTGTTCGTTCGGAAATTTTATTTTCACCCACTATACAGGATTTAGGGGTATATGTGCAGATATTGTGATCATTGGTGCCTTAATATATACCCACTTCAGCGTGATAGTTGTTTTTTCTCTGTGTCTAACAGTCTTCCGGCAGTCTTACACCTGTCAGTATAGACTAATCGTTTTGCACCCACGCCTACAAATGTCAACACCCGTTGCCCAGGGAAAAATGAGCATTAATGGCTTGGAGATACTGACCATCCTAAAAACATACTAGTACTAATAGCTGTAATTATCAGTTGTAGATAAAGTAAATACTGATGTAATGTTGTTCAACGCACCTTCCCCAGCCACTAATTAAAGTATCTGCAATTATACTCCTAACACCCTGTATGCTGCTTTTATTTGATCGCAACAGTTATCTTCCTAATACTTTGTGTATCTTTACTCTACTCATCTTCGATTGAGCGAAATAAGCTCGTTAAGGCACATCTTTGCATGTCCACTGAGACATTTCGGCAGTCTTTGGGAGGTTGGTTTGTCTGTTAACCAATGGGAAAATTTCGCTTTTGAGAAATCACGAGTTGTTTCTTGTTTGAATTGTTTGAACATGATTCCGCCATTCTGGTGATGTGTCTTGGTGTGTTCTGTTCTGGTACTGATGAGAGTTGTGCCTAGGGAGGAACATCGCCGTTGTCTGGTATCGATCTGAGCTGGTTTGGATAGGCTGCTCAATTTTGGCCAAATTTAAGCGAATTATAGTGTGAATGTTTCCATCTGAGCTCTTGATATTCATGCAAGTGGTTCTCTTTTCTCCAAAGGTCTCTTTAATTTTCCTGTAGGCAGTATCTATCTTACCCCTCATGAGATAAGTCTCTACATCCTTACATTTGCCCTCTAACCATGCCTGCTTAGCCATTCTGCACTTCCTGTCGATCTCATTTTTGAGACGTTTGTATTCCTTTTTGCCTGCTTCACTTGCTGCATTTTTGTATTTTCTCCTTTCATCAATTAAATTCAGTATCTCTTCTGTTACCCAAGGATTTCTACTAGCCCTCGTCTTTTTACCTACTTGATCCTCTGCTGCCTATACAGGGGCGATGTTCTTGAGGACAATATTATGGAAATGGAAGAGGAGATAGATGAAGGTGAAATGGGAGATATGATACTGCGTGAAGAGTTTGACAGAGCACTGAAAGACCTAAGTCGAAACAAGGCCCCGGGAGTAGACAAATTTCCATTAGAACTACTGACAGCCGTGGGAGAGCCAGTCCTGACAAAACTCTACCATCTGGTGAGCAAGATGTATGAGACAGGCGAATTTCCCTCAGACTTCAAGAAGAATATAATAATTCCAATCCCAAAGAAAGCAGGTGTTGACAGATGTGAAAATAACCGAACTATCAGTTTAATAAGTCACAGCTGCAAAATACTAATGCGTATTCTTTACAGACGAATGGGAAAACTGGTAGAAGCCGACCTCGAGGAAGATCAGTCTGGATTCCGTAGAAATGTTGGAACACGTAAGGCAATACTGACCCTACGACTTATCTTAGAAGAAAGATTAAGGAAAGGCAAGCCTACGTTTCTAGCATTTGTAGACTTAGAGAAAGCTTTTGACAATGTTGACAGGAATAGTCTCTTTCAAATTCTGAAGGTGGCAGGGGTAAAATACAGGGAGAGAAATGCTATTTACAATTTGTACAGAAAGCAGATGGTAGTTATAAGATTCAAGGGACATGAAAGGGAAGCAGTGGTAGGGAAGGGAGTGAGACAGGGTTGTAGCCTCTCCCCGATGCTATTCAATCTGTATATTGAGTAAGCAGTAAAGGAAACAAAAGAAAAATTCGGAGTAGGTATTAAAATCCATGGAGAAGAAAGGTTCGCCGATGACATTGTAATTCTGTCAGAGACAGCAAAGGACTTGGAAGAGCAGTTGAAGGGAATGGACAGTGTCTTGAAAGGAGGGTATAAGATGAACATCAACAAAAGCAAAACAAGGATAATGAAATGTAGTCGAATTTGTGGTGTCACCGCCAGACACCACACTTGCTAGGTGGTAGCTTTAAATCGGCCGCGGTCCATTAGTACATGTCGGACTCGCGTGTCGCCACTGTCAGGGATCGCAGACCGAGCGCCACCACAAGGCAGGTCTCGGGAGACTGACTAACACTCGCCCCAGTTGTACAGACGACTTTGCTAGCGACTACATGGACGAAGCATTGCTCATTAGCCGAGCCAATAGTTAGAATAGCCTTCAGCTAAGTCAATGGCTACGACCTAGCAAGGCGCCATTAGTAACATTGCATGTATCTATGGAGACTCACTTATATCGTCCATAGCGATGTACCAAGGATGGATTTAAGTTAAGTATTCCAGAAGCTACGTACTTTTCTTTATAGCATTCATTACGTGTCCTGTTACAGACCTATCTCTTGCCTGCGTGAACTAGACGCGTGCCTTTCGGCTACTTCCGTGGCGTGGCTGTCTGTCTTGCTACGCCACAACAGAATTAAGTCGGGTAACGCTGCGGGAATTAGATTAGGAAATGAGACACTTAAAGTGGTAAAGGAGTTTTGCTATTTGGGGAGCAAAGTAACTGATGATGGTCGAAGTAGAGAGGATATAAAATGTAGACTGGCAATGGCAAGGAAAGCGTTTCTGAAGAAGAGAAATTGGTTAACATCGAGTATAGATTTAAGTGTCAGGAAGTCGTATCTGAATGTATTTCTATGGAGTGTGACCATTTACGGAAGTGAAACATGGACGATAAATAGTTTAGACAAGATGGGAATAGAAGCTTTCGAAATGTGGTGCTACAAAAGAATGCTGCAGATTAGATGGGTAGATCACATAACTAATGAGGAGGTATTGAAAAGAATTGGGGAGAAGAGGATTTTGTGGCACAACTTGACTAGAAGTAGGGATCGGTTGGTAGGACATGTTCTGAGGCATCAAGGGATCTCCAATTTAGTATTGGAGGGCAGCGTGGAGGGTAAAAATCGTAGAGGGAGACCAAGAGATGAATGCACTAAGCAGATTCAGAAGGATGTAGGTTGCAGTAAGTACTGGGAGATGAAGAAGCTTGCACAGGATAGAGTAGCATGGAGGGCTGCATCAAACCAGTCTCAGGACTGAAGACAACTACAACAACAACCACAGCGTGAATGTAATCTTTTCAATCTTTGGTGTTGTAGATTCGAAGTTTGCGCCCTGCCCTGAATTATGGACGAGATGCTCTCCTACTATACGTTGTGTACTGAGAACATAGCATTCCGACGTCTCTTTGTGAATTTCACCCATTTTTGTACTGATCTAAGGACCCAAGTGAGATTGTAAATCAACTGTATTCTTTCTGTAACAATATGTTTATCTATTAACGAACTTCTTCCAGAATCATTTCCCCTTACACCAAGTCGTTTCTTTGATATCTGTCCGTGCTACAGCGCCATGTTGCTACGCTGCCGTATTACTTCAATTTATCGAATCTAATCACAGGCTGTTAATATTCTTATGCATCAGTAACTACTCACTGAATTTATTCTGCAAATACAAACATTAGTAGCAAGCATTT
Organism: Schistocerca piceifrons; assembly: GCF_021461385.2. Lineage (NCBI taxonomy): Eukaryota > Metazoa > Arthropoda > Insecta > Orthoptera > Acrididae > Schistocerca > Schistocerca piceifrons. Next base: position 289,978,299 of record NC_060138.1, on the reverse strand, counting down.
TCTTTCAGCACGAAGTCAGGTTTCAGGTGCAGAGAAATGGATCGTCGATTGCAGTTTCGGCGATCGCTATATACTAAACGTACTCTGGACTGATCTGGCACCTTAATGAGATATTAGATGGAAGTCGTATTCATAAACTGTGTTGTTTTTTGACGGTTCATATTATCTGTTATGCCGAGAATCAATGACTATAAGCTTGAGAGGACGTCCTCGTGATCACTGATTGACGCTATAAGCCAAAAGCAAACACTTATTCAATTTTGCACCAGTTCCTTCATGCACAATTACTTACTGCTCTATGTTAAAATCGTGGCTACGAAAAATCCAGTTTCAGTTGCGCTTAAACGTCTAAAAAAGAAATACGATGTCCTTGACAGTACTGTTGTGCTGCTGAGTTCTTAGACATTGTGCATTCCTTTGACTTTAAGACGGCGGCCCCACCATCCTGTGTTGCTACTTCAGTAGTTACGCTGGCGTAACGGACTGTAACGTATGAGGTGCATTCAAGTTCTAAGGCCTCCGATTTTTTTTCTCCAGACTGGAAAGAGATAGAAACATGCGCATTGTTTTAAAATGAGGCCGCGTTCATTGTCAATACGTCCCAGAGATGGCAGCACCGTACGGCAGATGGAATGAGAACTGTTTTAAATACTTAAAATGGCGACGTTTTCCTTACTTGAACACCGTGCAATCATTCGATTTTTGAATTTGCATGGTGTGATACCAACTGAAATTCATCGACAGTTGAAGGAGACATGTGGTGATGGAGTTATGGATGTGTCGAAAGGGCGTTCATGGGTGCGACAGTTTAATGAAGGCAGAACATCGTGTGACAACAAACCAAAACAACCTTGGGCTCGCACAAGCCGGTCTGATGACATGATTGAGAAAGTGGAGAGAATTGTTTTGGGGGATCGCCGAATGACTGTTGAACAGATCGCCTCCAGAGTTGGCATTTCTGTGGGTTCTGTGCACACAATCCTGCATGACGACCTGAAAATGCGAAAAGTGTCCAGGTGGGTGCCACGAATGCTGACGGACGACCACATGGCTGCCTGTGTGGCATGTTGCCAAGCAATGTTGACACGCAATGACAGCATGAATGGGACTTCCTTTTCGTCGGTTGTGACAATGGATGAGACGTGAATGCCATTTTTCAATCCAGAAACAAAGTCAGCTCAATGGAAGCACACAGATTCACCGCCATCAAAAAAATTTCGGGTAACCGCCAGTGCTGAAAAAATGATGGTGTCCATGTTCTGGGACAGCGAGGGCGTAATCCTTACCCATTGCGTTCCAAAGGGCACTACGGTAACAGGTGCATCCTACGAAAATGTTTTGAAGAACAAATTCCTATCTGCACTGCAACAAAAACGTCCGGGAAGAGCTGCGCGTGTGCTGTTTCACCAAGACAACGCACCCGCACATCGAGCTAACGTTACGCAACATTTTCTTTGTGATAACAACTTTGAAGTGATTCCTCATGCTCCCTACTCACCTGACCTGGCTCCTAGTGACTTTTGGCTTTTTCCAACAATGAAAGACACTCTCCGTGGCCGCACATTCACCAGCCGTGCTGCTATTGCCTCAGCGATTTTCCAGTGGTCAAAACAGACTCCTAAAGTAGCCTTCGCCGCTGCCATGGAATCATGGCGTCAGCGTTGTGAAAAATGTGTACGTCTGCAGGGCGATTACGTCGAGAAGTAACGCCAGTTTCATCGATTTCGGATGAGTAGTTAATTAGAAAAAAAATCGGAGGCCTTAGAACTTGAATGCACCTCGTATTATGTATGCAATACACGCGTAAAGGTTTCCCTACTCCATTTTTAACACAGATTTCATGTGTGTAATAGCTGTGCTCGATCGTACTCTGGGTAGAGTTAGAGAAGGAGATGGTAGAAACTGTGATGTTCTCACTGGCGAGACAGGAATAGTTAGTTATTTACTGCAGTGGCTGTAACGGCACTTTGGCTGGTCTTGAAGGAGGATTTCCCTGACACATTAGCTGAAAAGTACTAATAAAGCGGTTTATCCTGATCGGCCAGTAGATGATCTGACTTGTCTGATGTCTGCTATTTTCACGTTGCTGACACTCCCGATGAAAGAGACTATTCTCGTGTATCTGAATTGTTGTGTAGCTTTCTCTCAATTACAGAACCGTTACTTTTTTTTTTTTAAAAAAAGGGGTTCTTTTTGCGGTTTCCTATTGCTCACTGTGTGGACGGACCTAATGCAGTCGTAGGAGAGAATACAGTCACTTCTACTTTCTTCGTATTTTCGTCAGAGACAAGGCAAAACCATTCCGCTTTGTAAGACTTTCCAGCCCTTCGCGGAAACTTATGACAGAACAGGACAAAATGTAGTTAGATGTATGACTTTCTACATGGTCTGACAGTTGCTTTAGAAAGGGGCAGTTGAATTCAGATACAAAAAACAAGCTATCAGTCAAAATACTAATAGCATATTTGCTGAAGTACAGCATAAACTTTATCGCTGGCTCTACCTGTAGACCTGAAGGTCATATACATCTCTAAGCGAATTTGGAGGAGCAAAAACCGTATCTCTCTCTCCTCCCCCCCCCTTTCCAATCAGACTTTGCGGCAGGAGGAGGGGGCACAATATATGACGCACGTCTTTTTGAAAGAGTCGACGGGTGTAAAAACTATCACCTGCAGAGCAGCGAATGACTTTGTACTTCCAGCAACATTAAATGCCACCAACACATCGTTCACTCTCCGTGTCAATTGTCATTAGTTTGGTGGTTTTGTGTGAAGGTGCAGGGCAAAGGTCTAAATACAGGAGTAGGCCCAGTTTTGGAGAAGCCATTGTAGAAGCTCAATGGGTGCTGTACTGCTGTAGATAGGCACGCAGTGAAATCAAGCCCTGGGCAGCGATTATTGTGCATCGCCTCGCACAAAAAACAGCGGACACCCGCGCAATTACTCGTGTTAGGAGACAGTTTCTTTGTTGACGACGACGACAGCATATCGTCGCAGCACGTAAGTAAACCACCTGTGCCTTCTAAAACTTAGATTGTAAATTTAATCGAGTGTGTACCCGTAGCATTACACTAAAGTAAATTTCATTTGTACCAATACCTTTAACGGGGACGTTCATGAAATTGGCCGATAATGTCGATTTTCAATTTATTTTTTATTTATTGCTAGAACTCATGGACAAGAAGATCCGAAAGTTTCGATAGTGAAATCGTAACAATAGTGGCTGAAAAAAAAAAATTAAATCTGTGACGCTGCCTTTCTGCCACGACCACGTTTTGAAGCAGCACCAATACTAATTCGTTGAATAAAGATTTGGTGAATTACTTTCGAGCAAATTTGCACGGGATACATCTAGGCGGCTGTAATATATACTCTTTGGTATTATAGATCATTTGTGACTTTGTTCCGTATCTTAGAAGCAATAACAAACCAGCGGTTTGTCTATGGAAAAGCAATTCTTGTTTAGCGTTGTGCTACTGGTGAAGATGACAATGCTATCAGACGAAACATGTAAGTGTAACTGGCTAGGAAAGCGCAGTATGGGCTACATATTTCCACATGATGTCAACAGATGAACATCCCATTCGTCATTTGTGTCACATTCGCTGGTGTAAATATCTACAAGCTCAGAGGGACCACAACTCCTACATGCACTAGGAGATGTTTCCAGATTGCATACAGGATGTTGTCAAGTCCACTGACAGTATTCTGGGCAAGCATTAACTTTTTGCTCATGGAAAAATCCAGAATCCAAATGCGTCACCAAATTCACTACTACGGGAAAGATGACCCACAGTTGCAACTTATGGTGCACTTCTTGTACTGATGAAAACGCATGGAGGATGAGGATATTAGAGAGGATAGGCTTGTAAGGTGTCAGGCAAATCCAACACCTTCCATGAAAACCCTGACATGATAAGCAAATCCAGTAGTCTGTCACATAGCTCCTAATAAATCGTGACATTAAATTAACCAAACTAATACGAGTAACGAGTGAGCAAATGGAATACCACAGACTAACACAAGAATGCCTAAATGTATGTCATACCTTCCCACCGTAAGACAGACGCAGTTCCGAGGGGAGAAACGAGAACAGAAGCCGAGATCAGAACCGTGTTAAGCTAGAAGGCCCTACGATGAGGGACGGACTGGACACCCACGTCGCCAGCTAACCACTAGGACCACCCCCGCTGCAAGTTTTAGCGTGAGACTTTTTCGCGTCTCTGTTACGTTAGGACCACCCCCCAGCCCATGTCAAAAGCTAGAGCCCTCCAGAAGAGCAGTATAGATCTTACGATAACACAAAAAGGACCACACCAGTTGCAAGTTTTAGCGTGAGACTTTTTCGCGTCTCTGTTACGTTGCAAACTTTAAAAACGTTGCCCCACCACGAAAAGTATAACGTTTCTCATTGGATAGACAGAATTTTTGTAGGCGGAGCTTAAGGTTAACATTGAGACCCTGATTGGTCAGATGAAAACACAGCCAGATAGTTTTTTTAAACCAACTTCGGTAAATTGTAGTAAGGAGAAGTTAGGATGGAGTTGCTTCCGAGACGACGAGGTGAGCGGAGCTGTGCTGTCTGCCGCCCCCTGACAAACACCGACAAAATAATGAACGCACGCGATGCCGCATAACAGCGCATAAAGCTTCACTCAGAACTGCAGAAGTCTCATCTGTTACACCCCCTTTTTGCGTAATACTAGTGTCGACCGTCAATTAAAGCTCATGGTGTTCACATTTGCCACTTGAAGTAAAAATCTGAAACGCGATGATTTTTCTGTTATATAGATATTGAGAAGCCACATCAGCCACTGTAATTTACGACAAGTTAGATAAGTAGTTAAAGATAATTGAGGGTCACTGTAGACAATTTTGATAGTTTTCTCTTTTGTGAATCTTAATTTAGACCTAGATTATAGATGTGATATGGCATAGGTCATCCTTCGATCCATTATAGAACTTGGAAACCCATTCAGGGAATATCCGTTCACATTTTTGTTGAACGCAGTTGGTTTTTATCATCCTTTATTAAAACATTTCCTTTTATCAATAGTGCAATTTATAAACAATATTTTGTGAGTAGAATAAAATTTCCAATGGTAAACTTAACTGCTTTTTCGACGTTATTTTACCAGCTTACTAAAAATAGGAAAGCCTTGAACCCCTTCCACTAATTTTATTTAGTATTAATATTCTTTTACAGGGAGTGCAGTGGAGCTGACGCTGAAATCATTAAGTATTTGGTTGTATCATCGCTAGTCTCACTGAACTATTCTGAATTCTATATGTCATGTGTGGTCTGGCATCTCCTTACCAGCAACAGGTCCCAGGTTCAAACTAGCCAATTCCCTAAAAAACACGCTCAGAGCGTCGTTGCGCGAAAGTGGTAGGGAGACACGATATAGAACAAACAGACACCACGCAGAATGTTAGAGGCTTTAAGATAGGAAAATTCACTTAAAGCGCCTTGAGAAACACAGAATTACAGAACCTCTCTGCAACTGACTGCGTAAAGGAAAGAAGGCAGAAAACAAAAAACCAGAAGACAAACCTTCGAGGGAAAGAAAACTGTGGGTACGAATCTGGAGCCTTCTCAAGAAGTGACATGGACAAATACGTTAGGCTGAAATTTAAACTGCATTTCCCGAAAATTATGTTTCTTAAAAGTTTATGTACATTTTTCTCAGAATTTTTGAGCGTTATAATTATGAAATATTCTAGACTTATTTTCATAAACCCAATAAATGTCTTAAGAGTAGATTTTGAAGTTATGAGGGTAAGCTGATACATAGGGCAAAGTGCTAGGAATTTTACATGATTTTAATATTATATTTACAGGATTACAGTTAAAAATTATTAAAATTCTCCTGTTCGATACATTCCAAAAACCTAATGAGATAAGCTGTAAGTCGGCTGTTTAGGTTTTTATGTTGGTAACGTCACGTAGCGCTCTGTATGAAAATCACTTGACTGTGCTGTTTGCTGTCTGTGGCTGGTTGGCATTGTTTAGATATTCGCTATTGTAGTGTTGGGCAGTTGGATGTGAACAGCTCGTAGCGTTGCGCAGTTGGAGGTGAGCCGCCAGCATTGGTGGATGTTGGGAGAGAAATGGCAGAATTTTAAGACCGAACGATCTGGACGTGTGTCCGCCAGAAAGAGTAAATTTGTAATACTAGATATCATAAACTGATATATATATTATGACTTTTGATCACTATTAAGGTAAATACATTGTTTGTTCTCCATCAAAATCTTTCATTTGCTAAGTATGCCTATCAGAAGTTAGTGACTTCAGTAGTTAGACTCTTTTATTTAGCTGGCAGTATCGGCGCTCGCTGTATTGCAGTAGTTCGAGTAACGAAGATTTTTGTGAGGTAAGTGATTCATGAAAGGTATAGGTTATTGTTAGTCAGGGCCATTCTTTTGTAGGTATCATGGACAGTCAGACTGCGTTGTGCTAAAAATATTGTGCCTCAGTTTAGTGAATGTCTGAGTACGTTCAGGTTTGCTCAGCTGTTTGAAAATCAAAGAACGTAGAGGTTTTCCAGCACTGTCATTTATAAAATTTTTCTAAGAGGATGTTTCAAAGCTTACTATATGCAAAGAGATGAAAAAGAGAAAATTTTGTAGAAATCTTTTGGATTGTTTCTTAGAAAAAGGTAATTATATTACTTTCGGAAAATAAAATTTTTAATTCCATTAAAAATTATATAAATAATCCAATGAACTTAGCACTAAATGCGTTAATTTCATATAAAACATGGTAAAAAATTTCAAATCTTGAAAATTGCAAATTTGGTGCATCTTTCAAATAGTGTGTGTTTTTCATGAACGTCCACCTTAACTCCTGCCATTCCCACTATGCTGTACTTCCTTGTCATATATCTTCGTAGTGAGCGTCAGTCTGTTTTTTTTCAGTTAAAATTATTGTTTCACATGTAAGTAGGAATTTATTAGATTGTTGAATGCTACACCTTGAATTACCTTTTTTAAAAAGTTTCATAGTAATTACAGTCATGTCAGCAGATACCGCAGTCAACAACTAATTTTCAGCCTGCAGCGGCGGGTGTGACGATTTGAAACTTCCTTGCAGATTAAAACCGTTTGCCGGACTAGAACGCCAGTCAGGGACCTTTGTCTAACGCAGGCAAGGGTTCTACCGGCTGAGTTATCCAAACACGACTCAGGACGCCCCCTCGGAGCTTTGCTTCCGCCATTACTTCATCTCCTACATTCCAGACTTTATGCCAGGGCTCGAACCAGATTCTAGTCCCAGACGACCCACAGTTTTAATCTGCCAGGAAGTTTGACAGGGCTGTTTTCTGTTTAAATTCAGGACCCGATTAAAAAATAAAATGTAGTTGTATTAATTGTAATTTAGTTAATTTTGAAATTAATTTCGCAGGGAGGCCGCCTCTGACGTAATGGAGCGATATTGAAATTCGTTAGTTGCAACAGTATACAGAGAGAGCGTAATGTTGAAGTCGCTTGTATTCTTTCTCAGGATTGTAAAACATTAATATCTCTGAGTCACTGGCACTTTCAATATCTGAGCACGCGAAGCATGGCTTTGTCTCTTGCGGGCAGGTCCTGAGAATTCGATGAATACTGATGCTTGAGAAAAACACTCGTTACTGTAGGTTTGAAATACATCATGGGAAAATGTGTCTTCCTAAAGGAATCGCTTTTTTAGGCTTCTACGACAAGAATAGACTAAGAGACAAAATTTCAGTATCAACAGCAACCACATGCAACAGGAAGTGATCAAAGAGACTCACCTATAAAATAAAAATTGAAATTAATAATAGTACTGAATCTTTTTTAATCTTTTAGCACGGACAATATATGTTTTCACCGACGGCTGTGTAAAAGTGTCACGATAGGTACGGGGAAGCGAGTTTAGGTACCGAGCGACATGTAAACAGTAAGCTATGCTCTAGCGAAACTATAAGCTTTATGTCGTCTCAGTAGGGTTTGCCTCTACGAGCGCTGTTACTTCAGGCACTTCTATGCAATCAGAAAATAACTAGCTCCATACTAAGATTAACAGAATTAGAAGATTCTGACATTATAAGGAAGGAGGCAGAGCTCTTAACGTAATTTATTAAATAAAAATGTGTTACCAAAGAAAACTTTCAATGCCTAAACCACAATTTTCAGTATACAATTACAGCATGATGACTAGTTTCGGATACTTACTACAACCCTTTTCAGATCTGTAAATGAGTAAAGAAAAAACAACCACAGAAAATTTTGCATAGTAAACTAGGATATAAAACAATGTACAGCAGCTGAACAAAATATATAAGGAATGTCAACTCCAATATTAAAATCGAACATGTAACAAACCACTTACGATGACTTACAGCTTAAATCTTAAAAAATAGTTGAATATGCACTGAAAACATCATTAGCTATAGTCATGAAATAAAATGCATTCGTGTTTCGGGCCTACAAGACTATGGCAACATGTAGATAAAAGCTTCATCGTGAATATGCCAGATTGCAAACCTGCCGAAAAAAGTTTAAAACCAAAAATCTTAAAAAGCTTTGTACCTAGTGCAAGTAATTGTAAAACTATAAAAATAATAAGGCAATGATGTTAAAATTCCAAGAAAGTGAAGCTACATTTTACTATTGGAGTTGACTTTGTTCAGCTGTTATACATTGTTTTTACAATACAAAGTTTTCTTAGGCTATTTTTCCTTTACTTGTTCACAGATCTGAAGATCGTTGTAAAAAGCAGCCGAAACCGAAACTGGTCATCATGCATTAACAGCTTACTGAAAATTGTAGTCTATGTATTAACAGCCTTTTTCGCCAAAGAATTTAATAAGTTAATAATAATCTATTAATAAATTAATAACCGAAAAGTATAGTTATGTACTTTTGTCAAAATATTAACGTTATGAAGTAACACGCTTAAATGTCTATCCGCTTTCCCGTTCTCCTGCACTTCACTAGCTGGAAACTTTAACTCAGAATCGTATATCATAATCGTAATCCTCTCTCTCATATTCCCACCTGAGAACTTACGTCTTCCACGCATACGCCAAACGTACAGCTTTATTTTATTGCTGAGTGTAAAAAACGCACGCGCTAACTCGCACAGAGGAAGCAATTGCGTGTGCAAACCTCAAGGTGTTGGCTGTTGCCTTCTCGCTTTACCTCTGTGGCATGGAATGCTGAGAAGTGACGAGTCACTTGCAGAACGCGGGCGTAATCGCCGTGGTGCCGATGAACATGGCGTTCTAGGTCAGTGGGTCAGTCGAGGAGCTTATCTTGGCATCCGGCACTCTGGCCAAATGAGATTTTCTGCGTACCCTGCAAGAAGCTTTTTCACCGGGAGTAGTCGGTTAATTGGCGAAAGCTGATTTTTCTTTCCCATCCTGATTTATCTTTCCAGCCACCGAGCTACTTCTTTATTAACCACTGAGGTCTACATTTCGATAAGGGCGGACATAGTAGCCAAGGATCTGTCTTCGCTACAGTATCTGCACCAAACTGCCGCGGAACACCAGAAGCACATCGTGGTTTGCAATTTACACAACAACGTCAAGTTTAAATTCGTATGGTAATTATGATGGGTGCTTTACTCATTCACCTTTCATTTATAGCATTCTTCATACGGGACAGTCTCTAAATGTTCTAAAATAAATGTCATTTTGCATAGGTGAACATGATAGTGGATCAGTGTCTTTTGATAGATTGAAAACTGTTCCAGCGTTATTATTATAGATATTTTTACGAAGTAAATCAATCAGAAAAACAGTCATCACTCCTGTACGTGCAAGACAAGGACTGAATGCGCAAGCTGCTATCTACAGGTACTGTGTGAACAGATCAACAGAGACTAGTGAGTAACACCCCTTATCGCCCTGATTCCGGTACTGACGTATTGTGGCGGGGACTACTCTAGAGACTGAAGGCATTGGAGAGCAGTCCTGATCCATGGCTCACCATCAAAAGATTAACTGACGAGAACGTCTCGTACAATGACGTTCCAGATGTGTTCAACAGGACTGATATACGTTAACAAAGAAGCCACGCGCCGTTCCTGAAATCATTCTAATTCAAGAACTATGAGGTGGTTTATTGTCTGGCTGATGACACAGTCTCCCTGAGAGCGCTGTAGGTGGACAAACAAATGTATATAATGCAACAGTATGTTAATGTATCTCTGAATGCAAGAGGCGAGGCCATATACATCACAGACCTCATTTTATTCTTTTTTTTTAGGTTTAATCATTGGTTTTTCAACATTGCAGCGTCCAGGACGTCAGGGTGATGCTTGGGGTTAGTTGGGACGTTGCTCGGCTCTTGAGAGCCTATGGTAATAGTTTCTAGCTGTTCTTCAAGGTCGTGGAACCGTATTCCTCTTGAGTTGTTGCACCGAGAGTTCCAACCGTAATGTTTGGGGTTAAGATCGCCACACACGAGGATCTTGTCAAATCAGTAGAAAAGACTCTTGAGATCTAGTTCTTCGAACTGTCATTGTGAGCTTAAGTACGCAGATACCATAAAGACAATGCCATGAGAAGTGGAGACATTCACTGCTGTTGCCTCAAGATACGTGAATTGGGGAAGTGCTAGTGGTATGTGCGTGATGGCTTTGTGAATAAATATGGACGTGCAACACCCGCTGTACACAGTATACAGTGAATGTACCCCCAACCAACTCAAAAAATGGTTCAAATGGCTCTGAGCACTATGGGACTTAACTGCCGAGGTCATCAGTCCCCTAGAACTTAGAACTACTTAAACCTAGCTAACCTAAGGACATCACACACATCCATTTCCGAGGCAGGATTCGAACCTGCGACCGTAGCGGTCACGCGGTTCCAGACTGTAGCGCCTAGAACCGCTCGGCCACTCAGAACGGCCCAACCAAGTGAGGACCCCCGCTAATTCTCTCGAAATCCTATCACATTGCGACAGCACTGTTTGATTAGGTAGAAGACTGGCTAGCCCTCTTCCCATCACTAGCTATGTAGAGAGCTATCAAAATGAGATAAACCAGCAAACTAACGTTCAGCGAGAAATTCGCGACCATCTGTATGCTCGCGTACTCTGCAAATCGCTGTGAGTTAGCGGTATTGCAACCCTGCTATAGGTAGGATCTTACATCTAAATACGTATTCCGCAAACCATTGCACAATGTAGACTGTATCGTAGAAATATTATCTATTTCATTGTTCCTTTTCTAGTTACATGATATTGACTAAGTAAAAATGAATGTCTTTATTCCTCTGTATATACGCTTATCTCCTCTTTGATCGTTACGCCAAATTTAGGTTTTTTTAACGACCAAGGAAGGCATACTGCTGCACCTTTACTATAAGAGGTAAGCACAAAGAAAATTTGATACATCTTCAATTAATCGGTATCAAATGATAGTCAATAAATATGTCCCAGAATGTGTCCTAATCTCTATTTTTCGTATTCCCTTGATTGGTACACTAGACATGTGATGGCATAATGGTATCAGAGTCTTCGTTGACGGCATAGTGTTTCAGTTTTTCAAGAAGTATGTACCTGCATAATACTAACGGTAGCACCTAACTTCCAAAATGCACACTATCCACTGAATCAATACACTGGCGCAGCAGCTTCCCATCTCCACGCACAATTCACAGTTACTGCAAGAGTAGTGAAACATTCAGGGTTTAGTCATATCCTTGTTCATTTTTCACACACCCAATTTTTGGCAAACCGACCATGGTACCATATTCCTTCTACAACATAGTGTACCCGCATGGTAGAACACATATGCATAGCAATAATTATTTATGTAAGAAGTAAACCTAGTACCTACATGCGTATCTGACTGTCGTACATCGAGAGCCAAACAACCAAGGACAAACCAGACCAAATCAATGTCGATGTTTCCTCCACCAATGGCAGTTATCTTACTGCCTGTTGCACCTCGATCTGAATTGAAGTGTCAGAGTCTCCAGATGATGCGCTGACAGGAACTTGGTCAGTCACCTCTTACATTGTCATTTTTAATGCGTGGGTTACATCCCCATAAAAATCCATGCAAATGAATTTGAGCCTGATATATTCTTCTACTTTAGCTCACTGACCCCTCAGTCCTCTGTGTCTGCGTTGCTTCCATTAAGGTTCCAGGTAATGAATGTGACACCGACGTACACATTCTTCTTCAACTCGCTTCAGACGCTTTCTTCTAGGGATTTTAGTGCGGTTAACGCTTCCAATGACAGTGTACAGCCATTTCTAGTACCATTTTTATGCAATAGATTTAGTTTCATTCAGGTCAACTACCAGCCCCACCACGGGTCTTCCAATCTGCTTGCTGACAACTACGTCACATGCGCACACTCTACATATAAAACTAATACACTGCAAGCCATTGTACTATATATGGTGGAGGACGTATCATACCAGTATTATCGATTACCCTTCCATTCCAATCTCAAGTGCTGATCGAGTAAAGAAAATGATTATATATACAGGGTGTTACAAAAAGGTACGGCCAAACTTTCAGGAAACATTCCTCACACGCAAATAAAGAAAAGATGTTATGTGAACATGTCTCCGGAAACGCTTAATTTACATGTTAGTGCTCATTTTAGTTTCGTCAGTATGTACTGTACTTCCTCGATTCACCGCCAGTTGGCCCAATTGAAGGAAGGTAATGTTGACTTCGGTGCTTGTGTTGATATGCGACTCATTGCTCTACAGTACTAGCATCAAGCGCATCAGTACGTAGCATCAACAGGTTAGTGTTCATCACGAACGCGGTTTTCCAGTCAGTGCAATGTTTACAAATGCGGAGTTGGCAGATGCCCATTTGATGTGTGGATTAGCACGGGGCAATAGCCGTGGCGCGGTACGTTTGTATCGAGACACATTTCCAGAACGAAGGTTTCCCGACAGGAAGACGTTCGAAGCAATTGATCGGCGTCTTAGGGAGCACGGAACATTCCAGCCTATGAATCGCGACTGGGGAAGACCTAGAACGACGAGGACACCTGCAATGGACGAGGCAATTCTTCGTGCAGTTGACGATAACACTAATTCCAGCGTCAGAGAAGCTGCTGCTGTACAAGGTAACGTTGACCACGTCACTGTATGGAGAGTGCTACGGGAGAACCAGTTGTTTCCGTACCATGTACAGCGTGTGCAGACACTATCAGCAGCTGATTGGCCTCCACGGGTACACTTCTACGAATGGTTCATCCAACAATGTGTCAATCCTCATTTCAGTGCAAATGTTCTCTTTACGGATGAGGCTTCATGCCAACGTGATCAAATTGTAAATTTTCACAATCAACATGTGTGGGCTGACGAGAATCCGCACGCAATTGTGCAATCACGTCATCAACACAGATTTTCTGTGAACGTTTGGGCAGGCATTGTTGGTGATGTCTTGATTGGGCCCCATGTTATTCCACCTACGCTCAACGGAGCACGTTGTCATGATTTCATACGGGATACTCTACCTGTGCTGCTAGAACATGTGCCTTTACAAGTACGACACAACATGTGGTTCATGCACGATGGAGCTCCTGCACATTTCAGTCGAACTGTTCGTATGCTTCTCAACAACAGATTCGGTGACCGATGGATTGGTAGAGGCGGACCAATTCCATGGCCTCCACCCTCTCCTGACCTCAACCCTCTTGACTTTCATTTATGGGGGCATTTGAAAGCTCTTGTCTACGCAACCCCGGTACCAAATGTAGAGACTCTTCGTGCTCGTATTGTGGACGGCTGTGATACAATACGCCATTCTCCAGGGCTGCATCAGCGCATCAGGGATCCCATGCTACGGAGGGTGGATGCATGTATCCTAGCTAACGGAGGACATTATGAACATTTCGTGTAACAAAGTGTTTGAAGTCACGCTGGTACGTTCTGTTGCTGTGTGTTTCCATTCCATGATTAATGTGATTTGAAGAGAAGTAATAAAATGAGCTCTAACATGGAAAGTAAGCGTTTCCGGACACATGTCCACATAACATATTTTCTTTCTTTGTGTGTGAGGAATGTTTCCTGAAAGTTTGGCCGTACCTTTTTGTAACACCCTGTATACTTCCTCATCCACCCTTTTGCTCCAGCAGAAATAGGCCGTCTTTCCCATAGATTTTTTTGTTACATTTTTGAAAGGAGTATGGCAACCTATACAGTCCTAGCAGCGTTCCCATAATGCTTCTGATTCATGGATCAGCCATGTAATACGAATTGATGTGGGTTCACATGATTGGTGGAGACTATGTTGTGCTGAGCTGTCGAATCGATGTTCCTGTTCAGCAGTACATGTCATTTAACAACTTACGGGACTACGTGTGTTATTTTCGGGATAGCAGATGACTGTGAACTCAAAGTTACAGTGCAAGTGGACTCTGTAAGGTGAGGTAGAAAGGTGAAGATCTTTCAGGTAGAGTGGGAGAAGCTGTGTGGGGAAAAGTGACATACATATCGATGGGCAGCTCAGTGTTAAGTACAACACATTCTGTCTCGGCAGTCCCGTCTCCGACAGCAGGAATGTTGGCGCATTATTACTCAGTTTGCTTGGTGCTGCTACGCAGAGCAAATTACTAAGCCATCAAAGTGTCATGCTCGACCGTGGTCTGCAGGAAGCTGTATTTGCTGCAGTGAAGCGACAGTAGATCTGTAGTATTGTCTTGATTAAGATAGTGGGAGCAATGAGATGGAGATGTGCTGTTTGTGAGCCGGCCAAGGTGGCCGAGCGGTTCTAGGCGCTTCAGTCCGAAATCGCGCGCCTGCTACGGTCGCAGGTTCGAATCCTGCCTCGGGCATGGATGTGTGTGATGTCCTTGGGTTGGTTAGGTTTAAGTAGTTCTAAGTCTAGGGGACTGATGACCTCAAATGTTAGGTTCCATAGAGCCATTTGAACCATTTGCTGTTTGTGATTTCGGTCACTCAACCTTCAACGGTCAACAAAAATTCAATAGAAGGTGGTAAGTCTACTCCAACAGGTTTTGGATGCAATAAATGTAGAATTCAAAGAATAAAAAAATAGTTATTTGTGAAAATCTGCTGCATAGTCTCCAAACATACGCCAGTGCTATTTAATTACAGCGATGCTGTGTGTGGTAATCCCTCGCACCATTAACAAATGTGTCATTAGGACTACAGTTTTCGCGCCATATGCATCCCATACCGATTTCTGAAATGTAATTCCGTATCACTAGTATGGTATTTAGACAGAAACAAATTCGAATAGTCCATATCCTTAGTTATAATTCGGAGCTGAAAAATTAGGTTCTATTTGCCTGAGGAAGATGGAAACGTTGCTTTTGAACGTTATGTACTCGTGCAAATCCATTGTGACAAAATAAAAAAAATGAATAGGAATCTGTCCAAATTCATAAGCCAGTAGTCATCTATAGAAGGCCATTGCAGTAGCCCAGGATGATTGCTCATTTCAACATCAATCAGTTCTGATTTAGATACAGTTTTTATATTTCCGCTGCATCCATTCCAATTTCTCCGAACATACACCCTAATCCCGACTATGGAAAATGGTACAATGTCTCTAGAGCGCAAAGACGTCCCCCTAGTAAAGTACTGATATAACAGTATTCTTCTGTCCAACATACTGCGTACCCTAAGAAACCAATAATCTTCAATGGCCAATTTCAATCTCATGAGCTGTTTATTGATTTATACTAAAGTAATATGACAAATGGCCGTAGATAGCATTCCAGTTTTCTTTTCCTCTTTGCAATACACCTCAATATAGAATCTAGTTGTTACTAGCTTAGTGGTGTGTACATGTCACAAAGCATTTGCTACCGGATCATATGGAATTGTGTAGCACATATCTTAACTACTGTACTCTATCGGAGGACGTAATGATGTTTTTTTCTTTTTTAACCCCATGGAAGACTACATACGTCGACAGAACAGTGGTATTGTATGTCAATTCTATGCTTCGACAGTAAAAAGTCACAAACTTTCATCGTAAATCACCGTGTAACAGTAGCTATCATATTAAGAGCACACGAAAGTGATTGATGTAGGAAAAAAAAAACGGAAGAAAACGCATTTTAACGATTACGTTTCGTGCTTCACAATGTTTATTAACATAATATAAAAAATATATCATTAGGACTGCAGTGGGCACGGGAGATCAGTATTCGACAGTCGATCAATGGAAACGTGCCGGGTCTTCAGCTGAACCAAATTATTGACTATGAGCAGTGGCACGGCTGGCGCCAGTGTTCTCGCACTTAGAATGGCATCGCTGCCATCGATTATAGGGACACCATCTTTGCCTTCCGCGATTTAGGCCGGTGGTCGGGTGGTTAACGGAGAGGGAACAGAGACAGCGGAGTGGATATTCGCAGGGTCGGAGGTGGCTTGTTGACGTTTACCGTGAGGCCTGTGGTACGACGCCTGTACGCTATGGGCAGGGTCAGCGAGAGATCCCGGCAGTGACTTGATGGGTCCTCGGGTTTGGTATCGCGGTGGTGCAATTTTTTTTATTTTTTTTTTTTTTTTTTTTTTTTGCTGCGACGGCATGTATAGGTTCTTGTTACTGGCCATTGAAATTGAGATGTGTCTATGGCGTGACGGAGGAAATGTGTGATGCTCGCTGCTGTTGCATGTTAAAACGCTTCGTCTGCCTTGTATCTATGCAGGAAATTATGTGAAGTAAATAGCTGATACCTTGATACCTCGGCAACGTCTTGCTCTCACGCGTTATTGAATATATTTCGGAATTACTGAATGGCGAAGATATCCCACGTGTAGAGAAAATCAAGCCATTTGCGCCATGCTAAGGCACTGTTTTATTCTGCTTAAATCTGTGTCAGTTATATGTCCCTTTATATGCCCTTCTTTAATTGCAGACGTTATAGAAGTGTGTAAACAGAGAGCTATTGGAAAGGGATGTAAAGTTGAAACCCTTCCAACAAGTGAATACACTCGAACTCTATAGTACTAAAGGTGCCTTTCGATACCAGCACCTACCTTAGGTAATAAGTATTATTCGGAGGTTGTCATGGTACTGTGTAAGTGAAAGTAGGCTGTTTAGGTTTTTATGTTGGTAACGTCACGTAGCGCTCTGTATGAAATTGACTTGACTGTGCTGTGTGCAGTCTGTGGCTGGTTGGCATTGTTGGAATATTCGCTATTGTAGTGTTGGACAGTTGGATGTGAACAGTGCGTAGCGTTGCGCAGTTGGAGGTGAGCCGCCAGCAATGGTGGATGTGGGGAGAGAGATGGCAAAATTTTGAGAGCGAACGATCTGGACGTGTGTCCATCAGAAAGAGTAAATTTGTAATACTGGATATCATGAACTGATACATATATGACTTTTGAACATTATTAAGGTAAATACATTTTTGTTCTCTATCAAAATCTTTCATTTGCTAAATATGACTATCAGCAGTTAGTGCCTTCAGTAGTTAGAATCTTTTATTTCGCTGGCAGTATTGGCGCTCGCTGTATTGCAGTAGTTCGAGTAACGAAGATTTTTGTGAGGTAAGTGATTCATGAAAGGTGTAGGTTATTGTTAGTAAGGGGCATTCTTTTGTAGGGATTATTGAAAGTCAGATTGCGTTGCGATAAAAATATTGTGTGTCAGTTTAGTGTTGATCAGAATAAGTAAAGAGCGAAATGTCTGAGTACGTTCAGTTTTGCTCAGCTGTTTGAAAATCAAATAACGTAAGGGGTTTATCAGTGCAATCATTCATAAATTTTTCTAAGGGGAGGTTACATAAGTAATTATTATACACAAAATTGTTTATTCTGATTATACTAAATTGGAGATGGAAGGTCGATTGTGTGCCGCTGTAAATTACTATTGTCTCCTCTGTGTGGCAGCCTAGCATTGTGAGTGGTTGCAATCATTATTCCTGTCATATTTCGAGTTTTGTATTCGAGGGTTTGCTTAAGCTGACACTGTTGATATGTAAGACCTATAAACAGGCAAGTCAAACTGAGTATTCTATGAGCTCAAGACGATATTCTATTACGTGGTACCTTAGCTTGTTACAGGTTAGAAGTATTTTATGTGTTATTAATATTCTGCTGTTTGCTTTGTCTAAAGAGGAGCTAGTTCTGTGAAGTAGTCGTTTATATTTTATTAGTGAGGTACGCGTTGTGTCTTTTCATGTTAATTGTTCTTTTAGAAGCTACAAATGACTCTGTGTATGTTGCAGGTAGCTGAAACTGAAGTGTTCACGGGGATCGCGTGCTGACGGGGTTGATAGTGGCCCTTTTTATTACGGCACATGCGGCTATCCTCCTTCAGTTCATTTGTCTCGCCTATATCGTTACTACGCTTGTCGAGTGGAATTAGGGCGTACTGTAATCACCTTATATGGCGAAGTTAAGTATCTCCCTTGCCAGGGCGCCAACCTTCGTGGATATAGTCGTATTCTCATCTGTAAAGATTGATACTGTTATTAATTTGTTCTCGTCACATGTATGATTATTTATCTTGTTATACTTAATGTCAGTAAAATGTGTTAGCGAGGTCCGAATTGGGACGTTGTATTCTCGTCTTGTGGAAACAAATGTAAGTGATTTTATTTTAAGTAGCCTTTAGATGCGTACACTTTGCCTCCATGTTTGGTGTTTTTATGGCTTCCACGTTAATTAAAATTACAATAAAGGTAAATTTGGTAACGGACGGTTTCGTATATTTATTAGTTGCCAAGTGGATCCTAAGTTAAGTGCAGGAACCGTACCAGACTACACTATTTCCATGGCCGTCTTGACAAACCTCTCATCCACGTGAGAGGCGGCTCGAAACTAGCAGCTCGCCACGGATGCAACCTGGTGGGGGAGGTACTATGCTATGGGAGACGTTCTCCTGCGCTTGCATGGCACCCGTGGTAGTAATCGAAGACACGCTGACAGCTGCGAACCACTCATGCTTGTTGTCGTCCCCGGCGGCGATATCATCTTTCAGCAGTATAACTGCCCGTGTCTCGCTGCCAGAACCTTGCCGCAGTGGTTTGAAGAGCGTTATGGCGAACTCACGTTGATGGCTGGCTCAAATGGCTCTGAGCACTATGGGACTTAACAGCTGTGGTCATCAGTCCCCTAGAACTTAGAACTACTTAAACCTAACTAACCTAAGGACATCACACACATCCATGCCCGAGGCAGGATTCGAACCTGCGACCGTAGCAGTCGCGCGGTTCCGGACTGCGCGCCTAGAACCGCGAGACCACCGCGGCCGGCTCACGTTGATGTTTTGGCTACTATATTCACCTGATGTGAATCGTGTGGAGGCCTTCTGGGTTGCTGTCGGGCGCCATTACTGCGTACTCAAATCAGTGGCCCGTTATTTGCACGAATTACATGACGTGAGCATAGAAATTTAGTGTCACGTACCTCCACAAATCTGCCAACAGTCTTTCGGACCATTGATATGAAGAATTAGTGATGTATTTCGTTCCAAAGACGCAGAGACAATCTATTAACCAGGTGGTCATAATGTTTTAGCTCATGATTGAACGCTCCATTTCAAAAAAAGGTGATGTATTTCTCACGAAACACTATGCTGTCAACGAAGAGACTGACGCAAATACGCTGCCGTATTTCTAGCGTAGTAGTTACAGGAATACGATAAACGAGCTTAGGACACGTACATGGGCATATTTGTAGACAGTCTTTCGATATCGATGAACTGCAGATGAATCGGATTTTTCTTCGTGCAGTCCTCAAATAGTAAATGAACAACAGTAAGTAAAAAAAAAAAAAAAAAAAAAAAAAAAAAAAAAAAAAAAAAAAAAAAAAAGGAAAAACTATGTCTGGTGTTGCTGTCATATAGGAGGTTTAGGGCACATACAGAGGCATACATTCGTTTTTACTCGGTCATTACTCATGTGACGATGAGCCGTAACGATGAAATCGATAAATAAAAGTAAATGTCGTGTGATTAGGACCTCCCGTCGGGTAGACCGTTCACCGTGTGCCACCGATTTGACGCCACTTCGGCGACTTGCGCGTCGATGGGAATGAAATAATGCTGATAGGGGCAACACAGCACACAGTCCCTGAGCGGAGAAAATCTCCGACCCAGCCCGGAATCGAAACCGGACTCTTAAGATTGATATTCTGTCGCGCTGACCACTCAGCTACTGGGGGCGGACGATGAAACCTATAATACTGTTGCAACGAAGTCCGCATCGTCCAGTGGTTTGTGGAATACGTATTTAGATGTGGCTGTTGTCTACAGCAGGGTTGCGACACCGGTAAGCTATAGCGATCTGCGGAGGATTTAGGATTGGTGGGCGTTAGACCTGTATGCAGATAAATTTAACTATTGAATCTAAAACAGACAAAGAGACCTGCTACTACTATATTACGTCACTGACTAAAAAACACTAGAAGCAGCAGCAATCGTAAAAAAAATATGTGGACGCGTGCATCCATATGGTGGTAAATTTCTCCCTGAGCCTTAGTGTGCTGTTTTATCTCGTTGCATAGCCAGTAACGGGAAGAGGGCTAGACAGACTTCTGATGGTATGTTCTGGAATTACGAGAGAATTAGCAGGGGTCTGATGAGATTATAGCAGAGACTTGTGGTACATTTCAGGATTATTTCAGCTTCTCTTCACCTGAGTCAACCGATACATTGCTTCCTTCTACACCTTATCTCACGAAAAGACCTCAAACGCAAAAATGAGAGAGAATCGAGTTCTCATGAGGACTTACCAGCAACCGTCGCTATCAAGAAATATTCGCAAGTGGAACGGAAAAGGGAGAAATAGGAGTGGTACAAAAAATAACCTCAGCAACACACCAGACACGAAAGCGAGTAAATATATCACTGTCATAGAGTTCTGAGCTATGCTGAAGGTTTCAAATCTCTAGCTCATCGGGAAGTTAGTTCAAAACAATTGCAAAATTTATACCGAACAAAGACAGACGAAAGTGACCTAATGAAAAAGTGTTAAGAAAGGGTGTCTTGTCCGTTGTAAATGTAGATGTATGGACGTACAAGTGGTCATGCTGTTCAAGATACCTCAGGATGTAGGAGCTCTGAAAATTCTACAAGAGTCTGGACGGTAGTTTCGTGGATCACTCCTGCTACTTTTCTTGCTGAAGAGTGCGCTTTCCGCAACAGCTGGACACAGTATTTTATTCGCGATATGTTTGGTGTATTATGCTTATAAGAGGAACTTAACACAGCTGCCAATTCTGTATAGAATCTGACAAGGCACAATCGGGCCACAGATCTTAGACATGCTAAAATATTCTCTTTGTCGTGGAGACAAAATCGCTCTCCCTCTCTCTCTCTCTCTCTCTCTCTCTCTCTCTCTCTCTCTCTCTCTCCCTCCAACAGAGCAGCTATGTTTAATTCAGTTATTCACCAGTGTTCTTGTCAGCTACGACGAGAGGACTCCCGTTACCCTGCTGTTGCACGAATGGGTGACAACGATTCGTTGAGATGAGGCAGGACTAGCTTAAATACAGTACCTCACTAGTGACCGCAAGAAATAATTGTGTGACGTTGCAAAGAGTTATAAGAAAACAAAAACAAAAGCGAAAAATATAAAGGTTTCTTGGAAATTACTGCAACCAGTCGCCTTTTTTTCTCTAGTTCTTCAATTTTACTATCCCATTGTCCGCCCCCGGTAGCTGAGTGGTCAGCGCCACAGAATGTCAATGCTAAGGGCCCGGGTTCGATTTCCGACCGGGTCGTAGATTTTCTCCGCTCAGAGACTGGGTGTTGTGTTGTCCTAATCATCATCATTTCATCCCTATCGACGCGCAAGTCTCCGAAGTGGCGTCAAATCGAAAGACTTGCACCCGGCGAACGGTCTACCCGACGGGACGACCTTGTCACACCAGATTTACATTGTCCCATTACCGGTTTCGTACCGCCTAGCGATTTATCATTAGATGGTACATATTTACTGTTTGTTTCCAGCACTGTGGGAGTCGTGTAGCTGTGGCAAGATGTATAAACGAAACATGTAAGCACCGAATAAGGCGCGAATTATTCACATTATGAGATCGATTTTCTTGCTTTATTTACAGTTACTGGTATCCGTTGGTCGATTGTTGGTGCACACACTGTTCTGGAAAAGATGATGAATGTTTTCTAGTGTCGTTAATTTTGCTGCACTTTACACACTTAGACAATAAACCAAGGACTACAGCTGAGGTTGTGTAAAAGAGTTTGTGTTAGGGTAGAGTGTCTCTTTGTTCTGCTCTTGTAATACACACTGGCGACAGTAAGGATGCATCTATTTCTCTGATGCAAAAATAACATGTAGTTGTATGGTAAAGTTGACATGTGCTATTTGTAAATCTATTAAACAACGAGTTTGGAAGATATTACATTTACACTTTCAACACTGAAATTTCGCTTGACATTTCATTTATCTTTTGTTTAACAAACATTTGATCAACACTTATGAAAGAAACAATAAACATCTCAGGATTAATATATTTTTTTAAATAATGAAGAAAGTCTGTGGATTTATGAAGGATTATGAGGTGGTGAGCCACGGTACACAATGGGCGGCAAACACGAGTAAGTGCATTTGGCGGATCTCTAGCGAATAGTATGTATGAGAATGGTCTGTGACAACAGGCAAAACCGCGTTCTTGAAAACGTGTTTCCTACACCGCGATAAAGCTGCGAAGTCGGACTTCTCCTATATCGTTGTGATACAGTATTCGTACCCAAAGCAAAGGACCTCAACATTATGATTCCAAAGAGAAAGAACCAGACTGCGGAACTGTTTCAGTAAAGTCGATAGAGGAGTTTGATGGGAATTATTTGAATCGGACTGTTTTCACTCCAGATCACTTCTGCCAAAAAAATCGGCAACAAGTATTCGGTAAGTTTCAAGTGGACTGTAAATAAATTCCAACGTCAATACGTGAAAAGTTAACTGAACCTCATCACGAAACACTGTGACAGTAAGAGCAGGGAGTCTCATGCGGTTTTCCCTAAACGACAGGCGCCTGCGTAAAGAAACAGAAATTTGTGTCCGGCGTCTGTTCCCCGTTTTCTAGGATGGTGAGACACAAGGTAAGCAACTGGCGCTCTCATTCTAGTAATCTACAGTATACGAGTGGTAGCCGAAAGTAAACGACTCTATGCCATTGTGTGGTTGCACAAAAGGGTCTTTAGGGGATAACGGATACAGATTATCAGTCTTACTTCATAAGTGTCGGAAATGAGTCCTCTTTCTAGAAATATGTATTCTGATGTTTACTCTTAGAACCTGCTGCGGGCGAATGGCCTGCGGGCCACGACCTTCGATAACTTTTGTCCGTCGGCACTTTTACATCCTTTTGGCAGGAAAATTTGTTTAAAGTCTATGTAAATATAGACTATCATGACGAGAACTTCATGCCCTTTCACCCTGTTATAGCCTGAGTTTCAGTACGTAACTAGGTAATGAGTTATGGATTACAGTAGATCTAGCTTTACAATTTTTTTTCTGTTTCCATGAAATGTGACACGAAACTTGAGGTTTGCGCTTTTAGCTTACTGTCTCACCCGCGTGTGAGAACAACTCGTAACCTGGAGTGATCATGTGTTACTGCCTTTGTAAGCCCATTAAGTGAAATGTGGCTAGCGATGGCGGTTTCTCAGAGCTGTATTGTGTTTCGCGGGGAGACATATGGAGCTATCGTGTGCTCAAATCAAATGAAGAAGAGAACGATAAGAACAGACTTGTCTTGCTCATGTTACTCACAGTTCCAGGAAACACGCACAAGAAAGCAGGACAACGAGGTCATTGGATTACTCAAGGAAAATGCACCGTTGCTCCCGTAAGCGTGCATTATACTTGTTCGGGTTTCAGATTCTTTCGTCTTACGCATACCACGTCTGAATACTTCTCTACGTGACGAAAGCTCATGTTCTTCGCCTCATGTGTCACCGTACGTGAGAGCATTTTTCAACAAAACGTAACTTCCTGTTTACTCAGTCTAAAAATACACGCAGATGGTGTATTCTAAATAGTTGGAAATGAGAAACAAAACAAAGAAGAAAATGCAGGAGACCAAGCAGGAAGTCAGTATTCTGCGTAAAATATAACACTGTTTAATCACTTCATTGCTGCCGATGCACAGTACGGTACAATTAATTGGAATATCGACAGTTTAATTTCTTGTTACGTTATGGTAATAACAAACACCGACATTTTGTTTACTGGAAACAACTAATCGAAAGAGTTACCACAATTTTATATATTTTCAGAAAAATTTCCACGGTTTGACCGCTACTGTCTTGAGGTTTCTGCTACTTGCTTATCTGAAAAGGCGTTATCCGGCAATGATACTTCGCTACTGGGCTTGCTTAGTGTATTATCGGCTAACTCGTTCGCCGATAGAAATTTAAAGATGCGTTTTAGAAATAAACATACCTGATTTGATCCATTATAAATGGTTTTTGAAAGCCTGCGACTGTAGATACAATAGGTTTGTTTATAAATAAATAAATCTTCTGCTACCAGTCACGATTTTCTTTATTTTACTATTTGCATGACGCGTTTCGAGAAATAATTCCCATTTTCAAGTGCGTTTTTATGATGTGTGTGTTAAGCCATTTCTTTTGATGTTGTCAGTGTGTGTGAGTCTGCTTCGTTTTGTTGACTTTTACTGTAATACATAAGAAATGCGATTTTTAGTTGGGTATCTATATTTTCTGTGAGGTTAGTGGCTAAGGTTTGAGAACAATTTGTACTTACAATTTTCTAATGGTCCATTTGTGTAGAGAGTCACACACACTTAACATCACACACAACTTGTACATTTTACACATCGAAAATATCTTATATAAACAAAACAGTTACAAAGATCTTCTTATAGGTAGTTCACAGAGATAACACTATAGGTCTTCCACAGATTATGATATGCTTTTGTACAGAGGTTAATTTATCTTTACAATTTGGCTCATGAATTACTTATACTGATTTTACAATTATGCTTATTTCTATGTTTTACTATTTTTATTTAAGTATATTATCGAAACATCTGAAGAAATTCACTGATTCACTTTCAAGTTTTTCATTTAATATTTTATCTTCATATTTTCTGTAATGTGAATATATCTCCAGTTCTTCAAGCAAATCCATTTTATGTCCTTTATCTAGTCGGTGGAGTACTTTGACATTTTGCTCTATTTTTCCAAATGGGTGTCCTGTATTATGTATGTGTGTTGCTATTGCTGATGTAGCAATAGCAACACACATACCTAATACAGGACACCCATTTTATGTCCTTTATCTAGTCGGTGGAGTACTTTGACATTTTGCTCTATTTTTCCAAATGGGTGTCCTGTATTATGTATGTGTGTTGCTATTGCTGATGTAGCAATAGCAACACACATACATAATACAGGACACCCATTTGGAAAAATAGAGCAAAATGTCAAAGTACTCCACCGACTAGATAAAGGACATAAAATGGATTTGCTTGAAGAACTGGAGATATATTCACATTACAGAAAATATGAAGATAAAATATTAAATGAAAAACTTGAAAGTGAATCAGTGAATTTCTTCAGATGTTTCGATAATATACTTAAATAAAAATAGTAAAACATAGAAATAAGCACAATTGTAAAATCAGTATAAGTAATTCATGAGCCAAATTGTAAAGATAAATTAACCTCTGTACAAAAGCATATCATAATCTGTGGAAGACCTATAGTGTTATCTCTGTGAACTACCTATAAGAAGATCTTTGTAACTGTTTTGTTTATATAAGATATTTTCGATGTGTAAAATGTACAAGTTGTGTGTGATGTTAAGTGTGTGTGACTCTCTACACAAATGGACCATTAGAAAATTGTAAGTACAAATTGTTCTCAAACCTTAGCCACTAACCTCACAGAAAATATAGATACCCAACTAAAAATCGCATTTCTTATGTATTACAGTAAAAGTCAACAAAACGAAGCAGACTCACACACACTGACAACATCAAAAGAAATGGCTTAACACACATCATAAAAACGCACTTGAAAATGGGAATTATTTCTCGAAACGCGTCGTGCAAATAGTAAAATAAAGAAAATCGTGACTGGTAGCAGAAGATTTATTTATTTATAAACAAACCTATTATATAAACATACCTGTTAATTGAAGTTACTTTATATTTATTTTGAATAAAATTACTTTGCGAATTACGCCACGTCATTTTGCAAACCCAAACTGAAAGTATAAAACGACTGCTATTCTGTCGAAAATTGACATAGTGGGACCGTGGGTGTGAAAAATATAGGTTAGTTCCTGAAAGAAAAATGAATACAGCAACCAGCCACTGTTAATAATGCTATTTATTTGGAACAGCTAGCGTCACAGCTAGCTTCAAACCGACGTGTTCGTCACTAGACGGCTGTCCATACTTAAATTTCCATATAGTTTAGGCTGCACACGTGCTGTTCGCCTGTTCGCTGATATCGTTCATCAGAAGATATGACAGGAATATATATCTTCTAAAAGAGCTTCGGTTATCACCAAATGATTAGTGTTGTTGCTGTGCCCTTCAGTCTTAAGAATGATTCGATGTGGCTCTCCATGCCATTGTCGCCTTTAAATAATTGTTGCAACCTAAACTCACGACAACCTGCGTGGTATAGTCAATATTGTGAAAATATAACTGAGGTGACATGCAAAACGCTTAACGCTTCAGCCTTTTGCTTCCCATGTGTCGTTAACCTCATCAGCCGCCTGCGAGATATCTAGTTGACAACGAATGGTCATCTGAACCATGTCAACCAGTGGGTCCAAGGTCAACACCGATATCGCGGCACACCACCTACCGCTAAAACGTACCTGCAGCGCTTGTCGCTGTAAGCAACAGGTAATGGATCAGTGTGACTTGAGCAGACGTGAAGGATGCCAAGCAGACGTATGCGCCAACCTTACCGGCAAATCAATGAGTCCGAAAGAGGGCACAATTTTGGCATGAGAGAATGTGATACTTCCAGCCGGAAAATGGCTCCTCGTCTGGTTTTGGGAGTGTGTGCAGAATGGTTCACGGGAGGCCGTAGAACCCGACGAGATGGGTCAGGTCGCACCACCCTGACCACTGTCGAGGAGATCGACACCTCATCCGAATAGCATTACAGGACAGATCTGGATCTTTTTCGGCTCTGGCGCAACAGTCGAACGGTGTAACACATCCTACGCCATCAGGGGTCACAGTCCGTCGCCGTTTATTGTTGCATGGGTTACGTGGGCTCCGTCCACTTCTCCGCCTACCTTTGACGAATGTGCAGAAACGTGCTAGACGGCAATAGTGTCTGGAGCAACGTCACTAGGGACAAGAATGGAATCAAATAGTGTTTTCTGACTAATCCAGTTTTTGTTTGTTTGAGAATGTGTTTTGATTCGCTTCAGGACGACTCCCAGACGTATCAGCGAATTGTACCGTCAAATCAGTTTGAAAGAGGATGCATTGTATTGCAGGACAGATCTGCGTCCTCCTCGGCTCTGGCGCAACAATAGAACAGTGTAACACATCGTACGCTGTCAGGGGTGACAGTCCGTCGCCGTTTGTTACGGCATGGTTTATGTGTGCGTCGTCCACTTCTCCACCTACTTTTGGCTAATCTGCAGAAACCACGGCAACTCTGTGTGTAACGACGTCACTGGTGACAGGAATGGGATCACATAGTATTTTCGGACGAAGCCAGGTTCTGTTTGTCTTTTGTTTGAAAATGATGGCTGCATTTTTGTTCGCCGCAGACGGAAGGAGCGGCATCACAGTGACTGCCGTTCGCACAAGACATACAGCGCAAATTCAAGGCCTCATGATGTGGGGTGCTATTGCGTACAACCACGAATCGCAGTTGGTGCGTGTCAGTGCAAAAAAATTGTTCATATGGCTCCGAGCACTATGGGACTTAACATCTGCATCAGTCCCCTAGAACTTAGAACTACTTAAACCTAACTAACCTAAGGACATCACACACACCCATGCCCGAGGCAGGATTCGAACCTGCGACCGTAGCGGTCACGCGGTTCCAGACTGAAGCGCCTAGAACCGCACGGCCACACCGGCCGACGTGTCAGTGCACTGTGACCAGTGTGACCTACGTGAATGATATCCTGCGACCTGTAATCATACCCTTTCTGCACAACACCCCAGACGTCATTTTTCAGCAAGACAACGCACGACTAGATGTTGCTGCACGAACGCGTGCCTTCTTTGTGTCACACGATCTCAGCCTTTTCCCCTGGCCCACAAGATCACCAGACTCATCGCCGGTCGAAAATGTATGGGTTATGGTGAAGTGACGGGTGCAGTGCTGTGACCCAATGCCAACCACCATAGATGAACTTTGGATCAAGTTGAACGCAGCATGGGTGTCTATACAACGGCACGCCATTCGCGTCTTATATGCGTCGATGCCATAACGAATGCAATAAGTTATTAGGGCCCATGGCAGCAGGACACATGCTGAACAGAAGTGACTGAAATGCTAATCCTTTCTCCAGAAGATACTAGTATACATGTCTTGTGAATATGAAAGACCTGTATCTAGTCGTTCAAGATGTTCTGTTTTTCTTTTCTGAACATCAGCGTATAAATGTAATACGAGGGCTATTCGGAAAGTAAGGTCGCGAAATGGAAACCACAGCCGGCCGAGCAGTTCTAGGCGCTACAGTCTGGAACCGCGCGACCACCACGGTCGCTGGTTTGAATCCTGCCTCGGGCATGGATGTGTGTGATGTCCTTAGATTAGTTAGGTTTAAGTAGTTCTAAGTTCTAGGGGACTGATGACCTCAGAAGTTAAGTCCCATAGCGCTCAGAGCCATTTGAACCATTTTGGAAACCACAGTGAAAATCAAAACTGTTTTATTTGGAACAGTTATCTGCATCTTCCAGCTACTTCTCTACGTATTCGCCGCTCCGATTTAGACGTTTGTCGTAGCATTGTACAAGCTTTCCGACATCCTCGTCATAGAAGGCAGCCGCCTGTGCATTTCGCCACTTGTATACTTCTACACGTCTGTTTGCAGTTCGATGTATTTGCCAAAATGTTGTACTCACTACTCTCTACAAGTCCTAGAGGTTTACAACGGGAATTTCCGAACATCCTGTATATCACTGCACGATTCATTTTATTGCAAACTGAATGGCTGACCGTGGACAAACGATGCTTCACTGTGGTTTCAGCGAGTACGGCGTGGAAAGAGGTGGCGCCTCTAGACGAACCTTCTGAGGGCCAGGGCACCCTCCTCTGCCGCAGATGGCCCTCCCTGCACTCCAAATAACGGCTGAGTTATGGGTCGCTCTCCCACAAGTTTGTATTCCTTCCGGCGCCCTTGTTTTGACAGTGGCGCCCGCGTGATATACGATTGTGGGCTGGCGTGTCGTGTGTACTGCAGCCCTCTCTGACTAGCAGACGGGCTGTCGGCTGTCCTGGGCGGGGCTTCGTGAAATCCGCCCTGTTCGGCGCCACTCGCACCGAGAGATGGTGAAGACGGTGCAGGCTAGCACGAAAGACCAGTGTAGGCGGAAATTATAATACTGCGAGCATCAGCGCTGGGGATGGAGGGCCTCCGCTTTGAGTTACGGTAGCCTCAATCCTGGGAAAATAAGCTCAGCAGACAAAATTTTTGTGGCCTCCTTAACAGAGCACACTGGTCGCTTTACAGCGCTGTAGGTTGCGTAGAACTGCTACCGGGCTGTCGTGTTAGCCTCCACATTTGATGTAAAGTCATGTAGGGACAAGAATAGCTGAAAAGCACTGTTGTTAATGTTTTAATGCAGACTTTCCAAACTGTTTGCAAGCAATGTCGTATTCTGACACCCATGTAATAGAGATTGTAAAAAGATCCTAACCGATAGGGAAAAGAGAGTAGTGTGACCATGTTGTCAATGAGAATCAGTTTCAAACAGGTGTTGCTGCTGACTGTGAAGGCACGTCCGTATCAAGCAGTTTCCTAGCGAACTTTGCGAAGGAAATTGCATACGACGGACATTTGGAGTTGGGTGCCTCGCGAACGGCCATTGCTCAGAGACCTAAGGCTGCAAGGGGGGAATAGCCGAGACAAAACGTAAAGTTGAGCAAGCGTGTAGTGTTGTTCAACAAGTCGTGATTTTCCCTTTTTACAGATGAGGCAAGGTGTCGAGTGGGCGACAGCCGAATCAGGCTTTTGACCAGCACTGTGCGGAGGGTTTAGTTGAGGTTGGAGGTGGTACCGTGATATTTTGGGCGTAATTTTCCTACCGCAGCGTCGATCACTCATTGAGGTTACCGTGAACATGAACGATGGTGTTCCCGTCCACGTTCTCGGTGGCCAGGAGTTGACATTTGTTCTACATCTTCATCAAGAGTATACTCTGATCACTCTTGCTTCCCAAAACAACTGCGTTCACAGGGCTGTATCCAGCCATTCCTGGTTTGATGATGATGATGATGATGTTTGGTTTGTAGGGCGCTTAACTGCGCGGTTATCAGAGCCCGTACAAATTCCCAACCGTTGCTCAGTCCAATCTCGCCACTTTCATGAATGAGGCTAAGGTGATGAGGACAACACAAACACTCAGTCATCTCGAGGCAGGTGAAAATCTCTGACCCCGCCGGGAATCGAACTCGGGACCCTGTGTTCGGGAAGTCCTGGTTTGACGAACTATCAAGCACCCTATCGTACCTGGCCTGGCACGCTAAACTGCCCATCTTAATCCCGTAGAAAATGTCTGGAAATATATGGAACAGCGGGTGAAACGTAGCAGGCGACATCACCACAATTTGGTAACTTAGAGCGATCCAAACATCAATCAGTGGCTTCAGCTGGATATGGAATA
Source organism: Schistocerca piceifrons (assembly GCF_021461385.2). Lineage (NCBI taxonomy): Eukaryota > Metazoa > Arthropoda > Insecta > Orthoptera > Acrididae > Schistocerca > Schistocerca piceifrons. The sequence continues at coordinate 289,947,553 of NC_060138.1, read as the reverse complement.
CCTGAAGAAACGTCTGAATCTTCTTTCCCGCCGAACGGAGGCTATTATCAAGGCCAGAGACGGTGTTACACGGTGTAAGTGTGATGTTTCCGGGGGGGTGGGGGAGTAACTTTTTTGTCTGGTGTGTTTATGCGTAAATAAGGTTGTCAACTACATGTCTCGCATGCGGCTGCTGAGGTCAACGACACGAAGGAAGCAAAAGGTTGAAGCGTTAAACATTTAGCATGTTACCCCAGTTATATTTACATAAAACTTCACTTTCATGCGTTGTTTACCTTGTTTTAAATATAATTATTGCTACCTAAATATGTTCAAGACATATGCTTCCCAGGTGTAACCCTTCTTCTTTTGTATCTTACGTTGTTGTTCGTTATCTGCAATGGTGTTCTCTTTGTTGTTCCTGCCCTCCACAACAGATGAGCAATCAGCTTGTCATGACTCCGATTCTGAGGACCCGTGTTCATTGCCAGGTACTCTTGGAGAGTCTTCGTTGGTGGTGGTGGGGGGGGGGGGGGGCGACTGGAAATGAGGTACTCGGCATCACGATGCCAATTGAAGAGCTACATTAATGAGAAGTAGGAGCTTCAATGACTGGCAATTTAACAACAGCTGGTAGAACCGTGCGGTCAGACCATGCCGATCCACACCGCATCCCAGTGACGCCAATGGCAGAAGATGACATGGCGACCAGTCGGAATCACCTGAATGCAGAGTCTGTTGTATTAATTATTTTTAAGCTGTATGTACACCATAGTTTATATTTACACTATGTGTCAATGAAATTAAAAAGACGCAACTTACACGCGAGCGCGGCGACTCGGCTTCTAACGCGACCCACAAAGCCATTGTGTTCCATTTAGAAAGTAAAAAGATAGAAAACTAAGTATATTAAGCATTACAAACAGAGTGCTGTTTTAACGAGACCGCTGAGGACCAAACGGTTCAAAAGGCTCTGAGCACTATGGGACTTAACATCTGAGGTCATCAGCCCTTAGAACTTAGAACTACTTAAACCTAACTAACCTAAGGACATCACACACATCCATGCCCGAGGCAGGATTTGAACCTGCGACCGTAGCGGTCGCGCGGTTCCAGACTGAAGCGCCTAGAACCGCTCGGCCACACCAGCCGGCTCGCTGAGGACAGTTTAGTTCACTTTGGAATTAGTATGAGAAGTGATAAATGCTTCTACTAGAGTGTGCTGAGTAGCAACGCCTCCCATATTTTTGTGTGAAAAGTCTTAAAGCTTTTTGAATAGAACAAACTTTATTAATATTCTACATGTTTATTATCCATGTCTAAATATTTATATCTTAACATAGTCAGCGTGTGGACGAACACGTTTCTCCCAACGAGAGACCAGGTTGCTGATTCTGTCACTGTAGAAAGTTAGATTGACGGATCCACACCGCTCGATGGCTATCAAATTGAAATCCTTGATGGTGTTCTTTAATTCTTTAAGTTTTGGAAACAGATGAAAGTCGGAAAGGGCCAAGTCGGGACTGGAAGGAGGATGGTCGATGACAGGGAATCCAAGACATGCTATTGTTTAAGTGGGAATTGTCTAAAATGTAAACCAAATCAGCTTTTTATTAACAAATACAGTAAGTACTCTTTACACACTTTACTTTCGATTTATACTCAGTCGCTGTTTTTGACTACTCACACTTCAGTGTTTGTTTTTATTCACTCACTGCACTAGTTTTTCAGTTCCTCCCTTCGTCAGTGATAAGACACTGACGCTCGAACCCAAGACGGGTCTTTGTTTATATACTGTTACCACTGAGTGGCCCCAATTCAAGAACATACCCTAAAGGCTTCGTATGGTTCACAGTGTTCTAGAGCATTCTAGAACATCTCGAAACATTGCGGAATGTTATGGAAACCTCTAAAATACCGTCGAATGTTCTGGAATGTTCTCGAATAATCTCGAATGCTCTGGAATATTCCAGAAATTTCTACAGAGTGATACTTCCCAGCCTTTATATCTTCAAAAGCACGCCATTCAGCTAAAATCGGAAACCTTCTTCACGGATGGGGGCCAGAGGGCTACCGTACCATATAACTCCCTTGATCGCACTGGGACTCGTTACTGAGTTTTAGCCCTATACACAATGTGCACTTTTATAATACATATTGATTGGAAATCACTCGCACTAGCAAAACTTTTCTGACACAGCACTTTGCGACACTAGTGGTAAAATTTTGTTCATTTACATTCCTCTGTTGTCCGGAGTGTTATTTTTGTGTGTTATTATATGTATTAGTATATACTTAGAATACTTATAATGAGATCGGGCTTCGCCTACTTCAATCGTTGGGAACTTTTCACCCGGTTTTTTGTTATTTTTCGTTTTGCTCATTTTTTATTTATTTTTTTGTCACACTTCCATGTCTGCATTAGCTTAGTGACGACCAATTTCTAGTTAATACTGGGAGGGAGAAACAGTGGAATCTTCGAATGTAACTGACACAATAAAAAACAATTGAGGGATGATCATCATTTCAGATGGGCTCACGCTAGAAGTGGTGCGATTATGTGTGAACGCAGTGACGAGTGATAGCTCTGCTACGCGAATTGTATTAGACTATATACTTATAATTAGCAGAACAGCTTCGATGGTTCCGAGGATTGTTATTGAGCTGAGTAATAAACCTAATATTAAAACTTGGTAGGAAGACTTCTTCTGTAACTGTTTGTGCATTTGGCTGCTTAGAATAATTCGTAGAGTTGACGTAAAATCGTGTTATATCGGAATACCCAACGCTTGTACAAATTTTCTGTTACAGGTACGTATTTATTTCTCATAGAAGTGTGCGTTCAAGAGTATCAGGAACCGTTTTCAACCTGGCGGAAACCATGCAACTGGTTAGGAGAACGAAAAAAGTACCAAAGATATTTTAGCACCAGAAGTCACGAAGTCACATCAGCTTTTGTCTGTACGAAAAGTATGTTTTCGTACTTAAGTAATTCATGTCTGCAGATACTTTGATGTTGATTGTATTTATCTGCACTGCACAGTACCAGAGGTTATTAAACCACATACAATTCTTCATGTTGTTGGTAGTTGGCTTTTATTTCCGACTAATGGAAGATGTAGATACAATACCAGCTGTTATATAAAGCCATAATTTTACCGTGTGGTTTATTCTGAAAAATAATATTTTACAAGGGAGAAAGAAAATAATGTAACAGTTCCTGTGCTTTTTAAACAGTAACAATCACATGTTATTGGTTCGATAGCTGTTTGGGAACAAGTGCAAAGCCTAACGGGAACGTTGTAGCCACACTCTTACCCTCAAAAAAACGCATTTAATTTTTTCTTTTACGACGTGAAGTGAAACTATTTATTTGGTGAACTGAGGAAGCGATGCTAGACAGGGAAAGCCCACCAAATAAATTCTCATTGGAGTGATACAGTGAAGACTATGAAAAAATGGATAAATGCCGATGAATTTAAAGCAATAAAAATGCAGATGTATTAGAGAGAGAGAGAGGAAAGGCGGGGGGGGGGGGGGGGGGGATTGAGAGCGCGCGGGATAGAAAGAGAGAGAGAGGGAGAGAGGTTGGCGTGGAGGCAGGGAATGTGTTGATGTAGCGGATGTGTCATAAAAGAACCTGACTTAACTTTCGTCTGTCGTGAAGTTGCTTTGTGTATCTTAAATACACCAACAATGACCGTGTCTCGGAAGGCACGTCGATTTCAAGGACCCGCTGCAGTAAGCTACTGAATGCCGATGAAGTTTCGCTGGACCATGGAAGGCAACTCTAAATCGTGGCTTCGGTGATATACTTACGGGGCAAACCAGCAAATGTATACTGCCATATAAAGATAACGCGTTGTTTAACGTTGTTACCAAAAGCCGCGAAGAGTTCTTTTGACTGATTTACTTAAAATTTTTACGCAATGCTTTACAAGCATTTGCTATGCTGTGCCGTGAAAACGTGCGGTTTGGTTTTCTCACTCACATCAGTTTTAACTACGATAACAGGGCATTTAAACCACTAGACAAATCGCCTCTGTCACTTTTATTCTTTCTCCTTGTATATAATTTAACACAATGTAAATGTCGTGTGACTAGGGCCTCCCGTCGGGTAGACCGTTCGCCGGGTGCAAGTCTTCGGATTTGACGCCACTTCGGCGCGTCGATGGGGATGAAATGATGATGATTGGGACAACACGACACACAGTCCCTGAGGCTTTGACACTGTTAGTGGAATTTGGTGGTCAGATGCCTTTACTGATGCCCCCCTCCCCCACCCCATCCCAAACCCTTGGAAGGAATCCGTGTACATCATCTGTCTGCTTTTAGTCAGATCTCATGTTCAACTGTGGTAACGTATACTCATTGTTTACGTAACATGTGTCTAAGGCGGGGCGTGAGTGCCAGCATGGTATTTAGCTAGCTGGATGTAGGAAACGACCTAAAAACCACATACAGTCCTCGTCGTTAATCCATGAGGTGGATTTCATCTGGTGTTGACTTATCTCTCCGTATCTCGGAAGCGGACAGGTTAGCGGTCTCGGTTTTCCGGGCGAATGCACAATATATTGTATAGTATATAATTATAAAGTCAACCCGTTTGTAGAGTCCTTTGTTGTGTGAAATTAACGTCAGTGCAGATACGAAATTCCATATGACGTTAGTATTGAAGTTGCTGTTGAAGCTGTTGGGGTAGCAGTATGCACAGTCTAATTTAAAGAAATGTGCGCTGGCATAAACATTTACTGGCCTATTGATAAATGCATTCAACATTCTGGTAGCATTGGACGCTAGAGCAGTCTCGTAGTTTATCCACACTCGAAATTTTACCTGCGGAACGATGAAGTCACCAGTGCACTAGTCTTGGAAACAATACTAGCAAACTTCCCTCGTTAAGCACTGGTACTCATGGGTGGTCTGTTTCTCAGCTTCTCACGCGGTTCCCTGTTTCTGTTTATTCTGTTCTTTCAAAACGTATTGCTTGTGAGGAAGGAGGCCTGGTACCTCCTGAAGGATAATAACAGAATTGTGCAGTGCGCCCGCGTTTAATTTCGCGTAATTCCCGCGGATTTGGAGTCCCCCTGGCCGCAAGAGCGCATGGTCGCCGGTAGAGGGCAGGTCGGAGGAGAAGGTGGTTACGGACTGCGGCGACCTGGAGAATGGAGTGTGACACGGGCATCGAAGAGCGCAAGTGAGGCGGCGTATTGTGGCGAAGCGTCTGCTGTGGCCCGTTGGCAAGAGTTGTTGGTACCTTTGCTCACTGCGAGTGGCGGGGCCGAGTTTTGGCCTTAGCAGTGAACATTGCTCGTTAAAAGCTACTTCGGCAGGACGCACAGTATTCGGCGTGTCCTCTGCTATTGAAGTTGCAAGCAGTTTGTGTCCATTGTGATGCCGGTTCTGAGTCCGGTCTGACCTTTGCTAGTACTGGCCGTGGTGGCGTCGGCTGGATGATACCCGTGGGTTTCCGACTGCGAGTAATCTTCGTAACATCCTTCTCTTGGTGCTCCCTTAGAAAGCGTTTGTCAATGGGCGCTGGATTTTACGAGAGATCACAGTGAGTATCCGTTTAGTGTGCACGTCACTGGGTGTCGTGTGGTGGCTATTTTGACTCCGTATCCTGGTTGCCCGTTCTTACTCATATAAATATGTTATTTATGAAGGTTTTGCCTCGTAATACTTGAGTCCAGTTCTGTCAATGTGTGTGGGATTGTGACTGTCACCATCCCAAAATATTTTAAAATCTAAGGGTATAGAATGAAGATGTAATTCTTCTGACTTACGAATTGTACGTTATAGTAAGTGAAAGTTGTTGAATCTAGTTACCTTATTTCTAAGGCATGTCTATAGTTACCTATTGGCTAGTATCACCAACTGGAGCTGTTTACTAAATTGTGTGCATAAAAAAAACTAGACCCCAATTTCTGCATTTGTAGTGTGTTAATTTTTACTAAATAATTAACGAGTTGTCTCTGTGTTGCAGGATAAGCGATTGTATCTCTTGTTAACTGTGATCTTGTTAAAGATGCCTAAGTACCATGACTGATAATCTTAATGAAGGTTTCTAGCACTGTGGTAGCGGCAACCGCTGTCGTATGTTGGTAGAGAAGGAGGAATTATTGCTACAGCCGTCGCCTCTCCCACCACCTCTATGATCATAAATTTGAAGTACTTTTGTCAGTCATTTTGGCTACTTCGAAGGCAATGGCGTTTTGACAATTACTGGCAATAGCCGATGGTTGTCATTTGTGACATAATAATTTGATCATATGTTTTGCTATGTGTAATGTAAACGTAATTTTGTTTTACTTCATAATCTTTACAAAAAGGAAGTGATTTTATACTGTTGCCCTTTTGATGTGTTTGCCATCAGTTGATTATTAAAATTTACTCTTTTTAGTCAATGCTATTCTTGGATTTTTGCCTTTTAAAAATAAACTCATTAGTTTTTTTTAGAAACATTAATAAATTCATTGTGGTTCAGTACCTTTCCACTCAACACCACCTCCCTACCGAATACCAGGAATCAGGCCCTGAATTTTTGGAAAGTGCCCGAGCAAGGGAAAACGCTAACACAGAAGAAGAGGCAATCATGAATCATATGGAGACCGTCAGCGTCCCAATGCCACTAATCCAGGCCAGAATTACATTTATTGTCCCTAGATGTAATACAAAAAACAAAGACAGGATCCGGATTTAGTAGTGATTTGAGGATAATGATTATCGACTGAACTATCAACAATAAAAATTTATTACATCATTAGTGTTCATTGACAAAACATGCTAACAAGAATACAATTAATTATTACTTAAGTCTACATACGTTGGGAGCTTGGGGCAATGTTGTTCTCTCGCGGTCCTGATAAGAATTTAAAATCTATTACAGATAATTTGCAGATAATCTGCACATCCAGATTATAGTTTATACAAAAGATTTAACTTAAATGAATGAAGGAGAGGACAGATGTAAGGTTAGGCACATTCGGAGGAGACGGGATTCATAAACAACGACACAATGCGCCCTATAATAAAAGTACAGGAAAAATCGCTATCTTCAAAACACAGATGGTTACTCATCAACATAATGTCAGAGGACGGAACTACCGTACAGATCAAGTGGGGGCTCCAACACACCACACGACACGGGAACAGGTACATTATTGTTTCAACATTGATTTACCAATTCTTCTATCATGTTTTTGTTGGCTCTTTCCAACTGTTGGCGTCGATACTAAAATAGCACTCATCGCTTTTACCATTTTCTATAACAACCCATTATTTCAAAGCAATGGAAAGTTTACACATAAATATTACTCATTTGTAAAATAACAGTCATTTAAAAACCGAAAAATTTATCACTGCCAAATTGATATGCCGTTTTTCACTCAATTTTTCACTCAATTATTATAAAAATAAAATATGTTATTATCGATACCAAACGAATACCGAAAAATACCGGTTATTCAGAACAACTGTATTGATGTCGGTTTTAGCAGGTGACTGTTTCCCATTCCTACTTTGAAATCAATCCACTGGGGAAATTTTTTTAAAAAAATGTCGTAATAAGTAATAACCGTAAAAAAACTGATAATTCCATCAAAATGGCAGAACGTTTATACATATGGGTATTCTTTAACCAGGGAATAGTGTGATGAAACACGCTAAAGTAATATTAACTCGAGGCGACGAACATGTCCTTGTAAGTGTAAGAGCACATGGGCGACTGTGTTCGAGACTATCTCCCACAGTAAACACAGTGCCAACAAACATAACTGTACACGCTACTACTGTCGACATGAAAGAGGCCATGAATTTCTATGATGCACGGCAATGGGTACAAAGCAGCCTATTTGCAGGTGAAGCCTAGCGACTGGGCCGGCCGCTGTGACCGAGCGGTTCTAGGCGCTTCAGTCCGGAACCGCGCTGCTGCTACGGTCGCAGGTTCGAATCCTCCCTCGGGCATGGATGTGTGTGGTGTCCATAGGTTTAAGTAGTTCTAAGTCTAGGGGACTGATGACGTCAGATGTTAAGTCCCATAGTGCTTAGAGCCATCTGAACCATTTAAACCTAGCGACTGGAGATTCCGAATAATTGCAGAGAAGCTTCTGCATTTGCCTCTGAGATGGGATTCACGGTAAAGGAAATAAGTGAGGGACTATACTTCATTAACCTGCTGTAATGCAGTTACTGAATTAAACAAGTGAACAATACAAGCAGTACACGAAAAATCCTTCTCTGCCTTTACGATTACGAAGACGTAGGGAATCACTAACCTCCACAAACCAGAAAAAAACCTAATTCTAATACGACACGAATCTTGCTGATTAGTATCGAAGTACGAACGCGCGCTTCTTCATATTTGCCGAAACAATGAAATGGGAACACACAATCCTGAAATGAAAATGGTTGCAGGCACTGTAATCTGACTAAATACACTATGTGATCAAAAGTATCGGAACACCACAAAACATATGTTTTTCATACTAGGTGCATTGTGTTGCCACCTCCTACCAGATACTCCATATCAGCGACCACACTAGTCATTAGACATCGTGGGAGAGCAGAAAGGGGCGCTCCGCGCAACTAACGGAGTCCGAGCGAGGTCAGATGACTGGGTGTTAGTTGTGTCATACGTCTGTACGCGAGATTTCCACACTCCTACACATCCCTAGGTCCACTGTTTCCTATGTGATTGTGAAGGGGAAACGTGAAGGGACACATACTGTACACAAGTGTAGAGGCCGACCTCGTCTGTTGGCTGACAAGAGACCGCCGACGGTTGAAGAGGTCGTAATGTGTAACAGGCAGACATCTATACAGATCGACACACAGGAATTCCAAACTGCATCAGAATCCACTGCAAGTACTATGACAGTTAGACAGGAGGTGAGAAAACTTGGATCACATCACTCCGGTAAATGCCAAACGACGCCTAGCTTGGTGTATGGAGCGTAAACATTAGACGACTGAACAGTGGAAAAACGGTGTGTGGAGTGACGAATCACGGTACACAATGTGGCGATCCGATGGCAGGGTGTGGGTATGGCGAATTCCCGATGAACGTCATCTGCCAGCGTGTGGAGTGGTTACACAACAACATCCCTGTAATGGACTGGCCTGCACAGAGTCCTGACCTGAATCCTACAGAACACCTTTGGGATGTCTTGGAACGCCGACTTCGTGCCAGGCCTCAGCGACTGACATCGATACCTCTCCTCAGTGCAGCACTTCGTGAAGAATGCGCTGCCATTTCCCAAGAAACCCTCCATCACCTGATTGAACGTACGCCTGCGAGAGTGAAATCTGTCATCAAGGCCGAGGGTGGCCCAACACCATATTGAATTCCAGCATTACCGATGGAGGGCGCCACGAACTTGTAAGTCATTTTCAGCCAGGTGTCCGGATAATTTTGATCACATAGTTTATTTCTATGCCTGATGCAGGAACCAAGTGGAGACAGAAGTTGTTCTTAAGAAGATGCGCTGCAAAGGTCGTGAGTTCAGCCATGAGTCTAGTATGTGAGCCTGCCACAGGTGATTGTGGGAAAACAGGTCAGGTATCTTGGGCCACAGCAGGAAAAAGTTCCCTCCTGAGCCTTATACCGGCGATTATCTTCATCTGCACTCTGGCCTATCTGAGAGTCGGTAACACGTTATTAGAGAATCAGTGCCTTTCAAGCTCGGGAAGCAGAATAGTACAAGGAGGAGAGAACAAGAGGGTGCTGTGCTGCAAATGGCTCTGAGCACTATGCGACTTAACTTCTCAGGTCATCAGTCGCCTAGAACTTAGAACTAATTAAACCTAAATAACCTAAGGACATCACACACATCCATGTCCGAGGCAGGATTCGAACCTGCGACCGTAGCGGTCGCTCGGTTCCAGACTGCAGCGCCTAGAACCGCACGGCCACTCCGGCCGGCGCTGTGCTGCACTGTTTGAAAATTCTGCGACAGTCACACAGGTCAAGCGCACCAGCAGGGTGGCATTCCCATAAATACGGACATGCGGGATAGAACGGATATACTTTTATTTTGCTACTGTGGGGTACCAGGTCTTTGAAACACGTCAGAGTCTTGGACTCCATCCTGTTTCGTAACCTCATCCACGAGGTGTGTGAGAAAAGCGATGAGGCTACCAATAATGCGAGCGATTTGGTGACGCTGTGTTGTCCTAATTGTATAGCCCGGTGTGTTCATCCCTTCCAGATGCGAGTTTCAGCTCCCTATAACCATCATGTGATTTCTGAGAGCGCCATCAGTGAAGCTGTTTTTGTTGTGTGTTACGAAAATGGAACAGCGGATTTTATAGCAACGTTACGCAATCTTGTGTTAAACTTGGTGAATCCCGGGAGTGTGACCCTTGAAAAGTTGAAAAAGGCCTATGGGTCAAGAGATAAGACCAACGTTTAACAATAGTGATGATGGGTGACCTGTTAAACACTTTCACTGTACATCAAATTTTGACCGAAGTTTAGCACATGTGAAAGGTTTATGCTAAAATGATGCCGAAAAACCTCTTACCAGAGCAGAAGGACAATCGAAGAAGCGTGTGCGTTGATCTTCTAGAGAGGATTGCCAATGACCAGCGGGATATGCATAAAGAATTTGTTCCTCCAGGACAAACCATCAACCAAGTATTTTACAAAGGTGTCCTCGGAAGGCCCAGAAAAAGAGATCATCGAGTAAGACCGGACACTACAAACAAGTGGATGCAGCATCATGACAACGTGCCATGTTACACGGCCACTTCCGCGACCGAATTTTTGACCTCAAAAAGCACTCCTGTTGTTTCACAACTCCCTTTTTCGCCTGATCTAACTCACTGTGACTTTTTTCGTTTCCAGAAATTGAAAAATATATTAAAACGACGTCATTTTGAGACACTAGAGAACATTCAAAACAATGTGACCGACATGTTAAAGGACCTACATTTGAAAGCTCTCAGCGCTGCTACCAAGACTGGGAACAATGACTCCTACGGGGTAGAGCTACTGAAGGCAATTGCTTTCAACAGTACAATATTGTTCATTGAAAAAAATAAAAACTTTGGTATATAAGAAATCAGTCTCACTACTTTTCTCACACTCCTTGTTCAATGACGGTCTCTTTAGCAGCATCTGGTCTATATCAAAGTCGGTAGTATATTATTAGAGAATCGTTGGCTCTAAAGCTACGGAAAGCAGACTAGCTTTGCGAATCTTTTTGAAAATTCTCCGACATTTATACAGGTCAACAGCACCACCAGGGGTGCATTTCCACTACGTACACACATGCGGGGTGGAAAGGACGTACATATTATTTTGCCTAAATGGGATACTAAGTGTTTGAAACTCATCAGACGAAAGCCCTCCACTCTGGTTCGTCATTTCATATGTCCTGCGCAAGCGCACCCAGCGCTTGTCACTTGTTGTCAAAGTGTCGTGTCCCTAAGGAGTCGACCTGTCAGCGGCAGAGACCTTAGCTCCATTTCGCGTGTCATATCTCGGTCAGTTCACGAACTTCGGCCAGAGCTAGCGAACGGAATAGTAGACCGGCGAAATTTAGCTGTAATGACATTGTACGAACGAGTTAGCTTTCACACTTGCTTCTGGGTCCCACATAGCCGTTCTCGCGAACAGTGCTGGTGCTTCAGTGTTGCAGCAAGCTGTTTGCTGTAACTGGCTAAGACTGCTGCCTGCAGTAGGGTCAACCGTACTATTTATTCGCGTTCTATTCACGGCTTTTGTGATTCAAGAATTGTTTCGAGTACTGTTTATTCAAAATGCTTTCTCGTGCCATGTACAAGTAGAGTTGCAATGGGACTTCTGTGCTCCTTCGTGACACGTTTGAATCCACGTGCACATGTACATAGCAGTATCCATATATAATAGTTTCAGCTCTATATATAAGGCATATAAACATTTTATAGCTTTATTTATGAGCGCATTGGTTGACTATGGTTTTAAAACTTGTGCATCGCTTACAATGATTATTTATATTGTCCTTGTGAGACTACCATCTCTGCGCTATTATTATGAAAATTATAACATTCCTTTCTCACATTCTCGTATGAATATTTATTGCAGCAGAGAAAATCCTATGTCAATAGACACAGGCAGGTAGCCTTGCCCATTCACACTGATAGTACGTGGTATCATGGAACCTAGCCCAATTTTTCTGTGTGGTTTGTTTTGAGAGAAAGATATCTGTTCACTTTGGAACGCCTGCTCCATCTACCTCTCGCCGCATTTTTGAGTAACGGAGCGATGCTGTTCGTGAGATGCGGCTTGGAGTAGCAGTTCGACAATTTTCAGAGCCACCACAGCTCGTTGTTTAGCAGTTTTTCAAGTGATAAGTACGAGAGGTAGCAAGCATATCTCCTATCCAAGAAACGAGCCTATAAGGTAAAGTTAATTACACATGTAATCTTTGTTTAGGCAGTGTGTAAACGTGGTATTCAACCTGAGCTAGTTAGAAATGCTTTACAAAAAATCCATGTTTCTCTTGCGAAGGTTCTGCCACGTCAGTAATTAATTTTCCGAGTCAAATTACAGCTACCCACTATTCCATATTTGAAATTTTTGTATAAAAATCAGGGTGAAATTTTTTCCAAACTTCATTTGAACTTCCAGTTAAAATTTTACAAAACGTGGTAGGTTTTTAACTTTTACGAAGGGCGTTTCTATTGAACAGGCTCTCGGGTTTTCATAAGCAGTACATCACTGATGAAACTGGAATACAAGGAAGTTGTGGGTGCAGCTCAGTTACTTCCAGTGAAACTGTGCACATTTTTTTCAATGGCCTATCTGCAATGCAACGCTTTCCGTCGTATTCTTCTCCTACAGTAGCACGATGGGCAAGCTACTGATATAATAAATTTGCATTTTAGGTAGTTCAGTCGATGATAATTATCCACAGCTTACTATCAAATCGAGATCATCTCATTTTTTAATATTTGTATTTCGTCACGGAAAAATCAATGAGATTTAGTTGAAGAGTGGAAAATGAAAAGGTTATAAGTGGCGAAGCTCACATTTGCACATTTGTCGGGAGAATGAAAAAATGATGTATGTCTCTTTGAACATAACTGCGTCCCATCCAAAAAATTGCGAAATATTCTGATACCACAGACTTACGCCGCTGGACACACAACCGCAAACTGTGAAGCAAATTAGAAAAGAAATGCTTCATTAACAACGTTCTAAGTCCCATGACAGGAAAATGACTTGTTCTATATTCCAATATCAAAATTTTTACGAGTTGATTCTTACAAAGACGAAAACAGCAAGGAGCCATTGGTAATAACGCTACTAATTTACACAAATGTGCCATGAATGGTGAACGGTTAAGAACCGCAGATTTCATCTTCAGACGGCTGGTCACGTTCAGATTTACTTTCTTGTTTAAATTACTTTTTAACTGCTTTCTTCCAACAAATAATGTAAAAAACATAAAATGTAATATAAACGTGAACAGCTGTCTGAAGAGGAATCTGTGATTCGAAACTGGTAACGGCGTTATTTGGGCAAAGAAATATCACCATTAGCAACATCTAGATGCTATTTTCTTCTTTCCAAGAATAAATTTGAATTTTGTACACAGCCATCGCTTCAGAAATATCAGTTTTCGAATAAATGTCAGTTTTCTACAAAATAGCAGGAATAACGTTTCCGTTCGAAGTGAGAAGCAGAACTGGCTTTCTGCGGGTCCGAGCGTGAATCGGGCAGATAGATCAAAAAATTTAAAAAGGGAAATTAACATGTTAAAGTTAGATGTAATGGGAATGAGCGAAGTTCAGTGGCAGGACGAACAGGACTTCTAGTCAGCTGAATACAGAGTTATAACTACAAAATCGAGTAGGGGTAACGCAGGAGTAGGTTTAATAATGAATAAAAAAATTTGAACGCAGATAAGCTACTATGAACAGCATAGTGAACTCTCTATTGTAGACAAGAAAGACACGAAGTCCACACGCACCATAGTAATACAAGTTTATACGCCAACTAGCTCTGCAGGAGATTGAGGAAATGTATGATGAGATAAAAAAAGTTATTCAGATAGATAAGAGAGACGAAAATTTAATAGTCACGGGGGGCTGGAATTCAATTGTAGGAAAAGGAAGACAAGGAAAAGTAGTAGATGAATACAGACTCGGGGAAAGGAATGAAAGAGAAAGTCTCCTGGTAGAATTTTGCACAGAGCATAATTTAATCATAGCTAACACTTAGTTTAAGAATCATGAAAGAATGTTGTACACGTGGAAGGTACCTGGAGACACCGAAAGGCTTCATACTGATTAAATAAAGGTAAGACAGAGGTTTCAGAACCACATTTTAAACTGTAAGACATTTCCGGAAGCAGATGTGGACTCTGAACACAATTTATTGGTTATGAAATGTAAATTAAAGCAGAAGAAACTGCAAAAAGACAGGAATTTAAAGAGATGGGACTTGGACAGACTGAAAGAGCGGCGATTGTAGAGAGTTTCAGAGGGAGCATTAGGGAACGATTGGCAAAAACAGGAGAAAGGAATACAGTAGAAAAAGAAGGGTAGCTTGAGGGATGAAATAGTAAAGGCAGCAGAGGATCAGATAGGTAAAAGGACAAGGGCTAGCAGAAACCATTGGGTAAGACAAGTGATATTGAATTTTATCGCTGAAAGGAGAATATATAAAAATGTTATAAATGAAGCAGGCGAAAGGTAATACAAACGTCTAAAAAATGAGATCGACACTAAGTGCGAAATGTCTAAGCAGGAATAGATAGAGGTCAAGGATGAAGAAACATATATCACCAAGGGTAAGATAGATACTGCCTACAGGAAAATTAAGGATACTTTTGGAGAAAAAAGAACCACATGTATGAATATCAAGAGCTCAGATGGAAAATCAGTCCTAAGCAAAGAAGGGAAAGCAGAAAGGTGGAAGGAGTATATGGAGGATCTATACATGAGAGATGTAATTCATGGGAATATTGTGGAAATGGAAGAGGACCTAGATGAAGATGAGAAGGGAGATATGATACTGCGCGAAGAATTTGACAAACACTGAAAGATCTAAGTCCAGACAAGGCCCCGGAAGTAGACAACATTCCATTAGACCTACTGATATCCTTGGGAGAGCCTATCATGACAGCCTTGGGAGAGCCAGGCCTAACAAAACTCTACCAGCTAGTGAACAAGATGTATGAGACAGGCGAAATATCCCCAGACTTCAACAAGAATATAATAATTCCAATTTCAAAGAAAACAGGTGCTGATAGGTGTGAAAATTACCGAACTATCAATTTAATAAATCACTTAAACAAAGTACTAACACGCATCCTTTGCACAAGAATGGAAATACTGGTAGAAGCCACCTCAGGAGATCAGTTTGGATTCCGGAGAAATGTAGGAACACGCGAGGCAATACTAACCCTGCGACTTCTCATACAAGATAAGTTAAGGAAAGGCAAACCTACGTTTCTAGCATTTGTAGACTTAGAGAAAGCTTTTGACAGTGTTGAATGGAATACTCTCTTTCAAACTCTAAGGGTGGCAGGGGCAGAATACAGGGAGCGAAAGGCTATTTACAATTTGTACAGAAACCGGACGGCAGTTATAAGAGTCGGGGGGCACGAAAGAGAAACAGTGATTGAGAGAGGAATGAGATAGGGTTGTAGCCTATCCTCGATGTTATTGAATCTGTATACTGAGCAAGCAGTAAAGGAAACAAAAGAAAAAATTTGGAGTAGGAATTAAGGCAGAAGAAATAAAAACTGAAGTTTCCCGATGACATTATAATTCTGACTTGGAAGAGCAACTGAACGGAATGGGCTGCGTCTTGAGAGGAGGATATAAGATGAACATCATCAAAAGCAAAGAGAGGATAGTGGAATATAATCGAATTTCAATCAGGTGATGTTGAGGGAATTAGATTAGGAAATGAGACACTTAAAGTAGTAGATGAGTTTTGTTATTTGGGAAGCAAAATAACTGATGATGGTTGAAGGAGGGAGCATATAAAATGCAGACTGGCAATGGCAAGTATAGCGTTTCTGATGAAGAGAAGTCTGCTAACATCGAGTATAGATACAAGTATCAGGAAGTTCTTTCTGAAAGGACTGAAAGGACGGAGTGTAGCCATGTATGGAAATGAAACGTGGACGATAAATAATTTAGACAAGAAGAGAATAGAAGTTTTTGAAATGTGGCGCTGCAGAAGAATGTCGAAGATAAGGTAGGTAGATCATATAACTAATGAGGAGATACAGAATAGAATTGCGGAGAAGAGAAATTTGTCTGACAACACGATTAGAAGAAGGGATAGGTTGGTAGAACACGTTCTGAGGCATCAAGGGATTACCAATTTATTACTGGAGGGAAGCGTAGGGGGTAACAGTCGTAGAGGGAGACCGAGAGATAAATACATTAAGCAGAGTCAGAAGGATGTAGGTTGTAATAGTTATTCGGAGGTGAAGAGTCTTGCACATGATAGAGTAGCATGGAGAGCTGCATCAAACCAGTCTCTGGACTGAATACCACAACAACAACATTAATTCTGAGACACTACATTTTATTTGTAGCAATACACGGGCGCATACACAGCATTAGTTTTTCAACTAGTCGAACTGCAGTCAACAAAAACCAATTTTCGAATCTTTTAAATTATGGAATTTCAGTGGGAAGCGCAGCTGGACGTAACGACCATGTGCTTCTAATAATGTACTATATATATGTAGAAGACTTTCCCCGTTGTTTGGCACCTCGGTAGAGTCTAAGAGACAAAGAACTAAGTATCGAGAGCACAAATGCACTGAAAACGCGCCTTTTTGAAAAAAAAAGGTAGCACTTAGAAAGTTTCCTATTTCCACTCTTCAGTTATCTGGCCTGAATTAGTAATGTTGGAACTCAAATGGTCTCCCTATTACTTGCTTCATCTTCCGTTTCGCTCATCATTTTCTAAAATTTTGGGCCCGGTTCCTTTACACCATTGCCTTTTGAAGACGGCAGGCGTATTTTCTCCTTTCAATAATTTTTAATGAATGTAGCAAAATGCAGCCATTCTCAACAGTTCGAATCAGGTAATGTCAACAAACAACAAAATAGTGAAACACTACATCATTTTAGTAGCAGGTTTCTGTTTCACTCAAACTTGTCTTGCCATATTCTGAAAGTTGCCCTCAAAGTGAAATCAACAGGCAAGGCAGCGTTATTTGGTATCTCTTTCTTACTTCCACTGGTCCGTATTACGTTGTAAGGTGAAGTTGTCAAACATATTTTCTAAAACACATTTTATGAAATCTTTGGCGGCGTTCTAGGGTATTTAATGACATATTTGCCAAAGATTCTTAACAGTGTAATACGGGCTTATGAAAAGAAAATCCATCGAAGTTTGGGAATGAAAACGTGCTTCGCTGGTAGCGGTCCTGACAAAAGGTTCATTCGAGATAAAATTGCAACCGTTGGAAACACGCAAATTGTCCCAGTTCCAGTGGTTTGTGACAGATTGAAAGCTGTTCGCGTGGCGGCCAATGGACGAAATTCTGATCGGCTCCAAAGCGTTTAATAACGCTGATCCAAAGAGATCAGTGCCCCCATGCACACAGCTTTTTGTGTTCGGTCTCGTAGAATTCTCTTTGAAGAAAATGAGTAGTAATTTCCTGCTTGTCTTTTGAAGGAGCAGTGCATCTCAACCTTGGGAAAATTTAACGCACCCTAGCGTAAATTCATTCCCTTTCGGGATATTCTGCAGGAAATTGTTGCATATGTAAAGCCTAGAGTATCAAAAGTAAAAGGATCTCAGTGTCCTCTGTTAACTTCGCTTTCAAAGGCAATAGATTTTCTCTCTTTCATACAGGGCTCCGATCACAAGCGTCGATAATTGAAAGTCACATACTATTCTTATTGCTATAAATGAGATACACACTTTAACTTGGCTCATTTTAGAGGTGCGGTGACAACGGTAGAAATGTTATGCTGTGCCTTCAAATTAATTTCCAGCGTTTGTAATATTTGGGCATTTACTACAATTTATTAATAGTGGTACTAACTATCTGCAATGTATTGTCAATCAGCAACAAACTTTCTGTTACCAAAATCTATGAGACAAGCGTATTAAATATTTCACCATATGCGTATAATCAAAATATGTAAACGAAAATTAGGATGGTGATGAGGAAAGTGGTGTCACGAATAATTAATAACTTCTTCAGATAACACTTTGTATCATTGCTTCTGTAGCAAGCGCCGATCCCAAGTGGGAAGCAGAAATGTTTGACAAGATTTCATTCATCATAACCGATGTTTTTGGGAAGCCGGTAACTGTCATTCATTCTTTAAATAACGAACACTGCGCCACTTACGTATTTTTTCTCCCTTAGCACGCTGCGGTTCGAGAATTTCTCATTTTCATTATCAGATATTTAAATTAGTATTTTATATGTTATGCTGCCTGTCTTGCAGTGTAGTTGTCTTTTTGAGCTTATAAGATACTGTGACACCTCGCTTATTAGAAAACCATCCACCCACCTACACACACACACAGGCCATCATCACTCATACTGTTTGTGAAATTTCACACTGTGTGTGTGTGTGTGAGTGTGTGTGTGTGTGTGTGTGTGTGTTTGTTTACTGCATAAAGTAAGAGGCACCGCACCGTATCTTACAACTTCAGAAAGGTGACACAGTAGAGTGCAAGAGTGGCGTAACACACATGCAAACAGAGCACAAAATATAGTACTTATGTAAATATTTGCGCTTGACAATAAGAATAAATTCTGGAAACACGTGGCATCAAAGCATACTACCGGGTGCACTGTTTCGTAGTTTAAATCAAAAACATTTAAGCAACGCGAAGTGAGCAAAGGTGTCAACTAGCGCTTCAAACGGTGAAACAACGAAACACGCGAAATTGCGTTCGAGTAAACCCAAAGGGTTCTGATGGTCCAAACTATCGCGAAGCCGCGCACGCACAGTAGCGACAGTTCGAAAACAGTTTCACTCGGCTGTGATGCCTTTACACGATCGAACCTAACAAGGAGCTTCTCGTGTCGGAACTGTGACAGCGAGGTACCGGGTTAACCGGAACTCCCGAGGGACGACCGCGAGACACGCATCTGCGAGCGCGGATCCCCCGCAGGGAATTTCCCTTCCGATGCGGCACGCACGTCTGTCCGATTTCCCGAGGGACTCTGGCGTGTCTCGCCGCTGATCAGCCCAGTGAACGTCACTGTTTGCAGTGTGGGCCGTTACCACACCGGGCTTGGCACCAGCTGCATACACGAGATTGCTCCCACTGTTGAGAGTGGGCTCCTAGGAGGTGCAAGCTAATTAATTGTTCTGTATTAATATACTAGGCCACCTGCATTTGTGAAAGTTTTACAGTGTGTAGATACATCCTTCCCGCTTGTTTTCAAACTTAGTTCAACCTGTTCCCGTGAGTGACGCCGTCACAGCATGTCTTCAAGATGGTTGCTACACTTGACGTTCGTCAGAAGGAACGTGCTGTCATAGAATTCCTGTGCTGTGAAAACGAGACAGTGGGAAACATCCACAACAGGTTGAAAAAGGTGTATGGAGATGCTGCTGTCGATCGCAGTACAGTTAGTCGTTGGGCAAGCAGGTTACGTGATGAAAGCGGGCACGGCAATATTGAGGATTGTCCTCGCAGCGGCAGGCCTCGTGCTGCACACTCCAGACAATGTGCAGGGAGTTAACGAATTGGTGACTGCTGACAGACGCATCACAGTAACGAATTGTCACGCTACTTTGGGATCGGGCTGGCCGAAGTGGCCTTGCGGTTCTAGGCGCTGCAGTCTGGAACCGCGAGGCCGCTACGACGGCAGGTTCGAATTCTGCCTCGGGCATGGATGTGTGTGAAGTCCTTAGGTTAGTTAGGTTTAACTAGTTCTAAGTTCTAGGGGACTAATGACCTCAGAAGTTGCGTCCCATAGAGCTCAGAGCCATTTGAACCATTTGGGATAGGGGAAGGAAGTGTTTGCAGAATACTGTAAGTGTTGGCGTTAAAAAAGATTTGTGCCAGGTGGGTTCCCAGGATGTTGACAGTGGCTCACAAAGATGGACAACACTGAAACACCCGCCTTACAGTCCTGACCTGGCTCCATGTGACTATCATCTCTTTGGGAAACTGAAAGAGTCTCTTCGTGGAACAAGGTTTGAAGATGATGACTCGCTTGTGCACGTTGCCAAACAGTGGCTCCAACAGGTTGGTTCAGAATTTTACCGTGTGAGTATACACGCGCTGGTTCCTAGATGGCGTAAGGCAGTTGAGAAAGATGGAAATTCTGTGGAGAAATGCAAATATTGTTCCTAAAGCATGTATCTACACACTTTAAAACTTTCAAACATGTGGCATAAAAGGTAGATTTAAAAACAAATAGTGTGCATTTCTTTTGGGGTGACCCTCGTAATTAGTTCCAAGAAGCTCTTTTTCTTTTATGATGTGTGGAACACAGTTGGCCAAGTGTCACTTCATGTACGGATTTGTTTCGTTTGGGAAGTGGTTGTGTGTTTCGTTTGTTTTGGGCAATTTATCGCCAACGGAAGTTCGTGCGTCACATCTTAGAATATTGTTCAAGTGTGTACGACCCATCTATATTAAAAATAAATCTGTAAAACTGGCGTGTCTGTCTGTCCGAACACGCTTCTCCAAAATTTATAGACGGATTATCATAGAGCTTTCGCAGGTACCTTGGGCATAGCTTGGGGCACAGTAAAGCCTTTATTCCATAAAAATCGGATAAGGAAAATAAATCATGATTGAAAGTTTTATGTAAAACAGTCGTATCGATGTGTTTCACTGTTTGAACATGCAAATCTCCAAAACTACCAGAATAATTTTCATATATTTTTGCAGTGAGTATGGCTTTGGGCGCCTTATAAGGTTCGTTTCATAAAAATCGGATGACAGGAAAAATCGTGATTTGAAGTGGGCTGCTTCCTTCTTTGAAGTATTCCGTTGAGCGCACCAGAGAACTAAATTCCTCAATCCTCGCTTCAGAGAGAGCTTTCCCACTAGGGGGCGCGGCTGAGCCGCCGCGAGCAACCCGGCGGCTGCTGTCAGCGGCAGGGTGGTTGGCGCCATCAAAAGAGGATCGGCTCTGCTTGGAGTGATGGCGCTGTGTAGGGCCCGATTTAGGCCACGTTGGCCGTTAGGATTTGGTACAAGACCTGCTGACACTGCAGTTCTCCTACGTTAATCCCGAGGACACATTATTGCAGCGTTCTTCGCCCCATGTGTACCTTGAGCGCCAAAATTTATTTCGCTTGTATGTTTAAGTAATTTTCCTTTCATTTCGGGATACAGTGTGTATGAACTAATGTACGGAGAGTCTGGTGTTTTGGAGACTCTGACTCATTAGGTGCTTTGGCATTTGGATTATGAGATCATCGTGATATTTGCCAGCCCTGTGAGTTAGGAACTGGTTAAGCATATTAGATGCGATAAATTAGGAGGTGATGTTGGTGGTGTCTGGGTTTGTTTCCTGTCCCGGTATGTTGCCTTCGGGTGCTGAGCAGAATCAAGGGGTAGCAACGCCTGAGCTGCTGTACTAGTGAGCGTATGCCCAGTAGGAAATCTGATAGGGTAAAAGTATTTAAAATTGCATAATGATTGGTGATTCCGTATGCGGAGAATTGTTGACTTTGGTGGAGGTCGCCTTTTCTGACCGAACACCTGATTAAGTGGGATTGTGAAAGGGCACGGTGGTGCCGCAACTTAGACGCTCCCTTAGTTTGTTACAGTATTATGGCTGTTGTGACACCGGCAGAGGACATCGAACCTGTTGGGCCCGTAGTTCTCTCGTGGACCTGCTTCCTGCGTGCATGGCTGCCGACATCGTCTTTGCCGAGCCTGCAGCCTCCTACATCACCTCATGTGCAAGGAATTAAATCATGTAACTCTATTACGGGCTTCTGCCTCTATAATTGTTCAAAATGGTTCAATTGGCTCTGAGCACTATGGGACCTAACATCTGAGGTCATCAGTCCCCTAGAACTACTTAAACCTAATTAACCTGACATCACACACATCCATGCCCTAGGCAGGATTCGAACCTGCGACCGTAGCGGTCGCGCGGTTTCAGCCTGTAGCGCCTAGAACCACTCGGCCACAGCGGCCGGCGCTATAATTGTAATATTTTGTTTTATTCTCCTCTTTTTTGAAAAAAAGAGACGTCATCCTATATCGTGTTTTAATTCATGTGAGCTTAGGAGCTTCACTCTGTTTGCTTGCTGTGAACAGGTCTTGCCCACGCTCTTAAATTTTCTTAAATTTCATCAACTGGCGCTGGCCAAGTTTAAAGTTTTGAAGATCTGTGATTGGCTGTTTCTTGATTTGTTAAATTTCTTCTTTCTTGTTATCTGGCACTGGGAAAATTTTTAGTAAAGGGGCTTTTAGACGTAGAGGCAACATGTTAATGGGATGCATTTATAAAATTTCTTGATTACCCGTCATGTTCTTGGTTTTATACTAGTCAGGATCCCGTTTGTAGATACAGTGACTCACAAAAGTATTCGGTCACCAGTGTCATGTTTTATTTTTACTTCATTATATACAGACATCACATATTACAGCAGTAGTCTCGGCACAAAATTGTATAGGATTATGCATTAAATATCAGAACAGCATTTTCTTATTTTCAAACTTAACTCAAGCAACATAAACAGTAATACATAAAGAAACATGCCCACTATCACAGCCACAAACGTTTTCGGGCGGCAAGTATTACAATCACAACCTTGTACATTTTAATACCTTGTATGCAGTCCTTTAGCGTTTAGGTATGCTGTGAACGAGCTATCGCGTATAATCAGGACTTATTGTCGCCATCCTTCCAGTGCTCGTTTCCTTTGAAGCTTGTTTTGATGTCACTGGCGTTTGTCGTACTTTTCGCTTCAATTCACTCCAAAGATTTTCTATTGGATTCAAGTCTGGACTCTGAGGAGGGGTATCCAAAACCTCAGGGCAATTATACAGTGTCCATAGTCTCTCAGTATCCGCTTTATGCTTCGGATCATTGTCTTGATACAGTTTGAACTTCATCGAAAGCCCGAAACAAGTAGCACTTAGTGATAAGTTCTCTTTTAGGATGTTCAGATACTTACGCTTGTCCATTGTACCTTCAGTGAATGCTAATTCGCCTACTCCAGATGACGACATGGAACCCCAAATCATGACACCGCCACCACCGTGTTTAACTGCGGGTTTCAGATGCTTCGACTGAAATTCTGCGCGTGGTTTTCTCCAAGTCATAGGTCTTCCGTTTGAGAAGAACATCTGCACTTGACATTCATTGACAAAAATTACTTCGTCCCACCAAATGATACTTTTATTTACGTGCTGCTTCGAGAAGTCCAGTCGTTGCTTTCTGTTCCTCTCATTTATCATAGGCTTCTTCCTGCTTACTCGACCATTGTACACCTCTCATCTGATAATTCGTCGGACTGTTTCAGGGTGCACATCCTTCCCATATCCCTGTTGCGCTGCGACAGCAATTTTCGTTGCCGACAAACTTGGATTTGTTTTAATTTTTCTTATTACTCCGCTTTCTTTTCTTCTACTCAGCTTCATTGGTCATCCCGTTTTTGGTTTATCTTCAATTCTATCTTCTCTGTTGAATCTTCGTATAATGTCACCTACAGTACTCTTACCCATTTCTAACAATGCGGCAATCTGTCTTTCGGAACGTCCTTTAGCGTGAAGGAAAATAACAAGTTGTCTCTTTTCAAGTGACGTATTGTTTCCTTTTCGCGCCATCGTACTGTGCACCATGCGTGTTAACAGCACGGAAACGCAGCACAGAATGAGCCTGCTCGGTCGACAGCTAGCACCTCCGCCGCCTATACGACGTGTGCCCGAATATAAAGTGACTGCATGTTGTGTTGCAATGCAAATGTGCCTTGCACGTAGTTAATTATATTATACAGCGACCTACTTGTGGTACATTGTCAGATAATATTCACATTACAGAATAGACCGGCAAGTGCTTCTCGTAGGCCTCAAATGTTCGAAGAGAACTTCACATTTCAAGAACAATGAGGTTGGTCGAATACTTTTGTGCTTCACTGTATGAATTGTGGTATAAGGTTCTAGAATACTAGCTGGTCTTCTTCATCATCATAATTATGCCGCTTGTTGCCGCTGATGGTTTTTTCCCCTTTTTTCAAATGTTCCTTTCGACGTGCTGGCATGCCTGAATCAACATTGCATCGTTTTTCTTAGTAACACAGGTGCTGCAGTATCCTATACAGGCTTTCTATCATCAAAATCTGATCACGAAAAAAGTGTAATTGAAAGTTTTATTCATACTCATACACTGAAAACAAAAACCGCACCTACCAGAAACAATTAATGAAGAGTAATGAAATTTCGGGAATACATTTGTCAAGGCAACTTACTTAACTAACACTGTAAGATCACAGATTAATGCAAGCTTGAGACAAACCAGTGCAAATGTGAAATGATGGTACTTTAATAACCGGTATAACCGCAACAATGTTGAATACAAGCACGCAAACATGCATACACTGCACTGTGCAGGTGCTGGATGTCAGTATGGGAGATGGAATTCAATGCCTGTTTCACTTGGTCGGTCAGTACAAGTACGGTTAGTTCGGTTTGTGAATCGTCCTGGAGTTGTCGTCCCACATGTGCTCGAATGGAGACAGATCTGGTGATCGAACAGGCCAAGACAGCATGTCGACACCCGATACAGCACGTTGGGTTACAACAGTGGCATGTGGCGAGCGTTATCCTATTAGAAAACACTGTGGTGTCACCGCCAGACACCACACTTGCTAGGTGGTAGCCTTTAAATCGGCCGCGGTCCGTTAGTATACGTCGGACCCGCGTGTCGCCACTATCGGTGATTGCAGACCGAGCGCCGCCACACGGCAGGTCTAGAGAGACTTCTTAGCACTCGCCCCAGTGGTACAACCGACTTTGCTAGCGATGGTTCCCTGACAAAATACGCTCTCATTTGCCGAGACGATAGTTTAGCATAGCCTTCAGCTACGTCATTTGCTACGACCTAGCAAGGCGCCATTATCAGTTACTATTGATATTGATTCATGTACCGTCAAGACCGACGTTCTTCATTAACGGATTAAAGTTAAGTATTCCACCAGCTACGTCCGTTTTTCTAAATTCTAATTTCCTTGTCCTGTTCCAGACCTCACGCCAGCCTGCGTGGGCTAAAACGCGTGCCTTTCGGCCTCCTCTAGTAACACGGTGTTGGCTCTCCTGCCAACCAAAACAAACACCACATGGAATGAGTGCATGAATTGCAGCGCAACGGGTCAAACCACCAGACTGACGTAGAAATTTGCAGCCAGGCTGCGGGGAATGAACACAAGAATTCTCCTGCTGTCATAAGAAATCGCACCCCAGACCTTAACTCCAAGTGTGGATCCAGTGTGTGTGTAGCATGCAGACAGGTTGGTGCTGCAGGCCCTCAACCGGCCTCCTCCTAACCAACATACGGCCAATACTGGCACCGAGGCAGGATCAACTTTCATCAGAAAAAGCATCGGATCTCCACCCGTCCCTGGAGTGAACTCTCTCTTGGCACCACTAAAGTCGCAAATGGCTGTAGTTTGGGGTCTACTTCTACACTTGCATTACTAGTCTGTAAATCACACTGTTATTCCACTAACAAACATAACACGAAAAAATCGAACATTTAATTTTTCCGTGCGAGCTCTGATTTCTCTTATTTTATTATGATGATCCTTTCTCCCAATGTGGGTCGGCGTCAACAAAATATTTTCGCATTTGGGGAAGAAAGTTGGTGATTCTATTTTGTCCAAAACTGACATAGTGAGACCGTCGCTGTGTGCAATTAATGCAGGCTGATTCTTGCAAAGAAGAAGACAGCAACCAGCCACTATTAATACTGCTATTTATTTAAGTAAATAGCGCCGTAACCGGTTTCGAACTGGCAAGTTCATCATCAGACGGTTGTTCACATGATTTGCAAGATACACTTTACATAACCCTCATTTTTCGATTTTTATTCTTCCACTGTGGCGAAATATTCTTGGTGTGTTGGTGCCATCGAAAATTCCGTGCGATTTTGTTGCGAAGTTGCAGGATTGTATTTTTCAAATATTCCAAAATATATGCAGCACTTATGTAATTTGTACATCACCATATTGTGCAAAGCACCACACACACACACACACACACACACACCACATACACACACACACACACACACCAAAAAGCATTCGTCACATGTGAAGTAGTCACAAAGACTGCAGATTTACAAATAAAACAGTGTGACTGTTGTATTTGTAAATCTGCAATTTTTTGTGATAAGTGTGATTGTGGCAGTGTGACTGGTTGTATTTGTAAATCTGCAATCTTTTTGATAACTTCACATGTGACGAATACTTTTTGGTGTGTGTGTGTGTGTGTGTTTGTGTGTGTGTGTGTGTGTGTGTGTGTGTGTGTGTGGTGCTTTGCACAATATGGTGATGTACAAATTATATAAGTGCTGCATATATTTTGGAATATTTGAAAAACACAATCCTGCAACTTCGCAACAAAATCGCGCGGAATTCTCGATGGCACCAACACACCAAGAATATTTCGCCACAGTGGAAGAATAAAAATCGATAAATGACGATAATGTAAAGTGTATCTTGCAAATCATGTGAACTGCCGTCTGATGATGAACTTGACAGTTCGAAACCGGTTACGGCGCTATTTACTTAAATAAATAGCAGTATTAATAGTGGCTGGTTGCTGTCTTCTTCTTTGTAAGAATCAACCTACATTAAGTTGGTGATTACGTAAGAAGATCCCTCCGCAACGAGAAACGCCTTTGTTTTAATTATGTCCACCCCTGATCCTGTGTGATGTCCATGACACCCTCTCCCTGTTTCTCGACAGTCCAAAACATGCTGCCCATCTTTGAACTTTCTCGAAGTACACCGTTAATCCTATCTGGTAAGGATCACAGAATGTGCAGCAGTACTCCAAAAGAGGACAGACAAGGATAGTGTAGGCAGTCTAATAGATCTGTTGCATCCTCTAAGTGTTCTACCAATAAAACGGAGTCTTGGTTCGCCTTCCCCGCAACATTCTCTACGTGTTCTTTCTAATTTACGTTGCACGCAATTGTAATTCCCAGGTATTTAGTTGAATTTACGATCTTTAGGTTTGATTGATTTATCGTGTAACCGAAGTTTAACGGATTCCTTTTATCACTCATGTGGATTACCTCATACTTCCCATTATTTACTGTCAATTGCCCATTTTTGCACCTTACAGATATTTTATGTAAAACGTTTTGGAATTGGCTTTGGTCTGCTGATGACTTTACTAGACTATAAAAAACAGCATCATCTGATAAGAATCTAAGATAGCTGCTCAGATTGTTTCCTAATCGTTTATGTAGATAAGGAACAGCAGACGACCTATAACTCTACCTTAGGGAACGCCAGAAATCAGAGAAGTAACTTCTGTTTTACGTGATGACTTTCCGTCAGTTACTACGAACTGTGACCTCTCTGACAGAAAATCACGAATTCAGTCACATGACTGAGACATATTCCATAAGCACGCAATTTGATTACAAGCCGCTCGTTAGACACGGTGTCAAAAGCCTTATGGAAATCTGAAAATACGAAATTAATATGAAATCTGTTTGCCTTCATCCTCCCTACTGTGGGCGTATATGTAGTCATCATTTACGCAAAAAACATTATTTGCTAAAAACACATTAGGTAAAATACATGTAGCAGACTTTTAAAATTGATAACTATCATAGATTTCTAGGACCTACTGTACTTCAGTAGCCAGTTGTAATAGTGACTGTGTGGACGATGTGGCCTATTCTACACTTTATTTTAGATCTAGGTGACGATATTGTGCTAATTATATTTATATGTTTTGACGATGCCATTATGGCCTTATCACTCAAGGACATGGTGTAAAAAGGTACGTTTTACTGAATTTTATCTCTACATTTCCCTGGTTGCATGATAGTATATTGTGATACGTATTTCTGTATTATGCTGAAAGACACACTGCTCACTAGGTGTATATATTTGTATATTGTAGATCTGAGGATGGTCATTACGGACTGAAACCGGTCATCGTCTAAAGAACTAATATTGTGATCAAAGAGTGGAATAAAAAACATTTGATTGAGACAAGCATCTAGAGATGTTGTCGAGTCCCCTACACTCACTGACTCAATGACCGTGACGGCCATATTAGAGTAAATACAGCTCGCACAGAGGCATTTAAGCAGTCATTCTTCCCACGATTCATACAAGATTGACACTTGGAATAAACCTGAACATGTGGCACCACGTTAAGTACTCTCTGCTACGCACTTCACAGTTGTTTACAGATAATGTATGTAGATCAACGTTCGTCAGTAGTCTGCTCCTTCATTATCAATAGCTAAGGAATAAAAAATAAACCAAAGATTTAGGAACGTAGTTCTCTGTTTGATGTTTGTAGATAAAATATTTTAGTAATGTGCCGAAAGAAACGTTCGGAATTGGTTGGTTCAAATGCCTCTGAGCACTATGGGACTTAACTTCTGAGGACATCAGTCCCCTAGAACTTAGAACTACTTAAAACTAACTAACCTAAGGACATCACACACATCTATGCCGGAGGCAGGATTCGAACCTGCGACCGTCGCGGTCGCTCGGTTCCAGACTGTAGCGCCTAGAACCGCTCGGCCACCTCGGCCGGCCAATGTTCGGAATTCATTTGTCTATTAGCTGTGGCTATCGCGTGAATAATGTTATCTCTGGTCTTTGCAGGACACGTAATACTCAGAAGCTATAAACAATTATATATGAAATATGAGTTCTACAAGGACGCAGAATATTGAAATTATCTTTTTGATGTGTACGGTATTTGGCTAATGATTGTAATCTTCAATAACGCAAAAATGATCAAGTAATTTAATTATTGTCGGTGATTCCGACGTTCCTGGAATATACTTGATAGGTAAATGAATGATTTTACTCTACTGAAGACTTCCTTAAGGGTGTCACAAATGAACTTCACTTCTTTTGAGAATGAACAGCAATTAAACTACAGACATTATTTTCTAACCATACATGGCAGCCTGTGTAACTATTTTATTACTTTCTCGTTTTCAATGCCTTTGGTATTCACTTACATGTTTAGTGTTTTGATCTCGTAATTGCTCAGTTACGTAATAATTTATTGTTAGTGTCATTTTCTTGTACTTAGTGAAGTTTGCCTAAGTTGTTTACTGTTATGATTTTATTTAACTTTGAGGACACCGATAGCTTGTAACGTACTTGGATGTGAGGAAAGCAACTCTATTTGTATTCCTCGATCCTAACAGGCACTGTCTTCTGATAAAAGAGTCTTACATGTAGACTTCTTTCCTCATCCATTATTTTCAGTATTAATTCATTTCACAGTTCATCTGCCCATTTATAAATATTTTTCGGTAGCACCGTATTTGAAAGGACTCCACTTTCTTCTTCCCCAGTTTTCCAATTTCCACGTTTCGGTTCGATACGATGATGCAGCCACACGTACACTCTGAAGAACTTCTTCCTCTCTATCACACTAATACCTGATGCCGTTAGAGATCTTCTACTGAAGAACTCTTTCTTCGATTGTGCCTGCGTACTTCTGACATCTTCCCTGCTTTAGGCATCGCTGTTTAGACCAGAGAACTCTTCGTCTCGTGTAATGTCGTACGTTAGAAAGTTCGGCAACAGACTAACAAGGAAGAGTATTTTTGTCTTGCTCTCGTGGATGCCGTGGGTGGCTCTATTGGAGTTCCTTTCTCGTAGTTGCCATTGTGCATAATGGTCCGCGACCATCTAGCCGTACGCACAAAGCACGCCAGCAGGGAAGAACACGTGGCCGCCACGTGTCTGCCGGCCTATTGTCGTCGCAGTCTGCGATCCCTGCCATACAATACGCTGAGCGATTTCCGTTGTTAATGCGCACCAAGTTCCTGCACTCATATTAGCCTCGGTCTCCTTTTGCTGCTTCGTATGGAAATATTCCCTCGTAACCGCCTTCCATCACTCCGTGCCTTTGAAACACTACCGTTCTTCAGGACCGTTAACGGGAGGTAATTGATTTTTCCAGCAAAAAGCAGACTTCGGCTGAATGTCGCCCTTCACTGGTGTTCTGTGAAATAAAGTGGTCTTCGAAAATGAAACAGTAATTTGTCAATGTTCTATCTCTGTTTACGACGTTCTGTCTTCTCGTGATATGGATTATCTTTAGCACCGCTCAGTGACTGGCTTTCGTATTTGGGACCATTTAAACATTTTAAGGAGAAATGACTTATGTTTAAAAAGGTTCTAGAACCTTAAAAATTTCTTTCAACGCTAATAAAATAGAAAACCATATATTCAGATGTTGGTTGCAATTAGAGATTGTTATTTTATTTGTTTCTAGAAGATCCCAACGGCCTTCATCACATCAATCCTTCATTGACTTCAGTAGGAGTATTCATTTCTGATTGAAGAATAAAGTAAATCTCTGTGACTGTAAAACATTCCAACCTTAAAAAAATCTGAACGCTCACTGAAGAAAGCATTCGTGTTTGGCAGACGACACGCATTTTTTTCTGCATAAGCGAAGGAACATGGTATTAGACTGTACATAGCTTAATTTACCGTAGTGACTTGCTAAATACACTACTGGCCATTAAAATTGCTACACTACGAAGATGACGTGCTACAGACGCGAAATTTAACTGACAGGAAGAAGATGCTGTGATATGCAAATGATTAGCTTTTCAGCGCATTCACACAAGGTTGGCGCCGGTGGCGACACATACAACGTGCTGACATGAGGAAAGTTTCCAACCGATTTCTCATACACAAACAGCAGTTGACCGGCGTTGCCTGGTGGAACGTTGTTGTGATGCCTCGTGTAAGGAGGAGAAATGCGTACCATCACGTTTCCGACTTTGATAAAGGTCGGATTGTAGCCTATAGCGATTGCGGTTTATCGTATCGCGACATTGCTGCTCGCGTTGGTCGAGATCCAATGACTGTTAGCAGAATATGGAATCGGTGGGTTCAGGAGGGTAATACGGAACGCCGTGTAGGATCCCAACGGCCTCGTATCACTAGCAGTCGAGATGACAGGCATCTTATCCGCATGGCTGTAACGGATCGTGCAGCCACGTCTCGATCCCTGAGTCAACAGACGGGGACAACAACCGTCTGCACGAACAGTTCGACGACGTTTGCAGCAGCATGGACTATCAGTTCGGAGACCATGGCTACGGTTACCCTTGACGCCACATCACAGACAGGAGCACCCGCGATGCTGTATTCAACGACGAACCTGGGTGCACGAATGGCAAAACGTCATTTTTTCGGATGAATCAGGGTTCTGTCGCATCCGTGTTTGGCGCCATCGCGGTGAACGCACGTTGGAAGCGTGTATTTGTCATCGCCATACTGGCGTATCACCCAGCGTGATGGTACGGGGTGCCATTGGGGTTAAACGTCTCGGTCACCTCTTGTTCACATTGACGGCACTTTGAACAGTGGGCGTTACATTTCAGATGTGTTACGACCCGTGGCTCTACCCTTCATTCGACCTCTGCGAAACCCTACATTTCAGCAGGATAGAGCACGACCGCATGTTGCATGTCCTGTACGGGCCTTTCCGGATGCAGAAAATGTTCGATTGCTGCCCTGGCCAGCACATTCTCCAGATCTCTCACCAATTGAAAACGTCCGATCAATGGTGGCCGAGCAACTGGCTCGTTACAATACGCCAGTCACTACGCTTGATGAACTGTGGTATCGTGTTGAAGCTGCATAGGCAGCTGTACCTGTACACGCCATCCAAGCTCTGTTTGACTCAATTCCCAGGCGTATCAAGGTCGTTATTATGGCCAGAGGTGGTTGTTCTGGGTACTGATTTTTCAGGATCCATGCACCTAAATTGCGTGAAAATGTAATCACATGTCAATTCTAGTATAATAGTCCAATGAATACCCGGTTATCATCTGCATTTCTTCTTGGTGTAGCAATTTTAATGGCCAATAGTGTACTATGCCATAAGTTGGCATCTCTTTGCTTGTGTCGTGGGATTGGCGTATCTTCGCGATGTGAGGACTGGCTTGACACGAACGCCATCGAGAGGCATTGGTAAGAACAGAGAAGGCCTGGCGGGCAGTCAGTTGGAGCGAATTGTGAGGAATACGTGTGCGACCAGCATCAGCGATTGGTACGACGTGCTGGATGGCCATTAAAAAGGTGCCGTTAGGAGTTGGCTGACGGACGATGCGCCCTGTGTGTGGGAAGCATTTTATGTATGTGAAAACCGACGATGGTTTGGCAGATGAATATACTGGTGCTACTGGTTAAAAGCTCCGATACTACAGAATACTACACAAGTTACGACAATAGCCTGCAAGGTAAGATCATGGCCTCTCCACATATTTGTAAACACTAGGTTATTTAAGAGTCGTATTCAAGACCTAAAATGTGAGCGAAACTCTTAGGGGAAATACTAGATTAGCAGGTGCTCCGTCGCATTTACTCGTCGTCACTATGTTAGAGCTTGTGTATCACAGACCGGGTTAATCACACACTTACAACAAGGTTTATCTTCAATGTTACGCCAAGGAGAAAGGGATATACGTTAATTTGAGACAATGTTTTCCAGAATTTTGAGGTAATCGTGTTTCGTTTATCCCTATCTAGTAGATACTTTTGAACTTGAAACTTTTAGCTGAGGACCGGAGCATGTAGAGGAACTACAGCTCAAGTTTAAAAAATAGTTGACTATGTGCAGCGTAGATGTATACCCGGTAGAACAGTTCATGATGAGGGGGGGACTCTTCGTGGTATACAGTTACAGTGCAGAAGTTTCTAATGTACAGCGGGTATTGCGTAATAGGTATAAAACAAATCAGAGAACTATAGATGCGGAGATGTTGAATGAAGCGCGTTCGGTTGTCGAGACAGAATGCATGTAACCTTCACTGACTACTGTGGCAGAATACTGTCGAATGATCTTTCAGAAAACCCAAAGAAATTTTGCTCGTTTGTAAAAGTTGTTAGTGGCGGCAAATTTAGTGTCCAATCACTCACGGACGAGACAATAACTGGAACTTATCATAGCAAAGTAAAAGCAGAAATGCTTAATTTCATATTCACATGTTACTTTACAAACGAAAATCCAGGAGTATTGCCCTAATTTAATTCTGGCAACACTTCAAATATGTGTGAAACGGATATCATTGTCAACGGTACTGGTTAATAAGTGGAAAAGCCCCAAGGCCCGATAGAATCCCTGTCAGATTCTATGCCCAATTCGCAGCTGAGACAGCCGCTCCGTTAACAGCCCTGTGCACACAGTCAAAGGACCACCTTCTTGAAATCCCGTAATCACCTCCCATTTCGATACATAATATAGAAATTTGGCTAAAAGGAGCCTACAATCATCACCTGCAACGATGCAAAACTTGGTGCCTGCAATCTCACCCTCGGGGTTGGCACTTCGAACAGCAAGAAGTCGACACGTGCGAAAAAAAGGCCAGAGCGCAGAAGTGCATTTGAGACATTGGCACCAAATTCTACCAGAATTCTGTCCAACGCGACCCTGCACACGTTACACGATGGGAAGGTCGTTACATCACCTCTTATACGCATTATCCCCTTCTTTCGACGCCTCCGCAATGGAGACAGCCAAAGTTGATATCACTCAGTTTTCTTCTGCATGGCTGAAGAAAAGATTTCAGACACAACGGCCGCTCAGAATCGACACGAAAAGTCCTTGGTGGATAGCATGAGGTCATCAACGAATGCCTCCCCCCCCCCTTGCCTCCCCTTCGCTTGGAGTGTTGATTCCCAACGCATTTCGCAGTCTAATATTACAGTTCGCAGTGCGATGAGCAATGTAACTAAGCTCTTGGCAACCTTTGTCACTGCTGACGCCCTCAGATGTTTCAACCATTCTGTAAGGACCTCATGGGCCAGCAGCCCCACTGAACGTGAAGGCATACCTTTGGAATGTAGTGCGACCACAATTTTTACTGTGCTGCACAGGATGGAACCACTACAGACAGTCCAAAACTAGACGACGAAATTTAAACTCAATCCGAGTGTGAAAGTACTAACAGTAATCTCAGACTTTTCGCAGATGATGCAGTTATCGACACTGAAGAGCCAAAGAAACTAGTACACCTTCCTAATATCGTGTTGGGCATGGACTCGTCTGATGTCTGAAGTAGTGCTGGAGGGAACTGACTCCATGAATCCTGCAGGTCTGTCCATAAATCCAAAAGAGTACCAGATGGTGGCCATTTCTTCTGAACAGCCCGTTGCAAGACTTCCCAGATATGCTCAATAGTGCTCATATCTGGGGAGTTTGGTGGCCAGCTGAAGTGTTTAACCTCAGAAGAATGTTCCTGGAGCCACTATGTATTAATTCTGCACGTGTGGGGTGTCGTACTGTCCTCCTGGAATTGATCAAGTCCGTCGGAATGCACAATGCACATGAATGGATGCAGGTGAGCAGACAGGATGCTTACATACGTACACCTGTCAGTCGTATCTAGATGTATCAGGGGTCCCATATCACTCCAACTGCACACGCCCCCACACCATAGCAGAGCTTCCACCAGTTTGAACATTCCCCTGCTGACATGCAGGGCTCATAGATTCATGGGTTGTCACCATACCCGTAAATGTCCATCCGCTGTCGTCCGACCAGACAACATGTTTCCAGTCATCA
This sequence comes from Schistocerca piceifrons, assembly GCF_021461385.2. Lineage (NCBI taxonomy): Eukaryota > Metazoa > Arthropoda > Insecta > Orthoptera > Acrididae > Schistocerca > Schistocerca piceifrons. The sequence continues at coordinate 289,912,863 of NC_060138.1, read as the reverse complement.
ACAGTCCAATGTCGGTGTTGACGGGACCAGGCGAGGCGTAAAGCTTTGTGTCGTGCAGTCATTAAGGATATACGAGTGGGCCTTTGGCTCCGAAAACCAGTATCGATGATGTTTCGTTGAATGGTTCGCACGCTGACACTAGCTGATGGCCCAGCACTGAAATCTGCAGCAATTTACGCAAGAGTCCTTCTATCACGTAGAAAGATTCTCTTCAGTCGTCGTTGATTCCGTTCTTGCAAGATCTTTTTCCTTCCGCAGCGCTGTAGGAGATTTGATGTTTTACCGGAGTCCTGATGTCGTTGCCATGAAAATGTCAAAGCACCTATCTTGTAATAGATTATTACAAGAACAGCACACCACGAACAACGTGAAATGGTCATACCAGAAAATCCCCACTTCATTGCTACTTGTGAAATGCTGCGTCGCATCGGTTTTGCGCCAACTATAATGCCACGTTCAAATCCTCTTTTGATCTGCTGTTGTAACAGCAGTAACCGATCTAACAACTGTGCGCCGGCCGGTGTGGCCGAGCGGTTCTAGGCGCTTCAGTCTGGAACCGCGCAACCGCTACGGTCGCAGGTTCGAATCCTGCCTCGGGCATGGGTGTGTGTGATGTCCTTAGGTTAGTTAGGTTTAAGTAGTTCTAAGTTATAGGGGACTGATGACCTCAGATGTTAAGTCCCATAGTGCTCAGAGCCATTTTTTCTAACAACTGCGCCAGACACTTTTTGTCTCATATAGCCATTGCCGACGGCAGTGCCGTATTCTGCCTGTTTACACATCTCTGTATTTGAATAGGCATACCTATACCAGTTTCTTTGGCGCTTCGGTGTATAACGTAGTATAGCCTGAAAGAAACTCTACAAATATTTAGTCAGATCTTCAAGCTGGTGCAAAGATGTCTTTACATGTTCAGAAAAGTGAAATTTTGTACTTGGCAAAAAAAAAAGAAAGAAATGTAGTGCCCTATGACAATAATATCAATGAGTCACAACGGGAATCGGGAAACTCGTACAGTTACCTGGTTGCATCACTTTGTGGGAACATGAGATGGAACGATCACATTTGCTCAGTCGTGGATAAAGCATGTGGTAGACTTTGGTTTATTCATAGAATACTAGGAAAATGCAATCAGTCTTCATACGAGATTGCTCACAAATCAATCGTGCGACCCATCCTAGAATATTGCTTAGGTATGTGGGACCCGTAATAGACAAGATGCACGGAGGATATTGATCGAAATATAGAGTGCAGCTCGAATGGTCGCTGGTTTGTCCGACAAGTGGGAGAGTGTAGCAGAGATGTTGAAAGAACTGAACTGGCAGATGGATGTAAACCATCAAGAAGAAACCTTATTAACAAATTTTCAGGGACAGCTTTGAATGATGGTTCTAGGGATGCACTGCAGTCCCCTACACATCGCTCCTGTAGGGTTGTTGAGGACAAGATTAGATTAATTGTGGCATGAACTGAGCCACTGAAAGAATCATTCTTCCCGAGCGCTATACGTGAATGAACATGAAAAATCCCTAATATCTGTTTCATTGAGTCGTACCGTGCGCCATGCACTTAAGTGGTTTGCGGGGTATGGATGAAGATCAAGATGGAATGTGAAAAACAAATGGCGGGGGAAGTGAAATAGCCGGCCGGGGTGGCCGAGCGGTTCTAGGCGCTGCAGTCTGGAACCGCGCGACCGCCACGGTCGCAGGTCCGAATCCTGCCTCGGGCATGGATGTGTGTGATGTTCTTAGGTTGGTTAGCTTTAAGTAGTTCTAAGTTCGAGGGGACTGATGACCTGAGATGTTAAGTCCCATAGCGCTCAGAGCCATTTGAACCATTGTTTTTTTTTTTTTTTTTTTTTTTAAGTGAAATAATACCTTCGTGGCAGGAGCTTCAGTGGTCGTTGCCATGAAAATGTCAAAGCACCTATCTTGTAATAGATTATTACAAGAACAGCACACCACGAACAACGACCTTTACGTCGATTCCATGTTTTTTGTTTAATATCAGCGAGTTTCGTTGTATGTCTGCTCAGGCCCGGTGACATTTCAAGAGAAGGAAATACTTTGCTTTATTCTTATATTCGTTTCTGGCTTTTATTTCTGTCAAACAGAAGGAGCGATATTACAGATGCAGAGCAACTGCGAAACAAATGTCACAGTTGTCAGGAGAAGCCCAGGCGGTAGGGGAGCAATAAGTTTTATCCGTTTCCGTGACACGAGATGCGTATAAATAGCTTCCAGGACGGAAAGCATACTCTTGTACCAGGGTTTCGACAGCAGTTGGTGGCCCAAAGTGCACTGTCGTCATCCGGGAATACTAACCAAACATTGTCAGTCGTTTCGTATTTGTTCCTCGCTTGGTTTTAAGTGTACGAAACCAGATTCGAAACGGTATTTTTTAAACTTCTGTTCGCAAATAAAGGGTATCCCGTAAAGAAGGCAATTTTTAATTTACTAATAAAACACATAATTTGTTTTAAAACTATTTGTATTTTTACGTCAATATCAAACACAAAGATGGCGATTAATGGTGAAACAAATTATAAGTCAAATATTCTGCACGGCTTCGTGTGCACACGCAAACACTGTGGACGATTGTAGAGCTCGAATTTGACTCCAGTTCTGATCGCCATTGCGAGAGATGAGACGAGCAGGGAATCTTTCTCTAAGCGACCTTTTTGTTTCAACTGCAGTATGGCAGGTTGCCCCATCCTGTTGGAACCACATATGTTCCACATTCAATTTTTGCAGTTACAGCCATAAAAACTGTGTTATCATATGCTGGTAACGGCCACCAATCACTATCACTCAATTAGTTCGCCAATCCATAACCCGCACTAAACAGTGTCTCGTTCTGGATGAAGACACTTCTGACGGACCATGCGAGAATTCTCTGTGCCCTAAATCCGACAATTTTGTCTATTCACATCACTATTAAGCTGGAAGTGTGCTTCGTCATTGAAGACAATTTTCTTGAGAAAATCAGTATCGAATTCTTGTTTTGTGGATACCCAATCGGCAAATGTTCCACACTTTAGATGGTCCATCAGCACCAGCTCTTGTGCTAGTTGAGTTGTAAAAAGATGCAAATACAGAGCTTTTGTTAAAATTCGATGCAAACTGCTTCTCGGAATGCCTAACTTTTGAGAACGGCGGCGAACAGACTTTATTGAACTCGTAGCGACTCTCACACCGACAAGAGCGACGTTCTCTACCGATCGACGAGAACGAGGACGTCCAGGTGACCTGATGTTCACTATCGATCCCATATCTTCTTACCGGTGTCTGCACTGTTGACACATTAGGCGCATTTTGCCTACCAAAAATTGCACGAAGTCTTCGAACGGTCTCTGCATAGCATTCAAGGTACTTGAAATGCACTTTCAAAATCTGGATGCGTTGATCCATCGTGTATCGCCCTATTTTAACTGATAACGATACGTACTAATGCCAACTGACAATGACAGTGGGTAATCGCAATATCAGCAGCTGACAACCGCTTAAATTTCAGGCCCAGCAACCTAACAAACTGAAAGAGGCACTCATTTTAAAAATTGGGACACTCTTTTGTTAAAAGGTTAAAGAGGAAACCTTACAAAAGGAGAAATACTTGTATCAGCCAACAGGGTATTAATAGGTGAGCACGTACACATGGTAGACAAACATTTCAGGATCAAGGTTGGTGGCACACGTGAAGGAGTTCACACTAGATCAGAAAATTAGTATTGTGGCTTCGATTCCATTTTTTTTTAAATTGTCTTCCAGTAGATTTTTTGGAGGTATTTCTGTTATGACATTATTTCTACGCCACAATGTTACTGGCTTACAGGAGGGAATTCGCTGAAATACATATGACATTTCATGAACTACCTGGAACGCGACAGCTGGCCGCTGTGGCCGAGCGGCTCTAGGCGCTTCAGTCAGGAACCACGCGGCTGCTACGATCGCAGGTTCGAATCCTGCCCAGGGCATGGATGAGTGTGATGTCCTTGGGTTAGTTAGGTTTAAGTAGTTCTAAGTCTATGGGACTGATAACCTCAGATGTTACGTCCCATGGTGCCATCTGAGTTTTGGAACAAGACATGTTTTGCCTACACGTAATGCATATTGGATGCTGAGTATTATTACACTTACTAAAGTGCAATCAAACACTCTTTATTATACAGTAACGATAAATACACAGTTATGATTTATTAGTTCACAAAGTCAGCCCTCGTCGTGTCGTTGTATATTGGAAGATACACACCAGGAGAAGAATCCAGATATACTGTATCGTGTCCATCAGCATCTGTGTATTCCGAATCCAAAGATTTGTCAAAGTGAGGTCCAATAAGCAGCAAGATCACGTAAGCACAGCATCAGCAAACTAGATACTACAGCACAGTACGATATGTAGGGAGTTCATACAGGCAAGGGGGCCAGTTTTATTTCCTGCATGGCATCAGAGACCAGGCCGAGGTAGTTGTTTACGGGCACATCTTTTCTGCCATAGGCCAACTTTCTAGCCGAGTACCTCGCAAACTATCGACCTCAGTCCCTGAGGACGCTGATATAGCGTCGTCGTCCCCCCCCCCCCCCTTTCACTTTTACTCGTCTGTAGCATCGTTGTATACTTATCGGTAGTGGGACCACTGTGCCAGTAGAGGGGTGGTATAGGTGGGCAGGCCAGCTAGGTATTCGATGTCCATCCCGAGGTCGGTTGGTGTCTGTGGTTGCGCTGTGTCCTCTGCTTATGGCGGATCGCCGTCATGATGCCGGAGATGGAGTTCCAGTCTCTAGGTCCCCCACTGTTAGCGATTGTTGGTGGAGGTGGAAAGGTGTCCCATGCCGTGGGGGAGCGGCCTCGACGCTGCTGGGGCTGCGGATGTTGGGCTGCCTCGGTCTGGAGTCTAAAGTTGTACCCAGCTGACTCTGGGGCCAGCGGTAGATGGTTTGAGGTGGAAGACGTACCAGCATGCCATCTGAGCGACTCTGACGATGCCTGTTGGAGATCATGGAACTCTCTGGAAGGTGCGAGCCCAGAGAGCAGCAGCGGTGATGGCTGGACAGACTTGGATGTGTTGTACGCCACAGAAGCTCCAAGAATGCCCAGTGTCTGCAGCCATAAAGCAGTTCCACCAGAATGCATCTCTGGATTGGTGTGGTCCTATAGGAGGCCACTCATACACTCTACAGCGGGTGCATTAAGCAACACAGGTACACACAGCTCTCACAACCCAATAATTCGGCTGTGGCAGAGCACCGCACCGACACCAGTTACCCAACGCGGTATGGAAATGTCGAGATTTTAGCGTCGACTTCATATATTTGGGACTAGCTGATCAAGAAAGTAGTTAAAATTACATACTGCGAAGAATTTAATCAATAGAGATACACTGCTGGCCATTAAAATTGCTACACTACGAAGAAGACGTGCTACTGACGCGAAATTTAACCGACAGGAAGAAGATGCTGTGATATGCAAATGATAAGTTTTTCAGAGCATTCACACAAGGTTGGCGCCGGTGGCGACACCTACAACGAGCTGATGAGAAAAGTTTCCAACCGATTTCTCATACACAAACAGCATTTGACCGGCGTTGCCTGGTGAAACGTTGTTGTGATGCCACGTGCAAGGAGGAGAAATGCGTACCATCATGTTTCCGGCTTTGATAAAGGTCGGATTGTAGCCTATCACTATTGCGGTTTATCGTATCGGGACATTGCTGCTCGCGTTGGTCGAGATCCAATGACTGTTAACAGAACATGGAATCGGTGGGTTCAGGAGGATAATACGGAACGCCGTGCTGGATCCCAACGGCCTCGTATCACTAGCTGTCGAGATGACAGGCATCTTATCCGCATGGCTGTAACGGATCGTGCAGCCACGTCTCGATCCCTGAGTCAACAGATCCCTGAGTCAACCATCTGCACGAACAGTTCGACGTCGTTTGCAGCAGCATGGACTATCAGCTCGGAGACCATGGCTGCGGTTACCCTTGACGCAGCATCACAGACAGGAGCGCCTGCGATGGTGTACTCAACGACGAACCTGGGTGCACGAATGGCAAAAGGTCATTTTTTCGGACGAATCCAGGTTCTGTTTACAGCATCACGATGGTTGCATCCGTGTTTGCCGACACTGCGATGAACGCACGTTGGAAGCGTGTATTCGTCATCACCATACTCGTGTATCACCCGGCGTGATGGTATGGGGTGCCACTGGTTACACGTCTCGGTCACCTCTTGTTCGCATTGACGGCACTTTAAATAGTGGACGTTACATTTCAAATGTGTCACGACCCGTGGTTCTACACTTCATTTGATCGTTGTGAAACCCTACATTTCAGCAGGATAATGCACGACCGTATGTTGCAGGCCCTGTACGGGCCTTTCTGGATACGGAAAATGTTCGACTGCTGCCCTGGCCAGAAAATTTCCAGATCACTCACCAATTGAAAACGTCTGGTCAATGGTGGCCGAGCAACTGGCTCGTCACAATACGCCAGTCACTACTTTTATCGTGTTGAAACTGCATGGGGAGCTATACCTGAACACACCATCCAAGCTCTTCTCGCGTCCGTCGGCCGTCGTGATTTAGTATATTATTATTGTTACTATTATTTTTTGATTATTGCCGACTTACGTGGTGGGCCTTAATAAAAATGATATTTCATTCAATTTTGATTTACGATTAAATGCTCTTGTGAAGTGCTCCTTTTTAACAATATTAATCTTAAATTATTTGCTACTTTAATGGATGTTAGACTCGCTGATTCTTAAGACACGAGCATATAAGTTGGACGATGGAATAAACCTTTCATATTAATTTCCTCGGCTAGTCAGCAAAAGATCTTTAGTTATTAATTACAATTGCGGCCCACACACGCGAGAATATTTTTTCTAACCTCCGTTAACCATTGTATTGTAGTCGGAGTCCTGGCTCTGGCTCTCGGCTATGGTACTGAAAATAAGAATCTTAAAGCTACGTATTTTCTAAAACTTCGTGCGGCTGTGGAGAAAAATGTGTATTACGTTAATAGCGGGCGAGTTTTTCGCTTCCGCTAAATTTTATAAGTTAATATCGCCACGTAATGGCACCGTTGGCTGCATCAGCCGCTGCGATTGTTGAACTGTAAATTACTTGAATGCAGGTTAATTCAAGGAAGGCGGACGTGAAATCGGGATCACCTCTTACAAATTAAAAGTGAAAAATGATATAAAATCAATATATTATCTAGAATGAGATTTTCACTCTGCAGCGGAGTGTGCGCTGATATGAAACTTCCTGGCAGATTAAAACTGTGTGCCCGACCGAGACTCGAACTCGGGACCTTTGCCTTTCGCGGGCAAGTGCCCTGCCATCTGAGCTACCGAAGCACGACTCACGCCCGGTACTCACAGCTTTACTTCTGCCAGTACCTCGTCTCCTACCTTCCAAACTTTACAGAAGCTCTCCTGCGAACCTTGCAGAACTAGCACTCCTGAAAGAAAGGATATTGCGGAGACATGGCTTAGCCACAGCCTGGGGGATGTTTCCAGAATGAGATTTTCACTCTGCAGCGGAGTGTGCGCTGATATGAAACTTCCTGGCAGATTAAAACTGTGTGCCCGACCGAGACTCGAACTCGGGACCTTTGCCTTTCGCGGGCAAGTGCACTTGCCCGCGAAAGGCAAAGGTCCCGAGTTCGAGTCTCGGTCGGGCACACAGTTTTAATCTGCCAGGAAGTTTCAATATATTATCTGCTTAATTCGTACAAATATGCTTACATTTGCCAGCACTCGCAAGATGTCCGTCTACACACAACCAAGACAAGAGAAGAAGTGAAGACGACTAAAAAATTAACAAAAGAGCGTATCTTGTCGTCTCTTTAGATCATTTTGTTATATTTCTTTGCACTCGAAACTTACACAGAGAAATTATTATTTTACGGGTACATTATAAAAAAAATCTGTATCATTCAAGTTTTAAATGTCTCTTCTTTATAAATACTGTTTTTTAAGTGTTTTCTTATTACCTCACTGGGGACGCTATACTCTGTTTGACTCAATGACCAGGCGTATCAAGGCCGTTATTAAGGCCAGAGGTGGTTGTTCTTGGTACTGATTTCTCAGGATCTATGCACCCAAATCGCGTGAAAATGTTATCACATGTCAGTTCTAGTATAATATATTTGTCCAATGAATACACGTTTATCATCTGCATTTCTTCTTGGTGCAGCAATTTTTATGGCCAGTAGTGTAGCTCTTAGAGAAATCATGAATTCTGGCGCTTTCTTGAATAAACTTGGAAAGACGTCGCAGTAGTGGACCTCATAGTAATATATCAACATCTCAGCGTGGATTCAATTTATGTATTCTTTATGTATCTATGGCTATATGCGCACTGACGCGGTCCGCGTTATTAAAATTACGTAGCGAGTGCTGCAGGTGCATTCCAGTCTGTCGGCTCACTCTGAAGATAGCCGATAAGTATACGGCCGAAATATTAGGACAAGAAATGGAGTGTATGCGGTTGCACGCCCGAAATTTAATGGATCGTATATTTTACTGCCCTTTATTTATTTTTCCTGATTTCTAAGTCAAAGTCAAGAATTTCCCTATTACTTTAAATTCTGTCCCAATCCTCAAATCTTCTTATAGTTTCATCACATAAAAAAAGACAGCGTGTGTCATAACAACCACAAAGGTAGTTTTCACTTTTCTGTTTATGGGCGTTTTATTGAGATGCATTCAAACGACAGCAGTAGAATTTAGACAACTTCGTTCTTCTCTATATTTCTAATTTGTCTGAAGTACAAACAAACACTATAAATTATGAAGATTTTGCAATCGAAAAGCATCAAGATCTTACGACGAAAACAAAAGGCAGTAAGCAAGATGGAGCTGTTTCAAGCTGCCCCACCTCCTGTCCAACCGGAAGTAGTCCGAGGGTCCGACAGAAGGGCACGAAAACTCCTGCTCTGGAAGATATCCTCCGTGACCAGAACAGCCTCGAAGCGATGAGCGGGCAGCCGAGGAGCAGCCAGAGTGGTACTAAAACCTGCCCGAAAGCTGTTTGCCAGATGTCGCGGCATCTCACAAAAGCTGCTGACTCAGGTCGCTGGGGACGGGCTTCCTCTCCTGTGTAACCACGGGAGAGCAGATCACCGGCTGCTGTCACCGTCTAGCGCCCGACACGCCCCTACACGCCGGCAGTAGCTTTGCTTGTCTTTGTCCGGAGCCAACGAAAATATTTCGTCTCCTCTAACATTGTGCCCCATTCCAGCTCAGGAAAAGGTACATTGTAAACTGTGCAGCCATATTTCTGTAATTTCCATCATGCAGCGTCGCTACTAGTTTACCTGCCACTATGTCCTATATATCAAGAAATAAATGAACAAATACATAAAATAAATAAAAATAAACTAAATGTAAAGAAATAAATAAAAAAATCAGCTTACAACAGTTGGCCGGTTTAATATATGAATCTGTTTAATTGAGTAACTATTTTATGTCACTTTGTAGATCCTGCAAGACTCCCAGCGTAACATGGACTCGAGAATGATCGATGGACTCGAAAATGATCCACATTGTAAGAACAATCTGACGCCCATAAACCCTGAAGAGTAGCAGCCACTTCGCTACATGTGCAGCGTCCTGAAATCCACACGCGAACAACTATGAATACTCAGGAATTAAGATTATCCATCATAGCTACTGTTTCTGTCAGTCTCCTAGCTACCCTTCTCTTCATTAAACTCTGTTTTTTCACTTAGCCATAAACCGTGCTATAGAAACAACTTTAACTCTAGAAAAATAGAGAAAGAGATTAATTTAATAAAAAAAGTGACCTGTAATAGCGGATACGAACCATGTATAGTAATCAAAATTTTTCAGAAGAGAACAAACAATAGAGGTACCCTCCTAAGACGACTGTAAAATCGGGAAATGTGAAAGTGAAAGCTACATTTCACTGACTCTCGTAGGAAATTTATCACATGGGATTAGGCAACTGAAGGTCAAAAAATATGGCTGTAAAGTAGCAGTCGCCACTGATAATAGCCAAAGGAAAAATTTAATTCATTACATTATAATCGCAAATGGCCCCTTATATAGTTCAGGTGTTCACATGATGACATGTTATGGATGTCCAGTACTTTACATCGGACAAATTGGAAGGGCATTTAATATTAGATATAAATAACTGTCTTTTAGGTGGAAAAGCTACTAATGTGCGTAATTATACTTTCGGAGAACACTCGTTAACATCGGGTCATAATCCAAAAAGAGACGAAGAAACTGAGATCTTACATAAAGAAAAGGAAGGATGGAGATGAGATATATTAGAGGAATAGAGATTTTTAGACACACAATGAGAAAAGACTGCTTTCTTTTACGCGAACTGTTACAGTTGAGCAACACAGGTTTTCTTAACCGTTTCAAACCGTTACTACCCCGCTACGATACTACCGCACCTGGCCTCCGGTCGCCGCTATCGGAAACAGGCGGTGACATTACAATAAACGAGTGTAGCGGTGACTGAGGAAAACGCATTGCATTGTGAATGGTTTCGAGGCTGTTGTGCTCTCGTGAAATATCACGAATATAGCCGAACGAAGCGCCCTCACCGTCAGATGCAATAATATTGTGGCGTACTAATACTCGAGACTCTGTAAATACGATTCCACGGTACCCGTCTATCAACACTACTTCCTCTTCGGAAGTGTTGTTTCCCTCATACACAATGTCGTAATATTTATCATTATTTTTCCTGAATGGTCTTATTCTTTGAAGGGCTTGTTTACCAAAAAAGGGCACTACTGTGTATCTTTTGTACGACGTATTCAGTGCTTTAATTTCCTGCTTAATTTTTCATGGAATGCCAGGTAATTTATTATTTTATCTAATGAAATTTTTATGCCTGCTCATTTTGAAAATTTCAGACTACTTGATGGTTTTTATGTTTGATTTCAATTTACCTGTTATTACTTCATTACTGTTCTTTTATGTTGGTAACAACATGTATTTTTATTTGTATGTTACTACGCTATCTCGTTGCAGTAAATGATAAATATCACGTAACCGGGTTCTTTATTACGGCATCGGCTCGCAACGTGAAGCTCGCTCTACGGTAGTCCACATAAGGACTGTAACTAGATACTACGCATTTACTTCGACGATCGCCTTTGTTCTACAGTCATAGGTATTTCACCCAAAGTTTTAATGAACTTTTAATGGACATTTTAATTACAATTATTGCATGTGACTTCAGCTGCTTAGCTTATGATTCATGTGACACGTTTTTTAACGTAATCAAGAAAAGTAATGGTTTCATTTTGGAATTGGGATTTTTAATTATCTTACATCATAATTGATAGATAAATCGTTGTTTGTTTTGAATTTGAAAGTTAAAAAAAACGCCTGTCAGATTTGGCTTTCCCATGAAATTTATAAAATTGAATAGCGTAATGATGTCTCTGAGAAGGATGCCACTGACTACTTTCCGATGCCAGCCTAATCGTAGCTTGTACTCCGTTTTTAATTAGCTCGTCATAGTCGATACCTTAACCTCTGACGTATGTGACCTATCGAATACGGATATGTTATCACGGTGGTCCCTTGTTATTACCAGGAAGGAGGAGGGGACGTTCGGGAAAAGGTTTTCCACCATCTCTCTTTCCTTCACCTCCTTAAAAACCTATAACATCACACAACACGGCGTAATAGCTCATCACAGACATATTAGTATGCACGACTCACATACGTACTTGACACGTTAAGGGAAAAATATCGCTGTTACTTTTGAATTTCAATATTTTCACGATAATTACCGTACCGATAACGCTCTACGAGTTAGTTCACTTTTGTAGGTCCAACTATCACCCTACGGTAACACCCTGTACGGTCGCAGGTTCGAATCCTGCCTCGGGCATGGATGTGTGTGATGTCCTTAGGTTATTTAGGTTTAAGTAGTTCCAAGTTCTAGGACACTGATGACCTTAGAAGTTAAGTCCCATAGTGCTCAGAGCCATTTGAACCATTTTATCACTCTGTTCATATGCAACCTACCTACGAAACTAGAATAATAAGTTCAGCGCGTGTATTTCTGCAATTTTATCTCTTTTTCTTACCACATCCTTTTTCACTCACTAGATCGCCTCTGGCGGCATAGGATATTCATCATAACTTCATCCACACTTAGTCGTAGCTCCGAGAGAGTAAATGCGAGCGACATGATCTTTGAACGTTTACCGATTAGCGTGCTGAATTTGAGAAAATTTTACCAAACGTCTCATCCTCTCAAGTTAGAAAATCTTCCGTTACACAAAGCAGGAAACCTCCATCTGCGAATAAAACTGCTGGTAATACGGGCGGGAAAGACAGTTTTATCGGAGGGCCTTGTTAACACGCGCTAAATATAAACGACCTTTAGCTTACTGCTAAAACCAGCGATTGTTCTTAAGTGGCTTTAATTGGTGACTCACAGCGCAGTAATCTTGTCATCTCTTTTGGTAAGGGAGCGTCATCTACGTAGCCAGTAATATGAGAGAGACAATACATCACCGAAATCGCTGCGGCGTCATGTGTGAATTGCCTGCGTACGAGACAATGAAACAGTTCCGACTAAACGCACTCAGAGATGGACACGTCTGTGTTTAGGGGGAGGGAGGGAGTGAACTGTATCAACCAAACAATAATGGAAAATGTGATAGCCAACATTAGATACATCTGTCCCCACTGAATGAGAGGGTTTATGCCATTTTTAACGCAGGTACCCCGATATTGTACATCTGACTCAAACAAAGGTTCCCCGAGCATGAATCGTTCCACGCGTTACCAACATGAAGTTGAATGTCCGAGTTAGAACGCGTACCAGTACGGCTGTTTGTTGGCAACTTAAATTAATTAAATTCACTTTGTAACGGAAAAGGAAGGTCAGTTTTCAATGTGTCGTCAAAAGTGGAGCATCAGATGAATTCTACCTGACTCGGTGAAGAAATGAGTCATGACCGTATTGAAGGTACTGGTATACTGATTTCAGGAAATTATGAAAATTGCCACTCTTGATTCCCGGGCGAGGATTTTCAGTACCCTACTTCCGAATAAGGCACAACGTGTCTTAACCATTCCACCATTACAAATCATCTCTCTAGTGTGTAAGCGATATACTCTTCGGGGAGGTCGGTTTCCTGGTCACGCGTATTTCATCCATCAAACCCCTAGATTGATGTTTTAGGGTTGGTGAGGGCCGGCCGGTGTGGCCTAGCGGTTCAAGGCGCTTCATTCTGGAACCGCGCGACCGCTACGGTCGCAGGTTCGAATCCTGCCTCGGGCATGGATGTGTGTGATGTCCTTAGGTTAGTTAGGTTTAAGTAGTTGTAAGTCTAGGGGACTGATGACCACAGATGTTGAGTCCCATAGTGCTCAGAACCATTTGAACCATTTGGTTGGTGAGGAGAGTAAAGGAGGCAGTAGCAAATTTAATGTGCGCAATGAATACTACGATGGTGTTAATAATCAGTGAAAACCACCACAGTTGTGTTGATACACATTTACTCTATCACGACTTGTTTCATTCTTGTAGAACATCATCAGGTTGCCGATTTGTGCCAGTACAACGATGTAATATTAGAGACAAAATCTGGAAGCGACCACCATATTTTGTCTCTAACGCTACATACCATAACCAGGCGTTTTATATCGTGATACTGGCACAACTCGCCAGTCCCGTGATGTTATAAAAGAACGAAACCGGTCGTAATAAAATAAATGTGTATCAATACACCTGTGGCAGCGTTCATTAATTATTAACATGTGAAGCTCAAAATGATCAAGATTAATTTCATGATGGATGTTTTTGTCATTGGCACGATCAGCATGCCATACTAATGGAATAAGAAATTTGCAGAAGGAAGTGGAAGATTTTGTTTTTGAGAATCTTATTGAAGTTCTGTTTGAAAATCTACGAGACCTTATTAAGTAATTAGGAAGGATCCATGTACTGTAAGTTCTCTGTAACTTGAAAGCGAGCGAGAAATGGACCGTGTTATCGTTCACATTCATTCAGTTAAGCCTCGACAGTAGTAAGAAATGGATCAAATGTTGATATTAATTTTTTAATTGACCATGTATCAGTCCATCGAATGTTGCCTATTTCTCCCAGTGCACATTACGTATGTCTGTCTCTCTTAGTATTAAATTTGCCTTGTTAGTATCTGCTGAACATCAAACATTCGAGTTAAAAAATTTATGAAGGTGACTAGACTATTGCTTAACTATGGAGATGGGTGTAAGGTGTCAGGCAAATCCAACACCTTCCATGAAAACCCTGACATGATAGCAAATCCGACAGTATGTCACATAGTTCCGAATAAATCCTGACATTAAGTTAACCAAAGTAATACGATCAACGAGTGAGCAAATGGAATACCACAGACTAACACAAGAACGCCTAAATGCATGTCATACCTTCCCACCGTGAAACAGACGCAGTTCCGAGGGGAGAAACGAGAACAGAAGCCGAGAGCAGAGTCGTGTAGGCTAGGAGGCCCTACGATAAGGGACGGACACCCACGTCGCCAGCCGACCGCCAAGACCACCCCCAGCCCATGTTAAAAGATAGAGCCCTCCAGAAGAACAGTATAGATCTTACGATAACACTAAAATGGCCACACCAGCTGCAAGTTTTAGCGTGAGACTTTTTCGCGTACCTGTTACGTTGCAAACATTAAAAACATTGCCCCACCACGAAAAGTATAACGTTTCTCATTGGATAGACAGAATTTCTGTAGGCGGAGCTTAAGGTTAACATTGAGACCCTGACTGGTCAGTTGAAAACACAGCCAGATACCTTTTTCTTAAACCAACTTCGGTAAATTGTAGTAATGAGAAGTTAGAGAGGGTTGCTTCCGAGACCGCGAAGTATGTGGAGCTGCACCGCCCGCCACCCCCTGACGCTGACTAACCAACGACAAGTAATGAACGCATGCGATGCCGCATAAGGCTTCACTCAGAACTGCAGAAGTCTCATCTGTTACACCCCTTTTTGCGCAATACTAGTGTCGATCGTCAATTAAACTTCATGGTATTCACATTTGCTATTAGAAGTTAAAATGTGAAACGTGATGATTTTTCTGTTATATAATTATTGAGAAGCCACATCAGCCACTGTAATTTACGACAAGTTAAATAAGTAATTAAAGATAATTGAGGGTCACTGTAGACCATTTTTGATAGTTTTCTCTTTTATGAAATTTAATTGCATCAGAGGCATCAGACTGCCCTTGAGCATTAAACTGTGACTGTGAAAAAATTTATGAAGGCGCTGTACTCCGTTACCAGACTACTGCTTAACTATGGAGATGGATGAAATGCCGCGTCAGCGCCGTGTGCAGCAGAACATTAGAACAGCAGGGGAAGAATATTTCGAGGAAGGGGGCTATATAAAGTCGACGATGCGTCAGAGGCCTCAAATTGCCCTTCAGCATTAAACTGTGACTGTGACCTCGCCACGGTAGGCAGGTATCGAGCGCGGAGCTGCGGATTACAGACGCTGACCCCGTACTCGAAATGGCGAGGAATCGATTGCGTGGCCGGTTTATATTTCACGCTGGCTCCTGTACCTGAATGCCCGAAGCTATCTCGGCACGACCGGTATTAACATTTCCATGATCTCCAACTGTACGATACCTCTTTGTTCGTATAGTGATGATAATGAGAGCCGTTAAATGCGAAACCAACGCCCGCCGTTTGTACATGATAATCGTAGTTCGTCCAGTAGCTGTAAAGATGTGGAGGTTTAACGGGCTGTGGAGCTGAAGGTGCATGTAATTCCCATCATGCATTGTAGATGCCCTCAAAGGTAGGTCTAAATTAGCAGGATATTTCTGCCAGTCAGGACAGGATCACGGCGAGACAGTGTTCCAGACTATGCCATTTCCATAATCAGCAAATAAGGCCTCCTAGAATCAACTAACGGAAAAGTTTTAACAGAGCTCAGCAATAAGAAGAGAGTAAAAATAAAGCAGAGTGTTGGAAAAGACTTAGACATTATCGACTGATAATCACAATACCTTGCGCTTTCAGTATACGATACAAATAAAAACTATTGGTAATACGCTTTCCAGGTCTCTCGGAACTTTTTTCGAAAATGCTGTACACAAATTGAAGTAAAAGAAGTCTTAACTTGGACCTTACAGATGTCTGTAGGCATTCAGAACAATATTAGTGGTTTCTATTTGAACATTGTTTTATATAGCAGACGCAGTTAAGAAACTGTTAATGTCATCAACACTATTTTGTTTTCAGTGATTAAAATGCCGATAAGAGACTGACTATAACTGACCGCATTATTTTTGCTGCAGTGAGAGAAGAGTGTATAATTCTTAAATCTAATGGCTCAGTTACGTTACTCACGAATTAGTAACATGAAAATAAAAAAGTGAGAAAGGTGTTTTAAATGCTCGGCCTGCTTCCGTAATTATTAACTTACGTTTCTACAGTAAGATTAAATACACCCAAGCGGTGGTATGCCGCATATTATTCCCAGTTTGCAGATCGGTCGTTTAAAGAAAAAGGTCTAAGGAAACATCCTCGCAGACCTCTTGAGACTGGCCCTATTTGCGGAAGATAACTTTTTTATTTCACTGATTGTCTCTCAATCGCGAATTTCTTCCTGTCGTAACTGTTGGATAAATGCAACAGTAATTTATAATAGCGACAGCTAGTTGTAGATTTCTTTCTGTACATTAAAAATTCCCTCCTGTTCATACCATATACATTATCTGATCAAAAGAACACGGGCACCTCTATTGGACATTAATACGGGACCTATTCACCACTCTCCTTTATGACGTCTTGAACTTTGCTGAGAACACTTCCAGTGAGGTCTCTCTAATACAAAATGTGATCAAAAGTATCCGAACACCTGGGTGAAAGTGACTTACAAGTTCGTGGCGCAATCCATCGGTAATGCTGGAATTCAGTACGATGTTGGCCCACCCTTAGCCTTGACGACAGCTTCCACTCTCGTGATATTAATAGGTCCTCGATCGTGTTGAAAGATGTAATCGCCATCCCCGAATTGCTCTTCATCAGTGGGAAGAAAGAAGGTGCTCAAAACATCAATGTAGATCTGTGCTGTGATAGTGCCACACAAAACAACAAGGGGTGGAAGTCCTCTCCTTGAAAAACACGACCCCGCCATAACACAACCGTCTCCGAATTTTACTGTTGGCATGTACATGCTGGCAGACAACGTTCACCGGGCATTCGCCATACCCACACCTTGACATCGGATCACCACGTTGTGTACCGTGATTCGTGACTCCACACAACTTTTTTCCGCTGTTCAATCGTCCAATGTTTACGCTTCTTACACCAAGCGGGACGTCGTTTGGTATTTACCGGCGTGCTGTGTAGATTATGAGCAGCCGCTCGACTACGAAATCCAAGTTTTCTCACCTCTCGCCTAACAGTCACAGTACCGGTACTTGCAGTGGATTCTGATGCAGTTTGGAATTCCTGTGTGATGGTCTGGATAGATGTCTACTAATTACACATTACAACCCTCTTCAACTGTCGGCCCTCTCTGTCAGTCAACAGACGAGATTGGCCTGTACGGTTTTGTGCTGTACATATCCCTTCACGTTTCTACTTCACTATCACATCGGAAATAGTAGACCGAGGGATGTTTACGAGTGTGGAAATCTCGCGTACAGACGTATGACACAAGTACACCCAATCACCTGATCACGTTCGAGGTCCGTGAGTTCCTCGGAGCGCCCCATTCTGCTCTTTCTCGATATCTAATGATTACTGAGGTCGCTGATATGGCGTACCTGGCAGTAGGTGGCAGCATAATGTTTTTGGTGGTGTCCGGATACTTTTGATCAAATAAACTGTGGAGCAATGGTTGTCCATTCTTCCGCAAGAGCCGAAGCCAGAGAAAGTGGTGATTTTGGCAGTCCCGTCTATTTCAGGAATGTTGTTGTCCACAAACCTTTGCTTCACTGGCGCTGTTTTATGACAACAGGCATTGTCATGGTGAAACAATCATCGTCTCCGAACTATTCCGCTACTGTTAGCTATACAAAATGCTGTAAAAATGTGTTCATATTCTACTTCGCTCAGCGTTTTTCTTTAGCGCAATAAGAGGACCACTAGAAACACCACCATACCGTAGCACCACCGATTCCTAACTTTACTGTTGGCCGCAGATGATGGCAGGTAACGTCCTCCAAACATTCACCAAAACCGACCCTTCCATCGAATTGCCACTGGCTGTAGCGTCACTCATCACCCGAAATCACTCTTTTCAGCCACCCACTGCCCAGTTGAGTCGCTCTTTATACCATTTAAGGTGTCGCTTAGGACTGACTAGACAAATATGTGGCTTATGAGCAGCTGCTCAACCACTGCACACCATTGTTTTTAACTGCCGACGCACAGCCATTGCGCTCGCCGGAATCTGGTAGTGCTTTCGAAATCACAAGTGATTCCCTCCACCGATTTTATACGATTTTTTTCCCCAAAAAAACACCTCCACAAAGTTCGGCGGTCCCTGCCCGTCAGTACATGCGATCTGTCTGGTCTTGGATTAGCTGTGGTTGTCCCTGCGTGTTTCCACTTCACCATCACACCACGAACATACGACTTAGAAGGATTGAAATGTCACTCATGGATACGTTGCTCAGGGTACACGCAGTTACTAGGCCACATTCGTTGCCACTGAGTTCTGCTGAGGACCCGACCCTCATGGCACCTAATGGTCAATTATGCATTGCGTAGTGGTTGTAACCTACCCCCCCCCCCCCGCCCCCCTCCGCCTCCCACCCGCCTGTCAACCTTTCTAATCGCTTAACGCGCATTTTCGGACCTGATCGCGTGCGTCCAATAGGGAGAATAATTTATGATGAGACTATCATTTACGAAGAAAATTGTACCGGTTAATGAGGAGAAGTGTACAATGAGTTGTCCTAACGAACAACTACACTACTGGCCATTAAAATTGCTACACCACGAAGATGACATGCTACAGACGCGAAATTTAACCGACAGGATGCTGTGATATGCAAAAGAATAGCTTTTCAGAGCATTCACACAACGTTGGCTCCGGTGGCGACACCTACAACGTGGTGACATGAGGAAAGGTTCCAACAGATTTCTCATACACAAACAGCAGTTGACCGGCGTTGCCTGGTGAAACGTTGTTGTGATGCCTCGTGTAAGGAGAAGAAATGCATAACATCACGTTTCCGACTTTGATAAAGGTCGGATTGTAGTCTATCGCGATTGCGGTTTATCGTATCGCGACATTGCTGCTCGCGTTGGTCGAGATCCAATGACTGTTAGCAGAATATGGAATCGGTGGGTTCAAGAGGGTAATACGGAACGCCGTGCTGCATCCCAACGGCCTCGTATCACTAGCAGTCGAGATGAGAGGCATCTTATCCGCATGGCTGTAACGGATCGTGCAGCCACGTCTCGATCCCTGAGTCAACAGATGGGGACGTTTGCAAGACAACAACTATCTGCACGAACAGTTCGACGACGTTTGCAGCAGCATGGACTATCAGCTCGGAGACCATGGCTGCGGTTACCCTTGACGTTGCATCACAGACAGGAGCTCCTGCGATGGTGTACTCAACGACGAACCAGGGTGCACGAATGGCAAAACGTCATTTTTTCGGATGAATCCAGGTTCTGTTTACAGCATCATGATGGTCGCATCCGTGTTTGGGGACATCGCGGTGAATGAATATTGGAAGTGTGTATTCGTCATCGCCATACTGGCGTATCACCCGGCGTGATGGTACGGGGTGTCATTGGTTACACGTCTCGGTCACCTCTTCTTCGCATTGACGGCACTTTGAACAGTGGGCGTTACATTTCAAATGTGTTACGACCCGTGGCTCTACCCTTCATGCGATCCCTGCGAAACCCTACTTTTCAGCCGGATAATGCACGACCGCATGTTGCAGGTCCTGTACGGGCCTTTGTGGATACAGAAAATGTTCGACTGCTGCCCTGGCCAGCACGTTCTCCAGATCTCCCACCAATTGGAAACATCTGGTCAATGGTGGCCGAGCAACTGGCTCGTCACAATACGCCAGTCACTACTCTGCATGAACTGTGGATCGTGTTGAAGCTGCATGGGCAGCTGTACCTGTACACGCCATCCAAGCTCTGTTTGACTCAACGTCCAGGCGTATCAAGGCCGTTATTACAGCCAGAGGTGGTTGTTCTGGATACTGATTTCTCAGGATCTATGAACCCAAATTGCGTGAAAATGTAATCACATGTCAGTTCTAGTATAATATATTTGTCCAATGAATATCCGTTTATCATCTGCATTTCTTCTTGGTGTAGCAATTTTAATGGCCAGTACTGTACTTCAACTTCCGCTACTCTCTGCATATTTGGATTCCAAGTAATGATTGTAAAACAGAGCACTTAGCCCAATTGGGCAATGTCTTTTCACTATCCAGACGGGAATGATGACGTATCTCCTTAAGCACATGTGTGACAACAGAAGGTTCGCACACGCGTTTTCAGCGACACAACACGGTACAAAGTAATAATGGGAAAATGTTAGTAATAACTTTGAGGTGTCAATAACAAAAGAATATAACAATTTCGAACAGTAATAGACATTCCTTATTGGCGCTGACTAACTGGAGGCATAGTTTGTTATAGCAATACTTATGTAACCTCATAGTAACGTTTACTTACATACAAAGAGTGTACGGCATTTGCAACCTAAAGACGTTGAATATCATAAGTGATTTCATAAATAGTCAAATAAACAAACAAACATTAATTTTCAACACGTTTGCAACGCCGGAATAAATATCACCCTAACACACAACTGCATTTTGATAGGTTCCATATGTAAGTAGCCTGTTTGTATGTTGGTAGCGCTATAGAGTGTGTTAATATTGCTGACAGCGCTCTGCAACCACGGCAAGAGATTCTGTGGTTGGACGGACCAGCAGTTAACGAGTGGATAGGGAAGTGTATGGACATGATACTCTTAGTGCAGACTCTGTGTTGCTAGGATATGCATTGTAAAGAGACATGAAACGATGTATTTATAAGAAAATACGCAAGGAAATGTATGATGATGGATGTTTGGTTGATAATGTTTGAGCAGTGGAATTATTGACGACTATATAATTTTTGGAACTGGATGTCATATGAATAAACACATTGTTTGCTCTTCAACAAAATCTTTCTTTCGCTAACCATATGCCTCCTAGCAGTTAGAGTAAATAGTGGTTAGAATCTTTTTATTTGTCTGGCAGTAGTTGCTACTTGCTGTAATTGCTGTAGTTCGTGTCATGAAGATTTTCTGTGACGTAAGTGACTTATGAAAAACAATGGGGTTGGCACTGTTGGGATTCGCGATTGAAATTAGTTTAGGCAATTAACAGAGTTGGGGGTAGTTTCATATTTCTTTAATTTCATATTTATTAGATTTATACTATTTTTAGGATTTCTTTCAATTCATGGCCATTCTTTTCTGTTAATTATTGGAAGTCATGTTGTCAATGTATAGCAGTCAGATTGCGTTGAACTTGCATATTTTGGGTAACAGATGAATAGGTTAAGTTTGAGTTGTCTTTGTCAGGGAAAGTTCGGTAGGTCAGTGTTTAGTAAAATAATAATTAAAGAAATAGTTTCACATAAAATGAAATGAGCTATGTCTGGGTAGTTTTAGTTAGAATGTTGGTTTGCTCGTAATCATGTATTTACATTAACTTTGCTCTTACTTCAGTTTGGATTGCAATAACAAATTTTGCCTCAGATTATTATGACGGAACAGAAGAATTAATTTACTGAGGCATCATCGATAAGTACTTTCAGTAATGGCTTTATGATTATTTCTCGGTAATGTTCTTTCAATTTTGAGCAAAGACACTTGCTAGGATAATAAATACATCGGCTACCTAAAATTTTAGCGTAAACATTTATTATTGAAGTAAAGTTAGTTTCAAGTCATTGCGTGACGCCACACGATGTTTCAAAAATTGATCGGAAATGAAAGGATCTTACAGTTCGCCGTAATGTTGAGACGCTGTCTTCGCTGTCGTCGACAACTTTCCAGTTGCGTCGTATGTAGCGGGCACGCACGGAGTAGCTATGAGCACTTACGGTGAAGGCTCTTGATGTTCCTGGAACCTCTTGCATCTGCCCGCATTTGTGACGCCCTTGTGTCACGCAAATAACAACTTCTCCTTACACATGCACGATTTTCTACTGTACAGGCAACCTGCGCGTAGAGTAACTCTCGTTTCTTACACAGCAGTCCTTGCGTCGGTCGCTCGCTCCGACGTCACATTACTTGCGTCTAGTGACGGTGCTACACTATGTGATCAAAAGTATCCGGACAGTTGGCTGCAATGACTTACAAGTTCGTGGTATCCTCCATCGGTAATTCTGGAATTCAATATGGTGTTGGCCCACCCTTAGCCTAGATGACAGCTTCCACTCTCGTAGGCATACGTTCAGTCAGGTGCTGGAAGGTTTCTTGGGGAATGGCAGCCCATTTTTCACTGAGTGCTGCACTGAGGAGAGGAATCGATGTCGGTCGGTGAGGCCTGGCACGAAGTCGGCGTTCCAAAACATCCCAAAGGTGTTCTATAGGATTCAGGTCAAGACCCTGTGCAGGCCAGTCCATTACAGGGATGTTATTGTCGTGTAACCACTCCACCACATGACGTACGTTATGAACAGCTGCTCGATAGTGTTGAAAGATGCAATCGCAATCTCCGGATTGCTCTTCAACAGTGGAAAGCAAGAAGGCGCTTAAAACATCAATGTAGGCCTGTGCTGTGATAGTGCCACGCGAAACAACAAGGGGTGCAAGCCCCCTCCATGAAAAACACGACCACGCCATAACACCACCGCCTCCGAATTTTACTGTTGGCACTACACACGCAGATTGCCCCACTCTGCTCTCACGATGTCTAATGACTACTGAGGTCGCTGATATGGAGTACCTCGCAGTAGGTGGCAGTACAATGCACCTAATATGAAACACTTATGTTTTGGGGGGGGGGGGGGGGGAGGGTGTCCGGATGCTTTTGATCACATAGTGTGTAACTCCAACAGGATCTAAAATGAACGTTTTGGAAGAAATCGAAATCTGTATACACTCATGGACAGACCCTGATAAAATGTTAAAAGAGCAAACGGACCTAAAACAAAAAATTTTTTAGATAACTTATACAAAAGTGTCGGATGTTGAGAATTGTGGAATATAAAGTCTGCATATGGCCGTAGCTCGTCGGGCCGCCGTGGGCGGCAAGTAGCGGTCACCGGAAATGCGGGACAATACGGCGCTTTTGGGGCCAGCCCGGCATCCGGAGCCACCTGTGCTGGGCAACACGTGGCGAAGACGGGAATTTAGTTTGCCTAGGGGCGTTATGACCTACTCGATCATTGGCTAGATCTCTGAAGTGCCGTTGGACGGATTTCGGCGATGATGGAGCGTTCGACATTGGCCGAAACTGAGTATTCTTCCGCCGCGTTTTCGTACGCGTGGGAGACAGAATTGTGGAGGGAGTGGACTTCGCCTTCAGCCAACGAGAGGTACGGACTTGGAGACGGCGTCTTGGCCATCGTCTTCGAAGGGAGATATACGGTCTGTATCGCAGCACTGCACCAACGCGTGTTTCGTGCAGAGTTCTGCGGTTAGAGGTCTTTGTGTGCTCAGAACCGAGATTTTCACCAACGCTTAACCACTTCCTGCAACTGACCTAATACCCTTAATCTGGTAGTTATCCTTACGAGGTGCCGAGTATTTATCAACGTAGCTGCCGGTAATAGGGGCGCGTAACTGCAAATTGTTAATGTGCCATTCTCAGGAATGTGTGGATGGACAAAGAAATTCACATTTTTTGTAAATTTTGTCAGTTGTGGGGGATATCAAGTTAAAATGCCAGTATTGCAATAGAATTATCGACTTTATTGTAGCTAGCATTTACCCTGTCCCAGTAAGCTTTACATGTACTCTAGTCACTACACAGCCTGCCCAGACGGGAAGGAAAGACGGTTTGCGGCCTTCTATGTCAGCGACGGACAAATAAGCTTACAAAATCAAAACAAAGAATATAATACCACTCCTTAGATATTACAAAACATAGACAAATTATTAACAAATTGTAACCAAACAGCATCGCTGGATTAGCTATTAGTCGTAGCTGTCATAACCACAACAGTATATGCAATCGATTAAAGACCTAGCTTACATCCGCGAACAACAGCAAATAGTAGAGATTAAGAAAAATATTTAAAAACTTGGCCGATATTGGACGGCGACAACGCCACTATGTTAGTATTAACACACAGTAAAAACAACATTGTCGTTAGTTATAAGCGTATTCGGAGATAGCCTGAAGATGGCGATAATTCCGAAATCGGTCTACTGCTACTGTAAAAATTCTAGCAATTAACAATTACACCAGTTACCGTCTTTTATTTTAATATGTCATCACAAGACATCTGCCATGCTGTGGTCCCAAGAGAAAATAAATTCAATATTTTACTTTTTCCTCTTGTATCTAAAGTTTCATAACACGGAAGACATTGGGAAACAGCTAACCTAACGCGCAGCTGTGTACTGCTCCTATAGCTTAATCCGCACAGCGGTGGCTTTCGAGCTTGGGAGGTGTGCTGTACCTGGATGAACTCCTCGCGGTGGGTTAACGACTCTTGGTCTGGTACACCAGCCTGTGGTTTTCAGGCGCTTTTCCACGCTCCTATAGGCGAACGGTCGACTGGCCGCCAGTCCGTGCCTCTCGACGTTGAAAATACCACGCACAAAGTGTTAAGATGCAATAGCACGCAGAACAAGGTTTACACGATTCACAGACGGATGGTGCACACCGCTTCACTCTCCTAGATTAACCGATAGTGTGGCGACAGGGAGGGGCATCCGGCCACTCAGTTAAAAATAAATAAACTAGCCATTTCATGAAAACAGCAGGGACCTTACAGCAGCATGTACACTTGGCAAGAGCGGAAGCTACGGTACTGAATGGAAGAATATCTTCAACAGTAGAATCAGTAAGTAAGAAAGGAAGGGTTGTATGACGACCGCGAGGTTGTCTAATCGGAAACGGTTTTCTTTTCCCGGGAAAATGACCCATTTCTCCGAAAGCTGTATCTTAAGTGCATCTGTTGAGTGAAGGTGACTGTACCTGGTTTATCTGCCGTGTCGTGTTTGTATACAGATGAGGGAAGAGAGAAGGTGAATCACGTTACCGGTACATAGCCTACTACTCTGAAATAGCACAGAGGGGGCCGCCCACCGATAGTTTTAAATGCCCTCACTTCACGTGACACGGATATGGTTGAAAGGTAATCCAGGGCATTCGAACAAAGTCTGGCGACGAAAAGCGTTACATAATTACCTCACCTTCCCCTGCCGGCCAAGTAATTTCTTCCATCACCAGTAGCTGCACCAAATACCCCGAACTGAGCACAACCGCACAGGCGTTCGTTAGCGACCTCGGTTACGGAGGCGACGTTACTAAAATGCGCAAATATTTGTCAACACCAGTTCATATTGTATACATTCGTAGCAAGAGTTTTGTTTCCTTATCTAAAAAAATGGTCTGTTGTTCTACTGATTTACTACCGCACTCCAATTATATCTGTTCCAGCTCAGATTCCTCATTTCTGTGTTCCAGTACGCTCAACATCGTCTATAAACTATGTGTCACACTGCTATATTTCTCACCCTCTCCATCGCTGCTCAGAGCAAAGTGGTAGTGATAAAACACCGGACTCACAAGAGGGAGAGCGGCTATCCAAATCTTCTTGCAGCCATCCAGATTTGGTTTTTCCATGGTTTACCGAAAACACTTAAGGCAATTATAACATTAAGACAACTACATTATCTAATCAAAAGTATCCAAACATTACAATACATATGTGCTACCTAAAAATTTTAGCAAATTTGTATACTGTAAATATCGTTAAATTATTTTTCTGTAAACCTTAAAATATCACTTGTAAACTGAAAATGAAATATGTTTCCATAATCTATGCAAATACTGTGACATCCGCGCAAAATGATACTGAGATGACGAAAGTCGTGGGATACATCCTAACATTGTGTCAGACCTCGTTTTGCCGGGCATAGGGCAACTGCTCGACATGGCTTGGACTCAACAGGGCGTTGGAAATCCCCTGCAGACGTACTGAGCCGATCAGCCTCTATAGCCGTCCATAACTGCAAAAGTGCTGGCCGTGCAGAATTTTTTGCACAAATAGACCTCACAATTACGTCCCATAAACGTTCTATGGGATTAATGTCTGGCGATCTGAGTGGCGTAATCATTCGTTCGAATTGTCTAAAGTGTTCTTCAAACAAATCGCAAAAAAACTGTGGTCCGCTAACATCCTTGTTTGGGAACATTAAGTCCATGAATGGCTGCAAATGGTCTCGGTGTAACCATTTACTGTCAATGATCGATTCAGTTGGACCAGAGGACCCACTCCATTCCATGTAAACACAGTCCACACCGTTCTGGAACCATCATCAGGTTTCGCAGTGCCTTGTTGACAACTTGGGTCCATGGCTTCATGGCGTCCGCGCCACTCTCGAACCTTACCATCAGCTCTTACCAACTGAAATTGGGACTCATCTGACCAGGCCACTATTTTTGGTCACGAGCCCAAAAGAGGCGCTGCAGGAGATGTCGTGTTGTTAGTAAAGGGCCTTTAAGGCTCGATTTCGCTACACGGTCATAGCGGATGCGTTCGCCGTACGCCCCACATCTGTTTCTGTGGTTATTTCACGCAGGGCTGCTTGTCTGTTAGCACTGACAACTCTACGCAAACATCGATGCTCTCTGTCGCTAAGCGAAGGCTGTCGGTCACCGTGCTCTCTCCGTGTTCAGAGGTAATGCCTGCAGTTTGGTATCCTCAGCACATTCTTGACACTGTGGATCTCACAGTATTGAATTCCCTATCGATTTCCAAAATGCAATGTCGCATGCGCCTTGCACCAACTGCCACCCCCGCGTTCAAAGTCAATCAATTCCCGTCGTGCGGCTATCACCACGTTGGAAACCTTTTCACGTAGATCACCTGCGCACAAATGACGGCTCCGACAATGCACTGCCCTTTTACGAGTTGTGCACGCGATATTGCCGCCATCTCTATAGGTGCATATCGCTATCCCGTGACGTTTGACACTTCAGTGTGTTTCTGTACTATGATGTAATTTTACTGGCTTAATGTCGTTAGGAATTTTTAGCGAAATGGAGTATCGTTTGTCAGAGAGTGAAGTTAGGAAGCTACACTATGTGATCAAAAGTATCCGGACAACCCCAAAATCATGCGAATTTCATACTAGGTGCATTGTGCTGCCACCTACTGCCAGGTACTCCATATCAGCGACCTCAGTAGACATCGTGAGAGAGCAGAATGGGGCGCTCGGCGGAACTCACGGACTTGCAACGTGGTCAGGTGATTGGGTGTCACTTGCGTCGTACGTCCGTATGCAAAGTTTCCACACTCCTAAAAATCCCTAGATCCACTGTTTCCGATGTGATAGTGAAGTGGAAACGTGAAGGGACACGTACAGCACAAAAGCGTACAGGCCGACGTCGTTTATTGACTGACAGAGACCACCAGACAGTTGAAGAGGGTCATAATGTGTAATAGGTAGACATCTATCCAGACCATCACACAGGAATTCCAAACTGCATCAGGATCCACTGCAAATACTATGACAATTAGGCGGGAGGTGAGAAAACTTGGATTTCATGCTCGAGCGGCTGCTCATAAGCCACACATCACGCTAGTAAATGCCAAACGACGCCTCGCTTGGTGTAAGGTGTGTAAACATTGGACGATTGAATAGTGGAAAAACGTTGTGTGGAGTGACGAATCACGGTACACGGTGTGGCGATCCGATTGCAGGGTGTAGGTATGGCGAATGCCTAGTGAACGTTATCTGCCAGCGTGTGTAGTGCCAACAGTAAAATTCGGAGACGGTAGTTTATGGCGTGATCGTGTTTTTCATGGAGGAGCTTGCACCCCTTGTTGTTTCGCGTGGCACTATCACAGCACAGGCCTACATTGATGTTTTAAGCACCTTCTTGCTTTCCACTGTTGTAGAGCAATCCGGAGATTGCGATTGCATCTTTCAACACGATCGAGCAGCTGTTCATAATGCATGGCCTCTGGAGGAGTAGTTAAACGACAATAACATCCCCGTAATGGACTGGCCTGTATAGAGTCCTGACCTGAATCCTATAGGACACCTTTCGGATGTTTCGGAACGCCGACTTCGTTCCAGGCCTCACCAACCGACATTGACTCAGTACAACACTCCGCGACGAATGGGCTGCCACTCCCCAAGAAATCTTCCAGCACGTTATTGAACGTATGCGTGCGAGATTGGAAGCTGTCATCAAGACTAAGGGTGGGCGAACACCACATTGAATTCCAATATTACCGATGGAGGGTGCCACAAACTTGTAAGTCATTTTCAGCCAGGTGTCCGGATACTTTTGATCACATAGTGTTTGTAAGAGTTTCATTGCGTCTGTTATGTGAACAGCTTCATGATTTTCTGTTATTAATTGTTTGAAGAACTTGGATTTGTTTGCGTCACTAATTCTTGTCTGTCTGTCCTATATAATGATAATCATAGTTTTAACAATTTATTTTTTATATGCTTGATTGTGTGTGTTATGGTGGTTTTGCATGATTGGAATGGATTAGAGTTTTGAGGTTGTCTGGTTCTGTACGCCAATTTAACTGCTGTCTTTAGTTATGTGTTTGCTTCGTTAGACATTTATCCTATGTGCCTTTGCGGTATGTATTTTAAGTTTTGTTTTGTGGGTATTTCTTTTGTTATTTTTATATCGCTATGGATCTTAGTAGATTTAGGTTTAAGGTGTTTCTCGTATAGTTCTCCCACTATGCTTGGATCACAGTTATTGTGCTGAGCGGAGTAGGAAAGGACGGTCAATACTTTTTGTTTGTCTGTATGTTCTAAAGGTAGATTTATTAGTTTGCAAATCATGTTAAAGTATGCATATTTGTATCGTTTCGGGTGGCAAGAGTTTCCGTTAATAATGTTGTCTGATGTTGTGTGTTTTTGGTATATTTCAAACTTGTGCTCATTGTTACTACTTTTTTCAGGTTCCATTATGAATTTGATTTTCTCGTGTAGTTCATTTAGCGCTTTGTATAACTTGTATGTCAATGTTGGATCCGTCTATTAGCAGAGTATCATCAGTGTACCGGAAATAATATACTATATTCTTTGTTAGTGTGTTAGTTGGGAAGATGTCAGCTATGGTTCCTGCAGTGCTACATCCCTGGTTGTATATCTTCCTGGTTGCATGTATCATTGCTAAATTCAAAGTAATTGGTTTTAGTATTAGTTTTAGTTGGTTCATGATTTCTTGTATTCCTGTCGTAGGTAGCTTTCTATATTTTAGTAAGTTGTCTTCTATGATAGTTATTGTTTTTTGGGTTGGAATGTCTGAATGTAAATAAGTGATGTCAAAGGAAACAAATTTACCATTTTGTGGAATTTTTATCTCTTATTTTATTTGATAGAATTCTTGAACTTTTATTGTGGATTGTTTGTTATAGGTGTAGTATTTTTTGAGCCAGTAGTTTAGCTTTTTACTAATCTGGTATATGGGACTATCAATGGAGTTTACTACAGGATGTGTCGGTATTATACACTCCTGGAAATGGAAAAAAGAACACATTGACACCGGTGTGTCAGACCCACCATACTTGCTCCGGACACTGCGAGAGGGCTATACAAGCAATGATCACACGCACGGCACAGCGGACACACCAGGAACCGCGGTGTTGGCCGTCGAATGGCGCTAGCTGCGCAGCATTTGTGCATCGCCGCCGTCAGTGTCAGCCAGTTTGCCGTGGCATACGGAGCTCCATCGCAGTCTTTAACACTGGTAGCATGCCGCGACAGCGTGGACGTGAACCGCATGTGCAGTTGACGGACTTTGAGCGAGGGCATGCGGGAGGCCGGGTGGACGTACCGCCGAATTGTTCAACACGTGGGGCGTGAGGTCTCCACAGTACATTGATGTTGTTGCCAGTGGTCGGCGGAAGGTGCACGTGCCCGTCGACCTGGGACCGGACCGCAGCGACGCACGGATGCACGCCAAGACCGTAGGATCCTACGCAGTGCCGTAGGGGACCGCACCGCCACTTCCCAGCAAATTAGGGACACTGTTGCTCCTGGGGTATCGGCGAGGACCATTCGCAACCGTCTCCATGAAGCTGGGCTACGGTCCCGCACACCGTTAGGCCGTCTTCCGCTCACGCCCCAACATCGTGCAGCCCGCCTCCAGTGGTGTCGCGACAGGCGTGAATGGAGGGACGAATGGAGACGTGTCGTCTTCAGCGATGAGAGTCGCTTCTGCCTTGGTGCCAATGATGGTCGTATGCGTGTTTGGCGCCGTGCAGGTGAGCGCCACAATCAGGACGGCATACGACCGAGGCACTCAGGGCCAACACCCGGCATCATGGTGTGGGGAGCGATCTCCTACACTGGCCGTACACCACTGGTGATCGTCGAGGGGACACTGAATAGTGCACGGTACATCCAAACCGTCATCGAACCCATCGTTCTACCATTCCTAGACCGGCAAGGGAACTTGCTGTTCCAAAAGGACAATGCACGTCCGCATGTATCCCGTGCCACCCAACGTGCTCTAGGAGGTGTAAGTCAACTACCCTGGCCAGCAAGATCTCCGGATCTGTCCCCCATTGAGCATGTTTGGGACTGGATGAAGCGTCGTCTCACGCGGTCTGCACGTCCAGCACGAACGCTGGTCCAACTGAGGCGCCAGGTGGAAATGGCATGGCAAGCCCTTCCACAGGACTACATCCAGCATCTCTACGATCGTCTCCATGGGAGAATAGCCGCCTGCATTGCTGCGAAAGGTAGATATACACTGTACTAGTGCCGACATTGTGCATGCTCTGTTGCCTGTGTCTATGTGCCTGTGGTTCTGTCAGTGTGATCATGTGATGTATCTGACCCCAGGAATGTGTCAATAAAGTTTCCCCTTCCTGGGACAATGAATTCACGGTGTTCTTATTTCAATTTCCAGGAGTGTATTTTTATGTATCTTTGGTTGTCCATGTGGTTTCGGTGTTTTTGGATTCATGTTTATACACACTCTTTTTTCAAAATCAGTTAACAGTTTATCACAGCTTTTTATTACTTTTTGAATTTGTGGTGTGTATTTGTTTGTAAGATGCCTATTCAGTCTTTTTAATGTGGTTTGCTATAAAAAAAGGTCCTGTAATTTGTTAATATAGTCATTTTTGTCTGTTATCACTAGGCTATTGCCTTAGTGTGATTTGATTGCTATTGCTTTGAGAGAGGGAGGGAGGGAGAGTTGTGAAGGGTAGAGTGAAGGTGAAGGAAGATGTGAGGGTTTGGGAGAATACGTCAAGAGAGGAACGATGAGATACTAGAGGTTAATGTTTCAGTCTACAGAAGTCGCTACACATAGAAGAGTGATTTAGCTGTAGAAGGTTACCTGCGTGGGACATAATATTACGTATGTGAACTACTTGCAGAAATACAGCAACCAGCCACTGCTTACATTATGGGTAGCCGGAAAGCTTTGATTATCACTGTAAGGAAATAAAATTATTTGATTAATTTGTTGATTGTATGCGAATACGTACCTGCAGTGCTCGCACACATTGTAATCACTGCACCACAGTACCGTACCGTACCACGTCACCGGAAGGGCTAAAACATACGAGCGCAACCCATTGATAAAGTTAGACATCGACCGTAATTCATTTCCAAAAGCAGCGGAAATGTTGCAGCCGTGTCAGGCCATGGCATATGATTTCTTAACAGCCTGTGTTGTTGGCCTGAGACGACTGCAGGCACTGGAAACGAATTACCTCACTGTCAGGTGAGGGAGGGGAGGGGGGGGAGGGGGGGGAGGGGTGACCCATTTTGTTTTGGTTACTGTAGGAGCGAGAGTTCAATACGTATCAGGACTGCAAACATCTGGCTACATCCAAAGAATTAAAGAAAGAAAAAATCATTATGAAATTTTACTTTTTCGAGGTGATAAGTTAAAATTTTATGATTAGCCTCATGTAACTTAATTTATACCAAGACGCATTTCGGCGTTTTCCCCTTTTTCAGTTTGCGCAATGCAATTATACGTGGTGTCGAGAAAAATATGAAAACACCAAACACACAACACGTTACCATGCCTAGTACTATGTAGAAAACCCGCTGGCTTTCAAAACAGCTTCCAGTCGTCCCGGAATGGATATAAATTCAAGGCCTGTATGCTTTTCAAGAGAATGTTATAACTCCTGCAAAATAGAAGCAAGTTCAGTTAACGACGATAGGAATGATCACGCACCATTCTCTCCAAAGTTTACCTCAGAGGCCAGGGGAGATTACGACGGTTCATCTTCGTCCTCACAAAACCAGTCCCGGATGATGCGAGCTGTGTAACCAGGGGCCCTATCGTCTCGGAACACAGGATCACAATTGGGGAACAGACGTCGTACCGTGAGATGGACCTGATCACCCAAAATAGTGCCATAATCCTTGGCAGTAATGACGCCTGTCAGAATACCCATGTGGCCTATGCAATACAACGATATGGCTGCCCAAATAATCACCGAACCTCTGCCATATATCAGTCTCGGACATAAACTCCGCCAGAAGTTGCCAACAGTGTGAAACAAGACTCATCTGACCGAACGACGCTCTTCCATTGTTAGATTGTCCATGTTTTATGGCTTCGGCAGCACATTTCTTCTTCACGAACATTTACATCTCTGAGTGGTTTAGGAATTCAGGGTCTCCCTGGAATTCTCTGTTTGTGTTGCTCTCTTGCGCAACATTCAATTGTGCAGTGACTTTTGCAGCGGACGTCCTCTTATATTTTTGTCACAGTCCTCTTCAATGACTGTCTGTCACAATGACCAAGTTGTGACTCAGCGGATGGTATTTCTTTGCTTTTCGTATATGCGGTATAAATCTTCGATACGGTGCCCCCTGAAACACCAATGACTTTGGCTACCTCAGTTATGGAAGCACCCACCATACGAACACCAACAATTTGCCCACGTTCGAAGTCACTTTGCTCCCACATAACGCACTCACAACTACATAGAGCACCTTTCCGGCTACCACTGACGCAGCGCGAACAGGTGCCGTTCGTGCTCAAATGTAACAGCAAGCCTGCTGGCTACGCTATGAGCTTCATTAATGTTCAAGAATGCGTTTCTCTCGGTGTTTCCTTATTTTTGTACAATCCCTGTGTCTTCCTTAATACAATATTTTATATTTTGTCGAGTGAAGTTTGAACTCTGCACCTTGAGGATGGAACATAGGAGCGCTGTCTGCTGAAGAGACCAGTACATCTGTGCTTAACACGATTCGCAGAATTTCTTCGAGAGCGAGGCTGAGCCCCGCTCTCACGATCAGATGTGTCCCCTCCAGGTAAACTGTGCCGCGGTGCTGCGGTACGGCGCCCCCCTCCCTCCCCCCCCCCCCCCCCCCCCACCCACCCCAACAGTAAGCGGCACGCCGTCCGTTCAGCCTGCAGATTGCAGATCCGCACAGCAGCCGCGGCGGGGCTTCCCCGTAATCGGCTTACCTGCGCGCCGCCGCCGGTCCAGGAGTCGATATTCAGTCGCGGCCGCGGCTCCCGCTGAGCCGCCTTCCAGCACTCCGCTGAGAGCTCTGAGGGCTCCCCCACCAGCGGAACGCCTTCCTCGAAAATTGCCCGCCGCCTCTCCGGCCCTCTAGAGCCCTGCCCCCAAGGCGTCGTCGTGCAGATCGGCGCCGACGGCCTCCCACTCGTTTGTGACAATGCGGGATGTCCCTCGCTATCGTCGCTGGGAAACGCATCAGCTCTTCCACCCAGTTGCGTCTCACACACGGAATAGCTGAATATTACCAGGCTTGCCAATAAAAGACTTTCCATAACTTTCCTTGCGTAAAACTTGCGCTGGGTTTTCGAAGTAATACCGTATTGTGTAACGCATCGACCAGAAAAGGCGGCCGGCCGGAGTGGCCGAGCGGTTCTAGGCGCTACAGTCTGGAACCGCGCGACCGCTACGGTCGCAGGTTCGAATCCTGGCTCGGGCATGGATGTGTGTGATGTCCTTAGGTTAGTTAGGTTTAAGCAGTTCTAAGTTCTAGGGGACCGTTGACCTCAGAAGTTAAGTCCCATACTGCTCAGAGCCATTTGAACCATTTTGAACCAGAAAAGGCGGAAAGCCCGTTGCTCTTGTTGCTTCCACATCACTTGAAATTCCGTACGTGACATGAACAAAATTTACAATAAAGCATGAGAGCTATTCGTTTACTCTTGGTAAGCCACAGTTCTTTAAATAATGGAACTCCCACGCGTAAAAAAGCTTCAAACATCTGATTACAAAAGATTTAATGACTTAAATATTTGTGGTTGAGCATGTAAGCCAGAATACGTTTAGAAAAGGTTCGAAATTATATTTTGTTGCAAGACGCTAAGTACTCTCATTATGAAACACCAAATAAATATACTGTGAGTACTTCGCTCTACATTTTAAGCAAAACCCAGTTTTTTCCGCATCTCAATGTTTATGACGTCATATCGTCTGAACTACATGTCGCAAATTTATGAGCTAAAACATTATGGCCGCGAGGGATTAGCCGAGCGGTCTAAGGCGCTGCAGTGATGGACTGTGCGGCTGGTCCCGGCGAAAGGTTCGAGTCCTCCCTCGGGCATGGGTGTGTGTGTTTGTCCTTAGGACAATTTAGATTAAGTAGAGTGAAAGCTTAGCAACTCATGACCTTAGCAGTTAAGTCCCATAAGATTTCACACACATTTGAACATTTGAAAACATTATGACCACCTGTTTCATAGCATGTTGGTCGACTTTTGAAATAGAATACAGCAGCGGTTCTGCTTGGCATGGATTCAACGAGTCCTTTGTAGGTTTCCGGAGTTTTTTTTTTTTTTTTTTTTTTTTTTTTTTTTTTTGTCATCAGTCTACTGACTGGTTTGATGCGGCCCGCCACGAATTCCTTTCCTGTGCTAACCTCTTCATCACAGAGTAGCACTTGCAACCTACGTCCTCAATTATTTGCTTGACGTATTCCAATCTCTGTCTTCCTCTACAGTTTTTGCCCTCTACAGCTCCCTCCAGTACCATGGAAGTCATTCCCTCATGTCTTAGCAGATGTCCTATCATCCTGTCCCTTCTCCTTATCAGTGTTTCCCAATTTTTCCTTTCCTCTCCGATTCTGTGTAGAACCTCCTCATTCTTTACCTTATCAGTCCACCTAATTTTCAACACTCGTCTATAGCACCACATCTCAAATGCTTCGATTCTCTTCTATTCCGGTTTTCCCACAGTCCATGTTTCACTACCATACAATGCTGTACTCCAGACGTACATCCTCAGAAATTTCTTCCTCAAATTAAGGCCGGCATTTGATATTAGTAGACTTCTCTTGGCCAGAAATGCCTTTTTTGCCGTAGCGAGTCTGCTTTTGATGTCCTCCTTGCTCCTTCCGTCATTGGTTATTTTACTGCCTAGGTAGCAGAATTCATTAACTTCATTCACTTCGCGACCATCAATCCCGATGTTAAGTTTCTCGCTGTTCTCATTTCTACTACTTCTCATTACCTTCGTCTTTCTCCGATTTACTCTCAAACCATACTGTGTACTCGTTAGACTGTTCATTCCGTTCAGCAGATCATTTAATTCTTCTTCACTTTCACTCAGGATAGCAATGTCATCATCGAATCGTATCATTGATATCCTTTCACCTTGTATTTTAATTCCACTCCTGAACCTTTCTTTTATTTCCACCATTGCTTCCTCGATGTACAGATTGAAGAGTAGGGGCGAAAGGCTACAGCCTTGTCTTACACCCTTCTTAATACGAGCACTTCGTTCTTGATCGTCCACTCTTATTATTCCCTCTTGGTTGTTGTACATATTGTATATGACCCGTCTCTCCCTATAGCTTACTCCTACTTTTTCAGAATCTCGAACAGCTTGCACCATTTTACATTGTCGAACGCTTTTTCTAGGTCGACAAATCCTATGAAAGTCTCTTGATTACTCTTTAGCCTTGCTTCCATTATTAGCCGTAACGTCAGAATTGCCTCTCTCGTCCCTTTACTTTTCCTAAAGCCAAACTGATCGTCACCTAGCGGATTCTCAATTTTCTTTTCCATTCTTCTGTATATTATTCTTGTAAGCAGCTTGTAACCTCCCCGCAAAAATATTAATAATTAAATGTTACTTCTGAACAAAATTGGTTCAAATTTATGATCTCTGTGCAGAAATGCGTTCACATTTAATGTACTCTCAAAATTCTTTTCTCATTTAATGTTAAGTTTGAAACAAAACAAAAAAACTCCTAACCCCGAAATAAAAATATTCAGTAACCTGGTAAATTTTACGACGACAGCAGCGCTGCGCCACGGCCCTTTATTCTGAATAAAAAAACAAAAATTCTTACCTCAATAAAAACCGCAAATATATCTGCTCTTAGCTAAAAAATTTTCGGGACAGCTCCGTGCAATGCTGGCCTATGCTTTGTGATTCGTGAAAGGAATAATCATCCATTGGATATATTCTTTAAATTGAAATGAATGCTTTATTTTTTAAAAAAATTACTTTATATTATAAAAATTATTATTGGGGCATTTTTTAAAAGAAATTGGATGATAGTTAACATACATTACTAGATATGCGCAAGGCTGCTTCTTTACCTTCTACAATAATACTCATCGTCCAGAGTCCCGACCAGGGCAGACTGCAGACAAGCGCAGACACGCGCCGACTACCGCCGACTACTGCCGACTCACGCAGACTACTACTGACTACTCAAGACTACTGCCGACTAGCGACAAGCAACAACTAACTACATACTGCTCTCTGGTCAGAGACTCTCCTATGCCTTGCCTATTGCAGGTAGCGCATATAGCGCATACCTCTTACATAAGCCTCCACCGGAGGGGCAAAAATTTGGCAGCGATGGTGAGTCAATTGGACTTGCCATGAGCAACAAATTTTTCTTAATTAACTAAGTCTACAATCACAAAATATACATATATATAAGTGCAGAACATGAAATAAAATATAGTGCACATGCATTGAGTACAGAACATATCAAGCAATGACAAAATGTATACGCAATGAGTACAAAACATATTAACAAATGGCATAAAGTGCACACGCACTGTAGTACAGAACATATCAGGAAATCACAAAATGTATACGCAATGAGTACAAATCATATTAACAAATGACATAAAATGCACACGCACTGTAGTACAGAACATATCAGGAAATCAAAAAATGTATACGCAATGAGTACAAATCATATTAACAAATGACAAAAGTGCACACGCACTGTAGTATTTTTTTTACCATTTTACAAGAACTAGGATAGGAAAGGGAAAGATTGCAACATGGTCGTAGCACATTAGGTTGCACGCAGCTGCACTGAAAGTCCATATCTTTCTACAGAAGCACGACACCAAGTGAGACAATCTGAAGTTCTTTTCCCTGAAGTATTAATCAGTGTAGCCAAGACACTGAAATGTCGTATTAATATTCCATGTTATCATTTTGGTAGTACATTAGGTACACCGAACAGTGGGACCATAATAACATCTCCATCGCTCAAGGTGGTGGACAGCACGTCGTGTCAACACCACGTTCTTGTAAGGTACACCAACATAGAATTAGTGCAAAAACCAAATATAGTGCTCCATGATCATGAGGATAGACAGGACAAACGGATATTGCAGTAATTTCTGGTAATTAGGTCAGAAGGTGAAGGACATTAAGTCTTATGCCAGTCATAATTGATAATTACACTAGTCTATCAACTGATTTAAGTAATTGGAGGCACTCATCGCCCAGTTACTGAACATTTCTGTACCATGTATGAAGTATTAGAGAATAATGTTCATAAGTCATCTGTTTACAGAGAACATTGGCACTCATTGACCAGTTACAAATCATCAGAAGTCATCAGTCAAAACAGGAGCTAATGAGTGTAGCATCAAGCCACTGGTATTCATATATATAGCATGAAAGTGACATAATATAAATTTAAAATAAAAGAGACAGTGGCATTCGTTGGTCAGCAAGTATTGAATATTACAAAACATTTTTCATCATTCAAGTGACATATGACATAGTTAAAAATAATTATTGGCACTCATTGGCCAGTTACAAACCATCAGAAATCATCCTTCAAAACAGGAGTTAAAGAGTGTAGAGCATGCATGCATTATTACAAAATATAATTCACTATTACTCAGAACTCATCATTTAAGTGACATAAGACATAATTAAAATGTAACACTCTGTAACTATCACTCAAAGTCTGTGATTGGAAAACATCATTCAGTATTACTCATAACTCTGTTAAATTGGTAGCATTATTTGCGACTGGTAATACATTTTTTTTTTTTGTGCTAGCAATGCATTGCGTTGGGATCGATAATTAATTGCTGGGCCATAACAATATTTGCTTTTGACTTATTGCTGCAAATGAAGATGTGTAACGTCATTCGTCATGAGTCAGCTGTAGAAAGGTTATGAAACAAATAGAGTATATGTGATCACATTCACGAATGACACAGGTTTAATGACCAACTGCTTATAGCACAATAATTTCATGAATAGCTTCTCCTGGAAAAAATACAAAATGGATTATTAAGCTGAAAGAAGAAACGCATATTATGCTGAAAAGTAGTGAACTTCGAATTAACAGGTAATGAAATGTGTATTAAATATATATGTTCTCTAGCTGTCCTTTCCAAAACCTTCAGTCATCATACCATGCGACATAAGACATACTGTCAAGACGAACTGCAACAAATACTTAAATAACTACATAGCATAAATACATAAACTTCAACATAACCTCATCTGCAAAGAAAAACTTCATTATCATTACTATCATCACCTGCAAAGAAAAACTTCCATAACTCCATTATTATCATCACCTGTAAAGAAAAACTTCATTATCCATAGTAGCATATTCTTCATCACTATTCATCATCATTTATTATCATCTGCAAAAAAGTCACTTCATTATTCATTGTACAACTATTCATAGTATAAAGTTCCTTATTTCTAGCATATTTCATCACTAAAACTAAGATGTGTAGTTCTGTCTGATAGCCTGCATCAATCGCCTCGTATTCTGAAAGAAAAAATTAGTTAAGACTGCTATCATACGATGTGTATAGTATATTCTTGTTAATGCTTGTTAATTCTGATCCATTTACTCTTCGTGACGAGGTATTGCATCTTCTTTTCGTTCATTTCGAAGGTGAAATTCCCATTTCTGTTTAATTTATTTCTTTTACACGTTATTTCTTTCTGGAAATGATAAACAATGATTAATGTCTTGCATTTAAATCATATACCCATTAAATAAAAGCTGGTTTCTAGTGATATAATTGAGCATACAGCATAGCATGACAGAAAACGTAATATGTCAAAAACATAGACAGTGTACAGGTGCAAAAGTGTACACAGAATATCACAATGTAGCAGCAAAAAAATGTAAAATAGTCACGATGTTGAGATATCATAACGCAAATTGTCAAAGTCAACTGGTGTTTGTCATATCTTAAATATTTCATAGCGCATACAAACAAAACAGGAAAACAATCATACATACATGAAAAATAAAAATGTGCACGGTCTGATGTGTAAAGACAAGAAAAGCGACCTATTAACCTTACCTTGCCGGACACTTGCCAAGAAAAAATACGATAATCATCAGTGAGTAGTCGCATAAATATAATTGCATAAGTGGTCATAAAATGTGTAAGTTTATCTGGAAAAATGTACACGGTCTGATGTGTAACGACAAGAAGAGCGACCTGCTAACCTTACCTTGCCGGGCACTTGCCAAGAAAAAATACGATAATCATAACTAAGAGTTCATGTAAATACAATTGCATAAGTGGCTATATAAAAAAAATCAGGAAATGGCATTACAGTGTGATAAATCATAAAGTATGTTCATTCAATAAAGGGTTTGATGTTGGAGACATGGTGATTCCCTTTGGTTTTTCTGGTTCTCAGAGTTTCGACGTGTACTACATTGGGGTGAGGAATGCTGCGAATTCGATATGGACCTGTGTATAAACGCTCAAATTTACTACATCTAGTTTTTCCTCTATTAGATAAATAATGTGTGCGTACTAATATCTTCTGTCCATTGTGAAAGTCACGGCGTGTACAAACCTGCTTTTGCTGTCTTCTCCGGCGCTCTGCGGCACGTTTAATGTAGTTCAGCGCAATGTCAATTATTTCATGGTGTCGTAGTCGACGAGATTTAGGAAAGGTTACTAATTCTTTAATTTTGTTAGGTGGTTCAACATTTTTCAGTATAACAGACGGAGATAGCATAGTAGATTCATTTGGTATGGAATTAATTACATCCTGGAATGAGAGTATGTGTGTGCCCCAATCAATACGTTTTTTATGGCAGTATATTCTACACAGTTTACCAATTTCTTTCATTAATCGTTCACAAGGGTTCGAAGAAGCATGGTACCTGGATAAAAAGATCAGAGAAATGTTTCTAGCTCGTAACATACGTGTCCATATAGCAAATTGAAACTGTGATCCATTGTCGGAAATTACTTTCAATACAAGCCCTACATGAAATAGAAAATGTTTTACAAATGCTTTCGAAACAGTTTTAGCAGTAGCTTTGCGTAACGGAGTGAAGGTAACAAATTTTGAAGTGAGTTCAACAGTGACGAAGATGTAGCAAAAACCTCTATTAGTTTTGGGAATCGGACCAAAAATGTCTACAGCGGCCATATGTCTCAATTTAACAGGTACAATGGGATGTAATGGAGGAATATGTGAAGTCGTATCTGGCAGATTTTACATGACGCTAAAACTCGTCGAATACGTTTCTCCATGTTGGTAAAATAACAGTTCTGTCTCAGTATAAGAAAACATTTTCTGGCTCCATAATGTGCGTAACTTAAATGAGTATACCAAATTAATTTGTTAACAAGTTCGTCAGGAATGCATAATAACCAATTGTTGCTGTCAGGGTGAGAGCAGCGAAACAGAATATTATTCCGTACAGTGTAATGGTTTCTAATGGTAACATTATTCCTATCTTGCCAAAGGTGTTTAATTTCTTTCCACGCGTTGACTTTACTCTGCTCTTGTGCTATGTCTGGTAATGACGATGAAATGAAATTCTCAAATGCAACTTGTTGAATGTACATGACGCTGAAATTTGCTTTGCAGAAGTTGGTTGCGATGTTTTGCTGATTGTTTCTGAGAGAACGGGATAGTGCGTCTGCTACAATATTTTGTGTACCGGGAATGTGAACAATTGTAAAATTAAATTCCTGTAAATAAAGTTTCCATCTACTTAATCTGTCGTGTGTAAATTTAGCGGAAAGTAAAAACTGTATCGCTCTATGATCTGTGTAAACGGTAGTGTGTCTTCCATAAAGAAAATGCCGAAATCTCGTAAATGCCCAAACAACACATAATTTTTCAAGTTCTGTAACAGAATAATTGCGTTCAGCAGGTGACAGAATGCGACTCGCAAAGGCGATGTTTTTAATTACTATAGTGCCATCATCTTCAATTTCCTGAAAAATGTGTACGCCTAAAGCGGTGTTAGAAGTGTCGGTGGCAATGGAAAAATTTCTAGTAAGATCTGGATGTGATAAAAGTGGTGCATTCAATAAGGCATATTTCAAATAACATTTTCGTGAACAAGATTCTGTGTATCTGAAGTATTGCTTATGTTGCTGGAAGATGCAACCTGTACTGTATCTAGTCAAATTCTATCTGACGTGCTATTATTTTCGGGAGGATGCTGTGGAATTTCCACTATTTGCACTGTTCTATTATTTCTTCCTGACATATTACGTTCGGGATGATATCTACTGTCTGGTTCATTCATGATAATTTGTTGTTGCAGATGATTCTGCTGTTGGTAAGACCGACTGTTATTAAACGTATGCTGAAAATTGTGCTCATTACTTTTACGTCTGTCATGATAGTCATTTCTATACGGTGCATTGCGATAGGAATTGAAATGGTGTGTTTTCTGTACGTACTGATTCCCTTGTTGTGGTGCTTTACTATTTGTTGGAGCTGACGCTATACGTGTAGGCGGCGAAACATTAAAGCTTGGTTGACCTTGTACATCACATTGTTGGTTAGGTATGCTAACCAGCTGACTTTGATGCTGTTGCGGTGAAAAACCTCTATTGTTACCAAAATGCGGTTACTGATAATTTTGACGATTGCTGAAAATGTTGTACATACTGATGATTACAATTTTATCTGTTATTAAAATTACGGTGGTAGTTGTCATTTCGGGAGTGTCTAAAGAGAACTGTCACTTTCGGTAAAACTTGTCATATCAAGTTTTCATTATTCATTCCTAACTCTAGATAGATCGATAGTTGAAGAGCTTTTTTGATAGGTATAAAGGATAGTAAAAGAGAAGGCAGCAGTGCAGAAAACTAAAGATGAAACAGCACTACTACGGCTCGGGGCCCTGTGCACGCTACGGCACATATTCATGTAAGTGTAATGAATCCCCTGAGGTGAATTACGCGCTGCAATGCCGGTGAAAATTCAAAAACAAATTGTTGTATCCAAGCCAATGCTAGTTTCTGCATTACAGGCCAAACTGATGAAAATACAAAACCAAACTGTCGCATCCTCTCCAAAGTGTGACTCTGTGTTCTGTCATTTTTAAATACTTTAAATTTTCTCACGGATAGAAAATGCTTGTAATCAAAATTATCGTCTCTGTATGTCTGAACAGGTTCAGGATTGTGTGAGAATCTATTTCACTGTGATTGTTCGGAATCTAACTCACATACTCTCTGTAAATTACCTAAATTATACTGGCTGTGTGAGTGTGACAAATGTTCGGAATGTGCCGTATGCTGTGACGCGTTATTGACCGAAACATTTTTCATCTCTTTCACGTCTTGCTGTAAAGTTGACAATTTTCTACGTAACGTATTATTGGACGAATCTATCTCACTGATCGTCTGCTGTAAATTTTGGAATTCAGGTGTTTGATTAAACGAAATCGGTGAAGTATCATCTGATTTGCTGTCATTATTACTTTCAATAACGTCAATACGACTGGACAATTCATCATATTTTTCAGTCAGTATTTTTACCTGATCATCCTTTTTAGTGTCACAAGCATTAATTTGTTTTTGTATTTTACGTGTGGTTTCATTCAATTTTTTAACGTCTGCTTTGATGACATCGGAATTCTGTATTAGTTCTAATTGTTCAAGTCTGTCGGTCACTGTCTGAAAGTCTACTGTGTGTGTGTATCTGTTTTTGATTTAAGATCGGAAATTTCATCACGCAATTCAGTGTTCAGCTGTTTGATAGTATTAATTTCGTCTGATACTGTAGCAATATTGTTGTCTACGTATGTTTTTGCTTTCGTAAACAATTTACGTTTATCTTCCTGTCTCTGTGCAGTAATTGTTTCCATGACTTGTCGTTTTACTTTATTTTGTTCCTGTATGAATTTACGGTAATGCGTTTCACTGTTTTGCAGGTGGTGATTAAAACGTTCGTCAATTTAGCTGTTCCGTTGTTCAAATTTCGCGTCTACCTTTGCATCCAGTGTGCGCGAAAGTTCTGCTGACATTAATTTAAACTCGTCGCGTAACTGTGTTGCGTTTTCAGAGCATTGTTTAGCGACTGCACTAATTTCGTCTCTTAGTAATTCTGTTGTAGCTGTTTTCGTATTCCTTAATTCTTGAGCAACAAATCTAATTTCTTCACTATTGCTCCTAGCACAAGCCTTAATTTCCTCACGTAATTGTTCTTTAGTATCATGACATTGCACAGCAATGGCTGTAATCTGTTCACTAAGTTGTTTGTTTTGTTCATTAAGTTATTTGAAATTTTCACTAAGTTGTTTGTTCTGTTCATTAAGTTGTTTGAAATTTTCATAAAGGTTGTCTTGCTTTTCATTAAGTTGTTTGAAATTGTTGTCTTGTTTTTCATTCTGTTGTAGCAATACTGCCATAATTTGATCCAAGCCAAAATTAGCGACTCTATTTTCTATGCTGTGTGTTGGTGTATCTACATTTGTCACTTTTTCTGTAACCATTTGGTCATTCTGAAATTCACAAAAAGGTTTGCCCATCGGATGTGCAATATTGGTCACTAAATCGGAATCAAATAAATTTGACGTACTTTGAGTACATTGTTCATTTTCGTTAGAAACATTTATCTGTTCATTACGTAAATTTTGCAAACCAGGTGTGTCAAGCTGGGCAGCGTTCATTGTAACAGAATGTCCTGCATCGTCAATTGTCATTAAATTAACAAAGGACACAATTGAATTCGTTTGTTCATCATTAGCATTAAAATCATTACTAGTGATCAGTACGCACTGATTGTCTGTAAATGGAGGACTATCATTAAGACACTGAGTGTCGCAAGTATTATCTGTCAAATTATTAGAGTCGGCTATTTCACTCATTACACATCGCGATGTACTGTTAACTGTTTTTCGCGGCGTTTTTCACAAATC
Organism: Schistocerca piceifrons; assembly: GCF_021461385.2. Classification (NCBI taxonomy): domain Eukaryota; kingdom Metazoa; phylum Arthropoda; class Insecta; order Orthoptera; family Acrididae; genus Schistocerca; species Schistocerca piceifrons. The sequence goes on along the minus strand of NC_060138.1, from coordinate 289,868,286 downwards.
AAAATTAAGCACAAATGAAACAAGGACAATGCAAAAATGCAACAAATACAATTACAACAAAGAGCAACAAATTGCCGATGATCTGTGAAAGAAAGAGTGACAAATTAGTAAATGCATTGCGCCAGATGCAAACTAAAAATGGTTCAAATGGCTCTGAGCACTATGGGAGTTAACATCTATGGTCATCAGTCCCCTAGAACTTAGAACTACTTAAACCTAACTAACCTAAGGACATCACACAACACCCAGTCATCATGAGGCAGAGAAAATCCCTGACCCCGCCGGGAACTGAACCCGGGAAGCTGGGCGCGGTAAGTGAGAACGCTACCGCACGACCACGAGCTGTGGACAGATGCAAACTACATTTAAGTAAATAAGAGCAGATGTATGACTACTTCTCAGAATATTCACAAAGAAATATGATCCTGGCAGGGTCACCAAGTGTAACCTCCCCGCAAAAATATTAATAATTAAATGTTACTTCTGAACAAAATTGGTTCAAATTTATGAGCTCTGTGCGGAAATGCGTTCACATTTAATGTACTCTCACAATTCTTTTCTCATTTAATGTTAAGTTTGAAACAAAACAAAAAACTCGTAAACCCCGAAATAAAAATATTCAGTAACCTGGTAAATCTTATGACGACAGCAGCGTTGCGCCACGGCCCTTTATTCTGAATAAAAAACAAAAATTCTTACCTCAATAAAAACAGCGAATATATCTGCTCTTAGCTAAAAAATACTCATCGTCCAGAGTCCCGACCAGGGCAGACTGCAGACAAGCGCAGACACGCGCCGACTACCGCCGACTACTGCCGACTCACGCAGACTACTACTGACTACTGACGACTACTGCCGACTAGCGACAAGCAACAACTAACTACATACTGCTCTCTGGTCAGAGACTCTCCTATGCCTTGCCTTGCTTCGATGCATGAGCTGTTAAGCTGATTGTGCGATAATTCTCTTGCAAGCTTCGATGCATGAGCTGTTAAGCTGATTGTGCGATAATTCTCGCACTTGTCAGCTCTTGCCATCTTCGGAATTGTGTGGATGATGCTTTTCCGAAAGTCGGTGGTATATCTCCAGACTCATATATTCTACACACCAACGTGAATAGTCGTTTGTTGCCACTTCCCCCAACGATTTTAGAAATTCTGATGGAATGTTATCTATCCCTTCTGCCTTATTTGACCGTAAGTCCTCCAAAGCTCTTTTAAATTCCGATTCTAATATTGGATCCCCTATCTCTTCTAAATCGACTCCTGTTTCTTCTTCTATCACATCAGACAAATCTTAACCCTCATAGAGGCTTTCAATGTATTCTTTCCACCTATCTGCTCTCTCCTCTGCATTTAACAGTGGAATTCCCGTTGCACTCTTAATGTTACCACCGTTGCTTTTAATGTCACCAAAGGTTGTTTTGACTTTCCTGTATGCTGAGTCTGTCCTTCCGACAATCATATCTTTTTCGATGTCTTCATATTTTTCCTGCTGCCATTTCGTGTTAGCTTTCCTGCACTTCCTATTTATTTCATTCCTCAGCGACTTGTATTTCTGTATTCCTGATTTTCCAGGAACATGTTTGTACTTCCTCCTTTCATCAATCAAATGATGTATTTCTTCTGTTACCCATGGTTTCTTCGCATCTACCTTCTTTGTACCTAAGATTTCCTTCCCAACGTATGTGATGGCCCTTTTTAGGGATGTCCATTCCTCTTCAACTGTACTGCCTACTGCGCTATTCCTTATTGCTGTATCTATAGCGTTAGAGAACTTCAAACGTATCTCGTCATTCCTTAGTACCTCTGTATCCCACTTCTTCGCGTATTAATTCTTCCTGACTAATGTCTTGAACTTCAGCCTACTCTTCATCACTACTATATTGTGATCTGAGTCTATATCTGCTCCTGGGTACGCTTTACAATCCAGTATCTGATTTCGGAATATCTGTCTGACAACGATGTAATCTAATTGAAATCTTCCCGTATCTCCCAGCCTTTTCCAAGTATACCTCCTCCTCTTGTGATTCTTGAACAGGGTATTCGCTATTACTAGCTGAAACTTGTTACAGAACTCAATTAGTCTTTCTCCTCTTTCATTCCTTGTCCCAAGCCCATATTCTCCTGTAACCTTTTCTTCTACTCTTCCGCTACAACTGCATTCCAGTCGCCCGTGACTATTAGATTTTCGTCCCCCTTTACATACTGCATTACCCTTTCAATATCCTCATACACTTTCTCTATCTGTTCATCTTCAGCTTGCGACGTCGGCATGTATACCTGAACTATCATTGTCGGTGTTGGTCTGCTCTCGATTCTGATTAGAACAACCCTGTCACTGAACTGTTCACAGTAACACACCCTCTGCCCTACCTTCCTATTCATAACGAATCCTACACCTGTTATACCATTTTCTGCTGCTGTTGATATTACCCGATACTCATCTGACCAGAAATCCTTGTCTTCCTTCCACTTCACTTCACTGACCCCTACTATATCTAGATTGAGCCTTTGCATTTCCCTTTTCAGATTTTCTAGTTTCCCTACCACGTTCAAGCTTCTGACATTCCACGCCCCGACTCATAGAACGTTATCCTTTCGTTGATTAGTCAATCTTTTTCTCATGGTAACCTCCCCCTTGGCAGTCCCCTCCCGGAGATCCGAATGGGGGACTATTTCGGAATCTTTTGCCAATGGAGAGATCATCATGACACTTCTTCAATCACAGGCCACATGTCCTGTGGATACACGTTACGTATACTTATAACACGAGCGTGCGCGAGACTTAATCAAGACACGGATGCTACATAAAATTTCGGGTACGATATACGAACGAGAAAGTACTTGCGCTCGTGATATTCAGCCAGTCAAAACGATATTTGTTTCTGTCACTTAGAACTTGCAATTAGGATCATACCAGTCCACATTATTTTTCCGTAATCGTCGGGATGTGGTCGATTGTTGTTCTCCCAGCACGTTATACGAAACCGAGAAACACCGCCTTTTGGATAAACATTGATACTGCGTCGTGAACATTGAAAATAAAAGCAAAACGTGTGTGGCAAACATTTTCAGCTACTTCACCATACCTTGTAAGGTAAGCGCTGCAGCCATGGCATCAACACAACACCCCGCCCACGCTCCACGAAAGCTATGCCACGACTCCCTACTGTTGCTCTGCGCTCGGAAGAGGCGACTATCGATCGTCAACTACACAATTCTATGCTTACATTCCCGCACAGAAAATTTTTCTACTTCTAGTAGAGAGCTGCGAAAAACATATCAAAATGAAGCGCCTGTCGGCTGGCGATTTGGGGGGGGGGGGGGGGGGGGTTTGTGGAACACCCCGTCCCACGGATAGTGTCACAGTCGACTGATTACCGCAAAGCCATACCATGACAGCAAACAGATGGTTCAAATGGCTCTGAGCACTATGGGACTTAACTACTGAGGTCATCAGTCCCCTAGAACTTAGAACTACTTAAACCTAACTAACCTAAGGACATCACACACATCCTTGCCAGAGGCAGGATTCGAACCTGCGACCGTAGCGGTCGCGCTGTTCCAGACTGAAGCTCCTAGAACCACTCGGCCACTACGGCCGGCTGCAAACGAATATCAAGAAATGTAATATTATAATACACACAAAGAAATCATAAACACTTACAAACCTACCTACAGTGCAGTCCGCTACAGGAGAGGATAATTATAATTAGAAGATAAAAAAATAAAAAAAGCAAAATACAGTATAATTTAAGTTTCTGAAAAAGAAGGTGTAGGTGATAAACGTTATGTAAACACGGCGATTTAAATACACCGCTGACACCATCAGAACAAGAAAAAATATATTTTTCCCTTACACTTCAGCACGTGGTCGCCCACACAAAGAAATACTTCATTACTCACAGCACTGCACCCCTAGGGCGTTCATTACACAGCGAAGTGGAGAAAGGGTTGGTCTGTTGCAGCGCTTCCAGCTCGCAACCACAGCTTAGGTGACCGCTATCACAGCAATACTGTACTCGAACAACTATACATCAGATCCTCCATCTCATCTTGCGGTAATCCGTCGATGGTGTACATGAAACAAACGTAACAGTCCCTTTTCAGTGTTGATCAACTCTTAACCTGCGCATCATATCTTCAGTTTATATCCACTCATAGTAGCCCTTACAGTTTACACAACTAGCTTTAACGGGAATACACGAATTAAAGTAATGTCCACAAAACTTTAAGTGAGCCTGCACACACTGCAGATATTGTGCTCAATGAAAATAATCATTGTCGTGCCTACGCACAGTAGCAGCTAGTCTCCATGTTGGAGCGAGGAAAACAAAATTCTACAAGTTACCAACATAATAAGAATCATATTGACCATTTGGGACACACCCACATAGCTTTATCATAAAAAAAGTACACATATGGAACAAACACTATAAAATACTCAAAACATGAACATAATGCCAGACCACTTAGCATTTTAACACTTATCAGTACTACCCAAAAATATATTGGTGGGTGCTCTGTGCAAAGCCTGCCCTTCACAAGGCCATGAATGATTACAGAAAGAAGGTTGTATCGTGGCGGCGTCGGACTCAAGAATTCTGTTTCACCTTTCTCTGGTAATGTATCACGATGCCGTATTCGCCAGAGCGCCAGGTGATAGTGAACTGTGCCAAGGCACAGCTCATATCCCTCCCTCGCTACCACCTTGAAGAAGCTGTGGTCAGGGCGCGCACACACGATGGGTTGGTACAAGAGCGTCCATCTATGCATTATGTCATAGCAGAACGATGGCACTGTCAGAGGACCTTGATTAATGTTCTTACATCCGACGATGGGCAGCGTTTTGATACCCAGCGGGATATCGAGTCTGCCCTCCACGCAAATTATGTTATGCTGTACTCTGAACAATGTCACCACCCTGACAACACTACAGCAGTCCCCAGACTCTCATTTGGCTCAGTTCCCATGGATGCAACTATGGATCTGCTTGCTAAAGTCACAGAGGGTGAAGTCCTTGAGGCTATCCAGGTGGGTTCTACGAACAGGTCGCCTGGCCCTGACTGGAGTTTTATTGGACATTTCGTACCCTTCTGGCGCCAGTGTGAACGGAAATTTGTCAGGACCCTATGTCATCTTTCATGCCGATTCCAGATGGCTTCCTTGATGGTTTCCCCATTCCCATCCACAAGCGTCATGGAAACTCATGGATATGTGGTTACCGCCCCTTGATGTTACTCACCAGCGACACAAAGATCTTTCCCCAGCTGTTGGCTGTGTGGCTTAATCTGACAGCTTGGTACGTGGTTTCCCAAGACTAAACCTCTTTGAGCCAATAACATCCACACTGTCCCCTGTCGCTATCGGGACATTATCGCTCTTGCTGACGCTGCCTGGACTTTTGACAGCTGTTGACTTCAGCCATGTGTTCGACCAGGTCGAGCACAACTACCTGGAAGTGGTGCTCCACAATACGGGCTACCTTGATACTACTGTCGACGGCGTAATGCTTCCCCTTTGTGGAGTCACGTCTCGTGTACTGTACAATGGCCGTCTCACTCCTCCCATCTCGATCCATTGATCAGTGCGTCAAGGCTGCCAGATCTCTGCACTCTTGTGTGCTTTCGCCTTGGGACCATTGCTCTGCAGCCTCCGTCAATGCCGTTGTCTCTCGGTGACCATGTATTCAGCTGCACTGCTTATGCAGACGTTCTTGTGATCGTTCTTCGTAGTGGTGCTGAAGTCAGAGGATCACTGGCATGGGTTACCACCTACGGCGAAGCTTCTGGTAGTTGCCTTAATGCCCGCAAATCGAGTGCAATGGTTATAGGTGCTCCTTTGTCTGTAGCTGATACTATCCGATGCTTAGAGCTCGAGTTCACAAGTGATCTGCGGCGGACATTTGCCCTCAACTACTGTCACCTACTTTCTCAATTACAAACTGGGTTCCTAGATCACAGTTTACAGGTACTTGATCTTCTGCAATGGACACAATATGTAAATGTGTATTTGGCGTCATGTATCCCCCCTGTGGCCCAGACACTTCCTATTCAGCCATCCATGGCACGCTGCATGCCAGCAGCATTGGGTTTAATTGTTATCCAGGGCTTGCTGTTCCAGATAAGGTACGAGACCCTCACCCTCCCGTGGTGCAGAGGCGATTTAGGTTGTATGATGTGCCTGGCAGAGCAGTAGCCCTTCTCATTAGTTCTCACACGGCGCTGTGGCACCGTTGTCCTACGTGCCTTACCAGCCTACTACTGGGGGCCGTTGCACCACGCTCTCTGTCAGCACCTATCCGGCTTTTGGAAGTCCCACCGCTTTCTTTTATTTCCGCCACTATTTTTTCCTCGAACTGAGCTACGTCCATACTGTGATACTGCCAGCACACTTGACATTCACGAAGGCGGTCTGTGGTTTCCTTCAGCAGCACAGGTCACCAAATGTGGTTGAGGGGAAGCATCACCACGTCGAGTGGCGTGCCGCTTGGTGATCAGTGTGCGCTCCTTATCTTGACACTGAAGCCCAGTCTGCATGGTACCTTACTGTCAATGGGAAGCAAGTACGCCTTCACGCTTTCACAGGTTTCGTCTTGCATATATCCCATTGCATGTCGCCTGTGATGTTTTAGACAGACGAGCACACTGAACGAGATGGCGCAGTGGATAGCACACTGCACTCGTATTGAGGAGGATGACAGTTCACACCCGTGTCTGGCTATCCTGATTTAGGTTTTCTGTGATTTCCCTGAATGGCAAGATGGTTCCTTTGAAAGGGCATGGCCGTTTTCCTTCCTCATCCTTCCCGAAGCCGATGGGACTGATGACCTCATTGTTTGGTCCCCTCCCTAATATCAACCAACCAATGAGCACCACCTCATGTGCAGATTGGTAAGAGGTGTCTGGTTCCTGGTGCGACAGATGTTGTCCCTAATTTCCCCTAAGAATCCTAATCAGATCACTCCTCACCTGTTCCTCTTTCTGTACGTGAGATACTTCCTGCAGGCAAAGATGAACTCTGTGAAGTGCATTTGTGCACATGGAGCTCACTACTTGTTAGCTTATGGCGAGAAAAGTATAATTGATTTTTGGGAGTTCCTTAATGAACACCATTGTGCAGTTGTCCGCAATCCAAAATACAGATAGTTTTTCTCCAATTTCCTTTGCAGTGTCTTCCTTAACCCACCCCAGAACTGCGGTGTACCTGTCATGAGGAGTTGACCCCTGCCTCTTCCACACTTTGAGCCGATATATTCTCTCGTCATCGATATGTTCTATACATTGATGGTCTCAATGAGGCTGATGTCTTGCTGCACCTTGCTCTTCGCGACGCCATTTCCTACTCTTCTCGGTGGTATTATCAATAGGAAAACAAAACAATGAAAAGGAAAATAAATAAATAAATAAATGATGTTCATTGTGCCTATACTCCACATTCCCTACACTTTCCTTTGTTCCTGGAGGGTGGGACTGGGACACAGTGGCCAGGCCTCAGGTTGCGACCCCTTGTCCACTTTGCTCCCACCCCTTCCTATGTGCGCCAGGAAGGTTATTTTTTTTTTTTTTTTTTTTTAATAAAATAAAGTGGTAATGTGTTCTCCTACCATGCAGCGGACCCAGGTTCGAATCCCAGTCGGGTTGTAGAGCTTCTGCGCTGTGGACTGGGTGTTGTGTTGTCCTCATCATCATTTAATCACCACCGAGACACAGGTCACCCAGTGTGGTGTCACTTCAAATAAGACTTGCAACTCGGTGGCTGAACTTCCCCGGATGAGGCCTCCCTGCCATCAATGCCACATGACCATTTCACGATCATTACTCTGCAGTGTCTGTGTTTTACAGTGTACTGTGCAATGTGTTTTAGACATGCCTGAAGGAACAGACGCTGTTATGATCCACACCTGTAGCTTCAAAATTTATTGGTGACATATGAAAATTTGTGCCAGATCAGGACGCTAGATATTGCAACATTTCGAACATACTATTGGGTACATTTGGATCTTTACCGGCAGCCATTTGATTCTACCTTTCCCTTTCCTGTCTCTCCTGTACCGATTCTTTAATCTGTGAAGGAAGTACAGGTGCGCTGACACTCATTCTTTCTGTCATATCACGTGACAATTGGACTCTCACGACTGCACTCGGTTCGTGATAGTCCAACATAGTATCATCCGAAACTACGCCCCTGTATTGATCTGCCTCTGCACAGTTTTCATCATCAATTCCTTAATGTGAGTGCCTTGAACTTGCCACACTTCCGCGACTTTCATGACGTGACAGTGCGACCGCCATGTCGTACTGTTCATGCAGTTGTTCTGCCTTTGACACACGCCCTGTCCCACTTGTCTACCACCTGGGTTTAACCTGTCCTATGTTCTTCCGTCATTTCCGATCTTTCCAACGCTCTCTGAGCATAGCACTGTTTCCGCGCCTGACTTCGTGTTAACATGCGATCATACGACCTAACATGCCTCCAAAACAACATATATAGTCCTGTACGAATTGCAGTTTACAGTGCACACTTTCTCCCAGTTTAATACGAGAACTTTTTCAACGATGTTTGAACAGAATCCAACACACCAACAATGATGTGACAAAACCTGTGCGACAGCCAAACACAAAAATAAAATTGTTAATTATACCTAGCTACTGACTTTCATTGAATTCAAAACTTTTTTTCCAAATTTAATCTAATTACATAAGAAGTCGCATATTTAATGTTAAATGGCACTGAGGGATCTAACAAAGTTTGTTGTTACTTAATCTCTGAAGTTCCAACAGGATAATGCCCCACCTATTACTTTACTCACTCTCTGACATTTGTTAACATAAACTTACTCTTGGTAACAGTGAAATGTGCTAACAAACTTTTTCAAGTCTAAACTTCAACAAGATAACACACTCTATGCACAAATCATGAAGTGCACCTCTTTCAGTCCTCAAATTGACCACCAATAGTCTCATGTCTCTGCCACACACGTAATCTAATGGTGTCCAATAATAAATTAATGTGATTCTAACAATTTCACTCTGCTCAGAAATATGTGGACAGTCTGAAATTTCACCTGAAAAGGTATCCTAGCACTCTCCCATCAACCATAAACGTATTCTGGCAATTTTCCACTGTGCTCAAAAGTATCTGGACAGTCTGACTTTCCAACCAGAAAGTCCCTGATACTCTCGCTTCAACTACAAATGTATTCAGACAACTTTTCCCGCGCACAAAAATATCCGGACAGTCTGATTTTTCCATCAAAAACGCATCCTGGCAGAGTAATCTCTCAACCAATAATGTATCCTGGCAGGCTAATCTCTCAACCAAAAAGGCATCCTGGCAGGGTCGCCATTATCTAATGTACTCACCCAATCATTATGACCAGTCTTTACTGCTGGCCACACATTGAGATATCTGAAAAAACTAAAGTGCCTGTGAACCTTTCATACAGGCCCTAAAATATTTCAGTGAAAAAGGGGTAGCCTCTACTCTAGAACATACAAACAACTGTTACCTGTACTAAATATTTTTACTACAGGATCACCATAGACATTGGGTTCAAGTGTGTAGTTGGTGATGTTGGGAAATCCTTTATAATTAGGAAGATCTTCACAATGAATTCACAAACTAAATGAAATTAATCGTGATAGACGTGAACACATAACAACCTTTCAAAAGCGTTCCTACGTGAGGAAAGAACCTCTAGCGTAACTTACAATACAATGATCACAAAAGAATTTACCCTCTACAATATTACACTCACAACACTTCGATATGCCCTACTGTCTATGCTATTTTAGCTGGACAATAACGTATATTTACCGATGCCCTTCTCGACTTGTAAGCCTTATGAACACACACGCGATACGTGGCTAGCGTGGACAAGAGGGAATGAGAAGAAAATACAACTCCACTCTCCAATAGAACTGAAGTGCACGCGCAAACTAGTGACTCCCTTACTGAGCGCCAGAGCATATGCGATACTTACCGTGCTTTGTCGGCGGCTGCTGTGCTCGCCAGTGGCGTATGATAACGGCGGCGCGTCGACGCTGTGCGGACCTGTAAACCTCAATACCATTGTGGCCTTGACTATATCAGCAGTCGGAAAGTGCCGTGAGTATTCATGAGGTGAAAAACTTTGTTTTTCCCTAGGTAAACTACTGACAATATCTATTCGCTCTGGCTTAGTGACGTGTGCACCTCTGTCCTCTTTAACTGTTCTGCGGAACGTAACTAAATCAGTAATCTTCACTCTGGAGATGTTACGAGAATTTCGAACCCTGTGAACGCAAGTTTTCATTAAAAAGCTCTTATAGGCCGACAGAACAAAGTTTTCTGTCTACGCACGGCCTTGGTCTGAAGATACTTCTCTTCTTTCTATTCACAGCCTGTATATCTTCTTTTTGTTTCCCTCACTGTACCTTGTGTTCACCCCTATCACAATGCTGATTGTGGTACGACTTGCGTCGTTTCTTGGCCCAATGAAGCTTGAGAAGCGTATTGGGGTGGAAACTATTTTCCTTCTAGCCTACAGCATTCACGTTTCGCTCCTGTACTCTCAGACTTCGCCCATACACGAGCTGTCCACGCGGTACCTCGTGTTCTCAACGCCCTTCATCACGTGATATGTGAGCATTTGTCAAACATAGCAGTGCTTTCCTCTGTGGTTTGTTTTCTGTTTGAAAAAAAGAAAAAAAAACATAGCTACAATGTTTTTCGTGCTTTTCAATGACCTCCTGTTGTGATTCTGAAAGCATTCCTTTTAGAAACTTTCACAGGCATCAGGTGCGGTCTTTCTATGTATGTTCTGTCCAGTTGTCTCTGCCCCGCTGGTAACTGTATATTGTGCGACTCAACATTTTTCATAAATCCGAATTCCATTTATTGGTCCTCTAAGAGTGGCCTCGTGAACCCCTGCTATGCTGAGATATTTCTTTCCGTTCCACGCAGGTGTGAGTCAGAGAAGCTCGCTTAATGGCTTATTCTTAGTTAATGGTGCCTGCCTCCCTGCTGCGAAGTTCGGCTTTTATGGCCTCTCTCGAAATGCGTTTCATGTTCTGCTTCACTCGACGAATGGGAACTCCCTGCATCCACCCCAGTTCAAAGTGGTTGCGATACTACATGACTATTAACACGCAAAGTAGGGAATGCTTGTTAGTATCGAGTTCATGTCGGCTGTGTATGAATGATTACTCTCCATACTATGCAAATTAGTATCACTTTACTTGCAGTAGGGCATGTGTGTTATCAAACTCCTCTGCTTGCTGAGTAGATTTCGCTTCTGTATTTGGAATAGTATATTAAAGGGCAAAGTTATACCTCCACCTTACACTAAGACATCACAGAAGTAACAGATGAACAGGGGGAGTAATAGCATACAAAAACTTTGACTTATTACGGAGCATGCTACTCACATCCAATACTAATGAAGACAGACAAGAGAAATATATGTTCGTAAATATCAAATTCCTTGAAAAAATTTGCCAAATAGTCGTCCTCTGGAGATCTCCAGAAGATAGACTGTTTCAGAACTGACCTTTCAAATCATACAAATAACGCTAGGAACACTATCATAAATATTGTGCCCCTTCTCTATGAAATTCAGGTGTGCAGTTTCTTCTTCAAGTGAAACAGAACTTCAGCTTGCAGCTATCCATAATGAAGCCTATAGTCAGGCCCCCATGCATGTATTTGCCACGAAATATACAATCAAAGAAATTCATATCTGGAATATTAGCTCACAGCATCATTACCGAACTAACTCTGTTACGTAATAAGTATGCTCCCCCAAGGACTGGAAACCTTAAAGGACAACCTGCACCTTGTCAAATGGAAGAGCTAAAACAGTCCATGTAAGTTTGAGACACTGCACATCGGACTCACAAACGACCTCCTATCCTTGAAAATAAAACTGAATACATGCAGAAAGCAAACAGAATCAGTCAAACTGAGAGAAACGATAACTAATGCATGCAACTACTGCTCATAATAACTACTGCTCCCTAGACCTTGAAGCTCTTTCCTGCACAACACAGTAGAAACACTCATTCCCCTCAGAATACAAGTGCTAGAGATCCAATTGCTAATAAGAGTAACTCGGCACATTTCATCTGAGGGGAGAGGGAATGTAGACATCAGGAAAGAACTGAGAGTGAAAAACTTAAATGAGCAGATTAAAGATTATGGAAACAACTGAAAGGATTATGTCAAAAGAATGGAAGACAACGGATTACCAAAACTGGTGATAATTATTCCCAGTGGGCAGAAGATATTTAGAAATCCCGAGGAAAATCAACAATTTCAGCCAAGAGGGTGCAACAGGCAAATACCTACTACATGCAGAGAAAATATTTGGAAATTTGTGGTAAGTTTGAGAGAGGACAAGTTACTCTCTCACCTATTTTTCGAATACAGAAAATTATTAAAGATTTTATTACAACTTGATGCACCTTGAGCGACACTCTAGAAAGTTAATGGCCTGAGCAGACGTTGATGGAGCCTGGTAGGGCGCTAAAAGCATGTTTGGAGTTGAAAGCAATTGGCGGCGAGCCCATCCCTCAGTAAATCTTGCCAGACAGGTCCAAAGCCATACAGGGCAGACAGAGCAGCCCCTTGTTGAGACAGGTCTCCAGCAGAACAACGCCACGATACCTACATTGGCACCAGCCAAAGACTGGGCTGGGGCGACAGACTGCAGGGACGCATCTACACAGTGGGTTTGTAAACCGGGCTTTGTATGCAGAGTCACACATACTAAAAATTTACAGGTTTTTATGTTCAAAAATACTGCTAATAGGCCTGTGACCCACTTCCATCAGCCACCTCAGTTGTATAAGAAACCTTGGCGTCTAAGAAACATATAGGGATAGACTCTTTGTTACACCTCATAGCTAGGACTAACAAGCTACTAGGCAGAGGTAATTTAGATAAAGATCTTTGAGATTGTATCTGTTTGTTTGTTGCCGTGGGAAGTGACATGACATTGGAGAAAAACATCTTCCCCCTCCATGAAAACTTAAAAAAGCCAGTAATTGGTGGTTTCTTTTTTTTTCAGAAATGCAAGTTTCGTAACTCTTGCCCTGGTTTTACATGAGTTTGTGCTTTCGTGTATGAGGGGAGAGTTAGCGCCTCTAGAGCCCGATGATTGGCTCAAGACAGCATGAAGGTGGTGTAGTTTGCACACTTTGTGGGAAAACAGAATTTTTTCTGAGAGGTGCAAGGCACTCGGGTACTGGACTTTGGTCTGGTAAGAAGACTTCTGGTCGATGCTCTGGCATGAGTGGTTGTCACTTGTAAGTAGTTTAGACTGGGGAGCCTGTGGTGAAGTTCTTACTGTACCGCCAGTGTGACTTCAAATGTCTCTGCCTACTCTTTTGCTGAGGGCATGCTTATCCGTTTTTGCTTTACCAGTCTTGACGTTTGGTGTCCTTATGGGCTCTGTCGTATAAGTGAACCAAATTAGTGCTTGGTACGACCAGCAAATGGGTGTGTCACACACTGAAATCTACCGTGATTTCAGGGCTCTGGTAGAGAGTAAATTGCGATCTGTCTGCTTGATCGTTAGAGTGTGAGATTATTTTGCATCTTTTTCATGGCCGCAATCGATTTACAGTTGCCACCTCACGTCTCGCCTCCACCGCACACATCTCGCCAGCTGCAAGTTACATCACCGCATGAAGCAAACAGGGTAATGTACTGCTCCTTCAGCCTTGTCAGGGCCGACAGATCTCTATCGCCACTTGATATCAGCTGCACCTACATAGAGAAAATTCTGTAGATTTGAATAATCATATTCTGCTCAGTGTCAGATCAATTTAGATTGCGTTATCCACGTTTTTAGGGCCAGAGGACTTGACTCACTTCTGCCATCCAGGATCCTTGCCCATTGTGGTCTTAAACCACCTGTTAGTTCTTTACGGTATTCAATCATAACTTGTTTAGCATAATTTATGTCTGCCTTTGTTTTGGAAAAATAAATGTTGTCAGTAAACTAAATTTTTCATACATTCTCAATCTTTTATATAGTCCCCACAAGGTTATCTTTCAAGTTCCTAAGTGACCAAACTGCTGAGGTCATCGGTCCCTAAGCTTATGCGCTACTTAATCTAACTTGAACTAACTTACCCTAAGGACAACACACACACACACACACACACACACACATGCCCGAGGGAGGAGTCGAACATCCGACTGGGGGAGCTGCAGAAACAGTGGTAAGGCACGTCAGACCGTGTGGCCATGCAGGGAGAAGAAGAGATATCATGTTATAAATATTGTGATTTTTTAAGTAACTGTGATTTTAATAAGATTTACAGTTTCATATAAAAGTCTGGTCTGATGTAAGAGGACTCCTAAGGGCATTAATCTGTTTAGGTTAAATGAATAAATAAAAAATTAAACATAATATACAGGTTATCTCAAGATGAATGGTAAATATTCAGGGATATGACAGGAACGATCATTTGAAGCAGAAAACTTCTTATGGACATACACACTCTTCTGAATGATTTCCGAGATAGAACATATTAAATGTACATCGTTATATATATTCTTTATTATTCAGTACATTGTCATTATTTCCAGCATACCACAGTAGAGCAGATAAAGTCGAGACGAATAATTTGATACAGGACATATGGTCTATTAAGTCGAGAAAGTACCTCAAACTGACTTACCTACACCTCAATGCATGCACAAGAATTTCCATATTTTCTTGCTCTCTTCATACAACGTAAGAGTCCTTGAGAAAAAATGAATAGGACCCATTGAAAGGAAATTTAATGTACATGGTGATTATAATTAAAGTTAAACTTTCAAACTTTTGTAGAGATAAAACCACTGGTCAGAATGATGTCAAACTGCAACGGAATATTATAAAATGTAGCAATAGATGGCGCTGTAAGCATCGTAATTTACTAGTGGTCGACTACAAATGACAAATGAATCGTACAAAAATGCCCAAGGTGTACATTTGCTGTTAAATAAACTGTACTACTCAGCGTGCATGGGTGTGCAGGTGCAATACAGTTAGTTACGTAAGTCCATCCACCACGGCAAGCTCATGTCACATCAGATGGGAAAAATCGGTTCTTAATTGTCCTGAGACCAAAAACCTCATAAAAACCATAAATCACATCCGTTGTCAATTGTCCTGAGGCAAAAAGCCGCATAAGAAGCATCAGTCAAAATCAAATCGTAGTATTACTTTCCGTGTGGCTGGCGCAAAACATGTACAATATGCTGTCCACCGTTTTCTGCAAAAAGTTGAAATCGAGAAACAGCATGTTCCACAACTGATCGAAGTGTTTCCGGGGTCAAATTCAGAATGTGTTGCGCAATGCGTGCCTTCAGCGCAGATAAGTTTGCAGTCGGAACACTGAACACAACATCTTTCAGATAGCCCCACAGCCAGAAGTCTCTCAGGTGATTGGGACTGCCAGGCTGTAGGAAAATGGCGGCTAATAATTCTAGAATTTTCTAAATGGCGCTTTAGCAACTGCTTTGCAATGTGCCGAAGTGTGCCATCTTGATTAAAAGTGATCCCATCAAGACATCCACGCCGTTGGAGATCCTGAGTGACGTGGTTGCGCAAAAGACACTTGCAGCGTTTACCAGTGACGGTACAGGTTACAGGACTGGAAGCACCTGTCTCTTCGAAAAAAATATGGCCCTGTGAGAAATGATGCCGTAAGCCCACACAGTGAATTTTTCCGGACGAAGTGCTACTGGTTGACTTGCGTGTGGATTTTTCGTTTCCCATATTCGACAGTTTCTGTCAAATGGAAGTGGGCTTCGTCTGTCCACAAAATCTTCCACTGACAATCATTGTCCTCTTCCAAGCAAGCAAGCAAGACATTCTAAAGCAAAAGTCTCTCTTGCTGGCAGGTCAACAGGAAGCAACTCGTGCGCAGGGGTTGTTTTGAATGGATAGCAAAGAAGGAAGTTTCGTAGGATTTCACGCACCGTGTTCACGGGTATGTCCAATGTTCGGGCAATTCTCCGTGCACTACACGTTTGCACACCACCACTCGCCTCCTCCTGCATTGCTGTGGCCACTGCTTCCACTCAAGTCGAATCAATTCGTTTCCTCTCTCTACCAGGTTGCCCACCAAAATAACCCGTCTTTTCGAATTTCCGAATCATTTTCTCCAGTCTCACGGCAGTCATCAGACCAGTGCCTTTTTCCAAACCCTTCACCGGAGCTTCTGCAGAGCGACGTGTGCACAGTCATCATTCTTGTAATACAGCTTTACAAGCAGAGTTCGGTCCTGCATTGAGACAGTCATGGCGAACATCGCAGGCGCGAAAGGAGGAAAAGCCATGCACCCGTCATGTGTATACCAACTTCAGTGGGTCGCGCACATGACAGGGGTTTTCATTTACGCATTTACGTATTCAGACACATTCAGCGCCATCTATTGACCAATTTTCACACTTTTATTTTTCTTCTGTCATACGTTTTTCCTCTTCTCCTGTAATATTACGTTGCAGTTTGATGTCATTCTGACCAGTGGTGTTATTTCTACATCGTTTTGGAAGTTTAACATTAATTATAATTACCCTGTAGTTTAATTTAGTACTTCGACAAGGTTTCGCTACAGGCTGCAGATTTCGTGTTATTCAAGAGAAACATACAAAAATAACTCTAAACATTTTTCGTCTCAGAAATCATTTGGAATGGGACATATGCCCGTATTTAGTTTTTTGGTTCAAATTATCGTTCCTGTCGTATCTCTGAATATTGACCATTCCTCCTGAGACAACTTATGTACATGGACTATCATGTATATGAAAATAACCGTTACATTTAGGATCCTATCCACCGAGAGTAATTAAAAGGTGCATAAAGCCTACCGACACACCAACAAAAGCAACTGAGGAGCGCCGGAACAAAACCCGATTTATCCACTTTTGCTGTATTTGCGTGTTTGAGCTGTAGAGGGGGGGGGGGGGGGGTAGGGGGGAGATACGGGAGAAATAATACATGCTGCCACAAAATAATTTTCAGCACAACGCGACATAAAGTGTTTTATGCTGTGTTTCTTCTTTTTATAGCTTGTGGGGCCATTTAGAGATCACTGTTTGTTACTTCTGTATTAACAGCAAATGCGAATTTATCGGTTTTTGTTCCGGCGCTCCTGAACTATAAATGCGACAGACCTAGAATAAGACATAATAGTGCACCTAACAAGAACACTCACACAACAAGAAAACAGAAGACCAACAACACAAGAAAATGACGATTAGAACAGATAAAATAAGGATACAACGAATTAAAAGCTAAACTCTGACGGAGATGTGCTCAGTCATGTAAGTGAGTTGCAGGCCGTTTCACTGTGCCAAGAGCACAGACAACGGATTGACGACTCAAGTCGTCATGTCGTCTGCTCTGTGCGATTTCGTCTGCGAGAGCTAGTTGCCTTGATGGGGAGCAGTGAGCTAGTTTGCGATTTACCGTTAAGAATGGTGGGAGAGCAGTGAGCTGGTGAGCTACCTTGCAGTCTGACCCCTGAGAATAGTGGTGAGCAGTGAGCCAGTGAGACAGCATACAGTCCGACCGGTGACGGTGGTGGGGAGGGATGAGCAGGGAGGGGAGTGATGCCTGAATCTGTGCGACACGCTCCGACAACGCTGTGGCCGAAGGTGCAGCTTTTATGATCACTGGCAACACATTATGAGTGCGATGCTAAGTGAAAGGATAAGAAGTAAAAAATCGCTCAAAAGCATGTAAACGTTTATTGAGGTTCTGAAATTTGAGATATTCTTTTGAATTCAAGAACGGAAACATGCTGGAAGTATTTTCTGCATTAATGTATAATTCTTAAGAGCTCTATTTTTCGGGAGCCTCTGTTACTGCGTGGTCAGCGCCGTGGATTGCGAATTGAAGGTTCCCACATTCGATCCCCAGCAAAGTCGAAAATTTTTTTCGACTCACAGACTGGTTGTTGTGTTGTGCTTACTTTCATATCGTCATAATTAGTATTACGATTGAAATGGCTGAATCGATACTGCCCGACAGCAAACGAATTGGAAAAAAAATGGAGCTTTCATTATTTTCTGCTTTCATAGATGAGAAAAGCTTCATTTACTAATAAGGTTTGTAAATCCACATGTACACATGGTCTACAACACATTTTTTGTAGCTTGGGAGACGTTTAGTCGGGCGTTGTGGCCGAGCGGTTCTAGGCGCTTCAGTCTGGCACCGCGCTACCGCTACGGTCGCAGGTTCGTATCCTACCTCGGGCATGGATGTGTGTGATGTCCTTATGTTAGTTAGGTTTAAGTAGTTCTAAGTTCTAAGGCACTGATGTCCTCAGATGTTAAGTCCCATAGTGCTCAGAGCCATTTGAACCATTTGGGAGACGTTTTCGTAAAGATGTGACGTGGGGCGCTACTGCAGAAGCCTAGCACAGAATTTTCTTCCCGTTCATTATAGCAACCAGAAACGCAATTTCAAATCAGATGAACTACCATTCATTTTGTCTGGATCATCCACTATCCACTCTTTAGAAAGATCTGGTTCTTTGAATCAATTCAGGAGCAGAGTGCCCATCTCTAGTGTGGACAGTGTTTTACATGCCTGGCACACCGTAAGTGCCGGTCCGACAGCCTCTGCACAGAGGCTAGGTACGGGGCTTGTTCTGAATGCCCCAGTGCCCAACCAAATCCTCTCATGGTGCTCGACGTCCAACATCTTTAAATAAGAAAATCTTGCAGTCCCATTCAAGGTGCATCCATGATCTAGCAGAGGTCGCACAAATGCCCTCTAAAACCGGAGCAGACAAGTCCTATCCGCTCCCCATGTAATGTGGCGGAGACAGTTTAAAATACTTAGAGCTTTAAGGGACAGTTACTTCAGGTCCTTAAGATGTGACAACCATATCAAATATGAGGCCCAGAATGTCTTTAAAATTAAGAACAAGGCCCTCATCCTCATTTCAGGGAAGTTTAAAATGAAACGGGAACGGTTAAAAAGAATACACTCAGACTTCTAGGCTGAAAACATAAAAACCACTCTTGTGCGCCCATTCATCCAAACGTCGAAGAGTTAGTTACAACTGATGTGTTGTCATTGCAGTGCTCGAAGAAGAGAAAAACACAGAGAAGTCATCCATAAACAAAGAACACTGGACAGACTTTTCACTACAGAAGTATATGTATACATCTACATCTACATCTACATGGTTGCTCTGCAATTCACACTTAAGTGCCTGGTAGAGGGTTCATCGAACCATTTTCATAGTACTTCTCTACCATTCCATTCTCGAATGGCGCGTGGGAAAAAGGAACACCTAAATCTTTCCGTTCGAGCTCTGATTTCTCTTATTTTATTGTGATGATCATTTCTGCCTACGTAGGTGGGTGTCAACAAAATATTTACGCATTCGGAAGAGAAAGTTGGTGATTGAAATTTCGTAAATAGGTCTCGCCGCAAGGAAATCCGCCTTTGTTTCAGTGACTGCCAGCCCAACTCTCGTATCATATCAGTGACACTCTCACCCCTCTTGCGCGATAACACGAAACGAGCCGTCCTTCTTTGCACTTTTTCGATGTCCTCCGTCAATCCTACCTGGTAAGGATCCCATACCACTCAACAATACTCCGGCAGAGGACGGACAAGTGTAATGTAGGCTGTCTCTTTAGTGGATTTGTCGAATCTTCTAAGTGTTCTGCCAACAAAGCGCAGTCTTTTTTTCGCCTTCCTCACAATATTGTCTAAGTGGTCTTTCCAATTTAAGTTGCTCGTAATTGTAATTCCTGGGTATTTAGTCGAATTGACAGCCTTAGATTTGTGCGATTTTTCGTATACCCAAAATTTACCGGATTTCTTTTTGTACCCATATGGATGACCTCGCACTTTTCTTTGTTTAGTGCTAATTGCCACTTTTCGCACCATACATAAATTCTCCCTAGATCATTTTGTAATTGGAATTGATCGTCTGATGATTTTACTAGATGGTAAATTACAGCGTCATCTGCAAGCAATCTAAGGGGGCTGCTCAGATTATCACCTAGATCATTTATATAATTCAGGAACAGCAGAGGGCCTGTGACACTACCTTGCGGAACGCCAGATATCACTTCTACTCGATGATTTACCGTCTATCACTACGAACTGTGACCTCTCTGAGAGGGAATCACGAATCCAGTCACACAACTGAGACAATAGTCCATATGCACGCAATTTGATTAATAGTCGCTCGTGAGGAACGGTATCAAAAGCCTTCTGGAAATCTAGGAATATGGAATCGATCTGAGATCTCTTGTCGACAGCACTCATTACTTCATGGGGATGAAGAGCTAGCTGTGTTGCACAAGAACGATATTTTCTGAATCCGTGTTGATTATGTACCAATAAGTCATTTTCATCAAGGTGATTCATAATGTTCGAGTATAGCATATGCTCCAAAATCCTACTGCAAATTGAGGTCAGTGATATGGGTCTGTAATTCAATGGGTTCCTCCTATTTCCTTTCTTGAATATTGATGTGGCTTGTGCTACTTTCCAATCTTTAGGAACAGACCTTTCGTCAGCGGTTGTATGTAGGAAACAAAAATCAAATAGAAATATGCTTCTAAGCTGCCAATGCTGGTTCAACGCTCGAACGTTGCAGTATGCAGACTCTTAAAGTTTCTGACTGAAAGGGTCTTTCGGTATGAACCTGTCTTGACAAGCTCACATACTGAAGTTTCAGTTGCTATAATATATATTTCGCATGTAACATACAAAAAAGAGAAATGTTAAATCTCAGCGTACAACGCATTAGATAAAGGGAAGACTTTGGGCGTTTCGTTGAGATAGTTTACTGTGATTATAAATATGAAACGAGCGGCAAACTTCCAATAAGTGATTCGACACACAGAAAGTTGGAGGATTGACATTTCAGATTCTTTAGCACATATTTCGCAAGTTACGTAAAAGTGCAATAAATTAAGTACCACTACTAGCGCAGTAGGAGTGGTATGGAATTAAATAGGTAGTCTTGGTACCTCACGTAACAAACAGTTTAATTTTCACTCCATCAAACAGTAACCTGTGACGAGTAGCTCAAAACTTTTCTGTGTAAGTGCTAAGACAGATATTTATTTCCTGAGTTAACGAAGTAAACAGTACATGCAGAACTGAAAGTCTTGTGGTTAGGTTACAAAGCAGAAACTCTAACAACTGAAATTAATCGGAAGCACTTTCATCATGGCGTATTAAAATAATGCGAAAACTTCTTATTACAGTTAATCCTGAGGGTAATAAAAGTTAGAAATTAATGAACTGAATAATTTTTAGTTTGATATGTTTTGATGATGGCAAAATTCTAACGACAAAAGTCCAGAAAGATTCAACAAAGGGCAAGGCAGGCCCCCCAGAGTAATGCAGTTCCCGTTAACGGACCGAATGCAAGGTACTCAGCGCAGCTGACTGAGTGCTTGAGACGGCATGTGTCAACCTTGTCTGCACCACTGAAACAGCTGAAGAGTAGCCTTTGCATTTGTATTCGAATTGGCCAAATGGTTCAAATGGCTCTGAGCACTATGGGACTTAACATCTGAGGTCATCAGTCCCCTAGACTTAGAACTACTTAAACCTAACTAACCTAAGGACATCACACACACCCATGGCCGAGGCACGATTCGAACCTGTGACCGTAACAGCAGCGCGGTTGCAGACTGAAGCGCCTAGAACTGCTCGGCCACAACAGCCGGCTTGAATTGACCAGGAAGAAAGAAATTTTAATTATTGTGCGAATACATTTTAGTAGGGAGTATACACGACTGATTTCGTAAGTTGTCTGGGGATGTACAGGGTGCATCTGAAATGGTGACGTGGTTTCATTCCTTTTCATGGACCCACCACTTGCAATGGGCCTCCAATAAGAAAACCGGCGAATTACTTGAAAAAAAGAAAATCCTGCATGTATTCTGCAAATACATTTACATTCAGTACGCCTTGTAGCAATATCTATCCTCTATCCTTTACTGAAAATCTAACAACATTAAACTCAATTTATCCGATACAAACTTTCTGATAAAGGCAACCACAGCTCAGAGACATAGTGAACAACAACGAAAAACACTCAGCATTCAATAAGCATTGAAATTATTATAAAAATTATAGCAATTAAAAAAGTCAAGAATGATGAGGTGTTTCAAAATGCCACATAGCTGTATGAAGGTACTTCATTCGCAACAACCGATTTCACGTCAGAACTGACGCACCTTCAGGTTTATAATAGTTCTGCTTTCATATTGTTGACCGACAATTACGGGGTCCCAGCAATCGGGAAGTTATACGCGTTAAGATTCAAACTACATTGGTGGGTTGTTATAATAAAATTGAGTACGTCTAAAACATACTTGTGAAAATATACAAAGCATGACTACTGAATGAGCCAGGCCGGATAACACCCAATGCGATATATTACAGGATGCGGTAGACACCAGCTGTAGAAAAGCAGTGTAAGTAAACCTTAAGATCCTGTGTGGCATGCGTACTTTTGCCTTATCCCTAACCGGTCGACACTGTAAGCAGCCGCTTGAGGCTACCAATACGCTGGAAGGGAGAAGGCCTTCTGAGATGCCGTAAATAAGAGAATTGTCGGAAATGAATACAGAAAACGTTTACATAGATTAATGAAGGCTTGGCTCCTGTTAGTCGTCGAGAATATGTAAAAAATTTTGCAAAAACAATAACTGACAGGATTATTCCCAATTAACAGCCCATATTCTATAGTTCAGTAAACATTTTACATGCGTTATTTCAGTTTCACGTTATGAGCTAACAATTCGCTTGGGAATAAAAAAAAAGGTAATTTATCGCGATTATACACTAGCGTGACAAAGGTCATACGATACCTCCCAATATCGTGTCGGACCTCCTTTTGGCCGGCATACTGCGATAACTCGTGGTATGGACTCAACAGGTGGTTGGAAGTCCTCTGCAGACATACTGAGCAATGCTGCCTCTATAGCCGTCCATAATTGTGCAGTGCAACATTTTGTGCACGAACAGATCTTTCTATTATGTCTCATAAATGTTCGATGGATGTTGGGCGATCTGGGTGGCCAAATCATTCGTTAAAGTGGTCCAGAATATTCTTCAACCAATCGCGAACTACTGTGGCTCGCTGGCATGGAGCTTTGTCAATCATAAAAATTTCATCGTTGTTTAGGAGCATGAAGTCCATGAATGGGTGCAAATTGCCTCTAACTAGCCTAACATAACCATTTCCGGTCAAAGATCGGTTCTATGTAAACACAGCCCACACCAATATGGAGCCACCACCAGATGCCCAGTTCATTGTTGACAACTTGGGTCCAAGGCTTCGTTGGATCTGGATTATTGAATTCAGCAATGATGTCCGAAATGGAATGTCCCATGCTTCTAGCTGCAACTACCATTCCCCGTTTAGAGTTAATTGCCGTCGTGCGGCCATAACCACGTCGGAAACCTTTTCACTTGAATCACCTGAGTACAGACGACAGCTCCGACAGTGTACTGTCCTTTTGTTCCTTGCGTATGTGATACTGCCGCCACATGTGTACATGTATATCGCTATCCCCTGACTTGTCATCCCGATTTACTGGGAGCGTTATACGCGTCAAGGGAAGAGACAGCAATGGCCGCTGAGCTGGCGGGTCTGCTGCTCCACACATCGTCGGAATGTCCACATAATATACTTCAAATGGTTTAAATGGCTCTGAGCACTATGGGACTTAACATCTGTGGTCATCAGTCCCCTAGAACTTAGAACTACTTAAACCTAACTAACCTAAGGACATCACACACATCCTTGCCCGAGGCAGGATTCGAACCTGCGACCGTAGCAGTCGCGCGGTTCCGGACTGAGCGCCTAGAACCGCTAGACCACCGCGGCCGGCCATAATATACTTGTGTTGCTGCAAACAAGCCCATGTCCTTGCTCAAGGTGCGTGACCCGTGGCTGTTCGACCCTGCAAAGTCGAGCGAACACTATGTCTGTTCTCTGTTGCTACAGTTGCGTGGTGTTCTTAAGAGTGGATTACAGCCCTACTGAACCCATCGAATCCATATTCGCACGACAGTCGTGGCATTCTGACCAATGCGAGCAGCAACACTGCTATTGTTTACCGGCATATGCTGGTAGACGTTACTCACTGTTACACCATCTTCTCATAAACGAACAATTGTTGTTGTTGTTGTTGTTGTTGTCGTTGTCGCCGTCGCCGTCTTTAGTCCGAAGATTGCTTTCTGGCAGCTCACCACGCAGCTCTCCTTTGCAGGCCTCATCATCTCCGAATAACCACTGCAACCCACATCCTTGTGAATCTGCTTACGTATACATCTCTAGGGCTCCATCTACAGTTTTTACTCCCCACACTTCCCTCCATTGCCAAACTGACAATTTCTTGATGTCTCAGAGTCTGTCCGACAACCGAATCTATTCTGTTGCTCAAGTCTTGTCACAGATTTCTTTTCTCTCAAGTTCGATTCAGTACGATCTCATTAGGTACGTGATATACTCGTCTAATCTTCAGCGTTCTTCTATGGCACTACATTTCAAGCAATCTATCCCCTTCTAATATTTTTCGGGTGTGCAACGGCATACTGTCGACATTCTGACACGATATTTCGGCCCAGAGACGTCCGGGCATCTCCAGGTGAGTAGATAAGTGCTGAAGAGACCAAGTGCATGCGCATACGCCGAAAGACAGCACATTTCGAATGCGCGACGTCCGGCATAAATACTGTGAATACACCTAGGCTCTTCAGTAGTTATCTACTTGCCCGAAGATGGCCGGACCTCTCTGGGGCGAAATATCGTGGCAGAATATCGACGGGATCCGGTTGCACACACGAAAATTATTAGAAGGAGAAATACGCAGCGAAAATTTCAGAAGTTACAATCTATCCTCTTCTTGTCTGAACTACTTACCGCTCATGTTTCTTCTCCGTAAAAGGCTACACTTCAGATTAATAACTTTACAAAAGGCTTTTAAACACCTAAACTTGTATTCAGTGTTAACAAATTCCTCTTTTTTCGAAATGCTTTTCTTGTTGTAACTAGTGTGCATTTTATATTCTCTCTGCTTTGTCCATCATCAATTATTTTAAGGCGCAAATAGCAAAACGCATCTACTACTTTAAACAGTTCATTTCTTAATCTAAATCCGTCGACATGGCCTGATATGATTTGAGTACATTTCATTATCTTCGTTTTTTATGCTCATCTTATAATCCGTTCACATCGCATTATCCCTTCCGTTTAACGGCTCTGCTTTCTCTAACATAATTACTATGTCGTCGGTAAACCGCAAAGTTTATATTTCTCACCCCTGAACTCCAGTTCTTTCTCCTAATTTTTCTTTGGTTTCCTTAATTTCTTTTCAAGCGTACACATTGAATAACATATGAGATATGCTACAAGCCTGTGCGACTCCCTTCTCATCCACTTCTTACCTTTCATGTCTTCCGACTGTTACAATTGCAGCGTAGTTTCTGTACAAATTGTATAAAATCTTACGCTACATATATTTTATCTCTGCTACCGTCAGAATTTCAAAGAGTCAACATTGTAGAAAGATTTCTCTAGGTGTACCAATACTATAAATTCAGGTCTGACTTTCTTTAACCTGTCTGCTAAGATAGGTCGTAAGGTCAATAACAAACAACCAGAAATGTCATTCCTAAATAACGCGCTGCCTAATCTTTCCTTATAAACAGGATGTAGATGGCATAACTCTTACGTACTTTGCGCTGAAGTTGTAATCATTAGTCTGTCCTGGCATGTAGTACTATTAACGCTGAAACGCAACTAGGTCCTTACACGTCCTTGACAGTGATTTCAAACTCATTCCGTATGTCTACATTTCCAGGATGTTTTTCAAACTGTACCATACAAGCAGGTTTGTAGTGAAATTGCTTGATTATTGAATGTCGTCTAAGTTATTTGGCTAGATTTGTGATTTCCTGTCAGAGGTCACAGTTCGTAGTAATTGGCGGAAAGATATCGAGTAAAACAGAAGCGATTTCTGGAGTTCCCCAAAGTAGTGTTATAGGCCCTCTGCTGTTCCTTTTCTATATAAACGATTTAGGAGACAATCTGAGAAGCTATTTCAGATTGTTTGCAGATGAAATTGTCATTTATCATCTAGCAAAGTCATCAGAAGATCAAAACAAATTGCCGCGTGGAGTGGCCGCGCGGTTAGAGGCGCCAAGTCACTGAGGTTCGAGTCCTCCTCGGGCATGGGTGTGCTTGTTGTTCTTAGCATAAGTTAGTTTAAGTTGGTTTAAGTAGTGTGTAAGTTTAGGGACCGATGACCTAAGCAGTTTGGTCCCTTAGAATTTCATACACATTTGAACATTCAAAACAAACTGCAAAACGATTTAGGAAAGAGATCTGTATGGTGCGAAAATTGGCAGTTGACGCTAAATAATGAAAAATGTGAGGTCATGCATATGAGTGCTAAAAGCGATCCGTTAAATTTGAGTTACAAGATAACTCAGTCAAATCTAAAAGCGAAAATTTCCGGTGTGGCTGAGCGATTCTAGGCGCTTCAGTCTGGCACCGCGCGATCGCTAAGGTCGCAGGTTCGAATCCTGCTTCGGGCACGGAGGTGTGTGATGTCCTTAGGTTAGTTAGGTTTAAGTAGTTCTATAGTTCTAAGTTCTAGGGGACTGATGACCTCAGATGTTAAGTCCCATATTGCTGAGAGCTATTTGAACCATTTGAGCAAAAATTTCAACTAAATACGTAGGAATTAGAATTACGAACACCTTAAATTCGAAGGCGAACCAAATACTGCGATTTAGAAATTGCAACAGATCTGCTTGAGAGGCTGCCTACACTGCGCTTGTCTGTCCTCTTGCAGTCATGCTGCAAGGTGTGGGATCCATACCAGATAGGATTAATGGAGTACATCGAGAAAGTTCAAATAAGAGCAGCACGCTTTGTGTTATCGAGAAATACGGGAGAGAGTGTTACGGACACGATACAGGATTTGGGGTGGACATCAGAGCTCGCTGTTCGAGAGTGGAATAATAGAGAATTATTGTGAAGATTGTTCGATGAACCCTCTGCCAGGCACTTAAGTGTGATTTGCAGATTATCCATGTAGATGTAGCTGTAGATGTGGATGTAGGTGTAGATGAATGTGACGTTTGTAGCATGTTGTCTCTGTGGTGTTGCAATTTTAACTATCGAGCAATGCAGTTTGGAGAGAACCATACCGAGATTTGACCAGCGCTCCTGCCTGAACACGAGACGCGTCTTTATCCAGTGAGGCAGCTGCAGAGTGAAAGGTGACCTCTTGTCTGGAGACAAGGCATCCGACGTGCCTGCCTTGCTGCGTGCTCCAGCGAGCGTCGCAGCGGACACGTGCGTCTGTGCTGTCGGCCGTGACTCACGTCAGGCTCCAGTCGCCCCGTGACTGCACGCGTTGCAGTCCTCGCTGGTCCAGCAGTTGGATGGTATGCGGTGAACGTAACGGTCCCAGGAGCCCAGGAGAGTTTGCTTCAGGGCTTAGCTTGAGCTGATGGAACCAAATCTCAGAGACGTGTAAAAAAGAGAAAAGTGGGCAGTTGCGATACATTAGAAGATTGGTTGCACAAAATTACAGACCAATATAATGGATGTCTCTCTGTTATAGGAACCCAGAGCATATACTAAGCTCAAATATCATGACCTTCCCGAAGGAAAACAAGCTAGTGTCAGAGAACTACTCAACTGAAACAGAACTTAATTTATTCGTACGTGACAGCTCGCAAAATGTAGACGCAGGTGAGCTGCTAGACTCCTTCTTTCTAGGTTTCCAGAAGACGTTTGACCACCGTACCACGTCGTCGACTGCTAATCATGGTACCATTATAAGGAGTATCGTGGCAAATACACACATCAAAAAAAATTTATGCCTCACCTCGGTTCCGAGAGTTCCGGAACATGTATAGAAAATTGGAATGGAGATCAACATAAACATCATTTCCGCCCTTGTCATTGCTCATGAATACCACAAATTGCATGTTGTACCACCATACAGCGATACCTTCAGAGGTGGTGGTGCAGATTTCTGTACACGCAGGTACCTCTAGTAGTCAGTAGCACGTCTTCTTGCATTGATGCATGCCCGTATTCGTCGTGCCTTACCATCCATAACTTCATCAAGGCGCTGTTAGTCCATATTGTCCCACTCTTCAACGGCGATTCGGTGTAGATCCCTCAGAGTGGTTGGCGGGACACGTCGTCCATAAACAGCCTTTTGCGATACAACTAGGCATGTTCGAAGGGGTTCGTGTCTGGAGAACGTGCTGGCCACTCTAGTCGAGCGATGTCGTTATCCTGAAGGAAGTCATTCACAAGATGTGCACAATGGGGCCGCGAATTGTCGTCCATGAAGCCGAATGCCTCGCCAATATCCTGCCGGTATGCTTGCACTATAGGCCGGAGGATGGCATTCACGTATCGTACAGCCGTTGCGGCGCCTTCCCTGACCACCAGCGGCGTACGTCGGCCCCACATAATGTCACCCCAAAACAGCAGGGAACCTCCACTTTGCTGCACTCGCTGGATATGTATTTCTAAGGCGTTCAGCCTGACCGGGTTGCCTCCAAACACGTCTCCGACGATTGTCTGGTTAAAGGCCTATGCGACACTCTTCGGTGAAGAGAATGTGATGCCAATCCTGAGCGGTCCATTCAACATGTTGTTGGGCCCATCTGTACCGCGCTGTGTGGTATCTTGGTTGCAAAGATGGACCTCGCCATGGACGACGGGAGTGAAGTTGAGCTTCATGCAGCCTATTACGTACATTTGAGTCGTAACACGACGTCCTGTGGCTGCACGGAAAGCATTATTCAACATGGTAGCTTTACTGTCAGGGTTCCTCCGAGCCATAATCCGTAAGTAGCGGCCAACCACTGCAGTAGTAGCCCTTGGTGGCCTGAGCGAGGCATGTCATCGACAGTTTCTGTCTCTCTGTATCTCCTCCATGTCTGAACAACATTTGGTTCACTCCGAGACGGATGCACACTTCCATTGTTCAGAGCCCTTCCTGGCACAAAGTAACAATGCAGACGCGATCGAACCGTGGTATAGACCGCCTAGTCATGGTTGAACTACAGACAACATGTGGCATGTACCTCCTTCCTGGTGGAGTGACTGGAACTGATGGGCTGTCAGACCCCCTCCGTCGAATATGCGCTGCTTATGCATGGTTGTTTACATCTTTGGGCGGGTGTAATGACATCACTGAACGGTCAAAGGGACTGTGTCTGTGATACAATATCCACAGTCAACATCTATCTTCAGGAGTTCTGGGAACCGGGGTGATGCAATACTTTGTTTGATGTGTGTATGAGTTCGTTTGTTAATAAGAAGTGTGCGAGAAAAGTAAGGAGACTGACAAGACTGAGAGTGATTTGGCGACATTGTGTTGTTCTACTTTTATAGAACGGATTGTTCATACCTTTCAGATGCTCAGTCCGAGTTTCAACCTTGTAAAGCAAACACGTGCTTTTTGAGAGCGCCATCAGTCAAATTTTTGTCGTGTGTCAGGAAAATGGAACAGTGGAATTTAGAGCAACGTCAAATTTTGTGTTGAACTTGAGGAATCCGTGAATGTTACATTTGAAATGTTGCAACAGGCCTATGGGGAGTATTCCCTATTAGGAGCACAAAGTTATCTAAGGCACAAATCATTTTTGTAAGGCAGGGAAGACGTTTAAGGTGAACATGGCTCAAACAGACCTTCGACTTAAAAACTCGACGAAAACGTCGAATATCTGCGTGTTTTTTGAGATCAGACCGACATTTAACGATGAGGATGATGGGTGACCTTTTAAACTTAAACCGTACATCAAAATTAGATGGCAGATTTCCACATGCTCTCAACAGAGAAGAAGGACAATCGAAGAAAAGTATGTGTTGATCTCCTTGAAAGGGATGACAATAATCACAAATGTTTCAGCAGTGTGATCACTGGTGATCAATCCTGGATTTTTGAGTATGATCCTGAGATAAAGAGGCCAAGTGAGGAATTGAACATTGACACATCTCCTTGCCCGAGAAAAACTCGAATGAACAAATCATAGATCAAAACAATGCTCATTTGACAGTAGGTGTATGGTGCATAAAGAATTTGTTCCTCACAAACGATCAACTAAGCGTTCTACAAAGATATCATAGAAAGGCTCAGAAACGGCTGAATCTGGCGAGACCGGACATTGTGGACAAGTGGACGCTGCGTCATGAAAGCACCTCATGTCACACGGCCACTTATTGACCTCAAAAGGTATTCCTGTTGCTCCACAGCAATCTGTTTGCTTGATCTGATTCCTTGTGACTTTCTTTCCCGGAATTGAAAAAGTCTTAAAGGACGTCAGTTTGGGTCTCTGGAGAACATTCAAAAGAATGTGACCGACAAGTTAAAGGCCATACAAGTTGAAACCTTTCAGCGCTGCTACCACGACTGGCAACAACGACTCCGCCGGTGTATAGCTGCCGAAGGGAACCATTTTGAAGGGGACAATATTTTCTTTGAAAACAATAAAAACTTTGGTAAATAAAAAAGCCAGTCTCATTACTTTGCTCACACACCTCGTAGAACACAGTACTTCATACTGGACGGCAAATGTGCAATAGAAATGAAATGAAATCCTATGTGATCATAAAAACCGTAATAGGATACTTAATGTTTTCAAACAAGATAAACGATTCATCAGACATGATTAGAAGTGCTGTTACATTGTTCGCTAACGACGCTGTTGCAGTATCTGATTACAAAATTACTTGTAACATCTTGAGCACGACACATGGTACAAGTATTTTGGGATAATAAAAATAATAGTTGATAGGAAATGGGACAACAATGAAAAAAATAAAATTCGGGAACTCGAATGGAAGACAGATTTGTTGGAGGTTTTTGCGAAAGTGAACTGCTTAGGCAAAGAAAATGTTTGTAGCTTGTATTGTTGCACATACTATTTTAGCATATGGTTCAACGTATGTAGTTCTTATCAAGTAGACATGACAACAGACGTCGAAAGAGTATACCGTAACAGGGCAATGTAGCCGATGTGAAAGTGCAACAAGGATGCTGGTTTAATGTAAATAGCAATGCCATTGTTTTGGTGGATTCTTTAGGATAAATTAAGAGTAACTGCAGACATAATGAGAATACAGAAGTCATTTTCGCTCGCTCAATACGAGGATGAACATTTCACGGAGTGCGGTTGTAGCTGTAGCGGCTATAAAGCAAAGTACTGTGAAAGTTGTTTGTGCACTGTATTCGAATATTAAATTTAGTAATTTTCAGTCGTTCATCCAAATATTAGCAGTGTGTTTACGTTTGGCGCCGTGCAGTTGTGGCTGCAGCGGTTCTTAAGTTCTGACAAAATTGTTCGTGCACTGTTATACAGTTATAAAATTTAGTAGTTTTCAACAGTATCTCGTGCTGTTTGTGGCGAAATAATGGTTTAATAATCTTCTGGAAACGTTCTCCCACTGTGTTTCTTAGGGTTGTCTGTGGGCTGAAACCGTTAAGTAAATTTCATACGGTAGTTTTCAGCTGACGTTTCTCATTGCTTATAGCGAAATATTTCAGTAAAATTTTCATTCACAGTTTTAATTTCATTGAGTCTAGCAGTGGGCGCTTGAATTTTTGGTTTTAGCTACGAAATTATGTGAAGTTTTGGTGGTATTGATTGAGATGTGTAGGTTTGTCGTAGATTTATGAGTAGTGGGTTACAGTGTGGGATTTATTCAAAGTATTTTCATTTCGCGGGGGGGGGGGGGGGGGGGGAGGGGGAGGGGGGACAGTGGGTGTTCTAGTGAGATTCTCTCCTTGGAATGTAGAATATGAAGCAGAAATGAGTTGATAGAGGAGCAGGAGTGTAAGATCTGTGCCCTTCGGGTGTAGTTACAAGACGCAAAGGGGGAACTAGATTGGTTGAGGAGAGTGAAGGGTGGTGCCGAATGGGAACTGGCTGTTGGCAGGAAGGCAGTTAGCTAGGAGGAGGAGGTATTCAGACGGTTGTACTTTGCGAATATGCAATAGATTTGACAAACTTTCAGAACTGAATGGAAGGAAGCCTCTTGTAGCTGAAGGTGTAGGAAACATGCAGCAGTCCTCAGCAGTTAGCAAGCCTAACTCGGTTGAAAATTCTAACAGAAAGAAGAAGTTTCTGCTGCTAGGTAGTTCCCACGGTAGAGGTGTGGGCCAGCAGTTGCAGGAAGTGTTGAGGAGTGAGTACCAGGTCACCAGCATTGAGAAGCCTAGTGCAGGGTTTGCTCAGCATAGGGAACTTATGTAGGAATTTTACGAAAGAGGGTCTGGTAGTGATTGTGGGTGAAGCAGGGAACAGTCTCGATAGGGACGGGGAATGTGATGCAGGTGGTGACCTGGTAAAGACAGCTACTAGAACTGGTGGTACTAATGCGCACTTCGTGCAACTGTTTCAGCGTCATGATCAGCCTCATCTTAACGCTGCTGTTAGGCGTGGTAACATGGGTCTGGAGAAGGCATTGATGGCAGAG
The DNA here is from genome assembly GCF_021461385.2 of Schistocerca piceifrons. NCBI lineage: Eukaryota > Metazoa > Arthropoda > Insecta > Orthoptera > Acrididae > Schistocerca > Schistocerca piceifrons. Next base: position 289,835,786 of record NC_060138.1, on the reverse strand, counting down.
GACGTGGCCAACATTGCATTGGTGCCAGCTGAGGTGACAATGTAGTGGGTAGTGATGGGATCACTCATGGAAAAGTTCCTGTAGTAGTTGGTGTTAGAGCTGCTACGTTTTTAGACTGGAAGTCCCTTTAACAAAGGAATAACCTTCAGAGGAGGTCAGGTATCCAAGTAGAGAAAGAATTAACGTATTTCATCAAAATATAGGAGGTATTAGAGATAAAGTTAGTGAACTACTTATAGATGTTGACTCTGAAATTATTGGTATATCAGAGTACCACTTAAATAATTTGGCAATTCAGAGGTTTCTTTTGCTAGGAGACATATTAGCTGGATGTTTTTCAAGGAGTTCTTGCGGTGGGGGGAATGGCCATGTACGTAAAAAGCACTATTCCAGTTGAGTCAATAGACGTATCACGGTAGAGCACTAAACAGATATTTGAATGTTGTGCAGCGGCAGTTGAAATTAGCGAAACTAAACTTCTAATTGTTGTTGTTTATAGGTCCCCTAACTCTGACTTCAGAGCATTTCTGCTCAAGCTAGAGAAGGTTCTTGATTCACATTACAGGAAGTACCAAAAATAGTTATATGTGGTACTTCTATATAAATTTTGTATGTGATGAAGCAAGAAAAAGGATGTTGGTAGATCTTCTAAATTCATATGATCTGATACAGACTGTGTTTTTTATCAACTAGGGTGCAAGGAAGAGTAGCACAGCCATAGACCAAATTTTTAATCATTCTTCATTACTACATGGGTATTCTGTTAACAAAAGTGTGAATGCCTTTCAGACCATGATCCACAAATTTTAACACTAAAAGGCTTTTGAACTCAAACAAATGTAATATATAATTACAAACTATGTAGGAAAGTTAATTCAACAGCAATAGAGAGATTTTAAACATTGTCAAGGAACAAGACTGGCAGGCTGTTTATAATGCCGATAACATAGATCACAAATACAATGTTTTCCTTAACACATTTTTCATGCTCTTTGAGAACTGCCTTCCATTAGAACGTTCCAAACGGGGTACCACCAGTAAAAGGCAGCCCGGGTGGCTGACTAGTGGAACTGGATATCATGTAGAACAATGACTTTCCCAGTAGTGTTACTCATTGTGATAAAATTCTCTTCGCAGATGATAGCAATATTATAGTAACTGAGAAAACAAGATAACTCCTTGCAAAGAAAGCAAATGAAACTTTCAAGGAAGTTTACAATTGGTCAATAAGCAATAAAGTGACATAGAATATAGAGAAAACTAATGCCATGAATTTCAGTTTGAAGAGGGAAAATGAGAACATTAAATTAAATGTAGATGGCACCTCTATAGACTGTATAACAAATGCATAATATCTAGAAATGAGTATTGATTTTCAGTAGGAGTGGTGTGAACACACAAATGTACTTGTAAACAGAATGTCCTCAACATGTTATGCCCTTAGAATCTTATCATCAGTGAGTAACATGCAGTGTCTTTTAGTTACATACTATTCATAAGTACACTCAATTCTTAGCTATGGCATTCTTCTTTGGAGAACAAATGCACAGAATATGAACACAACTTTCAAACTGCAGAAAAGAGCCATAAGAATAATAACCAAAAATAGTAGTCGAGCTCTTTGTAAGGATCTGTTCAAAACGTTGGGAATTTTAACTGCTCTGTGTGAATACGTTTACCAGTCAGTTGTACACATCAAAAATAACATTGGTAATTACTGCACAAACAGCTCTGTACATGACCATGGAACAAGAGCTAGACTCAATTTACATTTACCAAGAAAAAAATAAACATAAAACTCAAAACAGTATTTTCAACCAAGGAATAAAACTGTACAATAAATTATTTAAAGAGCGTAAAGAAATTGCAAAAATACACTTATTGAAAAAGGCAGCAAAATGTACCTTTTATGCAATACATTTTATATATTGAAGGATCACTTAGATAAAATAGAGTAGGGATTTGCTAAAAAAAAGTTATACAAATAAATAATAATAACGATTATAAAACATTCAACTTTCCACATAACACCTTCACACTAAGTTCTTTTCATTCTTTTTTCTACAAGGAAAAATTAAGCTGCTTACTATGTTACATTGTTGAATGCCTTACTTAAAAATATGACTTGATTTTTTTTTGGTTTCATAAACATTTTATTTTATCTGTTATTATTTTTATGTTGTAATTTCATTTACTGACGCGTTCCATGAACATGGAGATTTGGTCCTGAATTTTGGTCCTACGGAACTAGACGTGTAAATAAAATAAATAAAATAAATGTACCATCGTTCTGCTGCTGCGACTGTATACCTCGCGTACAACTAGAGTACGCAAGTCATTTTCACTCGCTCAGTATGAGAATGGAATTGCTAGTGTTGGTACGATGTACTCCCCTCCATGCGTTGTACAGTTGCTTGCGGTTATAAGTGTAAATGTAGCTCAGCATTGCTGCGTACTGAGCAGAAGAAGACAACTCCTCCAAGGAAGGAAGAAAAATGAAGTTAACTTCACGTCAACGGCGAAGGCTTTAGAGACGGAGCCGAAGGTCAGATTGGACAAGGGTGGGAAAGTAATAGACCGTCATCTTTTCTAAAGGAACTTTAGAGGCGTTTACCTTACACCGTTTGGGAAAAACATGTGAAACAAATATGTGGGTCGTCGTACAGGGATCGTGACCCCTGAGTTACCGAATGCGAGACACTTTTGTCTACCAGGAAGGCTTAAATATCAAGATTAAGCAGATCAGAAGACTTTTAGAGCCGGACAAAGATATCTGTGCCTTCAGCCGAATTCACAAAGCAAGCTCAGAATATTCCATAACATTATTAAAACTTTCCTCCTCTACGTTGGTAAAACGTGAGAGGTCACCAAGAAAAATAACCCTCCAACAGCTGTTCAATATGTTATATGCCCATACGTAATTTCATATGAAGACCTATGGGAGATTAGTGAACAGGGACCAATCGACCTAGGAACAGCGAAGAGGAAACTAAGGTGATAGGTGGTAGTTATTTTCAACAAAAGATCCGGAAGCTCTTGACGAAAAGTCGATAATGGTTTGTACTGTAACAGATAGAATAAAACATTTGAGTTAGATAGTTTAATTATTTTTATGTTCCATAAATCAAATTTGTGATTTTGCGCTTCAGTATGCAACATCTCAAGTAATTTGTTTCATCAATGAAACTATAATTATGTCGTACTGTATGACTTCTTTTTATACTACATACAGCATAACGTTTGCTAACTGAAACATTCATCTGAGATTTAAACCAGAATTCAAAATATCCACGGGTATGCTACCGCTCTATAGTGTCCAACGGTCAGCATACCCGTGGATATTTTGATTATCAAATACGCCGGGAGAAACTCAAGAATTAAACCACAATTTCTTCAATTTTTTCTTAAAACTTTTTACACTGTCAGCCCTCTCTGTTCGAAGGACGGTGTTAAAATATATTTTAAAAGTTTAAGGTGGTGCCACTTATATCCATAAGCTACAAGATTAAGATGATGTGAATCACATCCATAAATCGTGAATAAAAGCGCTAAACAATAAATCTACTAAAAACCCTAGCTCTGTTTTTTCAGATGTTGTCTATGCCCTTTGCCGTATACAATCCAGCCAGGTATGTCCTGTTACCAAGTGATTTGACAGTGATGCTTTAGAATTGAGACATAACTGGTTGGGAAGGAAAGCGTCCGAGTCCTTTTCAAAGTAACCATTGCTTCCATTCATCTTAATAAATTTAGAGAAACCATGCATAGCCTAATTCTAGATGGCCGAACAAGGATTTGGTCCTAGGTACTTGCGAATGTGAGTCCATACGAAATGTTCTAGCACAGTTTTAGAAATGAATGACTACAAAATATTTTTAAATACTTGAATTATAGGTTGAGTATTTTTATCTCGAGGAAACGAAATACCTTTTGAACTAGGTACCATATTAAAAAACGAATAACAGAGTTTAATATTTTTAAAAATGCTATCCGGCGATTTCGATTACCACCTCCAGGGGGTGGGGCGGCGACTACTTTGAAATCTAAAACAGGAATATCATGTCTTTATTGTAGATTCGGATTCTACGGGAAATAAAATACACAAGTTTCGTGTGTAACACTTCTGATGTTGCGCGATAGATGGCTCTGCAATCTACAAATAAAGCAGTTGAGTTTCACTACAGTATTGTCTTGAGAAAAATGCAATGGATCACAAACAAAAAACCGCATATATTCAGAAACAGTCGAAGGGCTTGTTTGAAGTATCTCTCTCACCACTCATCTATGCGGTCCTCGTTTGAGATGTGGCCTCTCACCTCTCACCAACGGGTTGCTTGTTTGTAAAAATTATTTTACACTAAGAGCTCAAAAACCGGTGCGGAGTTCCTAGTCTTCCATCGGGTGCCTCCCCAGGTGGAGGATAGGGGAGCGTTCACCAGATATGGCGGACGCCGAGGAAATAAAATAGCCGGGGTGGATCAAAACAAGCCAACTGCTGTCATGCAACTGGGAGTTGGGTCTCCAGAGGCGAAGGGATGAAATAACTGAATAAAAGTACCCGTTCTCCGGCAGAGGTTGGACATAGATTGACACCTGTTACAAAACTTCAACAAAGAAAAGCCAGATAGATAAGGATGACGGATATGTCAGAGACAAGGCTGTGGAGGGGGGCAACCGAACGATGGAGACAAGAAAAGTAAGAAGAGGCAGAAAAAAAATTGTCATCAGTCCTCAGAGTGGTTTGATGCTGCCTGCCACGAATTCCTCTCCCATGCCAACCTCTTAATCTCAGAGTAGCACTTGCAACCTACGTCCTCAATTATATGCGGAATGTATTCCAGACTCTGTCTTCCTCTACAGTTTTGCCATCTGAAGCTCCCTCTAGTACCATGGAAGCCATTCCCCCATGTCTTAACAGGTGCACTATCATCCTGTCCCCTTTTCCTTATGAGTGTTTTCCACATATTCCTTTCCTCTCCGATTCTGCGCAGAGCCTCCTCACCTTATCAGTCCACCTAATTTTCAACATTCGTGTGTAGCACATCTCACATGCTACCGTTTTCTTCTGTTTCGGTTTTCCCACAGTCCATGTTTCACTACCATACAATGTACCATTAGATTTTTCTTGGCAAGCAATGCCCTTTTTGTCATTGTTAGACTGCTTTTGATGTACTCCTTGCTCCGTCCGTCATTGGTTAGTTTGCTACCTAGGTAGCAGACAGAATTCCTTAAATAGGTCTACTTCCTGACCATCAGGCCTGATGTTAAGTTTCTCGCTGTTCTCATCTCTGTTACTTCTCATTACTTTCGGCTTTCTACGATATACTCTCAGTCTGTAATGTATTATATACTCATTAGGTAGTTCATTCCATTCAGCAGATCATGTAATTCTTCTTTACTTTCACTCAGGATAGCAATGTTACCAGCGAATCGTATCATTGATACCCTTTTACCTAGACTTTTAATTCCACTCCTAAACCCTTCTTTTATTTCCATCATTGCTTCTTCAGTGTACAGATTGAACAGTAGCTTATCCCTATTTTTCTCAGAATTTCGAACATCTTGCACCGTTTGACACTGTTGAACGCATTTTCCTGATCGAGAAATACTATCAACGTGTCTTGATTTTTCTGTAGTCTTGCTTCCATTATCACCCGCAATGTCAGAATTGCCTCTCTGGTGCCTTTATCTTTCCTAAAGCCAAACTAATCGTCATCTGGCACCTCCTCAATTTTCTTCTCCATTCTTTTGTATATTATTATACTCAGTAACTTGGATGCATGAGCTGTTAAGCCAATTGTGAGATAATTCTCACACTTGTCAGCTCTTGCAGTCTTCGGAATTGTGTGGATGATATTTTTGCGAAAGAACGTTATCCTTTCGTTGGTTATTCATGCTTTTTCTCGTGGTCACCTCTCCATTGGCAGTCCTCTCTCAGAGATCCGAATGGGGGCCTGTTCCGGAATCTTTTGCCAATGGATATATCATCATGACATTCAGTTATAGGCCACATGTCCTGTGGAGACACGTTACGTGCCTTTAATGCAGTGGTTTCCATTGCCTTCTGCATTCTCATGCCGTTGATCATTGCTGATTCTTCCGCCTTTAGGCGCAGTTTCCCACCCCAAGGACAAGAGAGTGCCCTGAACCTCTATCCGCTCCTCCGCTCTGTTTGAGAAGGCTTTTGGCAGAATTAGGGTGTCTTCTTACGCCGGAAGTCTTTGCCAATGCGTAAACCGGACTTACTTATCGGTACTTGGAATGTCAGATCACTATATCACCCAGGAGCCTTCACAGTGATGCTATACCAAATAATGTTCAAATCTGTGTGAATTCCTAAGGCAGCAAACTGCTGACGTCACCAGTCCCTAGACTTAACACACTACTTAAACTAACTTATGCTAAGAACAACACACGCCCATGCCCGAGGGAGGACTCGAACCTCCAGCGGGAGGGGCCGCGCAATCCGTAACATGGCGCCTCAAACCACGTGGCCACTCCGCGCAGCACCAAATAATGAATCTGAAGCAGAGCATCATGGCATTACAAATAGTAAGAGTGGAAACCTGGAAAAGAAAGAACCAATCATATTTTATAGCTGTAGCAACAACAACCATGAGTTGGGGCAGGATTTGTGGTGCGTCACCAACTGAAGCACTTAGGATTCAGCCCCGTAAACCCAAAACTGTCGACACCTAGGCTAAAACGGAAATTTTTCAATTACGTACTCCAAAGTTAATACCCACGCACCAACTGAAGAATCAGAGAATGAGGAGAAAGAAGTTTTCTACGAATCTCTCGAAAGAGCGTCCTCAAATAATGCCCGTTATTTATCACTATTTAAAGTACTATCGATAAATAAGAGATTAGTGAGATTGTCACTAATTATTGCACACCAAACATCCATATTCCACGAACGCTGATGTTCAACTTTTCATAACCAATATGAGTTTTCCACATTCAAACAATGCATGTTATGTCGTTTAATTGTACCGTGCATATCGTTCTCTCCCTCTCTCTCTCTCTCTCTCTCTCTCTTTCTTTTTTTGATATTACAGTCTTTCGATTTTGATGTAAGATGTGGTCGGGATTGTTTGCAAAAAGGCAAAGTATATTTAAGACACTATTAGCAAAGCGTATATTAAGGAAAGGCAAACCTACGTTTCTAGCATTTGTACACTTTAAGAAAGATTTTGACAATGTTGACTGGAATACTCTCTTTCAAATTCTAAATGTGATTGGGGTCTCCGATAGTTACTACGTTTTACTAGAGGTATTGTCACATCTAGTGCCTAAACCATCGAGATAATCCACTCGGTTCATGCACATATGGCTGACACGGATGGAGAATATGAGAGAACCATCCAGTTATTAATATAAAGTATTTAGGGAAAGCACCCGCACTTTCGAATGCAAGGTTTTTGCGACATCGGGTGTAAGTCATCCCATTATTGCTTGAGGTCTCAGTGCTTCTTTGTAGTTTCTTTTAACCTAAAGGCCAGGAAACAGTGCACAGGACTACTTAGAATAAACTAGCAGCAATTATAAATTCCTTATATAAAGGAACTGCTGAAGTAGAACGAAACCTCCAAGTTCGTTGGAGTTAGCAACCACTCGCACCAGTTCAATTTCCTAACAAGTAATCGGTGTTCCTTCTGATGAATGTGGATCTCTACTGTTTCCATGATATTTAGCTCTCTGTTGTTCAAATGTGTGTGAAATCTTATGAGACATAACTGCTAAGGTCATCAGTCCCTAAGCTTACACACTACTTAACCTAAATTATCTTAAGGACAAACACACACACCCATGCCTGAGGGAGGACTCGAACCTCCGCCGGGACCAGCCGCACTGTCCATGACTGCAGCGCCCTAGACCGCTCGGCTAATCCCGCGCGGCTTAGCTCCCTGTCTTTCTGTTTTACTTCCAGCACTCAGTCTATATGTTTTGTCAACATCGTGGTGTCTGTACGACCGTGCGTTTTTTTATATCCAACTTCAAAGGATTCGTCTGTTTGGCCGATGTAAAAATCAGTGACTGTCAAGTCACCTGTAAACAGTTGTGTGTTTCAGGTTGCTGTGCTGTGTTCAGTTTCGTCTGAATTTTTGGCCTTGTTTACACGTTTGTAAGGTGTCAGGCAAATCCAACACCTTCCATGAAAATCCTGACATGATAAGCAAATCCAGTAGTATGTCACATAGCTCCAAATAAATCGTGACATTAAATTAACCAAAGTAATACGAGTAACGAGTGAGCAAATAGAATACCACAGACTAACACAAGAATGCCTAAATGCATGTCATACCTTCCCACCGTGAGACAGACGCAGTTCCGAGGGGAGAAACGAGAACAGAAGCCGAGAGCAGAACCGTGTTAAGCTAGAAGGCCCTACGATAAGGGACGGACACTCACGTGGCCAGCTAACCGACAGGACCACCCCCCAGCCCATGTTAAAAGATAGAGCCCTCCAGAAGAACAGTATAGATCTTACGATGACACTAAAAGGGCCACGCCAGCTGCAAGTTTTAGCGTGAGACTTTTTCGCATCTCTGTCACGTTGCAAACTTTAAAAACATTGCCCCACCACGAAAAGTATAACGTTTCTCATTGGATAGACAGAATTTTTTTAGGCGGAGCTTAACGTTAAGATTGAGACCCTGATTGGTCAGATGAAAACACAGCCAGATAGTTTTATTTTAAACCAACTTCGGGAAATTTTAGTAAGGAGAAGTTAGGAGAAGAGTTGCTTCCGAGAGGGCGATCTGTAGGGAGCTGTGCTGCCCACTGCCCCCTGCCGAACACCGACAAGGTAATGAACACACGCGATGCCGCATTTTTGAGCACATAAGGCTTCACTCAGAACTGCAGAAGTCTCATCTGTTACATCCCCTTTTTGCGTAATACTAGTGTCAATCGTCAATTGAAGCTCATCGTATTCACATTTGCTACGTAAGTTAAAATCTGAAACGCGATGATTTTTCTGTTATATAATTATTGAGAAGCCACATCAGCCACTGTAATTTACGACAGGTTAGATAAGTAATTAAAGATAATTGAGGGTCACTGTAGACCATTTTGATAGTTTTCTCTTTTGTGAAACATAATTTAAACCTAGGTTATAGATGTGATATGGCATAGGTCATCCTTCGATCCATTGTAGAACTTGGAAACCCATTCAGGGAATATTCGTTCACATTTTTGTTGAATGCAGTTGGTTTTTATCATCCTGTATTAAAACATTTCCTTTTATCAATAGCGCAATTTATAAACAATGTTTTGTGAGTAGAATAAAATTTCCAATGGTAAACTTAACTGCATTTTCGACGTTATTTTACTAGCTAACTAAAAATAGGAAAGCCTTGAACCCCTTCCACTAAATTTAGTTAGTATTAAGATTCTTTTACAGGGAGTGCAGTGGAGCTGACGCTGAAATCATTAAATATTTGGTTATATCATCGCTAGTCTCACTGAACTCTTCTGAACTCTACATGTCATGTGTGGTCTGGCGTCTCCTTGCCAGCAACAGGTCCCAGGTTCAAACTAGTCAATTCCCTAACAAACACGCTCAGAGCGTCGTTGCGCGAAAGTGGTAGGGAGACACGACTTAGAACAAACAGACACCACGCAGGATGTTAGACGTTGATCCGAATGATAAACGCCGGTAAATTCCATTTCTTTCAAAGAATTCAGCTTAATACAGTTGTGTCGTTGGGTGGTCAGCGTTTCTGGCTAGCACATAGAGGAGTCGAGTTCGATCCTCCATAGCGCAAAGAGAGACGGGAGACGGGCTATGCTCAGCCTCTGGAGGACAAATGTTGGGCCAACTGAAGGGTTTAGCAAATGCTCTTGAAGATGGATATTATCATATCAACATTTTGTACTAGTTACACAAACATCAGTGAGTTGTTATTTTTGTATGCTTTCATATTTGTGTATTTATTATTATTATTGTTATTATTGTTCATGTTTTTGCCTTTGAGACGGTGTTTAACTTACTTGTTACATGAATACTTTTTTCTGGTTTCATTCTTTATCTCCTCCCAAAATCTCTTCATTCTTTGGCTGGGTAGCTGTTTCCTTGGCTGTGTCCATACTTTTCGTTTTCTTCTTTACTTCCAGTTTCGTGTTCATAATTTTGTTTCTGAATTTGTCGACCCCATTTATCATTTCCCTATCGATTGGTGGCCGAAGACTTCCGGCATAAGAAGTCAGCCTCATTCTGCCAACGGCCTTGTCAAAGAGGGCGGAGGAGCGTATAGAGGTTCAGGGCACTCTCTTGTCCTAGGGGTGGGAAATTGCCCCTAAAGGCGGAAGAATCACCAATGATCAACGACATGAGGATGCAGAAGGCAATGGAAACCACTGCATTAAAGGCAAGTAACGTATATCCACAGGACATGTGGCCTGCAATTGAAGAAGTGTCATGATGATCTCTAAATTGGCAGAAGATTCCGGAATAGTCCCCCATTCGGATCTCCGGGAGGGGACTGCCAAGGGGGAGGTTACCATGAGAAAAAGATTGAATAATCAACGAAAGGATAACGTTCTACGAGTCGGGGCGTGGAATGTCACAAGCTTGAATGTGGTAGGGAAACTAGAAAATCTGAAATGGGAAGTGCAAAAGCTCAATCTAGATATAGAAGGGGTCAGCGAAGTGAAATGGAAGGAAGACAAGGATTTCTGGTCAGATGAGTATCGGGTAATATCAACAGCAGCAGAAAATGGCATAACAGGTGTAGGATTCGTTATGAATAGGAAGGTAGGGCAGAGGGTGTGTTACTGTGAACAGTTCAGTGACCGGGTTGTTCTCATCAGAATCGACAGAAGACCAACACCGACAACGATGGCTCAAGTATACATGCCGACATCGTAAGCTGAAGATGAACAGATAGAGAAAGTGTATGAGGATATTTAAAGGGTAATGCAGTATGTAAAGGGGGACGAAAATCTAATAGTCATGGGCGACTGGAATGCAGTTGTAGGGGAAGGAGCAGAAGAAAAGGTTACAGGAGAATATGGGCTTGGGACAAGGAATGGAAGAGGAGAAAGACTAATTGAGTTCTGTAACAAGTTTCAGCTAGTAATAGCGAATACCCTGTTCAAGAATCACAAGAGGATGAGGTATACTTGGAAAAGGCCGGGAGATACGGGAAGATTTCAATTAGATTACATCATGGTCAGACAGAGATTCCGAAATCAGATACTGGATTGTAAGGCGTACCCAGGAGTAGATATAGACTCAGATCACAATATAGTAGTGATGAAGAGTAGGCTGAAGTTCAAGACATTATTCAGGAAGAATCAATACGCAAAGAAGTGGGATACGGAAGTACTAACGAATGACGAGATACGTTTGAAGTACAGTAGGCAGTACAGTTGAAGAGGAATGGACATCTCTAAAAAGGGCCATCACAGAAGTTGGGAAGGAAAACATAGGTACAAAGAAGGTACCTGCGAAGAAACCATGGGTAACAGAAGAAATACTTCAGTTGATTCATGAAAGGAGGAAGTACAAACATGTTCGGGGAAAATCAGGAATACAGAAATACAAGTCGCTGAGGAATGAAATAAATAGGAAGTGCAGGGAAGCTAAGACGAAATGGCTGCAGGAAAAATGTGAAGACATCGAAAAAGATATGATTGTCGGAAGGACAGACTCAGCATACAGGAAAGTCAAAACAACCTTTTGTGACATTAAAAGCAACGGTGGTAACATTAAGAGTGCAACGGGAATTCCACTGTTAAATGCAGAGGAGAGAGCAGATAGGTGGAAAGAATATATTGAAAGCCTCTATGAGGGTGAAGATTTATCTGTTGTGATAGAAGAAGAAACAGGGGTCGATTTAGAAGAGATAGGGGATCCAGTATTAGAATCGGAATTTAAAAGAGCTTTGGAGGACTTACGGTCAAATAAGGCAGAAGGGATAGATAACATTCCATCAGAATTTCTAAAATCATTGGGGGAAGTGGCAACAAAACGACTATTCACGTTGGTGTGTAGAATATATGAGTCTGGCGACATACCATCTGACTTTCGGAAAAGCATCATCCACACAATTCCGAAGACGGCAAGAGCTGACATGTGCGAGGATTATCGCACAATCAGCTTAACAGCTCATGCATCGAAGCTGCTTACAAGAATAATATACAGAAGAATGGAAAAGGAAATTGAGAATGCGCTAGGTGACGATCAGTTTGGCTTTAGGAAAAGTAAAGGGACGAGAGAGGCAATTCTGACGTTACGGCTAATAATGGAAGCAAGGATAAAGAAAAATCAAGACACTTTCATAGGGTCTGTCGACCTGGAAAAAGCGTTCGACAATATAAAATGGTGCAAGCTGTTCGAGATTCTGAAAAAAGTAGGGGTAAGCTATAGGGAGAGACGGGTCATATACAATATGTACAACAACCAAGAGGGAATAATAAGAGTGGACGATCAAGAACGAAGTGCTCGTATTAAGAAGGGTGTAAGACAAGACTGTAGCCTTTCGCCCCTACTCTTCAATCTGTACATCGAGGAAGCAATGATGGAAATAAAAGAAAGGTTCAGGAGTGGAATTAAAATACAAGGTGAAAGGATATCAATGATACGATTCCCTGATGACATTGCTATCCTGAGTGAAAGTGAAGAAGAATTAAATGATCTGCTGAACGGAATGAACAGTCTAATGAGTACACAGTATGGTTTGAGAGTAAATCGGAGAAAGACGAAGGTAATGAGAAGTAGTAGAAATGAGAACAGCGAGAAACTTAACATCAGGATTGATGGTCACGAAGTCAATGAAGTTATGGAATTCTGCTACCTAGGCAGTAAAATAACCAATGACGGACGGGGCAAGGAGGACATCAAAAGCAGACTCGCTATGGCAAAAAAGGCATTTCTGGCCAAGAGAAATCTACTAATATCAAATACCGGCCTTAATTTGAGGAAGAAATTTCTGAGGATGTACGTCTGGAGTACAGCATTGTATGGTAGTGAAACATGGACTGTGGGAAAACCGGAACAGAAGAGAATCGAAGCATTTGAGATGTGGTGCTATAGACGAATGTTGAAAATTAGGTTGACTGATAAGGTAAGGAATAAGGAGGTTCTATGCAGAATCGGAGAGGAAAGGAATATGTGGAAAACACTGATAAGGAGAAGGGACAGGATGACAGGACATCTGCTAAGACATGAGGGAATGACTTCCATGGTACTAGAGGGAGCTGTAGAGGGCAAAAACTAAAAAAGAACCGATTCTGCTAGTTTTAGGTCTTATTTTTCTTGAAACCAATTGCTTTTTTTTTTTGTTGTGCTCTTTACTACGTCAAAAATTCTCTTTGCGAGTTTGTTGATGCTCATTCTGTGTATGTGTCCACAGAATATTAGTCGCCGTTTTCTGATCATGTCTGTGAGTCTGTTAGTATAGTTCTTTGGTGGGTCTCTTCGTACATGTGCCATTTCTGTGTGCTGCTAGGAAAGATTTTCTGAAAGTTCTACGTTCTACTTTTTCTGCCTCTGTGAAGCCTGATGCTCCGATTACGGTCGATCCTGATGCGTGGAGTGCTTTTGATAGTACAACTCTGTTCTTGAGCCTGATGCAGGCTTCAGCCGCTGCACGTACTCAGAGTTAAATAAACGCATATGATATTGATTGAACTTGCTAGCTTTTATTCGAACAGGTGATACAAGGACTGTTATATGTGTCATAGAATTCCGAATATAATAATTGTTTAATAAATATGTATGTTAAGGTTTCCCACGCTCTAGCTACTGTCTAGGCCGCTAATTCATCAACTTTCATCCAAGAGTATTGTGTTTATAGTGTACATATTTGTCAACAGTGCAATTGCTTCTAAAAGTGTCACCTACTACTGTAACAGTTTTAGGGCCCTCATGTACTAGACACTGATAGTAAACCATTAACTGATCTGTAGTAAAGAGTATGGTACTTATCAAACTGGTCTGCTAGTAAGCATTAGTGTCACACAAATTATTGCTTTATTCGTGGTAACACATGGTGGTAGTAAATGCCTCATATTGCTACTGTGATCCTGTGAGACTGCACTTTCATTTTGCATCAAGAACACAAAGAAAGTTAAAAGCTTAGATTTCATTTCCGAAATTTTTATTTATTTACTATTTGTCATTAAACATTAACAATGTGATCTATGTCCTCTTTTGTATATGTACAACCTAATGTATACAATTACATAAATAACAAGTATGGTGCAAAAGATATTTTAGACCACTATTGTATATAAAAAAGATACACAGTTGCCTATCATACTGTAAATAACGTATTTAATGTATTCACACACATAATTATGATCTAACTGGAACTAATTTATTGTGTAAGATCATCTTTAGATCACATTTTGAACTCTTCTACTGTATAAAATGCTTTTTCTCCAAGCTATTTCTGTATGGCACTTTCAGACATACTCAGTGACACACTGTGTGCCTGTAGTGGCTACATGTTAAATAGTTTTACCACCATGTACTTGTAACTATCTTGACTTTCTTAAGTCTAGCAACTGTGGCATCAGTCTGCTGTTTTAGGCAAGTGTCATGTTATGAACAGATTGTTATAGTTTGTGACTGATTTGGTTTTATTTTGTATTTACTAGACAGCTTAGTACAAAGAGGGATGTAAGTGTTGGTATTTTTAGTTTTTTGAAATGTGTTCTACAAGACTCATATTTCTGGCCTCCTTCTTTTACCAGATAACATTTTTTCTCTAGGGGAATTCCGTCATTACAAAATGGCATATGTCAAGCGGCCTTGGAAAAAGGCATAGTATGCATTAAGCAATAAAATTTCCACTAACACAAGATCTTAGTTTACCTAACAATTATATGACACATGGTAACTTAGTACAGACATAATTGGTGCGATTCTTCCATATTAATTTTGACTCAAGATAGATCCCAAGTAGTTTAGCTGAAGCACAATCGTTGCAGTCATTTTAATACATAAACTAAATAAGATATGTACAATGTTTTCATGATTAGTATGGAATTCATTACTTATAGCTGTGAGATGATCTCTACTTTACTTCTTTAATGTTCCTAAGTCTTTCCTGGCTGTAACAAAAGTAGTATCATCTGCATAGATGTAGACTTACACAGCATCGTGCTGGCCAAGTCAGTAACATATATTATGAAGAGTATAGGTCCAAACGCAGAACCTTGTGGACACCCTACGTCCGTAGAAAGTTATTTACACTTATTCTGAAATTATTTGCCCGATTTGGAGTGACCCACGTCTTGTTTATCTAGCTGCAGACTGAATGTTGCTGAGGCATGTTGATTTTCTCCTTTTGTACAAGGCAACGCCTGGAAACGAAGTTTACAGTCAGATTGCTTTAACATTTTAGAAAGACGGTAACGGTCAACTAAATCCTGTGAAAACGGTAACATTTGTTTTGCGTATGTTAAACAATAGAAGTATTATACTGGTCTTCTGCACGTCTGTGTGTAGTAACTTAAGACAGAGTGCTATACGTGCCGTTACCGCGACCAGAATGTGATATATGTTCTGTTACAGTGACGGAAACTGTGCTGTAAGTATATTTAGGTAGTGTTATGTAGAAACAGAGGCAGCTCTGGTGTCAGCAGTCTAAACTGACGGCCCAGGTGACTGTGCGGTCCAATGAAGCCTTAAGCGTAACTGTCAGTAGGAAATGGGCCCAATAATATAGTATTTCTTTTTTGTTTTTGACTACGTCCTGAAGAATGATCCTTATGATGTAGTCGTTATTATCTTCTTCTTATAAACTTGCTTTGCCTTCATGTTGATTAACCCTGAAATTTGCGAATGCAGTTAATACCAATTCGTGGTTCCCGCTAACCTGGTATTGGGAGTACAGCGTGTACAACAGGTCATTTTGTACTTATTTTACATGTGAATTATCATTGGATACCTCGTATTTGTAAATAACTAGTGCACAAACCCTAAGTTATGCCTTTCTTTGAATAAAATATGTAGTAGTAAAATTTACGATCGTTTAGTATCAACGTAACAGTTTCCCCCGTGCGGCGTTCTAGCATTAGCATTAGCATTGTGGTAAAAGATGAGAGTTTTGGAAGTAGAAAAAAAATTTGTGCTTTGCTGCTGACGTTGTGTTTTATCAGAGACGGCGAAAGACTTGCAATAGCAGTTGAGTGGAAGAGAGCCAATACGATTAGTACGAACAAAAGTAAAACAAGAGCAAAGGAGGGTAGTCGAATTAAATCAGGCGTTGATAACGAAATTATATTAAGAAACGATACACTAGTTTAAGAAGAATTTTCATAAAATAATATATGGTGGTTGATCTAGAAAGTATATAAAATGTAGACTGACAATAGCAAGCAAAACGTTCCTGAAATTGATAGCTTTGTTTATATGAAATATAAAGCTGTACTAGAATGAAAAATGCTCAAATCATAGCACAAATAGACGAATATGTCCTGGACAGAGTTACGGATGTGGAATAAGGGAACTAGCTTTTCGACTTATCAAAGACATTGAAATCAAAACATTTTGAGATAGTTGCGCTTTTTTTACTTGTAGTGTTAGTATCTATGTGATGTAATATAACGCATCGTGTCAGAGTAACGTGATACACGATGTTATGTCGTATAACATGACACATGCCACCATGTCATACAACACGGCATTTATTTTGTGACGTATGATACAACGTGTCATTAAAGTTTTGGGTGCATACATCCGCACTCAGGAATACTTCCTAATATAGATGCACTCTCACTCTCGTATACTGCCCTGTTGTAGATATATCCCACTCTCTAGAAGCAAATAAATTTGTGTCTATTTGTTCTTACATGCCTCAACATACATGTAACAGGGGGGTTTGGTTCACGCAATAAATCGAGCCCCCAGCGATAAAATCACCCCCTCCACCCAGAAACAAAAAAATCTGTATCAGCGAACCATGCCCCCGAGCCAGGAACAAATCCACTCCCAGGAATTTCATCCTACCAAGAAAAACATTTTTAGATATTACGTGTATGTTCTTCAGCCATATGATATTATATATTGTTTACTATGGCTGGCGAATCTTTTGGATTCAGGATCAGAGACTTCAACCAATAAATTGCAAGTCGCATATATGCCAATATCTTGCCGCTTGAAGCTAGGAGAGCTCACTGCACTGGGGAAGTAGGGATAACACAAAAAAAATGAAATAAATAAAATAAAATAAATAAATAAATAAAAACGCTAATATGTGCAGATATTTTGATTTAAAGTCGATATGCTGGTTCCATTCTTTTTCAGCCCTAACTTTGCCCAGGAAATATTCGTCTTTTTGTGCTATGATAAGAGCATTTGTTATTTCGGTTCTCAATTTTTTTTGTGAGTGATCAGTCTTCTGCCTGGTTTGTTGCAGTCCTCCACGACTACCTCTCTGCCAATCTCTTCATCTCAGAGTAGCATTTGCAGTAAATGTCCTCTAATTATTTGCTGGATGTATTCTAATCTGTCTTCCTTTAATGGTTTTACTCGTCTATAATTTTGACATTAGACCGCCACAGCTTTGTCAATCGATGTAGATTTTTGTTGATTCCGACGCCGACTGATCTGGTATAAGTTTTTTTATTGTCTCTCGAACCATGTTGTTCGAGTGGGATATCGGTAGTCTGACTCCTTTACCATTACGTTCCTGGTATGGTTGAACCTGTCCAGTATAGCCTACTGTGTCCTCAGAGCACAAGCCTCACCATCATGTCAAAGTCGTATGCTCACAGGGGGCATTATGTTCAATTTTTTAATTTTTTGTATCTTTTGTTATTTTGTTTTATATTTTTCATTACAAAATTATTTAATTTTTATTGTTTATTCTTTTCTTTTATAGTTGTTGTTGTTGTTGTTGTCGTCTTCAGTCTTGAGACTGGTTTGATGCAGCTCTCCATGCTACTCTATCCTGTGCAAGCTTCATCTCCCAGTACTTACTGCAACCTACATCCTTCTGAATCTGCTTAGTGTATTCATCTCTTGGTCTCCCTCTACAATTTTTACCCTCCACGCTGCCCTCCAATGCTAAATTTGTGATCGCTTGATGCCTCAGAACATGTCATATCAACCGGTCCCTCCTTTGTGTCAAGTTGTGCCACAAACTCCTCTTCTCCCCAATTCTATTCAATACCTCCTCATTAGTTATGTGATCTACCCATCTAATCTTCAGCATTCTTCTGTAGCGCCATATTTCGAAAGCTTCTATTCTCTTCTTGTCCAAGCTGTTTATCGTCCATGTTTCACTTCCATACATGGCTACACTCCATACAAATACTGTCAGCATAGACTTCCTGACACTAAAATCTATACTCGATGTTAACAAATTTCTCTTCTTCAGAAACGCTTTCCTTGCCATTGCCAGTCTACATTTCATATCCTCCCTAATTCGACCAACATCACTTATTTTGCTCCCCAAATAGCAAAACTCCTTTACTACTTTATGTGTCTCATTTCCTGATCCAATTCCCTCAGCATTACCCGACTTAATTCGACTACATTCCATTATCCTCGTTTTGCTTTTGTTGATGTTCATCTTATATCCTCCTTTCCAAACACTGTCCATTCCGTTCAACTGCTCTTCCAAGTCCTTTGCTGTCTCTGATAGAATTACAAAGTTTTTATTTCTTCTCCATGGATTTTAATACCTACTCCAATTTTTCTTTTGTTTCCTTTACTGCTTTCTCAATATACAGATTGAATAACATCGGGAGAGACTACAACCCTGTCTCACTCCCTTCCCAACCACTGCTTCCCTTTCATGCCCCTCGACTCTTATAACTGCCATCAGGTTCCTGTACAAATTGTAAATAGCCTATCACTCCCTGTATTTTACCCCTGCCACCTTCAGAATTTGAAAGAGAGTATTCCGGTTAACATTGTCAAAAGCTTTCTCTAAGTCTACAAATGCTAGAAACGTAGGTTTGCCTTTCCTTAATCTTTCTTCTAAGATAAGTCGTAAGGTCAGTATTGCCTCACGTGATCCAACATTTCACCGAAATCCAAACTGATCTCCCGCGAGGTCAGCTTCTACCAGTTTTTCCAGCCGTCTGCAAGGAATTCGAGTTAGTACTTTCCAGCTGTGACTTATTAAACTGATAGTTCGGTAATTTTCACATCTGGCAACACCTGCTTTCTTTGGGATTGGAATTATTATATTATTCTTGAAGTGTGAGGGTATTTCGCCAGTCTCATACATCTTGCTCACCAGATGGTAGAGTTTTGTCATGACTGGCTCTCCAAAGGCTGTCAGTAGTTCTAATGGAATGTTGTCTACTCTCGGGGCCTTGTTTCGACTCAGGTCTTTCAGTGCTCTGTCAAACTCTTCACGCAGTATCGTATCTCCCGTTTCGTCTTCATCTACATCCTCTTCCATTTCCATAATATTGTCCTCAAGTACATCGCCCTTGTATAGACCTCCTATATTCTCCTTCCAGCTTTCTGCCTTCCCTTCTTTGCTTAGATCTGGGTTTCCATCTGAGCTCTTGAGATTCATACAAGTGGTTCTCCTTCCTCCAAAGGTCTCTTTAATTTTCCTGTAGGCTGTATTTATCTTACCCCTAGTGAGATAAACCTCTACATCCTTACATTTGTCCTTTTATAGTTACACATATGTTATTCATATATGGATGCGACTATATTTGCAACATACAAAAAACAACCATAAATACTTAATATGGTGCACAAAACAACAACATAAGTACGGTATCGAACGAAATATCAAATATCGTGTGAAATTTATGATAATGATGTATGTAAATAGTTTATATTACGTAGATAAATTTACGATACGACACTATTACATACATAAACTTCCTTAAAAGCTTACTACGTCGTAAACTGAACGATTTGCACCACAAATAATAAACTAATGAACTATTGAAACATATACACCTTGTTTACTATCGCTTATCTTAAAATTCTTGTCATTGTTTATTTAAAGTATGCAATAACAAACACTAAAAACTAAGAAACCGCACAAGAATATCTCACGTGAATAATTTTGGTACGAAAAATTTCTACAGCCAGTCCGTCTTAAGTATGAGTATGAGTGGATGAAGGGAGCCGAAGAATTGCGAAACAATGGTTGTTCGACAAACTAACATTAACTTTTCAATCCTGTAAGGACTTTAATGAACTTAAGTTTGTTTTATCCCAAAATAAATTTTCTGGACGATAGCGAAGTAGTTTATGAAAAAAAAAAAAACCGCAGTAGAACGTTTTATGTTAGATATAAGGTGACTTTTCTGATAATTTTTGTAGGAATTTTCTGGTTGGTTTACTTTTCTACATGGTCGTCGACAAAGCTTTAAATGCTCATTAAAATAGATATCATTTTCTACAGGGCTGGGAATAATTCTGGTTTGATACGCACCTGCATTATTTTGCACGTTCAAAGGTTTAAAGGTTTTTCGATGCTTTTGAATCATTGGTCAATAAATTCCGTAACTTATAAATAACGAAACATCATAATAATCAATTTTTTAATTATATCCTAATGGAGTGTTTAAAATGCAACGAATTTGTACGAAACACAGTATTATGCGCAAACAAGTGATTTCTTGTACGTAAAACCAAACGATTAAAGATTTTTGCAAACGCTTCTTACAATTGGCGAACAATATATTTTTATAAACATCTGTACCACTTTAAGCTGTTTCAACACGTGCGATTTTCCTAAAACCGAATTTTACCAGTATTTTGGATGCAACTTTAGAACGCTACATCTTGACAACGGATAAGGCTTTCGCAAAACAACAGAACGACCATTAATAACCTTCTTACAATATTCGAATCGATTCGAACAACACAGAAGTGATGCGCAAAAAAAACTCACATATAACGTTTTTGCACGTAAAATCAGAATGATGCTAGATTCTTGAAAGCGAGTGTTCAATATTATCGTAAGAACGCATTTTTCACTTTAAACCGTTTGCCCGCCTCAGTTCAAGTAAGAACGAATTTAGCTTGACTTCAAACGACCGAATAAAGATTATAGAAGAAAAAGATTTCGTTTTGACTGTATCTACTTGTCTACCTTCGTGTATAAAGTTTTAACCGATTCACCAAGTTTAAAGTGTAGAACAGGCGCGCTAATAAAACGGTTAAACGTGATCTTAGACCAACCAGTGTACCAAATTTGAACCATCAGTCTCGCTCCAGTTCGGAGTTATTAAAGGGTGACTTTTTTCCACGTAAAATGCGAAGCAGTGAGACTAATTTTGCACGTACAAATCTAACGGTGGACATACAAATGGTGCCATTAGTTGAACATTAATCTCAGATTAGTTAAAATCTTTTACAAAAGGAATTAATCGATTAGCATAATTTTCCTGTACACCAGCTCTGGTTCGTCGCTCAAAGATTGCTTCATATACCGTAACGTAGCTACGTTAAGACAGATGTTCGGATGGATATGCAGATCGCCACTGGTCCGGGCTAAACCAAGAACTTCTTTCCGCATGTTCCTAACTCAAATGGGATTCGAGCACCAAGACTCTCTCCCAAGTCCCAAACCGCGAATCTGCGCGTGGCCTTTTCATACATGTTTGTTACAGCGTAGAAGCCCTGTAACTTTTAGGAAGTCCTTTCTGTAGGTACTTGTCTGTTGAAACTTGAACAATAAACAGTTGAAACAAAAAGAACTGAAACTTTGCAATGTGATGTGGGTCATCCACGATCCTACGCTCACAACTAACTGAAAATGGCTTTGGTATCTGAAGCCAATTGAGGTTTCAAAACGTATAATAAAACTGCAACTGCTGCCGTTATGTATTTCCAGTCGGTTAACAACAACGCATACCCTGAACCGTCATGTTAAACACACTGGACAACAAATCGTGTGCCTCGCAGGTCAAAGCGAGGCTGGAAATTCTTATTTAGAATGTTTCAATATTGTATAAGCGGTAAATGATTAGTCCGGGTCGGCCAGTAAACGCTTCTGTATAAACCTGCCCTGCACGACGTTCGCCGCAAACGCTGGCTGCATTCAGCGCTCGGGCGATGGAGGTGGTTTTGCGCAAAGTGCCTAGCAGGGATTCTCATTTGACTTGACGAAGCATCTTCTTAATACCTGCGAGCTGATAGAACCTACCGGAACAAATCTAGTAGCACGCCTATGAATTAGGTCGATGTCGTCCTTTAATCTGCCTTTGAGTACATCCTAAACACTAGAACAGTACTCAAGAACGTGTCGCGCTGGCGTTCTACACGCCGTCTTCTTTATGGATGAGGTACACTGTCCCAAAACTCTCCCAATAATACGAAGTCGAGCATAAGCCTTCGCTACTACCAGTCTGACGTGTTCATTCCATTTCATATCGCTTTGAAACATTACGCCTGGATATTTAATCGATGTATTTTTGTCAAGCAGCAGCCTACTAATGTTGTATTGGAACGTTACAGAAGTTTTTTCCATACTCATCCAGTTTAGCTCACATTTTTCTACGTTTAGAGCAAGCTGCCATTCCCCACACCAACTATAAATTCTGTCTAAGTCATCTTGTATCCTCCTACGGTCATTCACCAACGACACATTCCTGTACACCACGTCATCAGCAAACAACTGCAGACTGCTGCCCACCCAGTCCGTCAGTTCATTTATGTATATAGAGAAAAAGAGTGGTCCTATGGTCATACATCAGACTCAGCTGCCGCTTTAGTTTATTGTGTGGTATTTTGTCTATGAAATCGAACGTGTTACAGCTATTATTTTCTAATGTAATCATACAATTCGACTAAGAACACGTTTTATGTACCTGTACGGCCTGTACCTTAAAAGATACTCTACGACAGAAGGAATGCATTCGTGAGATGTGGCCCCAGCTTGTTTCACACTAGTGCCTATGTATGTATGTAAGTTGTTACCTTTATACATTTATTTCTGTCACCGCAATTGTGATTGTAAAAAGCTTAAGTTGCTATTAGAAGCAACATAACACACTATATGCTTTGACTGTCACATTTACTGATCGTAGCATACAATTCACAGCATTCATATTCGCAAAATACTACACACTATCGAAATGTACAAGACCTCTGTAACCATCTTTGGCTCTACCAGTATACAGTGATCAGCTCTGCAGTCGGCAATATGTGATATGTATCCGTTCACAGCGTTAACGTCTGTTGCTGATGCATCATGAAAGAGCGCTCTGCCTAGCACAGTTTATATATTGATGATGTAATCTACATTAGGATGTGACAAAAGATAAGTCTGTATAAACGTGAGGCATTTGTGTTTTTATGATACGATATGTTCATAATGGGTTTTATAAGTTATGTCATACGTTTATCTTCACTGACTAATTCATGGTTTTATTATCTGATCTATGATTTTATATTTGCCTAAAATGTTGCTGTAAATGCTTTTCAGTTAGTATGTGACGTTTTATTACGTGGTGTTATCGTTAACGTAAAATCGGTAAGCGGGTCGAAGGCTTACATCCAGTCACTCACTGATCAGTCTGGCCTGGCAACGGAAGACAGCAAAACGAAAGCTGAAATTTTAAATTTAGCATTTGAGAAATCTTTCACGCAGGAGGATCGTACAAACACACCGCCGTTTGAGTCTTGTACAGATTCCCGTATGGAGGACATAGTGATAGACATCCCTGGGGTTGTGAAGCAGCTGAATGGGTTGAAAATAAATAAATCGCCAGGTGCTGATGGGATTCCAATCCGGTTTTACAGAGAGTACTCTACTGCATTGGCTCCTTACTAAGCTTACATTTATCGCGAATCTCTTGCCCAACGTAAAGTCCCGAGTGTCTGGAAAAACAAGGGTAGAAGGACGGATCCTCAAAATTACAGACCAATATCCTTAACATCGGTTTGTTGTAGGACTATCGAACATATTCTTATTTCGAATATAATGAATTTCCTTGAGAAGTTGCTGTCCATGCATCAGCACGGCTTTAGAACGCATCGCTCCTGCGAAACGCAACTCGCCATTTTTTCACATGATATCTTGCGAACCATGGATGAAGGGTGTCAGACGGATGTCATATTCTTTGACTTCCGGAAAGCGTTTGACTCGGTGCCCCACTGCAGATTCCTAACTAAGGTACGAGCAAATGGGATTGGTTCCCAAGTATGTGAGTGGCTCGAAGACTTCTTAAGTAATAGAACCCAGTACGTTGTCCTCGATGGTGAGTGTTCATTGGAAGTGAGGGTATCATCTGGAGAGCCCCAGGGAAGTGTGGTAGGTCCGCTGTTGTTTCCTGTCTACATAAATGATCTTTTGGATAGGGTGGATAGCAATGTGCGGCTGTTTGCTGACAATGCTGTGGTGTACGGGAAGGTGTCGTCGTTGAGTGACTGTAGGAGGATACAAGATGACTTGGACAGGATTTGTGATTGGTGTAAAGAATGGCAGCTAACTCTAAATATAGATAAATGTAAATTAATGCAGATGAATAGGAAAAAGAATCTTGTAATGTTTGAATACTCCATTAGTAGTGTAGCGCTTGACACAGTCACGTCGATTAAATATTTGGGAGTAACATTGCAGAGCGATATGAAGTGGGACAAGCATGTAATGGCAGTTGTGGGGAAGCGGATAGTCGTCTTCGGTTCATATAGATAAATGTAAATTAATGCAGATGAATAGGAAAAAGAATCCTGTAATGTTTGAATACTCCATTAGTAGTGCAGCGCTTGACACAGTCACGTCGATTAAATATTTGGGAGTAACATTGCAGAGCGATATGAAGTGGGACAAGCATGTAATGGCAGTTGTGGGGAAGACGGATAGTCGTCTTCGGTTCATTGGTAGAATTTTGGGAAGAAGTGGTTCATCTCTAAAGGAGACCGCTTATAAAACACTAATACGACCTATTCTTGAGTACTGCTCGAGCGTTTAGGATCCCCATCAGGTCGGATTGAGAGAGGACATAGAAGCAATTCAGAGGCGGGCTGCTAGAATTGTTACTGGTAGGTTTGATCATCACGCGAGTGTTACGGAAATGCCTCAGGAACTCGGGTGGTAGTCTCTAGAGGAAAGGAGGCGTTTTTTTCGTGAATCGCTACTGAGGAAATTTAGAGAACCAGTATTTGAGGCTGACTGCAGTACAATTTTACTGCCACCAACTTACATTTCGCGGAAAGACCACAAAGATAAGATAAGAGACATAGGGCGCGTACAGAGGCATATAGGCAGTCATTTTTCCCTCGTTCTGTTTGGGAGTGGAACAGGGAGAGAAGATGTTAGTTGTGGTACGAGGTACCCTCCGACACGCACCGTATGGTGGTGCGGAATATGTATGTAGATGTAGATTACTTATCAGGTTCGTAAATATTTAATCTTGTAACGTATTATTTCAATTTGGTATAAAGGGACCTGATGACGTTCAGTCGACTGGAAATGACTGTCTAAGCAAACATTTTATCAGTAGCTCAAGGCGATATTCATAAAATTTTTGAAATTGTCATTACAATACGACTGACTAGTTTCCCACCCACCTGATGACGTTCAGTCGACTGGAAATGACTGTCTAAGCAAACATTTTATCAGTAGCTCAAGGCGATATTCATAAAATTTTTGAAATTGTCATTACAGTACGACTGACTAGTTTCCCACCCACCTATGTGCATGCTCGGATGTTTGACTGACTCTTCTTTATTCATCGTTGCTGTCTCGTAATATTCTCAAAATTTTTGTGACGTCACGAGAAATCTTATGAATTTTTGTAGGTCCATAGGCCAATAGCACGGATCTTGAGCGTTCATGGGAAGTTCTCCCGAGTGCCACACAATGTTCGATTTTGTAAGGTACTGGCTCAGTCACTTGAAATGTTGACCTCAGAGACAGTCTCGAAGAAAGAGCTGCTTGTCGTCGTCTCATTGGCTCAGCAGTCTCTCACGCCACATCTAATGCACGTAAATTCTCTTTATAGATTGAAAGCAAAATAGAATTATTCTTATAAGCTTCGAAGAGACACGTTCCGTGTACATTTTATCTCCCAAGCCACCTAACTCTTTTTGGTGGCAGTTGCATCGCGTAACAATGTTACTTCTCAGGAATTGAGAGGACTTATCCCAAAAACCCTTATAAAGTGTCTTAATCAGCGTTTTTGTTCCGCGAGGCAAGTGACTATGTGGGGTGAAGAATTGTGCCCCGTACATTATCTTAACGAAAATTGCGCCCATTGAAATTTGCGACAGAAGTGGTAGAGATAATCTAAGCTCCCCTGTGCGAACCTCGAAGCTGAACCTGCAGGTAAAAGAACCGAAAGCTCTTACGTGGTTTACAGTTGGAAAGGACTGGATATGCTCCAGCTATAACATTACTGCCGAAATTTTTTACATCGAAAGTGATCAAAGTTGATTATTTTCTGTCGGACTCCATTTCAATTTTTTTACATATGACCAGATCTTCAATGAAAAACATAAGCACCGAATTACAAACATCGAGGTAAAAAGTTGTTTCTCTTCCTCTTGGTAAATTTATTTCATTATAAATATGAACTAAAACATTATCCACACAAGTGCATCAGCACATGATACACGTAATACACCTAAGTTGCTTTGTCATAACAACTAAAAGACCTGAAGTATGCACTTATATATGTGACAGAAACTGTAGATAGCTGCTCCTTCCATTCCTAGCGCTACATGCGCGCGCCCTCTACATGTTGCTTCAAAATATGAAAACAATTCTCTTTATAATTATAGTTCTGCATATCGTTGTCAATATTGCCAAGTGGAGTATATCCGAGCATTGTAAGATTGTTTATTGAGTAAGAATATTCTTTAAAAGGACGCGGTTTTCATTTACATCTTTATAGATACTCCGTAAGCCCCCGTACGTTGCGTGGCGGAGGCTATCTTGTATCGCTGCTAGTCATTTTCTTTTCTGTTCCACTCGCAAACAGAGCGAGGGAAAAACGACTGTCTGTATGCCTCCCTATGAGCCCTAATTTCTCGTATCTTATCTTCGTGGTACTTACGCTCAATGTATGCTGTCGGCAACAGAATTGTTCTGCAGTCAGCTTCGTATGCCGGTTCTCTAAATTTTCTCAATAGTGTTTCTCGAAAGGAACGTCGTCTTTCCCCTAGGGATTCCCATTTGAGTTTCCGAAGCATCTCCATATCATTTACGTGTTGTTCGAACCCACCGGTAACAAATCCAGCAGACCGCCTCTGGATTGCTTCGACGTCTCCCTTCAGCCCGACCCTGTATGGACCCCAAACACTCGAACAATTCTCAAGATACTATATGGGGTCTCCTATAAGGTGAACCACTCTTTCATAAAGTTCTCACCATAAACAGAAATCGAGCATTAGCCTTTCCTACCGCAGTTCTCACATTCTCGTTCCATTTCATATCAAAAAAATGGTTCAAATGGCTCTGAGCACTATGCGACTTAACTTCTAAGGTCATCAGTCGCCTAGAACTTAGAACTAATTAAACCTCACTAACCTAAGGACATCACACACATCCACGCCCGAGGCAGGATTCGAACCTGCGACCGTAGCGGTCGCTCGGTTCCAGACTGTAGCGCCTAGAACCGCACGGCTACTCCGGCCGGCCATTTCATATCATTTTGCAAAGTTATTCCCAGATATTAAAACGACATTAGTAATACTGTATCCGAACATTACAGGCTTGTCCTTCCTACTCATTCACATTAACTTACATTTTTCCTCGTTTAGAGCTATCTGCCATTCATCACACTAACTGGAAATTTGGTCTAAGTCGTCTTGTATATTCCTCCAGTCATACAGCTTCGACACCTTGCCGTACACTGTAGCTGCAGATTCCTGCCCACCCTGTCCGCCAAATCATTTATCTATGCAGAGAACAAAACCGTTCCTATCACACTTCCCTGGCGCACTACTCACGATACCCTTGTCTCTGATGAACACTCGCCGTCCAGGACAACATACTGGGTTCTATTATTTAAGAAGTCGGTTAAAGCGCTTAGTCCGGAACCGCGCGACTGCTACGGTCGCAGGTTCGAATCCTGCCTCGGGCATGGATGTGTGTGATGTCCTTAGGTTAATTAGGTTTAAGTAGTTCTAAGTTCTAGCGGACTGATGACCACAGAAGTTAAGTCCCATAGTGCTCAGAGCCATTTAAGAAGTCTTCGAGCCATTCACATGTCTTCGAATTTATTCCGTATACTCGTACCTTCGTTAATAGCGTGAAATGGGACACAGTGTCAAGTGCTTTCCGGAAATTAGAAATATGGAATCTTCATGCCGCCCTTTATCCACTGTTCGCAGTACATCACGTGAGAGAAGGGCAAGCTGAGTTTCGCACGAGCGACGCTTTGTAAAACCATGCTGATTCGTGGAAACAAGTTTCTCAGTGTCGATAAAGTTTGTTATATTCGAACTGACAATATTTTCAAGGATTCTGCAGCAAACAGAAATTAGGGATTTCGCGGGTCAGTTCTTTTACCCTTCTTATGTACTGGTGTCACCTGCGCTTTTTTCCAGTCGCTTGGGACTTCGTGCTGCGCGAGATATTCAGGAAACATGCAGGCCAGATAAGTTTCCAGTGCGCTATAGTACTCTTGGTTAAACCGAACTGGGATTCCATCCGGACCTGGGGATTTATTTGTTTTCAAATTTTTCACTTGTTTCTGTACACTACGGATGCTTATAACTATGTCGTCCATACGAGAGTCCGTCCAGTGGCCAAATGACGGGTATGTTTGCACGATTCTCCTGTGTGAACTATTCCTTTTACGTGAATTTTAAAACTTCGGCTTTCGTTTTGCTATTTTCAACTGCCACACCAGACTGGTCAACATGTGATTTCATATAAGACCAGAATTTTGTCGGGTTCTCTGCCAGATCTTTTGCTAAGGTAGTAGTAGTATGCTTCGCGCATATATCTTTTCACAGACGCACAAATCTCTACTAGCCATCACTTGTCGTATTTGCGCGTTCCCCTTTGGATTGGGAATGCAACAGCCTATGCTTCCTCAGCAGCCTTCGAATTTCGTTATTAAACCATGGTGGGTCTTTTCCATCCTTTATCCATCTACTAGGCATATAACTCTCCATACCACGATTTACAACCTGCTTAAACTTTTTCCATAATTCCTCTACGTCCATTTTACTGGAACTAAGTGATGTCAGTTCATGGTTTAAGTGAGATGCTAACAACTGTTTATCCGCTCTTTCTAGCAGAAACACTCTCCTAGCCTTCTTGACTGATTTATTAACTTTCGTAATCATAGTTGCTGTAATGACATCATGATCATCACGAGATAACTTCCGTAACAACAAATAAAAATTGTTTACTGCGACAATGCGTAGCATGATATTTCTTATTGAGACACATTGCGCATCGTAAAAGAAGTAAAAGTAGGGTTTACCCGTTAAATCTAGAACAAGAGTAATATGCGTATGTAAGACGGCACATCGTAGAACGTTACGTCGGCCACTGGTGGCGCTCTGCTTGCGGCTGCGAGCATGTTCACGTTAGTGGTTGTCTGCATGCGTCGAGGCGTCTCGGACGGGGGAGGCACAGCAACTCACTGCGGGCGTACGAGTTCACTGAGGGTGCAGGTAGGCAGTGACTTAGCGAATTGGCAGTTTCCAGGAGTCATGAGTGCAGATTCCGCAAATTTTTTATGCGTGCAAATTTCACTGATAGCAATTACCCTGCTTCATTCGCAAACAGTGGTTGGTATGAGCGAATGTGGCTAATTCTCAATGTGTGCAGTAATTTCTGTTTATTTGCTCATCGAGGCCATTTCGCGAGATGTGTTGCTGATGTATATGTATGAAATAATGGGTTGCTTGACTGCTGTTGGAACGTACGCTCTCGTAATTTTATTAGTAAATTTTGCTGTGATGCGCACCACCTCTGTTGTAGCGTCTGCCAATGGAATATGATGAGCGAATCATAGCTATACGAGAGACACTTGCAAGGGGAAGAGGATACAATTTGTCACTGAATACAGACTGCTGTATTCAGCTTGACTTTTGAAATTCAAAAGCGTTTCCAAACGGGAATGTAACGCTAACAGAAATACTTAAGTCATCGGACTCATCAGTAAAGGGCCATAGCTTTCGTAGTCTAAAAACTCTGCAACAACCACTGACAAGGTCTAAATTCCTGAAACTAAGAATAAATGTTAGTAAATTGAGCTCACTAGGGCAGCACGTCGTCAGTATTCCCCTGTAATGATAATCCCGCAGCATGAGCCAGAAGTTTCTGAGGTAGCACCGTTATGTAACGGAGAGCTGAATCCTCTCGCCGGAGGTTCGAGTCCTCCCTAGGGCACGGATGAGTATGTTGTTCTCACCTTAAGTTAGTTTAAGCTAGTTTAAGTAGTGTGTAAGTCAAGGGACCGATGACTTGAGCAGTTTGGTCCCTTAGGAATTCACACAAATTTGAACATTTTGGAGAGCTGTAGAGGAATGCGAGCGGTGCGAAACGCTGATTCATCGACTATTACCGCTCTCCGTTCGGAGTGAAAGCTATTTGTGGCAATGACACGATGCAGATAACTATAACGGAAGCATCGGTTGTTCAGCGGCTTACCTCTGGACTGGATATATTTATGAACAGCCCATGCAGCGCTCGAACACACGTTACGCTACCGATCATTATTTGCAAGTACCTTCGAAGGGCCATTGTTAGACCTCCACTAGGCGGGGAAGGGGGGGGGGGGTGCCTGGAACTGACGGCTACCCCTTCGCCGGCAGTGTCTTAGTTTAAGCCGCCTATGACCGATTCTACTTCCGACCCGGAGAATCGGAGAGTGCGCCGTAAAAGTGCGGATTCTATTTATTTTTTCTTTTTCTTTTCCCTTACCCATTTTTCCATTTTTATATGTGGATGACATATGTCCCACATAATTTCATAATAATAGTGAAAATTACAACAAAAAATTAAAATAAATAAACAACATCAAGCCTTCCACTTCTGTTGGTGTCTGTGTCTCCTACTTTCCTGTGATCCACAGGTTCGGTGGCGGTGAGTGGGACACTGTGGCCAAGCCTCGGGTTTCGACCTCTGCCCACTGTGGCCCCTGAGCCCCCACTGGTCCACTCATAGAAAACAAATAAAATTTGTAGAATGCTCACCTGCCACGCGGGCTGCCCATGTTCTATTCCCGAGCGATGCATTTGCTTTTACTTTACCGTTCCGTTTAGTATATAAGGAGCAGAATCAGTGCAGTGATCATTTTTGCCACCAAGCAAACATAACCTTTTTTTTCAAATTGCTTTTGTAATTACATAGGGTTTACTTTAATTTTTCGGCCAAGTGATTTGTTTTGGGCAAAAATAAAAGAGAAAAAGAAAAAAGTAGTCCACCACTTTACCTGTATCCAGAGCTTTCAGAACGTCGTAAGTGACCGACCGTCTGGAAGTCAGTACTCAATTAGTCACATTATTGTTGCTGTGCTCTTCAGTCCAAGGACTACTTTGATGCATCTCTCCATGCTACTCCTATCCTGTGCGAGCCTTTTCATTTCCGAATAACTACTCCAACCTACATTCTTCTGAATCTTCTGACTGTGTTCATCTCTTGGCCTTCCTCTACGATTCCCCGCCTCCCCACGCACACACACGTCCCTCCAGTACTAAATTGATGATTCCTTGATATCTCAGAATGTGTCCTATCAACCGATCCCATCTTTTAGTGAAGTTGTGCCAGAAATTTCTCGTTTCCCCAGTTCTATTCAGTACCTCACTAGTTACGCAAACTACCATCTAATCTTCATCACTCTTCTGTAGCAAAACATTTCAAAAGCTTGCATTCTCCTCTTGTTTAAACTGTTTATTGTACAAATTTCACTTCCACACGTGGCTACAATCCAGACAAATGCCTTCAGTAAAGAACTTTCTAACACGTAACTCTATGTTCCATGTTAATAAATTTCTGTTTTTCAGAAACGCTTTTCTTGGCATTGCCAGTGTGCATTTTATATCCTCTGTACTTCGGCTATTATCAGTTAGCTTGCTGCCCAAATAACAAACAAAACCTGTCTACTATTTTAAGCGTTTTTCTAGTTTAATTCCCTCAGCATCACCTGATTTAATTCGATTACATTCCTTCACTTTTGTCTTATTTTTGTTGATGTTCATCTTACATCTTCCTTTAATGATCTTGCCCATTCCATTCAACTGCTCGAGTAAATATTTTGCTGTCTCTGACAGAATTACAATGTCATTGGCAAACCTCAAAGTTTTCGTTTCTTCTCCCTCAACTTTAATTCCTTAACCCGATTTTTCTTTGTTTCCTTTACTGCTTGCTCAATGTACAGATGGAGTCACATCGGTAATCGGTTAGAACTCTATCTTACTCGCTTCTCAATCACTACTTCCATTTCGCTCCCTGTCTTTTACACCTGTTACCATCAGAACGCAAAGCGAGTATTCCAGTCAACATTGTCAAAATCTTTCGGTAAGTCTGCAAATGAATTTGAAGCCATTTTGACCATTTTTCTATCGTGACTGTCTCAAAATATATGTAAATTTTTTTTAAGTTACCACTACCATTCACAAACTTTGTCAACGATTGTATTACTTATTTATTCAGCGACATGTTTCGAGGTAAACCTCATCTTCAGGCTAAATGGTATTACAAAAACAACTTTAAAATAAGGCCACACTGATGTTACATAGTCTTTTCTTAAATTTTGGGATCATCCTGTGGAAGAAGAGAAAACTTAGTAAGGGGTGATGTCTCTTTGGAAGCTGGACTGATGTTTGCACGAAAATGTTTTGTAAGGTCACTCACTTTTTTTTCTTTTGGCGTGGCAGTCTCGTAGTGATGCGCTGGGATTCCTCCATTCCCGTGCCTCTCCTGGTCACTGTTTTCAGAGTGTCACTCACATAGCGGTAACTTGGAAACACGCCCGCAGCTCGTGGTCGTGCGGTAGCGTTCTCGCTTCCCGCGCCCGGGTTCCCGGGTTCGATTCCCGGCGGGGTCAGGGATTTTCTCTGCCTCGTAATGGCTGGGTGTTGTGTGATGTCCTTCGGTTAGTTAGGTTTAAGTAGTTCTAAGTTCTATGGGACTGATGACCGTAGATGTTAAGTCCCATAGTGCTCAGAGCCATTTGAACCCTTTTTTGAACTTGGAAACACGAACACAAGCAGTTCTGTAGTGCAATGGACAAGATGGCGGTCGAAATACAGCTGGTTTCGATTTGATTATCGATTTGTCGATCTATGTGGTGTCGGATGTTTATCTGTCTTTTGCACATCTTGTTATCTTATTACAGATGTAGGTTGACGAAATACGTTACAAATTGAGCACCTGTTACAATATTATTGATGTCATCCTCATATA
Source organism: Schistocerca piceifrons (assembly GCF_021461385.2). Taxonomy (NCBI): domain Eukaryota; kingdom Metazoa; phylum Arthropoda; class Insecta; order Orthoptera; family Acrididae; genus Schistocerca; species Schistocerca piceifrons. The sequence goes on along the minus strand of NC_060138.1, from coordinate 289,802,526 downwards.
AACTATTCATTTTACCGATGTTTACCGGTCTTCTGTATGTCTTGTTAAGACAGGTAAAAATCTGTAAAATAAATAGTTTATATCATGATGTGTTCAATAATATTGTGACAGGTGCTCAATTTGTAATGTATTTCGTCAACCTACATCTGTAACACAATAACAAGACGTGCAGAAGACAGGTAAACATCCGACACCACACAGATCAACAAATCGATAGTCAAATCGAAACCAGCTGTATTTCGACCGCCATCTTCTCCATTGCATTACAGAACAACTTGTGATCATGTTTCCAAGTTACTGCTATGTTAGTGACAATTTGTGAACATTGACCAGGCGAGGCACAGAAATGGAGGCACCCCAGCGCATCACTACGAGACTGCCACGCCAGAAGAAAAAAAGGTGAGTGACTTTACAAAACATTTTCGTGCAATCAGTCCAGCTTCCAAAGTGATATCACCCCTTACTAAGTTTTCTCTTCTTCCACAGGATGACCCCCAGCATTTACGAAAAGACTACGTAACATCAGTGTGGTCTTATTTTAAAGTTGTTTTTGTAATGCCATTTAGCCTGAAGATGAGGTTTACCTCGAAACGTGTCGCTAAATAAATAAGTAATACAATAGGTGACAAAGTTTGTGACTGGTAGCGGTAATTAAAAAAAACAACTTTTACATAAGTGTGCAAATGCTATAACCATAGGTCTGGCATTTAACTAATCTAACCTTTCGCGAGGTCGGCTTCTACCAGTTTTTAGTTACATAGGGCATCAAATTCTGGATGTCAGTGTGAGTTCTTGATGGTGTTCTGCCTTATATGTCTGTCAGTTATTGCTCGAGGCGTGGAAGAAGCCATGGAAACGTGGAAGTCTTGCGTGAGATGACGGTATTCCGCGATCTGCTACGGGCAGAGACACAAAGGAAGTCGGCCGAGAGCTCGGGGTGCTTTGTGCGATTGCGCAGGACGTGTCCCGATAGCGGTTCACCGGAGGGTCGGCGGTGGCCTGGCCGCTTATCGGCGGAGGTAGCTGCGCTGGCAGACATCCTGGCGGCGCCGGCTTCCGGCACGCGGCTGCTGTAATCTCGCCAACATCCGCAGCCCGCGGCCAGCCAAAGCTCGAGCACTCACCGCGGTTCAGCACCCAAGGCTCTAAGCGAAAGACTGCACGTTACTTGTCTGCTATATTTCGAGTTCTCCACAGCTGGAAAATAAGAAATACCACTCTGTGGGATATGAATTGACCCTTTCATGGTTAGCGTGGCACCGTCTGTCAGTAAATACCAGCCCAAAGGGCTGGCATTAAATCCACAGTCGGTCCCAGAATTACGTCTTGTCACTTACAGTTTCTTTCGATTCTGGCAATGAACTGTCAGCGTGAAATTTGCCAAATTATGCTATGCTGTGTTGGTTAGCTAAATATACTACTTGCCATTAAAATTGCTACACCACGAAGATGACGTGTTGCAGACGCGAAATTTAACCGACGGGAAGAAGATGCTGTGATATTCAAATGATTAGCTTTTCAGAGCATTCACACAAGCTTGGCGCCGGTGGTGACACCTACAACGTGCTGAAATGTGGAAAGTTTCCAACCGATTTCTCATACACAAACAGCAGTTTACCGGCGTTGCCTGGTGAAACGTTGTTGTGATGCCTCCTGTAAGGAGGAGAAATGCGTACCACCACGTTTCCGACTTTGATAAAGGTCGGATTGTAACCTATTGCTATTGCGGTTTATCGTATCGCGACATTGCTCCTCGCGTTGGTCGATATCCAATGACTGTTAGCAGAATATGGAATCGGTGGGTTCAGGAGGGTAATACCGAACGCCGTGCTGGATCCCAACGGCCTCGTATCACTAGCAGTCGAGATAACAGGCATCTTATCCGCATGGCTGAAACGGATCGTGCAGCCACGTCTCGATCCCTGAGTCAGCGGATGGGGACGTCTGCAAGACAACAACCATCTGCATGAACAGTTTGATGACGTTTGCAGCTGCATGGACTGTCAGCTTAGAGACCATGGCTGCGGTTACCCATGAAGCTGCATCACAGATAGGAGCGCCTGCGATGGTGTACTCAACGACAAACCTGGGTGCACGAATGGCAAAACGTCATTTTTTCGGATGAATCCAGGGTCTGTTTACAGCATCATGATGGTCGCCTCCGTGTTTGGCGACATGGCGGTGAACGCACATTGGAAGCGTGTATTCGTCATCGCCATACTGGCGTATCACCCGGCGTGATGGTATGGGGTGCCATTGGTTCCACGTCTCGATCACCTCTTGTTCACATTGACGGCACTTTGAACAGTGGACGTTACATTTCAGATGTGTTACGACTCGAGGCTCTACCCTTCATTCGATCCCTGCGAAACCCTACATTTCAGCAGGATAATGCACGATCGCATGTTGCAGGTACTGTACGGGCCTTTCTGGATACAGAAAATGTTCGACTGCTGCCCTGGTCAGCATATTCTCCAGATCTCTCACCAATTGAAAACGTCTGGTCAACGGTGGCCGAGCAACTGGCTCGTCACAATTCGCCAGTCACTACTCTTGATGAACTGTGGTATCGTGTTGAAGCTGCATGGGCAGCTGTACCTGTACACGCCATCCAAGCTCTGTCTGACTCAATGCCCAGGCGTATCAAGGCCGTTATTACAGCCAGAGGTGGTACTGATTTCTCAGGATCTATGAACCCAAATTGCGTGAAAATTTAATCACATGTCAGTTCTAGTATAATTTATTTGTCCAATGAATACCCGTTTATCATCTTCATTTCTTCTTGGTGTAGCAATTTTAATGGCCAGTAGTGTATTTCTTACTAACGGTGAAACACAAGAGCACATCATCTCCATAAGACCACGGCAAGTAAACCACTGCCGTGTTCGAAGTTCCGAATGTGCAGAAATTTACTCTTCAACGGTCTATAGTCTTTTCCTTTTTCGTGGCCTTTGTCCTGTATCTTCACGGGGCCAGCACGTTAATTGCTGTACTTGTCAGTGTGGTAGAGGGTGGCCCAATATGCTTCCCGACATCACTCCTCCCTCTGTAAGACGGAAATGTGGTACCGAAAATGTGTGAACGTTCGTTAATTGTATCACTGAGACGGGACGTGGGTATCAGCCCGACATTCACATAATCGGACGAGGGAAACCGCCTGTAAGACAGCACACCGGACTTTATTGTTAACCCGCCGATGGATGCAATCCGTTGCCAGCGCTCTTTTCCCTAATCCCGGAAGAGCAGTGCTAGCGCGTGTGACTACGGAGTTCCAGACGGCTTAGCGTATTGCAGAAGAACGTCCAGAGACATTCCTTTCAGGCGAACTGGGAACACTTCACAGGGGAGAAACGTTCATACGGTGAATCTAACACTAGAACAATGATATATAGCCTACATCCGTGATGGTCTTTTAAATTAGCAATGTCTTTCTTGTTTTGTTAACATGAGACAAATGACTCTACAGCTGAATATGACAACCAGATTACATTGATTATACTCGTATGTTAAAAACGAAAATAACAATAATAACAACTATTTGTGTAGATGACCAAATCAAAGGATGTTTCTCTGCCTCGTGATGGCTGGGTGTTGTGTGCTGTCCTTAGGTTAGTTAGGTTTAAGTAGTTCTAAGTTCTAGGGGACTTATGACCACAGCAGTTGAGTCCCATAGTGCTCAGAGCCATTTGAACCATTTTTGAAATCAAAGGATGGAATCACTTGAATGGACATCAAAGAGTTGAAAGATGGGAGTCCTTCCTGATAATATAAAAATCAACGTCAAAAACAAACCGCCGAGAAAAACATGCCTATCACAAAATTAGACGCTCAGAAATAGACCAGGATATCCAGGAAAACAACACCAGAAATTTCTACAAGATATTCCATGAGGACCTATCTGGGCACACACCACGAAAATTGTGGTTTTTTTTTTCAAATTAATGGAACACTAGAAACAAACAATAAATGAAACTACATTAAACGTGTTGATTACTTTCAAAATTTGCTAGACTATGATACTCCAGTGGAAAGACTGCATTTTAGATAACATGTACCAAACTCCCAACAATTCAAGAATCAAATGAGATAATTCAGCCACTCAAAAATAGCAAAGCGCTCGGAGAGAATAGCGTAATTGCAGAAATGTTAAAAGTAGTAGCAGATGACTTCGTAAGAATAATTCATTCACATTTAGCCGAAATATGGAAAGCTGATAAGATTCCAGGGCACTACAAGAAAGCTATTAGACATTCGTTGCATAAAAAAAGGCGATAGCAACAACTATAGAGGCATATCTCTTTTGCCAGTTACATACAAAGTTCTGTCCAACGCTCTCTTAAGCAGAGTTAAACACCAAAGAGATCATTCGAGTGGTAAATATCAAGTAGGCTTCAGGAAAAGTAGATCGTGTGTTGAGCAGATTTGGTGTTTGAAGATAATATTACTGATACGTCGAAATGCCGACACATATATCACCGTTATAGATTTCAAAAAGGAGTGTGACTCTGTCGACAGACAAACACATTTTGTCCCTTTAAAAAGGTTCAGGGTAGACGGGAACACTACCGAACTAACCTGCCATACCCTCACAGACACATCTTAAGTGAAATTTCTGGGTGAAGTTTCTAATTGTTTCTAAGTACTTACAGGAGTTCGACGAAGTGATGACCTCTTCCCACTGCTTTTTAACTCTGTGTTAGACGAGACTGTCAGAGAATGGCGGAAAGAAATCGAAAGTATAAACATCGGGACCTCAGGGCAGCGAATCGAAGTGCCTAGCTCCTGCTGACGTTCTAGCTATCTTCACTAACACTAGTGAAGAAACCAAACACTCCATAGAGAAGTTACGCAAGATAGCGCCAAAGACATGTCTTCAAATATCAATTTGGAGAAGACTTATTTCATGAAAATTTGCATAAAAATGTCATAAAGTCGCCATTACAAATTATGCATAGGAAAATCATAGTAATATCTGGACTAGACAGTGAAGCCAATTTAGAAAGAGCCACCAATCTCCAAAAAGGGAGAATAACATGGAGTCGCTACAGTAAACGAGTGATATCCCCTAATGACAAACTTCGTCATTACGAGACAGTTGTCTTGCCTGAACCTCTACATGTATCAGAAACTACATCTCAAGAAGGTCACTCATACATTGATAAAATGGCAAAGGAAGAGCGAAAAGTTATAGACTCACTAATATAAACTGCATACGAATAATAATAATAGAAAAAACTTACAGACCTGTAGACAGCGCTAGACAAGTTCACAGATGCAATACGTAGAAGGCGCTCGAAGTTCTAAGGTCGCATCTACAGAATGGACAACACTAGACTAAACAAAAATGTTACTTAATGTAATATATTAAAAAAAGGTAAAAATTATTTGATTAGAGGAAGTTAAGGAAGATTTACGAGAACTGAAAGCCACAGACGATATCAGTAGTAGTCCTGTCTTCCTCAGTTGCGTGTAATATTATGGTATATTCATAACTTTTACTTTTTGGACCATCTGACTAAAATTGAATGTAACACAATTTTCGTGTCATAAGTGTTTCGCCTTTATTCTCTGCAAGACATCTTCAGTGGCAGGTTGCGTGGACCATTTTCTACATATTACGTTTCTGTTCCATTTTTGGTGCCGTTCATCTTCTTATAATCGCCACTTGGGGTTTTTTCCACATTTCACAGAACTAGGAACTGAACACTTGTTTTGATGCAAACTAAGGACAATGCCAATAGAGATAATCAAAAATCGCGGCAGTTAATGCACCATCCTCTCAAAAACATCAGTTGATCGCCCGCTGAAGCAAAGCCGACAGACTGTGTCGAAGGCTCATCTTGATACAACTATTTCACTAAACCTGACGTGTTCGTACCAATCACTCCATACTAGACTTCATGAAGCTCAGGATAGTATTGCTGTTTTTAGCCTTTGCCGTAATCTTTCTGTTATCGGTTGATTGCTTCCGCGCAGTCGGACTGATTAGCAAATTTAAGTGGCAAAATATGTTATTACTGAAACTGCTGAGTTCAGGTTGGTAAATAACATAAGGAACACTAACGCTACGCAAAAGCGGTTATCAGAGCGCGTTTATCGCTGCTGCCGGGCGGTTTCCGGCCTCGGTCTGGCGGATGTTTATGTGTAGCGCTCACTTAACCTCAAGCAACACGTTGGGAAACCCTGACTACACTATGGCAACGGCTTCTACGTCTCAGTTAAAATGGCTCTGAGCACTATGGGACTGAACAGTTGGGGTCATCAGTCCCCCAGAACTTAGAACTACTTAAACCTAACTAACCTAAGGACATCACACACATCCATGCCCGAGGCAGGATTCGAACCTGCGACCGTAGCAGTCGCACAGTTCCGGACTGCGCGCCTAGAACCGCGAGATCACCGCGGCCGGCGTCTCAGTTAAAAAAGTGTAACAAAGCTAGGGTTTTGATGAACGATTTCACTAGAACTCCTTTGGTCCTCAGACGAAGTCGGAGAATAACTCACGTACATTTCTTCATTACGACTGTGAAGTACAGTCTTTGACCTGCTGAGAGCAAAAGAGATAACCGTTTAAAGTCCCTTTGAGCTGAGTGCTTGTAAGGAAAGGTGCTGTACTGTACAATGACAGAAGAGATTGCACGCAGCGAAAATAAGTATTCGTTCATGGTTCAAATGGCTCTGACTTAACATCTGTGGTCATCAGACCCCTAGACTTAGAACTACTTAAATCTAACCAACCTAAGGGCATCACACATATCCATGTCCGAGGCAGGATTCGAACCTGCGTCCATAGCAGCAGCGCGGTTACGGACTGAAGCGCCTAGAACCGCTCGACCACAACGGCTGGCTATTCGTTCATATTTCCCACGCTATTGACGGAGAGCACCCATGAGCTCATTACATTTGATATAAAATTTACACCAGTCAGTACTCAAACAATATTAATTTATCAGCCATAGCGATTTCGATTTTTCAGTCTTTATCGGTAGCCCATGGTGCTTCTTGGTTGATGGTAACATCAGAGTATAGCAGGAGTAAACGTTTCCTCAAGACTTCTACTAGAGGGTATTTTTCGAACGTAATCTAAGCCAATGTTTGCTTATATATTAAAAACCTTGTAAGTAGTATATAACCATTATACACGGAAATTGCCATTTGCAATAATGAATAGTTGACAATTTCTAGCGTAGTATCTCTGTTGGCAATTTGTAACATATTTCCTGACTGTCTGTGATTGTGTGTTTTTGTTTTTGAACTGCACTTTGGACTACCAAATGTGTAAGTGATGTACAATACTTGTGAGTTTCTTCACAAGAGACGAATAAGAAATCCAGAATTAAAAGTTCTATAAACTGACGAAGGCAGTTCAAACACGGAAATAAGACAAGGCTGCAGTTCAGCTCCTATTCTATTTAATATCTAAAACGCTCATGCTTTCTGCAAATAAAATTCTATAGTAAACAGTGAGTTACAGTTGAATTATCTGTCAGTATTAAAGATACATCTCTATACTGATGTCCTTAACAGGTTTCTTGGAAAGAAAATGATCTGGCAATAGTTGTTCGTGAGTTGAATGAAATGTGGTACCATTTCCTGCGTAACAAGCTGGAACACTCGCTTTTGTAGGCGTATAATTCGCAATAAAATCTTTAACAATAAAATAATAGAACAAGCCAAACTTTTCAAATATCATGGCTATGATATGATACAGAAATAAAAAATACTGGCAGAAGTAAAGCTGTGAGACCGGGCGTGAGTCGTGCTTCGGTAGCTCAGATGGTATAGCCGGCACGGTAGCTCAGCGTGTTCGGTCAGAGAGCCGGTTGGCCTCTGTAATAAAAAAACTGAGTGGAACGATCAACCACCGAACTTGAACAGGCTGTCTTGCGACGTCCGCAACGACCAAACACAACGATCAATAACGAACAAAATGAAAAAAAAAGAAAAAAAAAAAAAAAGATGGTAGAGCACTTGCCCGCGAAAGGCAAAGGTCCCGAGTTCGAGTCTCGGTCGGGCACACAGTTTTAATCTGCCAGGAAGTTTCAAAGTTAATAAGCTTGGTAAAATTTGCGGAAAAGTCAGCAGATAACTTACAAATAAAACTTAGGAAAAAACGTGATTAAGGTTATGTGATTCTTGTTTTACCTTCAGTATTATGTGGAAGTGAATCACGGAAGGTAAAGAAGCAAGAAATGCATAGCCAGTGCACGAAGCTAAGACAGCTAAGAAGCTCGGTGGAATCTAAACAGTCAGAACCAGAAATGTTGTTATGGCAAGTGAACTGAACACGCAGCGTTAGAAAGGAAGTTCAAGTGGATAGAACATGTACAAAGAATGCATTCCAAAATATTACCAGTAAAAGAAATGAAATTAGAAACAAATGGAAAACGTGTTCCTGGAAAACAGAGGAAAACTTAACAGACAGTAAACATCCAGAAACAGAAAGCGACGTGGAAGACGAAGGAGCGACATTGATTACTCTAAGCCAAGATGATGGTGTTTCTCAGTCAAAGTGGCATCAACTAATATGTTTATTGCTGCGTAATACTCTGTTTGTGTGTAGTATTCTGTGGTATGAGTACGATCCTGCGATTTTCATGATCCATTGTATCAGCTTTATAGTTTTCAAGGCTGTAGCATTCGCCGGTAAAATAAATTGAGTGGTCAAAAGTAACTGGGAGCGTTGTCCCATTTGAGTATGTGGCGTGTATGCCACTCGAATGTTGCGGGTAGAGGCGGCATATAACGCGAACGTAGGCCTGGAATCTGAACAGGGTTTTACTGGGAAGTTTGTAGCCTGTAAAACATGTTCATAAGAGTTCCTCTGTCTTAAAGCTTAACGCTAGAGTTGTCTAAGATGCAGAAGGGCCTCTTCTTATTGATTACTTTGCAAAGGAAGACAATTAAAGACAATTTCTATCTAAAACTTCTACACCAATTACATTACAAATTACGTGGAATTGGTCCAGGGCTGGAAGAGAAAATATGTGAACGCTACACCTGCCCCACAAACATGTTTTGGTCACAAAAAACTAAGGAATTTGAAGTACAGATTGTTGAAACACTCACCCCGGTCAAAAGTAACTAGAAGCGTTGTCCCATTTGAGTATGTGGCGTGTATGACACTCGAATGTTGCGGGTAGAGGTGGCATATAACGCGAACGTAGGCCTGGAATTTGAACAGCGTTTTACTGGGAAGTTTGTAGCCTGTAAAACATGTTCATAAGAGTTTATCTGCCTTAAAGGTTAACGCTAGAGTTGTCTAAGATGCAGAAGGGCCTCTTCTTATTGATTACTTTGCAAAGGAAGACAATTAAAGACAATTTCTATCTAAGACTTCTACACCAATTACATTATAAATTGCGTGGAATTGGTCCAGGGCTGGAAGAGAAAACAGGTGAACGCTACACCTGCCCCACAAACATGTTTTGGTCACAAAAAACTAAGGAATTTAAAGTACAGATTGTTGAAACACTCACCCTATACACACTTGTAATTTGGCAGGTTGTGATTCCTTTGGACATCCTGGAACGTCTTAATTGAAGGACTCGTCGACCTAATGATTTGAGGCGCGGAGCAATAGTGTGTCTGTGGCTGATGATCGCACCCAGCCGTGCCCTTCTCCCCTGATGTAGCCCCCGTGATTTATGTGCCATATGCCTCAAGTGATTTATGGAATTACGGAAACCTAAGTCAAGATGACACACAAGATATATAACCCTTACCCTTCCAAACAAAAATCCATAGAGATAACCTCGGCGAAACATCACTCAGTGCTCAACGACGTGCGTGCCGTAAACATTGTTGTTGAGGCATTCAGTGACAAAATAAGTAGGTTATTTGTCTTGAAAACGTCGAGAGACGCGGTGTGAGCTATTACTAATGAAGTATCAGGGGTGTTCAGAAGAAAAGGTAGGAAGCAACGCTGTGGGTGTAAATGACGTCTTTATTGAAAAGTAATCACCAGAGGCCTGAGCGCAACTATCCCACTGTTTTACGAACCGAAGGATTTCATGTTGCCAGAATTCCTCTGGCTGTGCAGGAGCCAGTACTCCGCTGTATCCTTCGGCTCGTCGTCCTAGTTGAAGCGCTTCCCTTTGCGATGTTTTTTTAACGGACCAAACAAATGAAAGTCGCAGGGCGACATGTCTGGGCTGTAGGGCGGATGGTGATTGTGTGAGGTTTGTGGGGAGCTCAAGTGCGCGGTTATCAGCGCCCGTACAAAGTCCCAACCTGTTCTCAGCCCAATCTCGCCACTTTCACGAATGATGATGAAATGATAAGGACAATACAAACACCCAGTCATCTCGAGGCAGGTGAAAATCCTCGACGGTGAATGGAGCGTGTGTTCTAAGGTCATGAACGTCAACTGCTGGCAGTTACAACACCCACTCCATTCATCGCCACTGCCTACCATCGCGGTATGAGGGTCTGAGGATGGCCCAAAACTGGCTGAAACTGGTTACCATCAAAATAAATGTTTTTGTGGTCGACACTGTTTGTCTGCATTTTTAAAGCACCTCTTTGAATATAGTGAGACGAAGACGACGTGGATCAGAGTTACCTCTCCGTTGCCGACAGTTGTGCGCGATTCCTGTACACAGATATCAAGGAGGAAGGCCTATCAGTATGAACATGGATGAATGATTGGGAAGTATGGTTCCGGTGGGAATGCCAGAAAGAGTTCTTTGCAGACAATGTCACTGGAAAGGCGTTTAGGGCCAGGCAGTGAGCCGGAGAAGACCTGAAACCGTATGCGACGGTTGTCGTTCCTTGATCCCTGAATCAGGAGGGACGGAAGAGATGAAGGAAGACATTTAGTGAAGGAGTTGCTCTAACTACCAAACGGAATAGAAGACGGAATGCACGTACACGTTGCACTGTATGCATTTGGCGTAATTTTACCCTTAACTAATGATCCTTTTACTCCTTGCTTTTTAAGTTAATTTAATTTTTTCCTATAACTGTGATAACATTACTGAATGCTTATGTGCGTTACATCAGCAGCATCTGTCTGTTTGACCACAAATTAATATGTTGACGGCCAAAGAAGTTACGGGACTTGGCTACGTTTGTTTGATCGGCACCTTTCTGCACATGAAACCTAGATCTCTCATTGTGCCTGTCATCTCATCATAATCGCAGCACAAGGACTCACATACTAGCAGTAACCATCAACAAAGCAAAAGCGTTCCCAAGCTCCCTGTCAGTTGCTGCGCGCCTCTGGAACAAGCTATCCTGCACTATGAGCACAATTCAGTGCTCTGTTGCATTTAAGATGAAAGGCTGAAGCCCTTTCTGCTGTCAGCCGTTACTTTTCCCCAATAAATTAAGAATACCACCAGCTTCCCTGCGTCAAACAGAGAAGCAAATGCTCCCATTTTCTCTTAGGTACATTCCTTTCTCTTTTAACTTCTTAATCTGTCACACTGCTTTATATTCTCCTCTGTCTTCATTAATTATGTTTTCAAATATTCACCTTCCCCTCCTCTTTCGTCCTCTCTATCATGTCCGTTGCTGCTAGCGCCCATAACTTAAATCTGCGTGCCTATAAGTTGTCTCTATTATGCCACTTCTCATGAAAGTATACAAACTGTGTTTTTTTTCTGCACCATATACAGCATAGTAATTTCTAAATGCTGGATTCTCTATTAATGTAAGTTACACTATACTTGTCGTAACTAATGTAACATAAAATTGTACATTCCTGGTTAGATATCACCGAGAGCTAATGGCCGTAATCGTGACAGGATAAACAAATCAATATACAAGTATAAAAAGGAATAAAACGAAAGTAAAAGTATTGTCATTTGTGTGTGTGATTACCGCTGCACAAAGCACTCAAGACTGACTACTATTAATATATATAAATTACGGTCATGGAACCAAAAGACAATAAAACTAGTATTTGTAAGTACTGTTTATATTTTTGCCGTTTACTATTTTAGTATCGTACGGCATTAATGATAGACACTGAGCCGACAAAAGTCATGGGACACCTCTTAATATCGTGTCGGACCTCGTTTTGCCCGGCGTAGTGCATTAGCTCGACGTGACGTAGACTCAACAAGTCGTTGGAAATACTCTGCAGAAACATTCAGCCATGCTGCCTCTGCAGCCGTCCTTGGTTGCCAAAGTGTTGTCTGTGCAGGAATTTGTGGATGAACTGACTTCGCTACTGTGTCCCATAAATGTTTCTTGGGATCATGTCGGCCGATCTGGGTTGCCAAATCATCAGCTCGAATTGTTCTGAATGTTCTTCAAACCAATCGCGAAGAATTTTGGCATGGTGACATGGCGCATAGTCACCAATAAAAATTTCATTGTTGTTTGGCTGCAGATGGTTTCCAAGTACCCGAACACAACCATTCCCAGTCAGTAGTCCGTTCAGTTGGACCAGAGGATCCAGTCTATACCATGTAAACATAGCCCATACCATTATGGAGCCACCACCAGCATGCACAGTGTCTTGTTGACAACCTGGGTCCACTGCTTCATGGTGTCTGTGCCACACTCGAACCCTACCATAAGCTCTTACCAACTGTAATCGGGACTCATCTGACCAGGCCATGGTTTTTCAGTCTGCTGAGGTCCAACCGGCACGGTACCGAACCCAGGGGAGGTGCTGCAGGCGATGTCGTGCTTTTAGCAATGAAACTCGCGTCGATCGTCGGCTGCCATAGCCCATTAACAACGGATTTCGCCGCACTGTCCTAACGGATACGTTCGTCATAGGTCTCACATTGATTCCAGCAGTGTTTTCACGCAGTGCTGCTTGTCTGTTAGCGCTGACAACTCTACACAAACGTCGCTGCTCTAGGTCGTTACGTGAAGGTCGTTGGCCTCCGCGTTGTCCATGGTGAGAGGTAATGCCTGAAATTTTGTATTCTCGATACACTCCTGACAATGTGAATCTCGGAATATTCTCCAACGATTTCCGAAATGGAATGTCCCATGCGTCTACCTGCGACTACAATTCCGCGTTTAAGGTATGTTACTTCCCGTCGTGCTTCCATAAATCACATCGGTAACCGTTACACTTGTAACACCTGAGTACAAGTGACAGCTCTGCTGATGTACTCTCCTTTTATACCTTTTGTAGCGACACTACAGCCATCTGTATGTGTCACATCGTTATCCCATGACTTTTATGACTTCAATGTACATACATACTGAAAGGTGGCTACACTGAGCCACTGCGCCAGAGATTGCGCCAAAGAGTATTACTCAGCCGCCTCCACTGGCAGTGCTTGGGGAGAACTCGTAGTAGTCAGTGTTTGTTGAGATGTGCTAGTAGGCAGTGCTGATTGAGAACTCGTAGTAGTGTGCTTGCTGAGATGTCGCAGTGAAGAGTTCTTGTTGAGATGTGGTAGTAGCGAGCCAGTGTGGAGATATATTGTAGTGATTTGAGTGCTTTTCGTCAATATACGAAGGTAAAAGAAAAAAAAAATTCCTTTTCTTTTTATTATCTCAATGTCTTAAATAATGTGTCATTACAGGTTCAGTCAACAAAGCATCTGGCTTGTGTTCTTGTATTAGAGTGTAATTCTGCTTTCCTTACGCAATTATAGTATTTCTATTTTTTTAATTACTTCAGTATAAATGATATTTAAAATTTCTTGTCTTAGTGAAGAAGAACCGTGCCAGATGTGTGCGTTGAATCACACTTCCACACACAGAACAGCTACACTTGTGCTTTGTTGGCTTCGTAGGTTTTATAGTTGCTGGGGACTTAATTAATTAATTGTGTTAACGAAAATTTTCATTTCATTCTTTGTTGTTGTTCTATGCAGTCAGATTGCGTAATAATACTAGTCAGGGCCAACCGTTTACGAGACACAGCGTAATCGGACTTACAGCTACGAAAATTAAAAATTATTTTCAAATTTAGTAATTAAGCCCCCATGCACGTGGCGACCGCTACTTCGGATCGTCCCTTGGAACTCTTCTGATTGCAAAAATTGCAGACAGTAGTATTGTTGTAGTAATTTGTAGTTTAGTAATTGTAGTCTATTTTGCATGTGTAGATTTGGTAATTGTCATTTTTCTAATGGTATTTCAGAATTTAATTTTATTGTCTTGTATACGTGTTTGACAATTTAGTGCAATTATTTCAATTGTTCGTTAATCGTGTTTGAGGGAAATATTTCGTGTGAATAGTATTGTTGAAGATAAGGAGTCATTGTGTATAATTTTCGTACAGTGACGAGTTTTGTATATTTTGTAAATGATTACGCGATCGATGAAAAAGGCAAAAATGATGGATAGTGAGAATGACGAAATTGTTAACATGGCGAACTCGCCAACAGAGGAAAACAGTATCATGAATAATGAAGTGGAAAACAATTTAATAAGTCGGGAAGATAGTCCGGAACCATTTCAAAATTTTTCTCAATTAGAAAATTCACAGAATACGAGATTAACGATAGAAGATTCTGGAATAGTATCGAACTCAGATAGCTTTACAGCTATGACGAAGGAAACTGGTTTCGCGGGAAATGTTAGGGGTGAAAAGAATTTTGAAACAGTTAATATGGAGCAGTTGATGGGTGTAATATTAACTTTGGGATCTGAATTAAAAACAGTGACAACACGGTTAGACTTACAAATGGGAACAATGGAGCAGTATCGATCTGAATTAAAAACAGATAGGGGAACAATGGAAACACGGTTAGACTCACTGGGATCACTGTTGGGATCTAAATTTAAAACAGAGATGGGAACTTTGAGATCTGAATTAAAAACAGAGATGGGAACAATGGAAACACGGTTAGACTCACTTGGATCACAGTTAGGATCTGAATTAAAAACAGAGATAGGAACAATTAAAACAGAGATGGGAACTTTGGAAACACGGTTAGATTCACGAATAGGGACATGTTTCAAAAATATGAAAGATGAATTAAAGAAAGAAATCAGAGAAGAAGTACAACCGATTTTGAATGCTCACAATAATAGATTAGTTGCAGTAGAGATTAGACAAAGGGAACAGGATAGAGAACAGGGAGAAAGAGATCGCGTGATAGTACAGAAATTTTCAGAGTTAAATTTACAACGTGCAAAAGATATGGAAGAAATATTTGAGAGAATCGAGGAATCCGTAACAAATGACAGTTTAAATAACCTAACACAACAGTATGAACAGTTAACTACTAAATGTGTTAATACTGAAACCCGAGTCGCGACACTTACGGAAGACGTAAATAAACAGAAAGAACAAATAGGTGATTTATCGGAAAGAGTTGAGATTTCAGACAAATTGACAAGAGATTCAGATGATACAGCACCATTGCCATTTGCAGAAACCGAAGAATACAAGAACATAAATAAACATGTTGAAAATCAGGGAAAATTTAATGAACGCGTCAAAAGGGAAGTTGAGGCATTACGAAAGCAAGTCAAACAAATTGAAGGCGAAATCGTAGGAAAAGACAGCAGAAGAAATTTATAATCACGGATAGCAGAGGGCTTTGAAGAAAATAATTTATTTCATTTACCAGAAGCAACAAGAGAGCGCCAGGCGCGTGAATTTAACAATAATCGTCATTATGACTGGGACAGACGCAGTAGGTCTTTGTCGCCACGAGACGAAAACTTTGACTATAAACACTTTTTGACTGTTCGGAAATTTAAGATCTTCCGCAATTCTAAGAATGACATACATCCATGTTCATGGTTAGATCAATTTATATACGCACTCCCACCAAATTTGACACTAAGTCACAAACTGGAAATTATGTGCAGCTATTAAAGTCCTCAGGGGATTCACTACACTAAGTGAATATGTGCCGTAGCGTGCATAGGGCCCCGAGCTGTAGTGGTGCTATTTCCCTTTTAGTTTTCTGCACCGCTGCCTACGCTTTTACTATTCTTCGCATCTGTCAAAACAACTCTTCGACTATCAATCTATCTAGAGAGTAAGTAAACAATAACCGGATATGACTATTTTACCTAAAAGTGATTTCGGAAATTACCGTTTGGACTTACTGTATCTTCAGCAGCATTCGTTCGTAGTTTAAACGAAATTTTACCTGTTTATCTTCGTAACAATATTACTTCATATGTTGACGATATTCTTATTGCTAAACGTTCTTGGAGTGAGCACAACAAAATTTTGGATTCATTATTAAGTATTTTTGCAAGAGTTGGCATTACAGTGAACTTGAAAAAATCTGAATTTGGACGTTCTCAGGTGAAATTTCTTGGTCACATTATTTCTACAGAAGGTATTCTTCCTGATCCAGAGAAATTAGACGCTATTCGTAATTATGCTGTTCCTACCACAAAACGTGATGTTCGTAGTTTCCTTGGTGTCTGTAATTTTCTTAGACGCTTTGTTAGATTGGATGATTTGGCCACACCTCGTTTTTGCGATCTATCTGGAAAGTTCTTTTTTAAACGAAAATCGGTCGACAACTCTGTTTGGTTAGTTTGTATTCCTGATGAGTGGGTCAATAAATTGATTTGGTACACACATTTCAGTTATGCACACTTTGGTCCCAGAAAATGGTTTCATAAATTACGGGAAAATTGCTACTTCAGTAATATGGAAAAACGTATTCGATCTGTTCTTGCCAAATGCAAATTATGTCAAAAGGCTAAGCCGCCAACAATTTCCCACAGAGCACCGTTGTTTCCTATCATTCCAGCGAAATTAAAGGACATGGCTGCAGTCAATTTGTTCGGTCCAGTGGTTCGTTCTACTAATGGTTTTGCGTACATTTTCGTAGCAGTGGAGTTGACATCAAAATATGTGTGTCTTACACCTTTAGCAAAGCAACAGCTCGTTCAGTATCTAATGCTTTCATCAAACAATTTCTTAAAGAAGTTGGTCATGTTGATAAGGTTATATCAGATAATGGATCACAGTTTCGGTCTAAAATTTGGCTTCGTACTCTACGGCGTCGTAAAATTAAACCAATTTTCATTTCACATTTTCACTCTCAATCTAACGCTTCAGAGAGATGGATGAAGGAAATCAATAAATTGTGTCGTCTTTATTGTCATCAGAATCACAGAACTTGGGATCAGTATCTTCATATTTTTCAAAACATTCTGAATGAACTTCCTAATGACTCAACTTCTTTACCGCCTATACTGATATTAAAAAACAAAGCACCGACAAATCGCATATCTGAAATCGTTCCGTTTCCGCCTTCACAGAAACTGCGGCATTCTGAAGTTGTCAACCTGGCTCTACAAAATATTGCATCTGCGGCTGCTAGAAGAGAGAAATCAGCTAAGCGTCCTGGTCGTTTAAAAATTTTGTCAGTTGGTCAAAAGGTGTTAATTAAGTCTCATCGTTTGTCTCATAAAGGAAAAGGCTTGGGTCGCAAATTTTTTCTGCTTTATAGCAGTCCATATAGAATTCGCAAAATTATTCATGATAACACTGTTGAAGTAGAAACTCTTAAATCACGACGCTCTAAGGGAATACATCATATATCTAACGTTAAAATTTTTGTGGAATGATATACTTTTGAAAACTTTTTGTGGAATGACGTACTTTTGAGACATAAACAGTTATACGTAAACATGCAGAGAATACAAGGATACCGCGCTGTGTTTTGGCGGCGGCACATACTCAAAGCAACAGTCAAGTCTGCGCGCAGCACAAGGCAGTCGTTGACCGCAAACAATTGCTTCCTACGTCACGTGCCTACAGCTGATCGAGCGCTCAGTGCGAATGCACTGACAGCCGTAAACAAATACACAGTATAATTTCAGTATAAAGCTATAGTGACTTGATGAATTATGTTATTAACATTCAGTATTTTTCAGGATACGGTTCTATAAAATATTTAAGAACTTCAGGTAAATTCTGTGCGTGTCCGACGTTAAGACGACTTGCTAACGAGAAAATTTCAGAAAGAATGTAATTTCCAAGAAGAAACTAATAAACTAAAAAGGTAACTATTAATTGAGTTTATTTTTCAGGTAACATATTTCCACTTAGGTATGTACTTTAGACGTAATTTGCTGCTCGCGATTACGTGATTCATACTTTGTGCTAAATTTCATGTTCTATGAAATTACTTGTGAAGCGACGTGCTTGCGTACATTTGCTGATTTTTGTCAATGTTTTATTAATGAACAGGGTTGTTATTTGTATATATTATGCATCGTTTGGTTGCACTGCCTTTTCACTGATGTCATATTTTTTTTATTATGTGCCTGCTGTGCTTATTTATTTAAATTATAATTGTAACCTGATTAATTGTGCTGACTGTGATTATACTTTGTGATTTATCTGCTTGCGCCGTCATGTTTACTTATTAAGATTACATATGAACATTTATTTGCTTATGCTGATATGATGCTAATGACCTGTTTATTATGTTAGATAACATATTTGCTGCCTTGCTTATGGATTGCATATTTATACATTTCTGTTTGTTGTCATAACTACTCTTTAACCTGGTATATAGAAATGCTGATATACTGTGTATGAACATAGAGTTTAGTTCACATTATTGTATTAATTATAGATTGTTCACTTGGCAGAGCCTCGTTGTAAGAATTGTGCTGCATCCACTTGTTGACATTCTGTTCTCTACTGGTATATTTACTCGCTATTGCATGTTTTGCTTACGCTCAGTGCCTTATATTTTTAAGATAAGAAAATGAACTGCTATAATCCGACGAACGACATTAGTACAAGAAACTTCATAGAAGTCACATGAGCTGATGTTTTATGGAAGCTGTATAAATTTATGCTAATAGGAAGGAAGCTAACGACATGACATACCAAAACTAGGTTTAGACCATTGACAGTTATTACACTGTATTTTTCGTGAGCAATTGAAATAGTAAGTGACACTTGACACAAAAAATACTCCACATGTGTGCTTCTGTTTGCCATAATTCTTGAAGTGGTGTACACACTGTGAAATATTATGATCATTCACACTCCGTAATCGTACTTAATTACTGAGAGTTATTCAAACTAAGTCTGTTAGAGGTCATGTATGCATTTCTTTTGTTTATAATTCATAATGAGTAGAAGATTTGGGTCAGATGGATTACACAGAGGTTGTGTGTTGACAGTGTGTCTTCGGATTGTATGGGATGATGAGGTTTGCATTAGGATTTTATCTGTACTTGTTCGAGGAGACTGACTAGAGGAAAGAGTTGTTATGGAAGTGAAATGATATTGGCGATAAGGTTTATATGTATCGACGTATTGAAGAGGTATTATTGAGGTATTATTGAGATTATATGAAGTTGATGATTATTGGAGTTTTGGTGGACAAGAGGTAAGGTAAATGCTATTAATGATAAGGTTTATATGTATCGACGTAAGAGGTATTATTGAAGTATTGAGATTATGTGATGCTGATGATTATTGGAGTTTTGGTGTATAAGAGGTAAAGTAAGTGAGGAGCATTTTTTTTTTGTTGGTCTATATGGAACAAGGAGGATGAAGATAGCAGACTAGAACACTAAAGTAGAAGGAAGATTGTCTACACACACTTGTTAAATCAATAAGCAGTACATATCTTTTTTTGAAGAGAGGAAGTATTTGCATATCTTGGCACACTGACAGTTGTTCAGCAACAGTACATTTGATTTGGCTTGGCAAACATTGGTCTTGACATGATGACTATGACGTTGACTTAACTATTATTGACTGTTATACATTGCTGCCACTACTACTTGGTACACAAGATGAACATCAAATTTTGACAGAATTGCATTTACACAGTTAACACTATTCAATTACACAGTAGTACTTAATGTGGATGAAAGATGAATGAGTGTGTTTTGTGTGTTTTCCTTTCCTAATCCCAAATAATTAGTCCCAACCTATCTCCTAAATATTATTTTACTTGTTTGTTGTGGCTTGCACTGACACCCATAAATATTATAGGTTTACTGATATTTGTGTATTTGTAATAGTTAATATGACAATTATCTGACATCATTTGTGTGTTTGTTATTATTTGTATGTTTAGTGTAAAAGCATTTGTATGTGGATTCAAACTATTGTTCATGCCTGAACTGTCTGATTAGTGATCGTGAATATTATGAACTGTTACCTGCACTTGTTCAACATTGATGGGTGCCACTTAGAAATGTTTAATTTCTGCTGATGAACTGTGTGATTAGTGATAGTGAATATTATGGACTGTTACTTGTACTTTTTCTACATGATTGGTGCCACTAGGACATGTTTAATTTCCGCTTATAAACTCTGATGAGCAGTGTGATCAGTGATAGTGAATATTATGGACTGTTACTTGTACTTTTTCTACATGATTGGTGCCACTAGGACATGTTTAATTTCTGCTTATAAACTCTGATGAACAGTGTGATCAGTGATAGTGAATATTATGGACTGCTCTCTGGACCTGCTCAACATTACTGGGTGCCACTGATGGACTGCTTCTACTGAAATGATGTCACTTGTTGGTGTCTGCACCTGCTCAACATTACTGGGTGCCACTGATGGACTGTTTTTTTACTGAAATAATGTGACCTGTTGCTGTGTGCACCTGTTCAACATTGCTGAGTGCCACTGATGAACTGCTTCTACTGACATAATGTCACTTGTTGGTGTCTGCACTTGTTCAACATTGCTGGATGTCACTAATGGAACCGCTTCTGCTGAGAAATGTGACTTGTTGCTGTGTGTACCTCTTCAACATTACTGGGTGCCACTGTTAGAACTGTTTCTACTGAAATGATGTTACTTCTTGCTGCCTGCACCTACTCAACATTGCTGGGTGCCGCTGTTGGAACTGTTTCTACTGAAATGATGTTACTTCTTGCTCTCTGCACCTGCTCAATATTACTGGGTGCCACTAATGAACTGTTTCTACTGACATAATGTCACTTGTTGCTGTCTGCACCTACTCAACATTGCTGGGTGCCACTGATGGATTGCTTCTACTGAAATGATGTCACTTGTTGGTGTCTGCACCTGTTCAAGATTGCTGGGTGCCACGGATGAACTGCTTCTACTGAAATAATGACTTGTTGGTGTCTGCACCTGTTCAACATTGCTGGGTGCCACTGATGGACTGTTTCTACTGAAATGATGTCACTTGTTGCTGTCTGCATCTGTTCAACATTGCTGGGTGCCACTGATGGACTGTTTCTACTGAGATAATGTCACTTGTTGGTGTCTGCACCTGTTCAACATTGCTGGGTGCAACTGATGGAACTGCTTTTATTGAAATGATGTAACTTGTTGCTGTCTGCACCTGCTCAACATTACTGGGTGCCACTGATGGACTGCTTCTACTGAAATGATGTCACTTGTTGGTGTCTGCACCTGCTCAACATTGCTGGGTGTCACTGATGGACTGTTTTTACTGAAATAATGTGACCTGTTGCTGTGTGCACCTGTTCAACATTGCTGGGTGCCACTGATGAACTGCTTCTACTGACATAATGTCACTTGTTGGTGTCTGCACTTGTTCAACATTGCTGGATGTCACTAATGGAACCGCTTCTGCTGAGAAATGTGACTTGTTGCTGTGTGTACCTCTTCAACATTACTGGGTGCCACTGTTAGAACTGTTTCTACTGAAATGATGTTACTTCTTGCTGCCTGCACCTACTCAACATTGCTGGGTGCCGCTGTTGGAACTGTTTCTACTGAAATGATGTTACTTCTTGCTGTCTGCACCTGCTCAACATTACTGGGTGCCACTAATGAACTGTTTCTACTGACATAATGTCACTTGTTGCTGTCTGCACCTACTCAACATTGCTGGGTGCCACTGATGGCTTGCTTCTACTGAAATGATGTCACTTGTTGGTGTCTGCACCTGTTCAACATTGCTGGGTGCCACTGATGAACTGCTTCTACTGAAATAATGACTTGTTGGTGTCTGCACCTGTTCAACATTGCTGGGTGCCACTGATGGACTGTTTCTACTGAAATGATGTCACTTGTTGCTGTCTGCATCTGTTCAACATTGCTGGGTGCCACTAATGGAACTGCTTCTGCTGAGAAAGGTGACTTGTTGCTGTGTGTACCTGTTCAACATTGCTGGGTGCCACAGATGGAACTGCTTCTACTGAAATAATGTCACTTGTTGGTGTCTGCACCTGCTCAACATTACTGGGTGCCACTGATGAACTGCTTCTACTAAAATGATGTCACTTGTTGGTATTTGCACCTGTTGACCATTGCTGGGTGCTACTGCTGGAACTATCAACTACTTGTTTTTTTTTTTTTTTTTGAATCATTAAAATCATTTTATGTGAACATTTGTATAAACAGATTTTTTGTGTATTGTGTAAACTATTATGTAAAGTCACATGTATGAAAGAATTTGTATTGCTTACTGTATTTTATATATTAGGTTATTGAAAGGTCAGTGCAAAGCCAAAATTTTATCTAATTATGTGATATTTACGTATTAATATTATCTTTTATTTTTGCCTGTATTTTGTGGACGAATTTGGTGGTATTTTCACCACCAATGCTGGCAAAAACACCATCAAATTTTGGCCCGTGGAGGAGGTGCATATGAAAGGTGGCTACACTGAGCCACTGCGCCAGAGATTGCGCCAAAGAGTATTATTCAGCCGCCTCCACTGGCAGTGCTTGGGGAGAACTCGTAGTAGTCAGTGTTTGTTGAGATGTGCTAGTAGGCAGTGCTGATTGAGAACTCGTAGTAGTGTGCTTGCTGAGATGTCGCAGTGAAGAGTTCTTGTTGAGATGTGGTAGTAGCGAGTCGGTGTGGAGATATATTGTAATGATTTGAGTGCTTTTCGTCAATATATGAAGGTAAAAGAAAAAAAAAATTCCTTTTCTTTTTATTATCTCAATGTCTTAAATAATGTGTCATTACAGGTTCAGTCAACAAAGCATCTGGCTTGTGTTCTTGTATTAGAGTGTAATTCTGCTTTCCTTACGCAATTATAGTATTTCTATTTTTTTAATTACTTCAGTATAAATGATATTTAAAATTTCTTGTCTTAGTGAAGAAGAACCGTGCCAGATGTGTGCGTTGAATCACACTTCCACACACAGAACAGCTACACTTGTGCTTTGTTGGCTTCGTAGGTTTTATAGTTGCTGGGGACTTAATTAATTAATTGTGTTAACGAAAATTTTCATTTCATTCTTTGTTGTTGTTCTATGCAGTCAGATTGCGTAATAATACTAGTCAGGGCCAACCGTTTACGAGACACAGCGTAATCGGACTTACAGCTACGAAAATTAAAAATTATTTTCAAACTTAATAATTAAGCCCCCATGCAATACATAAGATACGTATTTACTGGTTAGTGTTCAAATTGACAAACAGATCGTATCATTCTGTGCTACGTAGCGTGAGTCTTCCAGATCTCCTTAAAAAACCTGTCATGAGCAGTTCTCGACGCCATGTCTTAATGTCGTTTCCTCTGTACCTCAGTCGTACGCAGCACTTTAACAAAAACCTCACTGATTCAAGATGTGGCAATATCTCTCAGTTGCATTCAGATGTAGTTGCGTCGCAAACATTATCGAAGGCGAAGATCAAACGCTGCACCTTTCATCTGGGATTGCCGTTAATTCTAGCATCCATTTCACTTCACGGTAAAATCGAATACGTCTACAATCCGAAGCTCGGCTCAAATTGGATAGCATGATTTCAGACGTATGATTCAAAAAAATGGCTCAAATGGCTCTAAGCACTGTGGGACTTAACTTCTGAGGTCATAAGTCGCCTAGAACTTAGAACAAATTAAACCTAACTAACCTAAGGACATCACGCACATCCATGCCCGAGGCAGGATTCGAACCTGCGACCGCAGCGGTCGCTCGGCTCCAGACTGTAGCGCCTAGAACCGCACGGCCACTCCGGCCGGCTTCAGACATATGAGTGGTCGATTATGGAAACTACTATTTAGAACTAAGTTCTTATGGGTCTCAACCTTCTTAAGAATTTGTAACTTGGTGGCTTTTCTTCTGACATCCGGAACAGACAGAGAGAACAGGGAACCACTACATGAGACTACATTTGACAGCGTGTAGCTTAGCAGCTCTCAAACAGTCTACGAAGGCAGTTCGGAAAGTGAGGTCCGATCGGGCGCGAAATGACTCTACAGTGAAAAATCAGATGAAATTTGCACAGATGCGTTGGGAAGTGTCTCTAATACGCTCGTCGAACGCGTCACTTCGCTCTTTTCAGTTGTGAGCCTACAGTGAGTACTCAAAGATGCATTTAAAATATTGTCCCCCACCAAGTATGGGCGACTGCCATGAGATTTCGCCTACTCTCATGCAATCCCACGTAACGTAGCTGTCATCCATTTCCTTTGTCAGAACAATTCTCGGCAGCACACTGCAGGGGCAACTAAGACGCTCCTGCAGCGTTTTCGATGAGAAGTGTTTCATTGCCCACCTTACAGCCTGAACGTGGCCCCCTCTCTTGTTCACCCCTGCTCACATTAACCGCTGGCTATAAAGACAACATCTCGTAACAGACAACGAGGTGCAGATCAGCGTAGAAAATGGGTCAAATGGCTCTAAGCACTATGGGACTTAACATCTGAGGTCATCAGTCCCCTAGACTTAGAACTACTTAAACCTAACTAACCTAAGGACATCACACACAAATCCTTGCCTGAGGCAGGATTCGAACATGCGACCGTAGCAGCAGCGCAGTTCCGGACTGAAGCGCCTAGAACCGCTCGGCCACAGCGGCCGGCAGACCAGCATAGAGAATTGGCGGAAACCACAGGTGGCTGCTGTCTATGACCAGGATGTTGGAAAGATGTTACAACACTACGACAAATGTTTAAGCCGAAGCAGCGACTATGTAGAGAAATAGCTGGAAGGTGTACTTAACTGTTCCAAATAAAACATTTTTTATTTTCACAGTGGTGTTCTATTTGTGACCGATTCGACCATACTTTCCGGATAGCGCTCATATAAAGTACTGTAGGTGCTATACAAATTAATATCGATATTTCTATTCAAAATTGCCTTAACTTGCAGTTAATGTGACAAAAGAAAGACCGTGTTGAAATAACGCTAAACCGCCTGAAAATGAAAATATCCTTAGATACTGCCACTACTTGTGTGCTACAATGCTACGACACGCATTTGAATTTCCTTTTCACGGAAAAAGTTAGGCATAAAATGTAGTCAGGATATCATCTGGACGGGATATAGCTCTGACTTTCACCATTACGTAAGGTCACAGGTTGGAATCAATGATTAGCGTCGCTGTCCGTATATCGCATGATCCTGGGTTCGATTACAGGTCGTCTTGTACATTTTCTTCCCTCGGATGTTCCTGCTGTTTCACATCATCTTCATCACAAAGACACGCAAATCGCCGAAGTGGTGTCAAAAAGAAGGAATTGCACCAGGCAGTGGAAACACCTTAATCATGGTGGTTCAAATGGCTCTGAGCACTATGGGACTTAACATCTATGGTCATCAGTCCCCTAGAACGTAGAACTACTTAAACCTAACTAACCTAAGGACATCACACAACACCCAGTCATCACGAGGCAGAGAAAATCCCTGACCCCGCCGGGAATCGAACCCGGGAACCCGGGCGTGGGAAGCGAGAACGCTACCGCACGACCACGAGCTGTGGACTTAATCATGGTCTCCTGGCCAATAACGACATATCATAATTTCCATTTACCATTACGTATTGGCAAACAAGGGCACCAGATATTACAAAATTAACCCTTCCAAAATACTGCGCTCAAACCAAATTTTTAAAAACCTGTACTTAAAAATGTAATTTAAAATGAGTGCAAGTCTCTGCAACGCCGATTTACCGACAATGTAGGAATATCACAGCAAATGGAATGTGGCAGTAAAGAAAAAAAGTAGAAACACATCACTTTTACATTCGAGTCATCGAGATCACATTATAATCATATGCTCACAGTCGTACTACATTGATAATAAGTATTGGAACAATGCTGTCTACCCAACTGCAACGTAGTTGACAAAAAATATATCGTGATTTTACTGTATAAGTTGCCAGATGCAATGCAGAGGAACATTTCTTTATGTTGTGAGGGGTCCACTTGTGTGTGGAGGTCGATTTAGTAATATAATTTATGAAAAATTACACGAAATGGTTATCATATGTAGAAGAGATTGTATCTTTGACACCAATGAACCAAAGATATTGCTTGAGTGGTAGAATCGACTGTAAGTAGTAGCGCGCGGAGCGCAGTAGCAGTTGCCGTTGCACTCTGTTATAGGTAGGATGTAAGACTCAAAGCTGTGAGAATTTAGTTGTTGGTCTATGGAAGCAGCATAATACAGTTTTTATAGAATGAAGTGATGAATGATATTGTTTGTGCTCACACAGAGCCAGTATATGTTAGGTCGCAGTTATTTCTATAAAAGTGTAAAGTGTGTAATAGTCCTATTAATTTGTGAGGCTATAAGATTATCGAGAACTGATGTGATACTGATCGTTAACATATATTCACCTTTGTCCATTGCAACTAGAGAAAAGTAATGAATTGATACTGTAACTCAAAGGGAAAGCAACTGGAACAAATTTTTAAGGTAATGAAATTTTGTACAACCAATTTTAAGTATGAAGCAAAGCAATGTGGATTTCGTTGAATTTTATAATACTGACTCTTGAATGTAGGAACCAGGTATCTTCCATCACATTTTATGTATAGGTTGATTAGGTATATCCGATTTGTAATATTTTGTGTGTTTTCTATTCCTGATACAGTGAAGTTAAAATCTGGAATTTATTTTGTCAAACGATATCAAACTTTTCTCATGTAACATTCCAAGTGTTTTTTAATTATGACAGTAAGTCAGAATTGAAGAACAGTCGAGAATTTCACTGATTTTGAAGGTAATGTAAAATGTTTCATACCAGATCTTGTGAAGGTGAAACTTTATTTTGAATACCATTTTTAAAACTGAAGCATCAGGTCTACAAATACTTTTTTAAAGGACGTTACGATGTAATTAGAGCCAGTAACTATGTGAATCGATTTTGATCCATTCTTAAACACTGATACAGTAATGACTCAGAATTATTATTCTAATGATTCAGGGCAGGGGAATGTATTTTCGTTCGGGATAAAATATTCCATATGGGCGAACACAGCTGAGTTCATTCAAAGCATTAGATTCTCCATTGTAATGCGTATAAAGTTACTGAGTCTACTAAAATGTGGAGCCTGATTGAGGTATAGTAGTTGTTTAGACTTACTTGACCGCATAGCTTTTCTTCGAATAATGGTCTGGGTATGTTCTCCATGCAGATGATCCTTTTGATATTACCCATTAACAAATACTCAGTACTCCATCACATGTGCGCATCTATACGTAGCTAACGATATACCTAATGCCGCGTGCCGGTCACGCAACAACAGCTGTTTTCTCAGAAGTGCCACAATTCCTTTTTGGTAGCGTTGCCAAGTGTGCGGCTTTAGCCGGTCATGTCCGAATTTTTACGGTCGTGTCCGGCCAAACATACGGAAGGCCGGCCTGTCCCAGTTTTTTAGACGTTTTGGCAACTAAGCAGAGAGCGCACAACTAAGGCCAGAGGAACACGTATGACGAGAAACAGGGAGATATACTACAAAGCTCTCCGCCCCCAGTAGCTGAGTGGTCAGCGCGACAGAATGTCAATCCTAAGGGACTGGGTTCGATTCCCGGCTGGGTGGGAGATTTTCTCTGCTGAGGGACTGGGTGTTGTCCTAAGCATCATCGTTTCATCCCCATCCACTCGCAAGTCGCCGAAGTGGCGTCAAATTGAAAGACTTGCACTCGGCGAACGGTCTACCCGACGGGAGGCCTTAGTCACGCATTTATTTTACTACAGAGATTTACAGATATATCGGTCACGCATTTATTTTACTACAGAGATTTACAGATATATCGGGCAAAGCTTGTTTTTTTTTTCCCCTATGTTTTTCTTCGCAGGCCGAACAAACTTAACACATGTCACAACCACGCTGCTCACAGAGCTGATCAGCCGATGCCTGCACGCCAGATCCCCATGAAAAGTGGACAGCTTGTTTAACATCACACCATAACGAAGAATTTTAGCCAGCCGCTGTGACCGAGCGGTTCTAGGCACTTCAGTCCGGAACGGCGCTGCTGCTACGGTCGCAGGTTCGAATCTTGCCTCGGGCTTGGATGTGTGTGATGCCCTTAGGTTAGTTAGGTTTAAGCAGTTCTAAGTCTAGGGGACTGATGACCTCAGATGTTAAGTCCAATAGTGCTTAGAGCCATTTGAACCATTTTTTGAAGAATTTCATTCTGAATCATTAAAATTGGTAGAACATTACTTCAGTTCCAGATCATAATGCCAATGTCAAAAGCCTATCCTCTTTCATAAATGCCCTATGGACAAAGAGAACTGAATAAGTTACAAAGTGGCACACAAAGATAGTGACGACGATGATGACGACCCGTAATTTAAAACTGGCCTTTCAACAATTCCATGAAATT
This sequence comes from Schistocerca piceifrons, assembly GCF_021461385.2. Taxonomy (NCBI): domain Eukaryota; kingdom Metazoa; phylum Arthropoda; class Insecta; order Orthoptera; family Acrididae; genus Schistocerca; species Schistocerca piceifrons. Next base: position 289,774,118 of record NC_060138.1, on the reverse strand, counting down.
ATTACCAAGAAAAATAACATTCTTCATTCATAAGTAGGTTGAAACGAGAAACACTAATAATTAACAAAAGATTAAATTTACTTCTTTATAAGTTTAAATAAGACCAAACTTACCGAATATCTCCTTCGTTTTCCGTTCTAGAAGAACAGATAGTTGTTTATTTTATTTAACAGAGAACTTCTACTTTTTGAAGTAAGATTACGCTAGAAAGAAAACTGGTCAATTAAGGAGATTGAGCACTTCTTTGCTATCATAAATGCAGAATTATAAGGCTGTTTACTGATTGTTGTTTTTAGTTTAAGCACTTTTAAGGTTGATCTCGTGAAAAACTGACTGTAATCGATTATTAATAAACGTTTGGAAATATTCAAGTCCAGCTTTTAGGGCAGAATGTCAGGCTAAATTTAACGCAGAGCCTAACTTCTCTATTTTTGGACCTGCCAACCTACCTTTTGACCACTTACAAAATAAGTGTTGAAACCTCCTGGCAGATTAAAACTGTGTGCCCGACCGAGACTCGAACTCGGAACCTTTGCCTTTCGCGGGCAAGTGCTCTACAAACTGAGCCACCGAAGCACGACTCAAGCTCGGTACTCTGCCAGGAAGTTTCATATCAGCGCACACTCCGCTGCAGAGTGAAATACTCATTCTGAAAATAAGTGTTGTTTACAAAGATTTTTCAGTTTAAAAGCTTTCATTGCTTTGCGATACTTCCATGACAAATGCATTCACAACAAACATAACCTGAAAACAATAATTTACAAAAACTTAAACTTACGTATTTCAGCTAGTTACATAAACGGACAACAGATAGAACCAGAGCCTTGTCAAGTAGCACATAAGCGCAGTGAACTCTAGAAATTTAGTTCGGAAAAAAATAAAAACTAGTATCTACATGTACAGCATTATTACAAGTGCCAGTAACCTTCCTTATTACCTCATTTAGAGGTACACCTCTCTGAATCTATTTTCCCATAAAGGGTTGCAATATTCACCATCTGAAGAGACAAGTGACGTGACATCATTGCGTAGGATATCCGGATTTGGTCCACAGTTGTTCTCGGCTGTTACCGCTGATGGGTGAGGGATCTCATCTCTCTAACTTTGTCTCCGCCTGGCTTGATCCACGCGTCGGAAAGACAGAGAGAGGGGGGCGCGCCCCGACCTTTTGTGCGTTCCCTTCCCTTTCCTTTCAGACTGCTGGCCGCCCTGTCCCGCTATCTGGGCTGAAACCTGCCCTGCCAACGCCGAATAACTCCTCACGCCACATGCTTCCCCGAGATTAGCTTACTAAATTATCTGACATTCCTCGTCCTTCTTATCGTTCTGGCTCTGGTACAGGCAAAGAGCGTAGTTACCAGAAACAGCGTTATTTGAGAGCAAGCTGCAACAAGCCGATTTTTATAACTTTTTCTGTACCAAGAGACGTTTCGAATTTTCACCCGTCTTCAGTCGACTTAATAACTACAATACGAGCACTGAGAATGGGTGTAAACATCTTGTCATAAATAATGTTAACAGTTGACGCATTACTGTTTTTTCCTCAAACAATTTAATCGACAGACACGAAGATTAATCACAGTTATCACAGCTAAAATAATGTTAATAAAAATATCACAGCGCGTGACGACCTATTCGGATCAGTCGTCATTCACTTCACTGTTATAGTGGATATTCGATAAATTTCGAGGATGTACAAAGTACTATTTTTGTCATAATTTCTGCAGTTATTTGTAAACGATGCACACAGATGTCATTACTAGATTTACGTACATCAACGACAACAGCAGGTTTAATCAAATTATAAACGCTGCAGTGATGTGAAAGAACTCTTATGTGAAAAACAGTCAGAGGGACCCATGTTCTACATGCAAGCAGGGTCGACCATAATTGTAAGGTCGCCCCTGACATGAAATGGAAGGTCAGCCAAAACTGTAATTTCGCTGACGCTGACAACATGAAACATTAAACGAAGGAAACTGCAATCAATTACTGATCAGAATGCTCATAGTAATGAAAACACTAGAAAGGTTACCTAAAAGTGTAAGATGTGTGCAATGTAAACACAAGTGATCTACTCCCACAAGTAGTCATAGTTAAACGCTGAATCTTTAAGCTATGCAGTAAGTACAAATCTTACCCCACAAAACAATTTGAAAACTTAATATGACCTGTAATGTTTATAGAAATACTGTCTCACACACGTACTCTACGTAAACTAGCTTAAGCGAAAGTGAGCTTGGCATAGCTACCATTTGAACATTGATCACTGAACAAATGATTCAACAGGAATGTGATCAAGAATTTAAAAAGTGTTTGTCTTCTTCTTATAGCGTCCAGCAGTGCCACTGAGGTTGCTTCCTCAGTCTTTTAATTATTGACTTTAAGCATAAATGAGTAACTGATCTGTTAAAATCGCTACTTTTTTGTGAATATCGTTTCCACCTAACGAGATGGCTCAGCAGCACATTCAACAAGCAGCAATCGTCGAAATAGCAGCTCTCGTCAACCTACCTTTTCCACATCTGCAACCTGACAGCATCCAGAGTCAACATACTTATTACTAATGTTTTGCAGCTGCAGTTCAATAAATTGTCTCTGATTCACCATAATATTCTAATCCACGAGTTGGAATTTGTTGGTGGTCATGCTATGTAGCACAGTATCTAGCATAAATAACAAAGAATGACTTGGTTTGGAAGGATGTAGCTGAGAAAGAAATTTGTTAATAAACACATGTATTGTTACCAAACGAAACGAATGCATTTACAAACCTACATGAGTTCTCAAAGCGACAGATATAAAATTCAATTTCTCAAGGAATATCAGGTTCTCAGTATATGGCTTTAAACAAGGCACCAAGTCTTTCATAATACAGGAGAGGATGATGACTATGAATATACAGCACGACAGATTGAAAAGATAGGTGCGTCGCTATAATCACATTTAACGAAGTTTGAGCGAGCTATGAGTTTCTATTTAATAACGCTGAAAGATACAGCCTCTTACCTGATCGTGGAGTAATCACGAACAAGCACTGCCGAAGTAACATAATCATTTCGCCTAAACTTCACCACGGCGGATGATTGAAACGATCTCACGCAGCTCTTGCGTTATTGTACATAGTTTCTTCTCACAAGCACAGATAGCCACCAGATAAAGCCAATCTTCCTCCCGAGCGCAGAACAGAACGACTGTGGTGAATGCTGTTTCAAAGACGGCCTCATGGCCTGTAGCCCGCGAAGTCTTTCCACCGATTAAAAGATAAACGGGTTTCCCAAAGATGGGACATCGGCTCAGGGAGCATGTAAAGAAATTGCTTCGAAAAACTGAATACAGATCAAGCATGAAAACAGGAAGAAGGTGTACTGTACAGTGAAAAAAGGCAAAATAGAAACATTGAACAGTCCAAGAGCAAGAAGTAGTGCAATATAGGGGAGTCGGGCACAGGAATGGCGTCGTGGTTAAGTGGGTATGATGTTGGAATGGTTAGCGGGCGAGCCATGTTCAAATCTTTCTCTTGCCATTTCCCCCCGCTGTTCGCTTCATTCAAATTTGTGTCTGTGTCGTGGTGTAATGCCTGTTTGCAACAGCGATGTGTAGGGTAGGGACCTATAATGACAGCTGATTCTGTACAACTACTCTGTTATCCGCCGAAAGGAAGTGGCTTTCGGATGGGAACCGCAAACATTTGATGACAAGGCGACGAGTCAACCGTATCCTCCATCGGAAATCACGTCTGGTGCGTCATACAAGGCGGTAGTGACAATACACGTCTCAAGTAGTAGGAATCCCTTATCGACGCACCTAATTAATACGACTGGTACGTGAATGAGAGATGCCTCCTTGCCTGATATTCATATGAATGTGAATGTGATCACTCCTAAGAAAACGATGAAAACGTAACAGTTTGTCACATAAGCTGCAACAAATGACCCCATCAGTTTCACAATCACACAGTTTCTCTGTGCTCTGTCAAAGCATATGTTTTTAGCGTTTTACAAGTTGCGTTCCGTTTTAGAAGTCTTGACTCTTGAATTCTTTTTGTGTAACATAGTTCACACCCTTTGTTGTCCTTTTCATTTCTGTGAGACGTCTATGTGGTACCTCGCCTGCTCTTACGATACATCAAATACATACATAAAATATAACATATTGTGGATGTAAAGGTAAATAAATTCACTACTGTACAGCTAAACTATTGATGACAAACAGTTGGAGACAGCGTCTGCCGTAAAATATCTAGTCGTAACTATACAGAGCGACCTTAAGTGGAATGACCATATAAAAAAGGAAGTGGGAAAAATAGACACCAGACTCAGATTCGTCGGAAGAATCTTAAGGAAATGTAACTCATCCACGAAAGAAGTGGCTTATAAGGCGCTTGTATCCAGAATGAGATTTTCACTCTGCAGCGGAGTGTGCGCTGATATGAAACTTCCTGGCAGATTAAAACTGTGCCCGACCGAGACTCGAACTCGGGACCTTTGCCTTTCGCGGGCAGAAGTAAAGCTGTGGGGACCGGGCGTGAGTCGTGCTTCGGCAGCTCTGATGGTATAGCACTTGCCCACGAAAGGCAAAGGTCCCGAGTTCGAGTCTCAGTCGGGCACACAGTTTTAATCTGCCAGGAAGTTTCAGGCGCTTGTTTGCCCGATTCTTGAGTATTGTTCATCTAGATGGGTAGAACTCATAGACGAGGTAGAGAAGATCCAACGAAGAGCTGCATTCAAAAATCTGATTACATTTTATGCGGTAAGAGTACAAAAGTAAATTGTGATCACCAGTCCCTTTCATTTTTGTTAACATGCAGATAACTGCACAGCAGACTGGAAAGGTGGTGTTACTATCAGCGAGAATTTAACATCAAAATTATTTATATCAAGGACAGTCAGAATATCATTGCCGAAGCTCTATCAAGATTATCTCAATGTCTAGCTGAATTTAGTGAATTTTTGGAACAGAATTCTGAGATAAGAACTTTTCTTATGCAAAGTAAAATACCGCAATCTGACTGCAATAAGTTTTGTAAACAAATGAAAACCATGCATCAATAGAACCAAAGATGGAGCAAGGTCAAACAAAAACTTAACACAGGAAGGCAATGAACAGGTAAAAATGTGGTACAGGAAATATAAAGGTGTTTTATTCCATCGCAAACATTCTGACTCAGAGCAATGACACGTTTTTCTTCCTGAGAAGTGCAATGAGGAATTCATAGTGTACATCCATGAAGTGTGAGGAGATTATGGGGTAAGTAAATGTACCGAGAAGACAGGTAAACATTGCTACTTTCCAAATTTGATACGACGAATACTTCAAGTACTATGAAAATGTATAGTGTCTCAGAAGGCAATGCACTGTAACTCTTCTACACATATCGAACTTCACCCGATTTTAATTACGAAACCTCTACATCTACATTTACATGTATACTCTGTAAGTCACATTTAAGAGCCTGTCAGATGGTTCATCGAACCACCTTCGCAATTCTCCATTATTCCAACCTCGTATAGCGCGCGGAAAGAACGAACACCTATATCTTTCCGTAAAAGCTCTGATTTCCCTTATTTTATAGTGGTGATCGTTTCTCCCTATGTAGGTCGGTGTCAACAAAAAATTTTCGCATTCGGAGGAGAAAGTTGGTGATTGGAATTTCGTGAGAAGCTTCCCCGTCGCAACGAAAAACGCCTTTCTTTTAATGATGTCCAGCCCAAATCCTGTATCATTTCAGTGACACTCTCTCCCATATTTCGGGATAATACAAAACGTGCTGCCCTACTTTGAACTTTTTCGATGTACTCCGTCAGCCCTCTCTGGTAAGGTACCCACAATGCGCAGCAGTATTCTAAAAGAGGACGGACAAGCGTATTGTAGGCAGTCTTCTTAGTAGATATGTCACATTTTCCAAGTGTCCTGCCAATAAAACGCAGTCTTTGGTTAGACTTCCCCACAACATTTTCTATGTGTTCCTTCCAGTTTAAGTTGTTCGTAATTGTAATGTCTAGGTATTTAGTTGAATTTTGCGGCCGTTAGATTTGACCGATTTATAGTGCAACCAAAATTTAACGAATTCCTTCTAGCGCTCGTGTGTATGACCTCACATTTTTCGTTATTTCGGATCAACTGCCAATTTTCGCACCATTCAGATATCTTTTCTAAATCGTTTTGCAATTTGTTTTGATCTTCTGATGACTTTATTAGTCGATAAACGACAGCGTCACCTGCAAACAACCTAAGACGGCTGCTCAGATTGTCTCCCAAATCGTTTATTTAGATAAGGAACTAAGCTAGTTGTGTTTCACAAGAACGACGTTTTCTAAACCCATGTTGAATGTGTGTCAATAGACCGTTTTCTTCGAGGTAATTCATAACATTCGGACACAATATATGTTCAAAATCCTGCTGCATATCGACGTTAATGATATGGGCCTGTGGATTAACCCTGCTACCTTCCTTGAATATTTGTGTGAGCTTTGAAACTTTCCAGTCTTTGGGTACGGATCTTTCGTCGACCGAACGGTTGCATATGACTTAAGTATGGAGCTAATGCATCAGCGTGCTCTGAAAGGAACCTAACTGGTATACAGTGTGGACCAGAAGATGTGCTTTTATTAACCGACTTAAATTGCTGCACAACTCCGAGGGTATTTACTTCTACGTTACTCATGTTGGCAGCTGTTCTTGATTCGAATGTCTAGGTTTAGTGTGTCTGGATGTGTCTGGCCCCTATCCAAGAGGCAAGGGTGGAATAAGATACGTAGTAGCACTATATGATGTTTTTAGAAAGCATATTAAGATGTACGCTGCACGTAGTGCAACAGCGACCTCCATCACGAAAAGGGTGGAAGATTACTTGACGAGGATAGGAAAGCCACGAGAGATTCTTACTGATAATGCCTCATATTTTATAAGACAGAAATGGAAGCAGTTTGTGACATCACAGGATATAGAACACGTCTAGTATCAAGATTCCACTCCGAGACATCGGCCGTAGAAAGAGTATTCAAGGCATTTAATCGATTCTTAAGAACATATACACTTCGCACAAACACAAAATAGGTAGAATATGTCACACCTTTCATGCAGGTCATTAATAGTCTTACAAATTCTTCCACTGGTTTCACACCAAATTAATGTTTTACACCAGACAAAAGGACGAATGGGAGTCACCCTTACCAAAAATACCAGCTGTAGAAATGACATTAGAGGAGAAAATTAAACAAGCAGTAATCACACTGGAAAACAGAGCTGAATATAGGAAGAAAATCTGTGATCGGAAACTGAAGCGTGTTGTACAGTTTACTGAATGCCAACGAGTTCTGTTACGAACCCATCCTAAGTTAAAAAATAAATTATGAAATTTAAACAAGAAGTGGTAACTACTTTGCGCAGGACTGTATATAATTTCCAAAATCCCATACCTCGTACTTAAAGATCGATTTACGAGAGGACTGGTGGAGGCAAAGGTCTCTATCCCCCCCACCACACACACACACAAGGACTTCAAGGCAATTGTGGAATAAACATTTTTGACACAAGTAATTTTACTGAAAATGACTGATCATAGCGTACATATTGTTGTTGTTGTTGTGGTCTTCAGTCCTGAGACTGGTTTGATGCAGCTCTCCATGCTACTCTATCCTGTGCAAGCTTTTTCATCTCCCAGTACCTACTGCAACCTACATCCTTCTGAATCTGCTTAGTGTATTCATCTCTTGGTCTCCCTCTACGATTTTTACCCTCCACGCTGCCCTCCAATACTAAATTGGCGATCCCTTGATGCCTCAGAACATGTCCTACCAACCGATCCCTTCTTCTGGTCAAGTTGTGCCGCAAACTTCTCTTCTCCCCAATCCTATTCAATACTTCCTCATTAGTTATGTGATCTACCCATCTAATCTTCAGCATTCTTCTGTAGCACCACATTTCGAAAGCTTCTATTCTCTTCTTGTCCACGCTATTTATCGTCCATGTTTCACTTCCATACATGGCTACACTCCATACGAATACTTTCAGAAATGACTTCCTGACACTTAAATCAATACTGGATGTTAACAAATTTCTCTTCTTCAGAAACGCTTTCCTTGCCATTGCCAGCCTACATTTTATATCCTCTCTACTTCGACCATCATCAGTTATTTTGCTTCCCAAATAGCAAAACTCCTTTACTACTTTAAGTGCCTCATTTCCTAATCTCATTCCCTCAGCATCACCCGACTTAATTAGACTGCATTCCATTATACATACGTACATAATACTAATTTAATTTCTGTTTTCCTTTCAATACTAATGTTAAGGAAACATGTTTAGATATAAGAGATTTTACTTGTATTTTGATATATAAAGTAGCTGGTAAGTGAAACTGAGAGAAATATTAAACGATACAAAGCTTCACTTGAGGCGAGTAGCGGCGAAGCAGAGCAGAACTTGCGACACACACGGTGGTGTAATCGTAACGGTGAGCCACGTCAGGAACGAGGTGAAAGCAACGATTCACGCACATGCACGTGTAATCACAGGCAAAGGAGATTTAATTCTTGAACAGCTGACCTGATAAACGACCGCCAGCTAACGCAATTAAACGCTACTCGCCCACACTCATGTTTTTTAAGAATTATATACACACAGGAAGAAAGAAGGAATTACTATCTTATAACTATAAACTTGGATTACATCTAATATATGTATGAACCCACCAGGGTTGTCCCTGAGCGCTAACGCGCTGCCTCCTGGACTTGGGTAGGCGCACCGGCCCCGATCGGATCCGCCCGGCGGATTAACGACGAAGGGCCGGTGTGCTGACCAGCCTGGATTTGTTTTTAGATGGTTTTCCACATCCCCCTAGGTGAATGCCAGGCTGGTCCCCACCTTCCGCCTCAGTTACACGACTCGCGGACATTTGCAACACATTCGCCCTCTTCCATGGCTTACATTCAACACAGACAGCTGGGGTACACTAATCCCTTCCCAAGGGGTACGGAGTGGCGGCAGGACGAGCATCCGGCCACCCCTTCAACTTAAAATGCCACATCCGATTAACCTAGGCCGACCCTGCGTAACTGTGGGACAAGGCTCAGACAAAGAAAGAAAGAAAGACATCTAATATATACAGGGTGGTCCATTGATAGTTATCGGACCAAATATCTCACGAAATAAGCATCAAATGAAAAGACTACAAAGAACGAAACTCGTCTAGCTTGAAGGGGGTAACCAGATGGCGCTATGGTTGGCCCGCAAGATGGCGCTGCCATAGGTCAAACGGATATCAAATGCGTTTTTTTAAATAGGAACCCTCATTTTTTACTACATATTGGTGTAGTACGTAAAGAAATATGAATGTTTTAGTTGGACCACTTTTTTCGCTTTGTGATAGATGGCGCTGTAATAGTCATAAACGTATAAGTACGTGGTATCACTTAACATTCCGCCAGTGCAGACGGTATTTGCTTCGTAATACATTACCCGTGTTAAAATGGACCGTTTACCAAATGCAGAAAGGCCGATATCGTGTTGATGTATGGCTATTGTGATCAAAATGCCCAACGGGCGTGTGCTATGTATGCTGCTCGGTATCCTGGACAACATCATCCAAGTTCCCGGACCGTTCTCCGGATAGTTACGTTATTGAAGGAAACAGGAGGTGTTCAGCCACATGTGATACGTAAACCACGACCTGCAACAAATGATGTTGCCCAAGTAGGTGTTTTAGCTGCTGACGCGACTAATCCGCACATCAGTAGCAGACAAATTGCGCGAGAATCGGGAATCTCAAAAACGTCGGTGTTGAGAATGCTACATCAACATCGATTGCACCCGTACCATATTTCTATGCACCGGGAATTGCATGGCGACAACTTTGATCGTCGTGTACAGTTCTGCCACTGGGCACAAGAGAAATTACGGTACGATGACAGATTTTTTGCACGTGTTCTATTTAGCGACGAAGCGTCATTCACCAACAGCGGTAACGTAATCCGGCATAATATGCACTATTGGGCAACGGAAAATCCACGATGGCTACGACAAATGGAACATCAGCGACCTTGGCGGGTAAATGAATTTTCGGCATTATGGGAGGAAGGATAATTGTCCCTCATTTTATCAATGGTGCAATGTATGCTGATTTCCTACGTAATGTTCTACCGATGATACTACAAGATGTTTCACTGCATGACAGAATGGCGATGTACTTCCAACATGATGGATGTCCGGCACATAGCTCGTTTGCGGTTGAAGCGGTATTGAATAGCGTATTTCATGACAGGTGGACTGGTCGTCGAACCACTATACCATGGCCCGCACGTTCACCGGATCTGACGTCCCCGGATTTCTTTCTGTGGGCAAAGTTGAAAGATATTTGCTATTGTGATCCACCGATAACGCCTGACAACATGCGTCAGCGCATTTTCAATGCACGTGCGAACATTACGGAAGGCGAAATACTCGCTGATGAGAGGAATATCGTTACACGTATTGCCAAATGCATTGAGGTTGACGGACACCATTTTGAGCATTTGTTGCATTGATGTGGTATTTACAGGTAATCACGCTGTAACAGCATGCATTCTCAGAAATGATAAGTTCACAAAGGTACATGTATCACATTGGAACAACCGAAATAAAATGTTCAAACGTACCTAAGTTCTGTATTTTAATTTAAAAAAACCTACCTGTTAGCCATATGTTTGTGACTATTACAGCGTCATCTATCACAAAGCGAAAAAGTGGTCCAATTAAAACATTCATATTTCTTTACGTACTACACGGATCTGTAGTAAAAAGTGGGGGTTCCTATTTAAAAAACGCAGTTGATATCCGTTTGACCTATGGCAGCGCCATCTAGCGCGCCAACCATAGCGCCATCTGGTTTCCCCCTTCAAGCTAGACGAGTTTCGTTCTTTGTAGTTTTTTCGTTTGATGCTTATTTCGTGAGATATTTGGATCGGTCACTATCAATGGACCACCCTGTATATGCAATGTTGAACAAGGAATTGTACAAGAGACTGCGAGTAATATCTACATATAGAAATAATGTTAACTTATAATATACAGATATGTACAGGCGTTTGCAGAAAGTTCAAATGGTTCAAATGGCTCTGAGCACTATGCGACTTAACTTCTGAGGTCATCAGTTGCCTAGAACTTAGAACCAATTAAACCAAACTAACCTAAGGATATCACACACACCCATGCCGAAGGCAGGATTCGAACCTGCGACCGTAGCGGTCGCTCGGTTCCAGACTGTAGCGCCTAGAACCGCACGGCCACTCCGTTGCAGAAAGTGAACCACGGGACGTGTAACATACATTTTAAAGAATATGAACGATGGCAGCTAAGATGAAAGCAGAATACAGAGATAAGGAGCATAAGTACCTCACACTCTATAGAATTTTGTAGCTACTTCTCTTTACAGCGTAAAGGTAAGTGAAGCTGGTGGTGTACTGGGCAGAACAGGCGAATAAAACGGGCTGCATACTGACGTGAAAGAATGACTGAATCAGTGGCTACTGAGCTATTACACATTTAGCTTTAATATAGTTTTAAGTTTTTTTTTTCTATTCAGCGACCAGTGCATCGACACGGGGTGAAAGAAGAGATGATTTGCTTCGAGATGGTTAAGGTACCATACAAGTTTAACGGGCGACACTTCAAGCGTATAAAATTCATTTGTAAGAAATATTATACATGAATGAACGATTCAAAGTATACGCAGTAGCAGTCCGGTAAGCGACGTCGTAATGATATAGGTTTCATGCTACCGAACAAGTGGCCGACCTACACACACTGTTTCAGAAACTCCCAACAGCCGTTTTTCTCTTTACATTATGTATATGTGCACACGTACGTGATCATTATAAACAGGATTATTATTTCTACACGTCGAATGACACCAACATTTATCATTTATGGGAAGTAAACACGCTTCATGTGTACCGTACTTAAGTTACACGTCATCTGAAGTAACCCATGTCTATTTCATGTAGTAGGAACATAACAAGAATCTACCATGAACAATGCTCATTGAGAGCCTTCTGTAACGCGATATATGAGTTATACGTCCTTTCCTTAGTAATCCGATGGGTCTGTAGTCAGATAGATTCCTTCATTCGTAGAAGCAAAGCTAAGCGTAGTCAGACAATCAGTGTACTTTAAGTATTTAACGATGCTTTCCGACTTGCTCCGTTAATAAATAACAAGGTCCATGAATAATGTGAAAGGAATTAAGTATAATGTCTTCTATATAAAGATTTGTGCTACCCTAACATATATACACACGAGGGTAAGTCAATTATTATTCGCAAAGTAGTCATAAAATTTTATTGTAATCAAATAGGAAACTAACAGAACATCATTTTTCGACGTAGTCTCCTTGTGTTTCAGCGCACTTGGTTCATCATTGTACATGCTTCCTGGTGCCCTCTCCACTTAATATGACATAAGCCTATCTAAAAGACCGAGAAATAAAGGGGTTTGAATCCCCCCCCCCCGCTTTCACACACAAGCAATCGGTTAATCATATGATACTACCTAACACTGTGTAATACCTAAACAACTAACTTCCAATATCATACCTTTTTTTCTCATTATTAATTTATACGAACGTTTTCTTTTCCTGATTCATAATAAGAAATTTGTATACTGTCGCAGAAACCGGCAAAGATAAGCTTTTAAAATCCTCTTTCTAACAGAAGATATCCGGAGGATATTCAATTCTTTTAACAACTTTTGTTTCAAAAATGTGCGTGAATTTCTAAGGGACCAATCTGCTGAGGTCATCGGTCCCTAGACTTACACACTACTTAAACTAACTTGTGCTAAGAACAGCACACACACCCATGCCCGAGGGAGGACTCGAACCTCCGGCGGGAGGGGCCGCGCAATCCGTGACATGATGCCACAGACCGCACGGTCACTTTGCGCGGCCTACATTTTTTTCAGTCTCGCTTGAGAGTACTTATGTTTACGATCTCACATAAGAAGGACGTGTAATTTTGAATCGTGCGTCAACAATGTGTGTAGCAAATGCTATGTGTGTATAAAAATGCAAGAAAAAAATATATTAAGAGTTTTCATAGCCACAAGAATATTTTTATTTATTATGCCAATATTAGTTCACGAGAATGACTATTGTCTGCAATCAAAGAAGAGGCTGATCGGCAACCACAGAAAATTAGAGGTAAATTAATGATGTCAGCATAACTTAATAGTGACTTCCATTATATTATATTATATATATATATATATTATATATATATTATTCCAGTACTGCAAGTAGTAATTATCTCTCATTACGTAAATTTAATGCTGATTCATACTCTTTGTGTTAGCTGTTGGGCTGCCTCCCAGCACGGTTATTCCAAAATCGACCAACATACTAACACACAACCCACCTGTGAATACGTCGGAGTAACTCGACATCAACACTGCTAAGTCTCGCACATGAGACTCTTTTCTTCATCTGTACTTAAGACAAGGTTCTTTTGACATTAGCTGTGGTGAAAACGGAACAGGAAAGAATGAGAAAATGTCACTAAGAACTTAGGTCTTTCATTTTTGAGATCTTCGTTACCGGCAGTAAACATGAACAAAGGTTACACTGGTACGTATGAGTCTATAGACATCATTCCTCAAAATCAGGTATTTAATTGCGAATAAATATTTTCAACCACTGGATGAAAAAATTGTTGTTTTAGGTCCTATTTGGGGTCTATCAGCCTTTCCGCTAACAAAGATTGGTGAAATGCTTCTCTACTGCTTTGCTTGGTTTGTTACGCAATTACACTCAGTGGGCCATAATTCACAGATGCTGAAAGTTTCGACAAATCGCTTGAGCCAAAAGCCGGAATGGTTCCCTAGAAAACAATACGTCCGGTTTACTTGTCCATCCTTCCCCTGTTACAGTTTTCGCTCCGTCTCTAATGACCTCGTCGTCGACGGGTCTTTAAACCCTAATATTCCATTTTTATTTCTGACAGGGCCTCTGTAGCTGCAACTTCCATATTTTTCAGACTGTGGGGCCTTAGCTACTGTATTACTGCGTTTAGTTGATGTATAACGAACTGAAAAGGTTAGGTTATGTTGTTAAGATCTATTGCCACACTTCGTAAATTACATTTTCACTATTACGAATCAGGTTTGTCAGAGCTTTAAGAACGGCTCTCTTTAACTGTAGAGAGATGGTTTCTTATCTGCCAGCGTAGCGCGTTGAATTTGGTGTCTTTATTGTTAATTGGAAGTGCTCACACAACAACAGGATTTTAGATCCTACAAATCTCCCATGCTGGGTAAAAATTTTTTTAGATGTTCTCAGCTGTTTCGAAATACAGAACTGTTTATTAATCAACCTGTTTATCCTCTGTAGCACATTTAGAGGATTAAATTTAAATAGTGCATAGATAATTTTGTGTCACCATTTTGCACTCCGCTCGCGACGGATGCCCCACCTCACACCCTTGGTCCAAACACGTGTTTACGTCTAATCCATTTGGATCCATGTCACTGATTCTCTTATCCAGATGGAGATTGGTTTTGACCTGAGTGAAGGAGATAAATGATTCGCCTATCTCTACATCGAAATGGTTTCCAAAATTATCTTTCATTATTTTAACATTACGAAAGATTTCTCTTAACTGATCGACTTTCCTAATTTTTCCACTTTTCTTCCCCATTTTAAGTTTTCCTCGTTTTTTTTCCTGTCTTTTGTTTTTCTCCTTCCAAAAGCACTCTATCCTCGAGGACGTTGCCCGGGCCGTTCCGATCTGCTTCTGGCGTGCTATTATACTTGCATAGTTCCCATAGCTGTGCGATTATTATTTTCCGCGTATTCTCTTAGAGCAAACAACATACTGCGACGTGACGCACTTCTCAACAATGCAGGAGTCTGCGCAGCGGCCCATGCTGTTGCATAGCATCAGTTTGAGACGAGGCGACTGGCGAGCAACATGAATGTGCCCAACTCCAGCCAGCAACGTCGTAAGAAAACTGCGGAATGCAGTAAGAACACGGAGCTACGACAGCAGTCACAAGATAAGCCGTATTAGCTCTGCCAATCCGTGGCACTCGTGACACAGGCGTCAAATCGATTGCACCTTTCTACGGAACGCATAACATGCATTCTTAGAGGTGCGTATATTTAATAAATATGGAGATCTTCGACACTATTGCTATATTTAGGGTAACCTGATATTGCGAACTAGTCACCCAGACTGTTTATCACGGTTGTCTGAGGCAGTTTAAGTTGGAAAAGCATGAATTTTATAAATTTTCTAGTCTCAGGAAAATTGGAATACTAGAAACTAAAAATTCTACTATGAAGCTTCAGTACCAAATGATATCTGTATTCGCCCCTATAGAAGTCGAGTGTGTCATCGTGATATCTTGAAAAACGTGTTTTCTATTCATATACCACAATAAATAATACATTAATAGGTAATTTCCAAGAATGATTGCCTATCGAAGTCGCTAGGTCCAAATGATGCATATCGAACGTGCGATCGTAAATCGATCATGCGACTCTGGCGGGCGTTATGAGTATATTTACGTTGGTCAGTACAGCAATGACAAAAGAAGGGCGTTACAAAAGTACTCGTAATTGCAAAGGAGACATCTTACTCATCGTCGGTGTTGTCGTCATGTGAAGTCCAATACTGTGGTCTGGATGGATAATTTGGAAGAGTCGAACCATGTATTCTTCCTGATACTCGTTCGTTTTCCGCACTGTCCGCAATGAAATTGTAACGGTATTTGAGCACCGAAGCTGTTTTTACGAAGTTTTACACACTTCGCACCACCACAGTCTATACAGTCCCTTCTTTCCTCGTCCGGTAGTACTCCAAAATTTCGAACTATTTTCTACGCTGGATAAACATGGAATTAGATTCTTCCATGTGAGAGAATCCGCTGAAGACAAGTCAAGAACACCAGAAATCCCACTCACTAACGACATAAATCGTCTGGGTTTCCCTAGCAACTCGCAAATAATTCGCGGAGGTATGTAATTTAGAGGAAGTAAGGGAACGACGGAAAACAGATAAAAATGACAGTCACAAATAATTGATCACAACGCCCGACACCTGGGTCGCATGATCGACTTACGATCGCACGTTCGATATGTATCGTTTGGACCCAGCGACTACGATAGGCAATCATTCTTGGAAATTGCCCATTAATATGAAGTTCTGTTACAAACTACCAACAATAAACTTTATTTTGTTAGAAAATTAATTTTCCTTTTAAATCACGTGTGTCTTAAAACGGAATGAAATGTGTTTTGAAATTGTTTCTGTTTACGTACAATTAAACACAGTAGGCGGGCTTTCGTCTTTGTGACAGTACAGTTGCTATCCTCAGTCGCAGGTCAGTGCGCCCACATTCTCTTGGCTTCTCGTCTTCCGAGAACTGAACCGGTAGAGACTGCTGGGGTTCCAGCTGATATGTTGATTCTTCTCTTTGTCAAGTTTGGCGATCGAGTGATACTGTGCGCAATTGGCTTCACACTGTAGTTTTTCAGTGTTTAATAGTGTGTTTCAGTGATAAGTAATTTGCAGACTGAACATCATATGTGCATGACCTCTTACGCCACTGTGTACCCACTGATCTGACACTATAAGCACTGATAGTTCCCTCTTATAATAAGACTTCCGGAAAATGTCTGACAGACTAGCAGTTTCTACAGAAGTCGAAATACTGTGAACGACTTCGGACTAACATTCATTTGTTTACAGTCGCTACCAGTCTTAGCTCTCAATATTAGGAGCAAAATGTACCTTCATTGAACGTATCAAAAGATGTAAACCATTTCAAATTCAATTAATACTAACATTTCTGTGGTCTATAACTCCGTGTGTTACTCCTGCTTTCGTTTACCAGTACATAGACACACTGAACACAGCAACATCTGACAGGTAATGTTGAGCTAACGAACTCTTACCTTTCGTCATGATTATTTCATTATAATCAAAGATTTCGCTTCACTGATCTATTTCACTAATTTTTCTGTTTCCGTTTTACCTTCTTTAGTTTTCGTTTCTTTCTTCCGGGTGCCAGGGCCCCGAGGCGTGGCCACGGTCTCACTGCTACGCACAGGCAGTACGAAATTTTGATGCGAACTTATAAACGGAGACAACATTACACTGTAAAGGAACTGAAAGGAGGGACTAAAGAGAATGGACACTCTTGAGTAGTATTACATGTCATGCAAATTACTTCCGAGCTTTTATGAAATGTTTTAGCCTCCCAACAGATAAATTCCGTAACCTCGCAATAAAAAGGTGACTAACCTCTCAATAAAAATGTGACTCATATATAACTTTTCCAAAGAAATCTCGTAATGTAACCTTTCAATAATTAACTGGCTGTGAATCTAAACTGGTAAATCTGGACGTCAGCAGTGCTGTCTCATGTCCCCGAAAAATCATTCTGAATAAACTGAAAATTCTTACCTCAACGATGTCGCCGGGTAACGCTTATATATCTGCACCTGTAAGAAATTTTTATGGCACAGCCGAGTGCAAAGCTGGCCACTAGATTTTGTTATGTATGAAAAACAACTGATTTTCTTTACGATAATCGGCATGACTATGGATAGGAGGGATTAGAAAAACTTTAAATTCAGATGAATGGCTGTCAAAAGTTATCTTTATCAGAAAGATTATTATTGAAAGATTTTTGAAAACATTTACGTGGGACTTTGATATAATAATTGTACAAAAATCAGTTGTAGCAATTGACATATGCACGCGGCAATAAAGAACAACAATATTTTACTTTTACACTATGCTACATCGCTCAGGCACCGCCATCGTTCTCCACGACCGGCCTTGGTTATTCCATAACTCTACTGCTCTTCTCGAGCTACAAAACACCACTACTGGACAGCATTGTTCGAACTCCAGGACACAAATGCTCTCTGTGAGCTATACAACTCGACAACTGCTCTCCACGAGCGACCTGACCCAACCGCCGGACTGCGAGCTACTACTACTACTACTACTACTACTGCCGACACTGGTCTCTGGTTTGCGGTTCTATTGTATCTTACATATCGCAGGCAGCGCGTGAGCAATCCATCGAAATTACATCTGCTCGAGTGCGCTTGCAATAAATTCCTTAGTCATGAACCTGTTGCCGGCCGGAGTGACCGAGCGGTTCTAGGCGCTACAGTCCGGATCCGCTCGACCGCAACGGTCGCAGGTTCGAATCCTGCCTCGGGCACGGATGTGTGTGATGTCCTTAGGTTAGTTAGGTTTAAGTAGTTCTAAGTTCTAGGGGACTGATGACCTCAGCAGTTTACCGAGCGAGGTGGCGCAGTGGTTAGCACACTGGACTCGCATTCGGGAGGACGACGGTTCAATCCCGTCTCCAGCCATCCTGATTTAGGTTTTCCGTGATTTCCCTAAATCGTTTCAGGCAAGTGCCGGGATGGTTCCTTCGAAAGGGCACGGCCGATTTCCTTCCCAATCCTTCCCTAACCCGAGGTTGCGCTCCGTCTCTAATGACCTCGTTGTCGACGGGACGTTAAACACTAACCACCACCACCACCACCTCAGCAGTTAAGTTCCATAGTGCTCAGAGCCGTGAACCTCTTACAGTGTGAGTGTTAGAACTTGAACCAGTGTGAAAGATACAGTTTTTAAGTCAGATAAACAAAAGTTCAAAAGGTAAAACTACTAAGGAAAACATACATCACTACTCAGAAATCTGCATTTAGTTTGAAAAAAGTGAGTAACTTCTGTCTGGTGCTGCTCACAAGACGTTTGTTTCATATTTAAGAATAATTGTTTGAATATTTCCAAAGATGTCTTACGTTTTTCAAGCGATTTCCTTCACATCTTTTCGTCAAGCATACGTCTCATACAGCCAACGGCTGTCGGACTGGGCTAGCACTTGGAGGGTGACCACCCGGTCTGCCGAGAGCTGTTGGCAAGCGGGGTCACTCAGCCCTTGTGAGGCAAACTGAGGAGCTACTTGGTTGAGAAGTAGCGGCTCCGGTTTCGTAAACTGACACACGGCCGGGAGAGCGGTGTGCTGACCAAGTGACGCCTGTGGGCTGAGGATGACACGGCGGCCGGTCAGTATCGTTGGGCCTTTCAAACCCTGTTCGGACGGAGTTTAGTTTATATATCTCATACAAGCGAGTATAGTTAATGTGATTCCAGAAACTACTTAGACACTTCTCTATCATTTGTGCTGCTCAGAACGAGTTTTACATGTCATAGGGCCGTGGCGGCGTTGTGCTATCTTTGGATCCTCTGGCTGACTGGCGTCTCGATAAGAGGAGCGAGTGCCGCACTGATTCGCTCTGTTTATCGCTGTTTGCGAATGGGGAAAAGGCGGGACCCTTGCTGCGGTTGGCGAGTTGGTGTTGGTAAGAGGCGGCAGCAGGCACTGACTGTTGACATGGTGGCCGTTTGGTCCTGTTGGTGTATTCAGAGCCGTATACACGGCAGCGTCCATTGTGACTGACTTATGGGTTTTGGAGAGAGAATGCACCAGCAATTTGCCTTCTGGAATGTTCTCGCCGTGCGCAGTCTGGATGTTGGCGGCCGGAATAGTTCTTGAATGATGGCATATGGAGTGCTAAAGGAGTTATGGTGCGTATTGTGTTTATTCTCTCAGTAAACCTCGCCTGTGAAGTTTGGAAGATGATGTTGTAACCTACTTGAAGCCGTGAGTGTACCTTTGCTGATTCGCTTAGTTATTTCGATTTATGTGCGTATAAAAAGTGTTGTACGGGCGGCTGGTCTATTAGAATTTCCCAGCTAGTCTCGGGTTACATGAATGTTTTCTTAGATGGGCCACTGGCTTAAGACGTAAATTTGTCTTTGAAATGTTCTGCTCCGATTTTACTGGCAGTACTTCGTATGCACTGGTGTTTCCTTTTCTTGTTCCTTAGATGTAAGTCTTTCCACGTCTGTTACAAGTTCTGAGCAATGTTGACTCTGCTTTTTATATTTTAAACTAATGCTCTTTTGAATTAGTTTTAGATGGATTTAAATGTTGACTGTCTGTAACCTGAATCTTATCTGTAAATGTTAAGCCTGAAGTCCATGCCAGACGGGTAAGCTTGTGTATATTATTCTGTAATTTGAAAGATAAATCTGCTATTAGTTATCATAAGAGTCTTACCCTTTTATATTAGCAGCTTTAGTACAGTAATTGAAATTTCTGCTCATAATTAAAAGGATTAAGCCCAGTTCACTTAACTCAGAGTTAAATAACTGCTTAGCGAACGTTATGTTACTTTAAGGGCTTTATTAAGTCTTGATAGACCTGAAGACTTTATTGCCGGAGCTCTTGACTTTAGTGTCATAATGTCTATGCTATCTGTTGACAGCCTTGGCTGCTGAGCCGTGACGTAATTGACGCGACTCCTGTGTTTCGGTCTGTGCATGTACCTGAACGGCGTCTCTGGTGGCCGTTAGCTCTCGCTGGAGTTTTGATTCCAGCTGCAGCTGCCAAACAAGTTCAGGGATATTCTATTTGATGAATGGTTTTAAGTAACTGTCTTTTCGAGCTTGCCCTGTCTTTTGATCCAACGGAACGAACCTAAGAAACTTCTTCCTCTTATTCTTCTAGCGTTACGGACTCTGTAGGACCACGGGTAACCCCTTCGTGGACTGCATATTCCTCTTCTTCTCCCAGAACCTCTTCATTCTTTCTCTTCATCTCTCCCGCTCTTCTTCCGTGATCTTCAAAAAAATGGTTCAAATGGCTCTGAGCACTATGGGACTTAACTTCTGAGGTCATCAGTCCCCTAGAACTTAGAACTACTTAAACCTAACTAACCTAAGGACATCACACACATCCATACCAGAGGCAGGATTCGAACCTGCGACCGCAGCGGTCGCGCGGTTCCAGACTGTAGCGCCTAGAACCGCTCGGCCACTCCACGTGATCTTCAGTTTCCGTTTCTCCTGTCAGCTCCACTGGTGACACTCTAATATTTTCCTGTATTCTTCTCTGTCATTGATCTCCGGCATATTGATCGGTGTATATTTGTTCCTCCAATTTTCCTTTCCTTCGACCTTGATCTCCAATTCCAACCAGTCCTTCCGAAGTTCAACAACCCACTTGGTTGCTATCTTTCCCCTTGTCCTCCCTGTTGTTTCCCAAACTCTCTTCGTCATTCTGTCCATACTCTTCCTAACTACATGTCCAGCAAACATTGCCCTTTTGATTCTGATTTCCCCGGATATTGTTCTCATGTTCCGGTACAATTCTTCCCTTGGTCTTCGCATCCACCCCCCTCCACCTCTTTTGAGACCTAGTATTTTTCTCAGTAGTTTTCTCTCTTCTTTCTCAGTTGTTCTGCCCCATTTCTTCCTAGTGTCATCGTCTCAGCAGCATATAATACTGCATTCCTCACCGTTGCCTTCTAGTGACGCATCTTTGCCTCTTGGATATTTTCTTTTTATTGTATATGTCTCTCGTCATTCAGAAGGCTGACCTCCTCTTCTTTAACCTCTCTGTTATTCCCTCCATGCTCCTATTCCTTCCTGTTATAAATTGTCCCAGATATTTAAATTTGTCCACCATTTACACAGTGCCTTCCGGTGTTTCCCAGTCTGCAGTGGTATTTAATGTCTTTGTCTTGTTATAGGCGATCCTCAGTCAAGCCTTTCTGGCTGCCTTACTTAAGTTTTCGAGTTGTATCTTTGCGTTTTCTTCCGTCTCACTTACTATTGCTATGTCGTCTGCAAAGGCTAGGCAGTCCACTTGAGCCCTGTTGTCCTTTTTGTCCCCCACATGGATCTTTGGTATTCACATTTCCTCGTTTATTGCTCTCCACTGCCTGATCACTTCGTCCAGTATTATATTGAACAACAATGGTGACAATCTATCTCTCTGTTTAACACCAGTCTTGATCTCAAATTCTTCTGACAGTGCTCCTCTGAATCTCACCATTGCTTTAGTGTCTGTCAGAATTTCTTTCATGAGTTCTTGTGTAGTTTCATCATGTCCTCTGTTGTTCAGGATCCTAACAAGAATCTGTCTGTCGATGGAGTCATATGCCTTTGTGAAGTCCACGAAGGTTCTTACTGTCTTGTTTTTTAAGGCCCTATGTTCTATCAGTAGTTTCAGGATAAATATCTGTTCTATACAGCCTCTTCCCTTCTTGAATCCCGCTTGGTAGTCGCCAACTGTACTTTCTACCTGTTCTTCTACTCTCTTGAGCAATAGTTTTGACAGCACCTTGTATCTGACCTCTAGTAGCGATATTCCTTTGTAGTTGTTTGCATCCCTCTTGTCCTCCTTCTTATGTATTGGTACTACAATTGCATTCTTCCATCCTTCTGGCAACTTCTTTGTTCTCCAGATCTGCTGAATTATGTTGGTTATGTTGTCTATTGCTTTGTTGCCTCCCCACTTTATTATCTCGGCTGCTATACCATCTTCTCCAGTTGCCTTATTATTCTTCAGATCGCTTATGGCACGTGCGACTTCATCCCTGGTTGGAGGGCGTGGCTCTCTCTCTCTTCTGTGTCAGTCCCCAGTTCCAGCTCTTCTTCAGGTGGTTCACAGTTCAGCAGGTCGTGAAAGTGCTCTGCAACAATCCGACAGTTCTCCTTTGCACTTACAGCCAGCTCCCCTTTCTTATCTCTTACGAACAGTTCTCTACCCTTGTATCCAAACTGACTCTTTCTAAATTTCCCGAAAAAGTCTCTACTGTTGTTTTTCCTGAAGTTGGTCTCAATCTGGTCCAGTTTCTGCTTCATCTTCTGTCTTCTGGTCCATCTTATTGTTCGGGCCGCGTCCTTTCTTGTTCCTAAGAAAACTTCCCATTTTTTCTCCTTCTTGCTGCTCCAGTCTCTGCAGGCTTTCCTGCTCTACCGCTTCCTCACATTCATTGTTCCACCACCAGTGCTTCCGTGTCTTTTCTTCCTTTCCCCATAGTTCAGCCTGTTTCGCCATATTTCGCTTCATGTCGTCCCATTCATTGAATGATTCAATTCCTTCCTCATATCTGGATCGATTGTGTCTTAATTTGTCTCTGTCTACCTTTATGTTTTCTGTTCTTCTATTCGTCTGTGGCAGTCTGTCCCTGTTTGGAATCCAAAGGCACTTAACTTCTGTAAGAAAGTGATCCGATTCCACTCTTGTGTTCTTCCTGACCTTTGTATTCATGATCTCTTTAGCATTTGTCCAGCTGATTGCTATGTGGTCAATTTGGAATTCCCCAAGGCGGGTGCATGGGTTTGCCATGTCTTTTTCTTACACGGTTTGGCCCTGAAGTGTGTTGTCATCAATCTCATTTTGTGTTTTCGACACAGTTCAATTAGTCTTTCTCCATTTTTGTTTTTCCGCTGGTGTGCAGGGTACTCGCCCACTACTCCTTTATGTTGCTTCTCTCTTCCAGTCTGTGCATTATAATCTCCTACGAGTATCTTTACATGTCTGTATGGTATGTTTTTCAGTGTATCGTCTAGCTCTTCCCAAAAACTACCTGCAACTTTCTTGTCTTTCCTGTTCTTGTCATTTATAGGTGCATGTCCATTTATTATTGTATACTTTTTGTTCCCTGCTTGAAATGTCAGTGTTGATATCCTTTTTGACCTACTCTTCATTTCAGTTATGCCATCCTCGTATCTGTTGTCTACTATGAACCCTGTTCCAAAGCATCTAGGTGCATGTCTTTCCTCTCCCACTTTAACTACTGGTTTCCCCTTCAGTATTATGAAGCCTTCTGACTCCACTGTGTCTTCGTCAATGTATCTTGTTTCATGCATCGCTAGAATTCCAATTCTTCTCTCTTTCATCTCATCTATTACCTGTTTAAGTTTACCAGTCTTAATCATTATCTGTACATTTATGGTTCCAATTCTGAAAGTCTTTAGTTTTAATCTTCGTTGAGGTTCTTGGGAGCTCCGACTCTTCCCTTGTGCACTTTTTGGCAGCTCCCCCAGAACCCGAATGCCTGCTTGCGTCGACCTTGATCAACGGAAGATTGTCCCCCAGGGATAATCTCGATTCTACAGTGCGATCCATTCCATGAACTAAAAATTTTTTTTTTGATGGGACGGCTCATGTCCGTCCAGTTATACGACTGAAGTTGTTAGCCCCACTGTATTCTGTACTTCAGTTTATGAAAATTCACTGTACTTAAGTTTTTGAGCTTTTAAATTCCATCTGTAATTCACTGCTCTTGATAGCTTGGCCTAACCTGGTTACATATTTCTTGTAACTCAATGGAAGATTACGTGACGTGAAGTTGTAAATTTGTCCTCTTTCTCGGAGGATTGATTCTTTTTCTTGGCTGTTTAATTTGAGCTAGTAACCTTTACTTAATACTAATGTTATGCTTGTGTGGGTTTTATTTAAGTGCCTTACGGCCGTTTAAAATTTTACTTTACTTTAACGTGTTTTCTACTGGTTTTAAAATTGGCCCTTGCAGGGCTTCGGCCTACTTATTGTGCTTAACAGCAGTTATTTCAATTACTGTTGTTTCTCCGTTTTAAATTTGCTTGTGTAAGTGAAGCTTGTTGTATTAAGAGAAACTTGCTGTCCATTATTATATATCAGTTGCAAGAGAAGACTGTGGTTCAAAACTGGTTCAAATGGCTCTGAGCATTATGGGACTTAACTTCTGAGGTCATCAGTCTCCTAGAACTTAGAACTACTTAAGCCTAACTAACCTAAGGACATCACACACATCCATGCCCGAGGCAGGATTCGAGCCTGCGACCGTAGCGGTCGCGCGGTTCCAGACTTAAGCGCCTAAAACCGCTCGGCCACTCCGGCCGGCCGAAGACTATGGTTTTAATTAGTCTGATTGTTGCTATACTTGTGAATTTTTAATTCCTTACGGAAAAATCAAATGCTCTGCCTGGGTTCACCCTTCCGCGTCTCCTGTCCTTTGTCCATCCTAATGTCCGAGCATTTCAGTCATGAAATAAGTGTGAAGTACTAAATCAGATGGTTTCCCAAGGCGCTTCTGTACTGATTGAGTAAACACAGCGAGATGAGAAGAGTCATGGGATAGTGATTTGCTCATATACAGTTGGCATTGTCGCGTACACAAGGTATAAATGGGCAGTGCATTCGCCGAGCAGTCATTTGTACTCAGAAGAATTCATGTGAAAAGGTTCCCAACGTGATTGTGGCCTCACGACGGGAATTAAGAGATTTTGAGGCATGGTGTGGAGCGGCGGATAAGTTTGTCAAAATATCAGAATCTGGATAAATGCTTGCATGTTGAATCAGTTTCTGGCTTTTAGAATGTTGTTAATGCTGTCTTTCGCCGTTCTCAACACTGGCTCTCTATTTACTTTTTGGCACCCAGAAAGTGATTTAATAAAACATGGAACCAGTAATTAGAGATCCTAGTGCCCACTTTATCTGAGAATGTTATTATAGCTGCAGCTTATAGCTCTGAGGAATTAGGAGATTGTCTGGGATTTCTAATCAAAAATGGTTTTCCAAAATAGTTGAGTATATTCTGAAATTCACTGATAAAAAACACAAGTATCCCTACAACCTAACTAACAGAGCAGTTCAGAGTCTAATGCGCTGATGCAACTATAAATGTCCGAATTAAATGTTAAAAAGAATGCTCGCCATAATTTGATGAAAATATTTCATCAAACGCCACGCTAAATATTTGGTAGAATGTCTGTCCCGCGACGGCACGTGAAAATACGACAATACGCAAACTGAAGCTAGTTAATGAAAATCATCCCAGAATTAACACTTCACTTGAAATGATTTCATGGTTCCGCATATCTCTAGTAACTTAATACGGCACCCGAGGCTGTTTGTAGCAGTGATACCGATGCGACGCGACTCCTGACACAGATGGCGTGTCATTCAGCGTCTGGAGAGAACTGGGGCCTTGCTTCCTCGCGCAGCGTTCTTATATATAAAGCCGCGGTGCGGACGGCTAAGGGAACGCCTGATCAAATCGGCTCTCCCGACTAGCCGCTGGGCTAGTAACGCACCACTTCAAGTTACATAATAATTTATAGCTTCTTTTGCTGATGGCCGATGAAGCTCTTAATTTAAACGTGCATTCAGCACGCAGGTAAGTATTGATAATAAAATTTTGACGTGACTAAGTTAAATATTTTGGGCGAGAGAATTAATTTAATTACACTGCATGCAGTAGATGAGCTCTGAACTGGCCCTTTTGAGATCCGCTATCGCTATAATTTTATAGGTATTCAAAAGAAACTTTTCACATCTTCATAGTCATAGCGGACTTCCAACCTATTTAAATCTAAACATCCTAGCCTTATTTATTAGCCTACTTAATCTATCTTGCTCCCTTCAGTTTTGAGACGAAAACCACAAAATCATGAATTTCCACTAAAGTCTTAATTTGTGAAATCCAAAGTACTGTTTTTATTAAATCATTATGAAAGATGAATCTAAATATAAATTTTGAAGTATCTAGCTCTTTTCTGTTGCGCCAATGATTTTTCCAGAAAAACGTCCAAATTTCGAAAATGGCTGAAGTTATCGAACTGATATTTAACATACATTAATTTAGTATTATTTCTGACATGCTAGAAAAGCTTCAGGTTCTTTGCTTGATTTTTAAAGTATTGCGCAACATTTATGACGTCAGAGCTAGTTACAGCAGACTGGCTGGCACACAATGGAAACTGATGTGAATTTACTACAGCGTGAGTAGGCTGCTTCCCTACAATGGGACTTTCCATTTTCGAAATGGTTACGGAATTCAATATTCCGAGATCATAAACCGTGAAGAGTATGCCGAGAATACCGAATTTCAGGCATTACCTCTCATCATAGAAAATTCAGCGGACGACGGCCTCTACTTAACGACCGACAGCGGTGGCGTTGGCGTAGAGTTGTCAGTGCTAACAGACAAGCAACACTGCACGAAATAAACGCAGAAATCAATGTGGGACGAACGAAGAACATATCATTTACGATAGTGCGGCGAAATCAGGCGTTAATTGGCTATGGCAGCAGACGACCGACGCGAGTGCCTTTGCTAACAGCACGACATCGCCTGCAGCGCCTCTCCTGAGCTCGTGGCCACATCGGGTCGACCATAGAGACGATTGGAAAACTGTGGTGCGGTCAGATGAGTCCCGATTTCAGTTGGTAAGAGCTGATGGTACACCTCGAATGTGGCGTAGACCCCAAGAAGCCATGGGGCCAAGTTGTTAACAAGGCACTGGACAGCCCGGTGGTGGCTCCACAATGGAGTGGATCGTTTGGTTCAACTGAACCGATCATGATTGGGAATGTTTATGTTCTGCTACTTGGAGATCATCTGCAGCCATTCATGGACTTCATGTTCCTAAACACCGACATCATTTCACCGGGCCACAATAGGTATCTCTTGGTTTGAAGAGCATTTTGAACAGTTCTTGCGAATGATGTCGCTATCCAGATCGCCCGACATGAATGCCATCGAATATTTGTGGGGCACAATCGAGAGATCAGTTCGTGCACAAAATCCTGCATCTGAAACACTTTCGCAATTATAGACGGCTAAAGAGGCAAAACCGGTCAGTACTTCAGCAGTGGGCTTCCAACGACTTGTTGAGTCCATGCTAAGTCATATTGCTCCACTACGCCGCGCAGGAGGAGGTCCGACACGATATTAGGAGGTATCCCATGATTTTACTCATTTCACTGTATAACTTAATGTGACGCTTGATATACCTGCAGCGAACCTCTCACCGCCGACGGCCTTGCCGCAATGGCAACACCGGTTTCCGTCAGATCTCCGCAGTTAAGAGCTGCGGAATATTTGTCAACATTCACACGTCTATCGAATATTCCACAGCAAGGAAGAAATGTACACAGAGGAATATTTTACGTTTATAGAATTTAGTACTACCATATCTTTGAATCTCAAATTCTTTTCTCTCTCAAGTGTCTGAATGTAACTTACATAATAATTTGCACCACTCATTTCGCAGTAACTACTAAATCTACCTTTCAGACTGTCATTCAGAAACTTAATCAGTAATATATAATCTGACTTATAATGTTCAACTATGTATCGAATCAGTAGTAAAAACCCATACTGGTCGTTGATTAATGCCTGGAAAGTTTGATAGCTCAAAGTATGGGAGTTATGAACACTCTGCCTCCAATTTTTAACCACAAATACAGTTTTCTTAAAAAAACCTAACTGAAAAAGCTGTTTACCCTAATAGGTTGCCTGTATTGATCATTAAACTTTCATCTTCATATGCACCTTTCACATTAACAGTTTGCCGCCAGTTACAAATTATTTGTATGAAAGTTGAAGTATGTTCAGACCCTTCTCTCGAACCTAAGACCTTTAAAGCAGCAACATTTCTATCATCAAAACTCTTGAATGCATGGTTAACATTTTGCTCCTGAATATTAGAAGGAAATAAGGTCTTAAACGACAGTAAATGACTTTTGCACCAATCCAGTTATTTCAGTATATGTTGTGTGTCAAAAATTAGGAACAACTTTGTAGTAGTGTCATTAGAATGTCGAACACAAGACCGCAAAATACCACTAGGAGTAAGTAACTCATAAGTTTTTCGTTTTACTGCATTATTATCTGAAATTGAAACCAACACAGGAAGCCCAACTATTTGAACTTCAGTAATCATATGTAATAACTTATTTCTTAGCTGTTTAACATTTAAATTTTGAAAATACAGTGAATATTATGAAAACCTGAGCTCTTTTAGCAAGATCATTGATATGATGTTTGCGGTTCTTCTTCCTTGTAGGTTGGTGGAATATTTTGGTGCTGCTCGGCTGATTACCACCCTCCATGTGCACACCATGGCCTGAGGTGAGCTGTTACAGGGCACCATAAATTGTACCTTCTTTAAAGATCGAACGAGACTCGAAGTAAATTTCATCGAGGAGAACATTTAATAATAGTTCACGATCTTTCAAAAAGGTTTTCTTAACTTTCAAATGCTCTACACTGCCACATGTATTTATACTGTTTAAACTTAACTTACTTATCAGCTTCCTGATAGTGCATAGGCGTGGAAAATATAAGTAACCACTATTGTCGACAGCTGTGTATGCTAATGGTGAATGAAAGTACAGAGAAGTCGCCAGTAATAATGTATTCCCACAATATCTACAGCTGTTGTCATTTTTTTGGTTAGGAATTGAATTTGCTCAATTATCAGATGCAGCTGTGAACATGTCCGCCCGAATATTTATCTTCTGGCGCTTTCACTGTGTTTGCAACCACCAAACACTTGTTTAAATTGTCCCCTGTAGACACTATTCAGTCAAAACATATTTCAAAATTCTATCAAATATATGCTATATATGCTTGGTGTTTACTGACTTATATTCAGTGGGTACTTAACGCTGGGGAATTTTGTATCTGTTTACAGAAAGTGGGATACTTAAATCAGTATTAATAGTTACAGAACCTAAAATAGCTGGTAATTCATTAGCGACATCAATAAAACACAGCACTGTCTTCTGTTCGAACTCAATACAAAATACTGTTTTACTAATATGGGTTGCAGTTGAAAAGTAATTGCATATGTCCTCCAAATTTTAATAGCTATTTGTTCTTCAGATTGCTTGCAATCATCCAAACTTCTTGCCGCTGCTTTCTCAAGATTATCACGTTCTACGTCACATAATCTTCTACATGAGGTCCAGCTGTTGTCAAATATTCTGGTAAATTTGGAAAAATTGAAGGAACTGCATTTGGTTTCAGCTTGGGATATCTTCTTTCAAATGTCTTTCTTTCTACATCAACTACTAACTTTTCTGTTTTGATCACCGATAGGTGAGAATTTTCCCTAGCAACTTCTTCTTTAGTTCCTCATCACTTAGTAAAGAAAGTGTGCTGGCAGCTTCGTTTTGAGATCTGTAATTACTTTTGCGGCCAGCCATGCTACAGCACCTTGGTATTACTAGTACCAGTATCTGAAAACAGAAATTCAGTTTAGCTTTTTCAATCTAGATGTACACATCTCGTTACTTATTTGTACACATTTAGTTAGTTTACAGTGCAGCTCTTAGCATAACCTCTCAGTCAAACACAAGTGTTCTCTGCTTGCTAAGTAGTCGGAAAAAGTAATAATATTAGCATTTATGAAGCACTTACTGTTCAAAGAACTGCAGTTTCTTTGGTAACAGAAGATTGTAGCGGCTAGCACTTTATCCACAAGTCAATTCATAGTTCATCATGCTGAGCAACACATCACGAGGCGCACGGCTCACGAACTCTGTCTACGTCACTAACAAGATTGCTTCCAGTGCCCAGGGCGGTATCTTCAGTCGGCCGTGAAGCCGACTAGTGTGACGTCACAAGTTCGTTGCAAGGCCCGTATAGCGTGTTGGCTCCGACTAGCTGCGGGACCAACGAGATACACGGGCCCCGCAACGAACTTGTGACGTCACACTAGTCGGTTTCTCCGTGCAGGGTCCACGAGAAATCAATATGTAATTGAAAATGTACACATTAAAGGTCTAAACTCTGTAGAGTGCTGTCGAGAAATTGCATGCATTTAAACACACAGTCAAGAATTATTAAACTCGTCTGAAATAGTCACTCGCTCCCAGCCGGAGACTGCTGCTAGCATTCGTAGGACCAGTAGTGTCTCGTGCTGTGACGCACGCGTCACGGCCTGTTTCTCTCGTGGGCCTCGGCTAGCTGTCACTTGTCTCAAGCCCTATATCCCGTTGGCTATGCCCAGGGCAATACCGCGGTTGCCATAGGCCAACTGCTTTTTCGCAAGGAATAAAGTCGTACTTCTGAACTATGGGAAGAACGAGGCAGCGCGCTACTAATGCATGTTTTGCGTCTGCGTGTATGTGACCAAGCTTAAAGTAGCGTAAACCGACTTAGGTTATTTAGAACGTGTGTTACGAGAGAACCAAGGAGATCAAAGAGCGGCAAGTGTTTCTCTGCAAATGAGTACTCTGTCAGAAAGAAAGAAATTGTCTCACGAAGACTGTTATACGAGAGGCTGCTGCGTGGCACAAACCGCTATATCATCCACCGGCACCGCAGCGTCGGCCGGAGTGAAACCTGCGGGAGCGCCGACTCATCATGACGGGGAGATTACTCTCTTGTCAGCATCGGTGGTTCAGTGGTAGAATGCTCGCCTGCCACGCGGGCGGCCCGGGTTCGATTCCCGGCCGATGCAACGTTTTTCATAATTTTCTTCCGAATCGTTCCAGAAACGCTAGTGAACCACTGAAGAGATATTCGCTTATTTCTTGACAGTTCCATTAGAAAAAGGAGTCTTTGTTAAATTCAGATTAATTTATTCAGAAAGTGACTTTCTACCCGTACGTGTATTTGTAGTCCACGCTTCTACTCGTAAAACTGGAACGGTAATTGTTGCAGTCTATCCTCCCTTAAAGTTACTAAAGATTTAAGAAAACGTCAATGTTCTGAAATCAATCTAAGGATAACCATGGCGTCCAGTTTGCCGTAGTAGAGAGGAGCCGGCCGCTGTGGCCGAGCTGTTCTAGGCGCTTCATTCCGGAACCACGCGGCTGCTACGGTCGCAGGTTCGAATCCTGCCTCGGGCATATATATGTGTGATGTCCTTACGTTAGTTAGGTTTACGCAGTTCTAATTCTAGGGGACTGATGACCTCAGATGTTAAGTCCTATATGTTTAGAACCATTTGAACCATTTGAAGTAGAGAGGAGGCAAAGTTTGCACAACAAGCGGCTAACTGAGTGCAGGGAGCAAATGTCACTTGCGATAAGGAAAGCCTTCAATTGTAACGGTTTCCTGCGAGAGAAAGGCGCTCTCTTTTCCTTGGAGTGGAACTGCTTCTTAATTCACATGAGCCAGCATGATTAGCACCATAGCATGAAGACGACCAGAGGGAAAATACTTCGCTAAAGATTCACTGAAAATCTCTCGCTTCGTAGCAATGATGGCGAGCTTTGTAACTAAATAATATGGAGGTAAAATAAACCCCAGTTTAGATCTCTAGATGGGGGTCAAGGACAAACCTTGGAGTAAATGAAGGAAGTAAAAGACTTCATCAGGTTACCCTCCATTCAGATGCTGTAGCACGTAGCGACTGTTATATTGGCTTCTAAATAATAGATTTCAGCTATGAGTCGTCCTTTTGAAATTTTATTTGCAGATCTAGATTTCGGCTAGAAACTAGCCATTCTCAATGCACTATCATTTTTGATCAATGAATATTCAACGAACTGTGGATGAAGCCCGACCAACAGGCATTGATCAAAAATGATAGTGCATTGAGAATGGCTAGTTTCTAGCCGAAATCTGGATCTGCCAATAAAATTTCAAAAGGACGACTGATAGCTGAAATCTAGTATTTACAAGTAAAAATTTGAAATGTATGATTTCTTAGCATTTGTGAAATACTGGAAAATATTAAAAAAATGAGACAGTTATAAGTGACGTGCTAAAAATAAGCGAAATAAAATGGTCTGAGGAAATCGAGTTTTAGAGTAGTAACTTCATAATCAAATACCATGTTGAGAAAGGAACTTATGAATAAGTAAGGATATTACTGAGTAAAAGCCTAGGCATGCAGATACGCGTAGTACAATGACAAAACAGTTATCATCAAAGTAGTTAATGAACGAGCTGAGAGAGTAATAACTTTTAGCCAAGTTAGGTAGCGTCGATCGGTGTGAAAACAATAAAATTGTGTCAAACGCAAATGAGTTTTATTGTGTTTTTATATATTTTGTGCGTAACTTGCCTACAACTTTTTTATATCTTGTTTACTGGTTTGCGAATATTGATGCATGTGTACTGGTTTGCGAATACAGATGCGAGTGACGATCTCACAGATCGTAACCGGTAGGAAAGTAAAGGAAAAGGTTTCCGGTGAACACCGTTTTGAGTTCCACTAACTTTAAACATTGGCTCACACTCCACATTCTTTCTCATCGGTGCTCTTAACCCTTTGTTTGAGTTGCAGTGTACCATCTTATCCGAAGAATCGTTAATGTGAATTCTGTAGTGCAGCGTCTGAACACTGTGCTGACGACCAGCAGCAGTATTTGATCCAGAATGAAGTGGAAAGTTCCGATTATGGTTGGGTATCAGCTGCAGAATACTTCAGAGCAAATGAAAATTCGTAATGTGAATACTGTGAACTCTCTGGTTCACGTTGTGAGGATTATGGAAGTGGAGTCGGCGATAAGTGGTTGGCAGAGCATAAAAGGCGCACCGACAACTTGTAATCCCCTTGCAGCCAGTCTGCTGAGGATTCAGACAGTTCGGAAGGAGCTCAGTGGGGCGCACTCAGCTCTCAGAACTTGCTAATCACGCTGAAAGCCTCGCCGCTAAAGGGGTTCATTACTGGCGGAACTGGAACAAGAAAGGCAAAATATGCGTGGAACGGAAACGCAGCCAAGTGATTAACGAGTGAAGACTGACGGTAAGCAAAACTGTAGGATTTTCCATCTCTGTACACTAACAGAACAACAAACAATAACATGTAATGCTCTGCAGTTCAGATGTCGTCCTGAACACTGCCTGTCGCTTACTCCAGCGGATTCTAGCAGACTAAACCGGTATGTTGGCAATATTTTGGCAAAAAATATCAAACTAAAACCTCATTCCAGCTTTTTGTGCCATAGCGTCAAAGCGTAGGAAAGGAATTAAGTCAGTGGAACTGTATTCAAACCTCGCATGACAATAAGGAGTTAGGCTTTCTATTGTTTCCGTAAATTGCTTCAAAATCGCTGCCATCTGTCTACATGTCTGTCTAACTTAAGTGTTTTGCTTCCAATGAAATTGTTAGGAAAATCCAATTAAAACGTTGATTTCAAAAGAAGTTTTAAAGCTCACGACAGCATCTCAATTTTGCACGCGTTACATAAACGTTAGCGATAAGCCCGCTAGACCCGCTGAGCAGAACAGGTAATAGGGTTGTGGAAAGGGCCAAAGGTTGAGGTCAGTTTCTCTTTCTAATTGTCATTTATTGTAATTTAATAACGTTTACAACCAAAGCGGCACGTAACCGAAGTTTTACCAAATGCAACTCTTTCACGGCTGAAGGCCTCCAAACAAGAAATCTCAACAAATCAACAAGATATAAATCCAATTAATATAGCAATAAAATAATTTAAAAAACCAGCAAACATATGCAAGGTACAATACAAATGGCTGAGGGCCACAATTAAGTTTCAAAATTTTAAAATACATTACCGTAATCTTTTAAAGGCAGAAGGCCGCAATGTTTAAGCTTGAAAGATAAATTTAAAAATAGTTGTTGCTGTTGTTGTGATCTTCAGTCCTGAGACTGGTTTGATGCAGCTCTCCATGCTACTCTATCCTCTGCAAGCTTCTTCATCCCCCAGTACTTACTGCAACCTACATCCTTCTGAATCTGCTTAGTGTATTCATCTCTTGGTCTCCCTCTACGATTTTTACCCTCCACGCTGCCCTCCAATGCTAAATTTGTGATCCCTTGATGCCTCAAAACGTGTCCTACCAACCGGTCCCTTCTTTTTGTCAAGTTGTGCCACAAACTCCTCTTCTCCCCAATTCTATTTAATACCTCCTCATTAGTTATGTGATCTACCCATCTAATCTTCAGCATTCTTCTGTAGCACCACATTTCGAAAGCTTCTATTCTCTTCTTGTCAAAACTATTGATCGTCCATGTTTCACTTCCATACATGGCTACACTCCATATAAATACTTTCAGAAACGACTTCCTGACACTTAAATCTATACTCGATGTTAACAAATTTCTCTTCTTCAGAAATGATTTCCTTGCCATTGCCAGTCTACATTTTAAAAATTAATTTTGCAAAATTTTTAAGAAAATAAAAAGAAATAACCGTAAGTCTTGAATATAAAGTAGCTGACAACAGATAATTAAACAACGGTGGCACTGAGAATCCTCCAGGGAGGTCGGTGTGCCCTCGTTCACTTAGGCGAGACAGGTGGTGAGCCCAAATATACTTGATCCGTCGGAACCCAACTAGGGGACAGCCACGGACCGACCGACACAACGGCTTGCTTCCTGTCAATTACTACATGAGAATTCAAACCGGAAAGGTTACAAACGTGATAATCCACAATGGAGTATGTATTAATAGTCGTCAGTGGAAATAACACCAACTACACACACAACCTGACAAACACTGCACGAAGACCTGAACGATACCCAACAGTAACTCAGCACGCACGAAGACAAATCGGGAGTCGATGCACACACACACACAGCTGACTCACGAACGATCGGCGAGCCAAAACGTGTCGTCCGGTAGGACGACCGACCGACGATCCACCAAGACCGTGGGCAGGTCCGGACTGCGCTCCAGACACATTCCGACTGACTGGCAGCCCGAACTCGCAACCTGAACTAACTCTCTATGACCGACAACGATCGGGAAGTAATAGCAGTCGAGCGAAGATACTACGAAAGGGGTATATCGATACGCGCTGCTAACGCCGCTCACGGCCAGGCAAAGCAGCAGCTCAGTGACAGTAATAATTTAAATTAAGTAGTGAGGTGGAAGTACGTTAAAAACAGGGTCTAAAATACATGATGGCGGGAACGCGAGCCACGCACGGCTCGGTTAGTACTTTCTAGTTTCCAGCCATTGTTCAGGAATCGTGTAGTCAAATTATGAATTCTTTCTCCTATTTACGCGCAATCCATCATTTATGTCGAGAGTCAGGTGCCGGTCCCGTAAGACCGTTTTACACGGGGCGTGCGACACCAAGTAGCCGCCGTCTGCTACAGTGCTCGACGAGATACACACAAATGCGTTTACACGGTACGTGCCTCTCTAGCCGTCTGTTCTGCGTATCTACTGAGTTTATTGCCAGTTTCCAACAAGCGAATCGACTGCTTGAATTCCCTTTTCGAGATTATCAAGTACTTTATGTCCTTTTGTAATGATTACTATATTTAATTTCACTTTAGACGGACATTTTGATGCTTTATTACTTGTTTTCATGCAGTTTATGTGAAACTAAGTCTCGTACATGTGTAAGTGACCTAACCCTACAAACCGGAAATCATAGACGAACCGATAGAATTGTTACTTTTCTGTAGCCAGTGTTCATTAGTCGATTAAGACAAATAAAATACGTTGTGGCTCATCTCTAATTACATTGTGAATGCACGTAAAAGTGTTCAGGAACATATTTTCAACAGTAGATCCACACCGAGCCAGACCGCAGAATTACATTCCTTTTGTCACACGAAGTATTACTGTTTAAATTACGGAGCGTCTTCGTAGCGGATGTGTTATTGGTTAACTATTTATGGTACGAACAAGCTACGTTTCGCCGAGAAGGAGACAATTCACAAAGAACTTCGCTCTGTTTGTCAGCTGGTCACACCATTCGGTCGTTTGTGCATGTGGGAAGCTCCTTCATACGTGCGAGAATAGCATCCAACCTACTTCGTCTAAAAGCGATTGTACGCGTGAGTTTCGTACATGTGTCCCCGGCTACACGGTAGAGTGCATCAAGGGCAGTCTCGCAAGCTCACAGGCCCCGTGTAGAAAGGGGTTTAGCGAAGCGTCTGCGGGTCTTCCTGCATGTCGCAACTATTTTTTAGCGTTGTAACGTCTCTACAGGTTAACAATATGGGTTAACGGCAGAACTGCACCATCTCCGTTTAGGACTGCAGTTTATCACATTTTACTGGTACAGACGCCACATTCATTTTGGCATATATTTAGCTGTGGCGCATTGAAGAATTTCACTAACGTGTCACCCTTATCATTAAATGTCAGTGCCGCGCGGTGTAGCCGCGTGGTCTAAGGGCGCCTTGCCACGGTTCGCGCGGCTCACCACGTAGGACGTTCGAGTCCTCCCTGGCGCATTGGTGTGTGTGTTGTCCTTAGCGTAAGTCAGTTTCAGTCATAGTAAGTAGTGGGTAAACCTAGGGACCGATGACCTCAGCAGTTTGGTCCCATAGGAACTTACCACAAATTTCCAAATTAAACGTCAGTTAATGACCCATCAACGAAATGAGCCATTGAGAGAAACTGTGATAACCAATACAAAAGATGAAAATTGATTGGCTACAGTCTAGCGTAATGGATGAAGTCGCGGATCAGGGAGTCGGAAGAAGTAAGTTTCTGCCCGACAAAGCGCTAATTATTTTTTCATCTTATCGTTGTTAACACATTCCGGACTCTCTTATGGATGTAATACAAGAATGTTCTGCTATATTCAGTGTTACTTACATTTATGTCTGTTTACAACGCGAAAGACGAAATTTTTGAATACGTGACGAGTTCCGAGTGTGTGGCCAGGCGGGAACGTAAGAACAGACCAGGCAGAAACCTAAGAATAGAATAGAATAGAAAACGGAACAAAAATGGTTCAAATGGGTCTAAGCAGTATGGGACTTAACATTTGAGGTCATCAGTCCCCTAGACATTAGAACTACTTAAACCTAACTAACCTAAGGACATCACACACATCCACGCCCGAGGCAGGATTCGAATCTGCGACCGTAGCAGCAGCGCGGGTCCGGACTGAAGCGCCTAGAACCACTCTGTCACAGAAGCCGGCAAAAACTGAACAGAATAGCTTACTGTCTCATAACATACAATTTCAAGCCATTAATTTCATGTACAAGAGACTCATCAAAATGCAAAACTTTGTTTATAGTTTTTCTTAAAATATCATTAACGTACGTACTGCACTGAATAGAAAATGATACGCAACAGATTTTTTAAATAATGGACTAAAACGTCCCAAGTATGTGTTTCCTCCTGCTCAAATTTTCATATCGTCCTTCATGAACTCTTCGTTGAATAGCAAGATTTCTGCAACAGACTGTCATAGAAAACTTTTTTCAGTGTTTCTGAATTAATACTGAGCAGTTCTCTTCCTTTTATTTCCTGTACATTTTTATACCAATATACTGTGTATTTTAATATTCAAACATATGGTTCGAGCT
This sequence comes from Schistocerca piceifrons, assembly GCF_021461385.2. Lineage (NCBI taxonomy): Eukaryota > Metazoa > Arthropoda > Insecta > Orthoptera > Acrididae > Schistocerca > Schistocerca piceifrons. The sequence goes on along the minus strand of NC_060138.1, from coordinate 289,736,280 downwards.
ACCAGAAATTTAAGAAGACAGCTTAAATTGATATTATAATTACAATAATATTAAAATTCGTATTATTCCTTGTCACAAATATTTGACTATTTGTTTTATTTTATTTCCGATATCCTCCGTCAATCCTATATGGTAAAGATCCCACACCGCACAGCAGCACTCTTCTAGTGGCGGATTATCGTAGTGTAGGCACTCTCTCTAGGAGACCTGTTGCATCTTCTAAATGTTCTTCCAATTAAACGCAGTCTTTGGTTTACCCTACGTATGTGATCGTTCCAATTTAAGTTGTTCGTAACTGGAATTCTTAAGTATTTAGTTGGCGTGACAGCCTCTAGATTTTTGGAATCACTCCACGCCTTCGTTGGCTGATTGATACAGCAACCGTTTTCCGTGGTTATATTGAAAATAAACCAGTCACGACTACCAAGTTATTTTTACTGAAGAGTAGAGCGTTTCACCGTAAAGGGAAATAGGAGGCTGATTAAATAAGTATACTATAAACATTATAAGGTATGGTTCTAAGCAGCGCCAATAATTTAATTAAGACCGTAAACAGGTCACTTTAAGACTGTCAAATTAAGTTCATCACGGCGGCTAACAAAACGCTTTTTCAGTCACACACACACACAGGCAGTCCGGATGAAAATCTGGTCCTGAGAATAACTGAAAGGAAATTAACCGGTAGCTACAACGGAAACGATTTCAGACAAACTATAAAGGAAACCTACAAACAATTACAGCTACCCCTGAACTGTTATAGTAGCAAACAGAACACAGCATAGATTCGTGCGTACACCATCATCTAGGCCTGGATGCCAAACAGCTGGGCCGTCTGACAGGCAACGGCACTAGAATTACCAAACAGCAGGTGGCCACCTGCAGCCTCGCTAATACAGCGAAAACATAAAAGTTGTCGTTAGTATCTTCAATTGCGGGCAAGGCTAATATGGAAGAGAATAACCTAAATTTGATAAGAATGATTAAATGAAATTCAAATTAAAAAATAATAAAAATTGTTGAACAAGTAATATGGGCCATCCATATCACGTGCAATATTATGATGCCTACTGTACGTACTGGGTAAACAGTATTTGTTATGGCTCTCGTCGTCAGTTGTTATGATGACAGGTGGCCAATGCTAAATAGAAACATATATAGAAGGTTTGGCAGTGAAGTCGGTAAGAAGCTGGCTGCATAGTCTGTATTTGTATCTGAACTAATTAGTACTCGTTGGTAAAAAATAATATATATTGCAGTTAACTTGTGTTACAGGCTTCTTCATACGCTGCATGCATGTAATTACTATCATATCTAGATAGGCATTACTTATGCCATACTTGACTAAGCGCCTTGTTAGAGGTTGCTTCCTATCAGCTGAATGCTATGCTATATTTCTAGTTGACGCCCCGAACAAGAGTGGACGACAGCTCGCCAGATACTTGTCACAGGCCGCGAGGAGGCGCTAGTCGTGACTCGCGGGTCCAGCGATATCTATTACGGACCGCGGTCAATATCTGCAACCCCTAACAAGTGTGGTATCGAACGTTGACATCTCAGTATTTCGTTAGACGACGGTAAAAATAAAAGTTAGCCAGCAAGTACAACATGGAGAAAGCATACAAAAGCAGCGTCCAAGAACAATTAAATAAATAAACCAGTCGTAAAATGACAGCAAAACTTTTATACATCTTAAAAAAGTCAAAAAGTTATGTACGTCTGTGTGAGTGGCAGAATGCTGTCATACTGCACTATTAAATGTACAACCAAACACAAAACAATAATAGTGCATGTTTATACAGGGCAAGAAAAACCCCAATATTTGAGTTGATGTATGGTGGATACACGCATTATACACCACTTTTCGTCTTTTTGTATGGTGTATAATTCGTTTTAATCCCAATAATCTAGATACACGCGAGAGTTAAGAAAAGTAGACAAACAACAAAGTTACGTGCCACTCTGCCTTCTATCATTTGCCGAACGCCTTGTTTCGATATAATGAAACGTTCACGAAATGAAAGGGGTGCAGATTTTAATTGATCCACGCTGTATGAAACAGTCATCCGCAAACGGGTTCAGGAGCTTCCTATACTAGCTGGCCTCCAATTTGGTGCGATAATGGAAAAAGTAATTTCAATGTTCCCAATGGACTCCACGCCTAATGAGATTGGAGGGCACTGGCAGATAGCACGTCTGGTCCCTGGTGTCGCAGACTGCGATAGGCAGAGCTGCTCAGGGCGGGCGGTGGCAGTGGGCCAGGCCGGTTACCTCGGCACCGCGACTGGGAAGGGCCGCCGCCTCTGCCTCCGCGGACAGCCAAGATGAATCACCGGCCGAGGCACGCGGTGTGTTGACCCTCCGCTGTTCCCGGGAGGCCCCCCAGCCCGCCCCTTCGTTGTTGTTGTTATCGTATCAGCTGCTCGCCGTTCGGTATTTTCCGCATCTCGTGGGCGTGGCAGCCACGCCCTGCGTATTGGTTTCCAAGTACGATACCTCCCAACGTCATCCTGCCTTCGCAGTAGTTGCGAAACATCATCCGGAAAACATCTCACAGAATTTCATCCTCTTATCTTCTTGAACTCGCGAAGTTACTGTCATATGTATACTTCCTATGAGGTGTAAGATGTCAAAACGTTGTAGTATTTTGTGAAATGGTAACATTCTATAGGTGAAACAGAATTAGAATTACGGCAACAACTACTACTGATAGCGTTGGTGTGCACTGGACTTTATCAGCAGTTTGAAGATTTCAAATGGCTCTGAGCACTATGGGACTTAACATCTCTGGTCATCAGTCTCCTAGAGCTTAGAACTACTTAAACCTAACTATCCTAAGGACATCACACACATCGAAGCCCGAGGCAGGATTCGAACCTGCGACCGTAGCAGTCGCGCGGTTCCGGACTGAGGCGCCTAGAACCGCTCGGCCACCACGGCCGGCAGTGTGAAGAATCTGTACACTTGGAAGTAGTGTATATGAAAGAAAGAATGGTGTTTAATGTTGCACCGACTTTGTAGACGTCCACAACAGTAGTCGGGTGAGGTGGAATGTGGCGGTGGTTGAGGTGGAGGGGGGGGGGGGGGGGGCAGTAAGTCAGTAAGTGAGGGTGCACGCTACTTCCAGGATTTTAATTCATTGTAGAATTCTCCATTTTTTCTAGAAATTATTATTTGCAATTCGTCTAAACTGCACATTAAGCAGTACCAAAACCTACAGGAAGTAATATGGCTCCCTAACTTATACGTTTGTTTCGTTGTCACTTAGTTTGCGGGTAATTATGCCTGTACAGCAACAAATAAGGCTGCAACCTCCTGCACAGCTTAATCCCAACAGTTGTTTATCTTCTATCTGTGCATGGCCTAAGCACTTAGCGGCTTTTTGTGAGTACCTGCACATATAACGAACGTAGTAGACCATGAGGAACATGGCCATGTTATACCGTAATTAAATTACGAAACACGATATAAATGGGTGTGATTTCATAACGATATAATTAGCATTTCAGATGGCAACAATAAGTACATGTAGACTTCAAGTAAATGAAACAGCAAGTACTCACTACATTTCCTTTACAATCATGTATTCATCATCCTCATAAAACTTTATGGTCTAGTGATTAAACAAATTGTTCTTAATGTTATAAGTATGCATACTTGATAGACAAGAACAGTCCCCTTATCGCTCAGGGCAGAGTCTTTACTTTGTATCGAGCACGTGCATTAATAATATTAAGAACAGTTTATTCAAAAAGGAAATGTAGCTTTTAAAACAGTCTTCGTTGAATTTTAATTGTGACAGTGAACATTAGAAACAGAAGATATGAAAGTAATGTATGAATTTGATCAGATGTGAAACAAGGTATTCCAAATAGTATCAAAGGTGAATAACCGATGTTTTAAGTTCGTTTTCTATTGATGCTCTTCGAAGAGTGGTTATCATGTGTCTCCGATATCAAACAGAACTGCCTAGCTCTCCAGATTTTTCTCTATTTCAAATTATGCAGTAATCAATGTCACTCTAACATTGTTGGTGTATAAAAAAAAATATCTTCGGTGAATAACTCGTGTCATACTTTGGGTTTACTCATACGAGAATGTAATTCCAGCATATTAACGGAAAGAGGCTGATTCTGTAACTAAGTTAGTAAAATAAAAGTATATAATATAACTGCATTAATTATCTTTAGTTACACCTATGTGGAATTGAACAGTTGTAATTTATATTTTGCGAGAAGCGTTTTGCCTTAATGTATTATACCATCAGGGATTTTTACCAAAATATTTCACAGTCAATTAATTGATATATTGTTGCTAGCCACTGAGCATTGAAGTATCAAGAATGAACATTTTGTGCTCGAAGCTCTTTCCTTGTGCGAGTTTGCTTTCTAATGTGTAATAAAGAAATGTGGTTGAGCAAACATAATTTTTTCTTCTTGTCTTACTAGACACACATGTTTCTTCTACACGAAGATACCTACAGTGCTATGAACTACTGCTACGAACTGTACACTCTGATGATGCATCGCTAGGTGACTTGAAAGGGTTAGTGGGAAAATAATAAAAACTTTACCATAGTGAGAATGTGGGAGCTGACAGTGTTTTGCAATATTTCGGAAGTGTTTCTTTCCTTAAAGAGATTTTTGTAATGTACTTTCAGTCGTACCATTCATTTACCTGAATTTCTCTATATAATGTCGATAATCGATTTCTTCATTTGATGTATTACACCTTTTGTAGTTAAAACTTCTTACTTGATTTCCTGTTTTCCCATTTATTACAATTTTTGACATTATTTTGTTTTCATCATAAAAGCTGATACCCGTAGGTTGTAAGAAGCGCAGATTATTTGTAGTTAATAATAATAATGGCGTGTGACGAGGGCCTCCCATCGGGTAGACCGCTCGCCTAGTGCAAGTCATTCGATTTGACGCCACTTCGCCGACTTGCGAGTCGATGGGGATGAAATGACGATGATAAGGACAACACAACACGCAGTCCCTGAGCGGAGAAAATCTCAGACCCACCCGGAAAGCGAACCCGGGCCCTTAAGATTGACAGTCTGTCACGCTGACCACTCAGCTACCGGGGTCGGACATTTGTAGTTGATATGCTGCTATTTGTAGATTATTTTCAATGTTAGCAATAATTATTTGGTAATAACAAAATGGTTCAAATGGCTCTGAGCACTATGGGACTCAACTGCTGAGGTCATCAGTCCCCTAGAACTTAGAACTAGTTAAACCTAACTAACCTAAGGACATCACAAACATCCATGCCCGAGGCAGGATTCGAACCTGCGACCGTAGCGGTCTTGCGGTTCCAGACTGCAGCGCCTTTAACCGCACGGCCACTTCGGCCGGCTGGTAATAACATAGTCAGTATAATTATAGCATATATATTTAAGATTAAAACAGTAACATGATAGTTCAGTTGTCGATTCCAAAAGGATTTCGTTTATGTAGCAATTAAAGAAACGCAGGTGATGAACTGCACCCTTGTATTATTCCAAGGTCCCTAGTACTGCAATAGGGACTTTCATGATCATCTGTATTCATCATGTCAAAATGTTTAGCTTAACAGTCTAATTGTCATACGCAGACAACTGCCTTTACCCGACTATGAAAATGGCTGTCGCCAATGGACAGGTAGCTAACTGATTTAACATAAATTGTTTTTGCTCTTTTCATTCCATTCTGTTAGGGGTAAGGACGGGCTCTTTTAACGACCTGGATGCTCTTTATGTACCTTGGGACTTTTTGCTTGCATCTTAATTGCGATATCAGTGAATGTGGCGCCAAAATGGAAGAGGTCGAGGGTGGTGTTTATCCCAGATGGGAAATTCTTCTTGTTTTTGTTTTTCCATTACCCCAGACCTATACGGGGTCGCCATGGTTATTATAAGATTTGGCGTTGTTAATGTTAGAAGGTGGCCAGATGCCCTTCCTATTGCCACCTCTTTACAACAACACCCACCCCCACTCCAACCCCAGGATGGAAGTTGTGGACCATAACTGGCTGCGTGTAGCGTTATCGACGTGAAAGTTGAAATGCTTCAGGCTTAGCCAGCCTCGCATTTTGTTCTCTTTTTTACTCAGCACGCTTAATCGACAAGGTAGGTCTAATTAATTAATAAATTCTGATATATATATACAAAAGAGCGGTATTATTTGTAAGAACGGGTGATGATTGTAAAGGATTAAAGGATTTCCTTTAGTATCTCTTAATTCTAAAGCGCATATTCTAATAGTTAGCCGAGAGTGAAAACAAGGCCCCTACAATATGTACTCGCCTTGGCCTGCTTTCAGCAGACGAGAAGGAGGGGGGGGGCGTGGGGGGGTGGGGGGTTTAGCACCGTCCACATGAGTCTTGAGAGCGGCGTCCCCCTCTGTTTCGCATTCACCGCGGCAGAGGCCGGCGTGCGCCTTTGACAGGATTAGCCACGCTCGGGAAAGAAGGCATCTGCGTGTTGAATTCAGCGGACTCGCGCTGACCTCGCCAGTTGGCGAATATGAATACAGAGGTTTCTCCGAACGACGGAGCACCCACGCATATGTCGTGTCCTTTGCAATAACATCGCAACATTGTGCAGTAGCCAAGGGGTGGACGCCGTTTGATCGGTCGGATCTCGAATCTATGAGAACGGCGATGGTGCTAGACCAGGAAACAGGAGTTCGGATAGGCAAGAGAAAAAAAGTGAATATTCAGTGTTGTGCGTCCCCTGACAGTGTTTCGAATAGCCATACTGTCTCTAGTTATTTATTTTATCTCGTGCGAACAGAAACCAGATTGTCGCCGTGTTTTTTTAATTGTGCCTGTCTACTTACTGTGTGCCTTCATCCGCCTCGTCAACGCCGTGTTTTTATATTTTAAATTCCAGAACTTTCCGCCATTTTACAGTTTTTTACAGTGTCACCGTTTCAGCACCTGTTTTTATTGTTTGTTTATATTCTCATTATGGTTTTTAAGTTTTCTGTTAGCTGCAGAGCGGCCTATTACACTCGGAGTGGAGGGGGATCCAAATGCAATAAGGGAAAAAAAATCGAATAGGTCGGCGTTTGGAATCTTCCAACAGAATTGACGCCGAGTCTTCCAGAATTAAATTTTTTATGAGGTTTCGGATTGGATAAATGAAGTACACTGCATCAGACTGCCCAAAATGGCAGTTTTGGTGGCTTCACTCTGAGGAGCAGGAGAGAAAAGTATCAGGACTCTTCGTGGTGGAGAAGCGCGGAGGACACTTCATCGTTGAGAGACACAGAGAACAAATTTGTTCACCGCGTGAAGGGTGGTAGATTCACGAGCAGACAGGCCGCACCATGATAGCGCCAGTCCCCGCCTGCGACATGACTGTGCGTCGTCTCCCCATGTGGTGAACTGTATGTGTGTGTGTCTGTGTGTGTGTGTCTGTGAATTCCTAGGGTACCAAAGTGCTGAGGTCGTCGGCCTGTGTATGTGTCACAGCAACGGCATACGACGTTCGTATAGGATGGTTTGCGTGTTGCTTCAGACTGCCGTTCTATTTCTCTTTCCTCACAAACTGTAGGGTGCAATCATCACCAGCACTTCAATTTCGCGATTATCAGTCGCTTAACACGACTGCATGTTCGTCTGGTGCATTTTATGGAAACTTTTCCAGTCACGTCCGTCTGTATATCCACAATCACCGCACGTTCATATGTGTATGTCATGAGTATGTGGTCCTTGTATGTTCTGAGTAATGATAGAAATAACAATAAATGTACATGATTTGTAAACACTCTTTCTTGACAGTAGCCGATAGTCCTTGTCACTACTTAGTAATGATCGGGACACACAATTACAATTTATGTGTTAGAGCCAATCCTTTCCTTCCATTTACGAGTAGCCGGCCGCTGTGGCCGAGCGGTTATAGGTGCTTCAGTCCGGCACCACGCGACTGCTACGGTCGCAGGTTCGAATCCTGCCTCGGGCATGGATGTGTGTGATGTCCTTAGGTTAGTTAGGTTTATGTAGTTCTAAGTTCTAGAGGACTGATGACCTCAGATGTTAAGTCCCATAGTGCTCAGTGCCATTTGAACCATTTTAACCATTTCCGAGTGCACTCTTCCTGTACATACAGCTGGGCTATAGTGGGTAACTTGCACTGTGAGAGAGGGTACTCAGTGCATGTCAGTGGCAAAACGGATTGACCAGAGCCTTAGCCCAGCGGCGCCATGCAAATTATGAGAAACGTGTAACTAAGGCTGGAAATAGTTACCAGCTCGGTATTCACCTAATCACATGTGGGAAACTGCCTAAAATCCAAATCCACGCTAGATGACACACCAGCCCTTGTCGTTGATCTGCTTGGCAGATTCGATCTGGGGCCAGCGCGTCTGCTCGAATCCTGGATGCGGCATGCTAACACACGCTGATGTGCCGACGGGTTCCTAAATGAGAAATTATTTGACAGAAATCCGGAGAACAGCTTTTCCCTGGCGCTGGTGTGTGTTAACCCATTAGCGCCCATTGTCCTTGGCTGAGGACAGCCCATTTTTCCGTCGTTATTACAATGTATCCGTCTCCAAAGCAACAATGGGCTTTTGTTGTTGTAATGTAAGCTTTCTGCCAACAAAGGGTACCATTCTTATCCTTCTGCTACAGTTATGCATCTGAAGACTGTGATCAGAAGTGGGGAGTTTTTGCAGAGCCTACTGGTTATTTCTATTTTTATTTTTGTTGGTGCATCTAAGGTAAGGATCACTGTCATTTTCTGGCTGCTGCACAATTTAATACTGTGTTATTGTTTGGTACTGTGAAAGCGAAAATATTTTAATATATTTTGTGTCCCACTGCATGAAACTTGCTGTCCTCGTTTGAGGACATTGGGAGTTTCTGTGGTAAACGGTATGTTTTCAGGTTTCTTTGCCGTGGCTCACCGTGCTTTTAAAACTGGCGAAGAGGCAGTAAAATACTTACTTCCTGAAGAAATAGAAGCAGAGACAGTATTTCTACCTCCGGATGTAGATGAGCAGACCAATCAGGAAAATATTGAAGATGAGTAGTTAGGAAATGTAAGCGATATTGCAGGTATTACTGAAATTGTACATGAGAGAGACAAAGAAGACATTCCCCACGTTTCTTGTATAAGAGCCCGTAAAGAGGAAGTTGAATGGTGCGATGAAGTTGCAAAATACTAATTTTATGACTTAGGGAAGAAAGCTTCTTTTCTGTTGGATGAACTGAAAGAAAAGTTTTACAGTGTCACTCTCATGCAGATTTTTGAGAATTCTTTTCAGAAGAGGTTGTAATCATGATTGTAGAGGGAACTGAAAAATTTGCCAGGGAGTGTAAAAATAAAATAAATTTTTTCAGTTTTACATGAAATTCGTCTCTTTGTTGTGTTCTTGATCTTTCCTGGCTATCATAAATTGTCCAGTGAAAGATAGTTGGTCTGAGGACGTTAGTCTCCGTGTTCAAACAAGATGAGTCGTAATAGGTACCTTGAACTGAAATCTGTAATAGATTTTAATGATGATAAAAAGGTGCCAATGAAAACAAGACTGACAAATCTTTCAAAATAAAACCTTTAGCAGTGGCGCTGATAAAAATTACCAAGAGTGGGAAGTCTTTCAGGAAACGCAGGCAGTTAATGTAATGACTGTGAGATACTATGGATATCACACTATAAGGCAATTTACCAGACTGAAGCCCATACACTTTGGATATAAACTTCGGACGTTACTGACGTACCGATGGCTACTGCTATTATTTCTTACTGTACTGCGCAAAGGACCAGAATGACGACTGGGTTCTAAAGAAGTTTTAAAAATGTTGTCAGTTATTGATGAGCTGAACAGTTACAAATTGTTTTATGACAATTACCTTACTAGGCATTACTTGCTCGTCCAACTGAAGGAACTGGGATTCCGTGCAAGTGGAACTATAAGAGAAATCAGAACAAGGAAGTGTCCCATATCACCAGACAGTGTTATGAAAAAGAAAGAATGAAGATATTTTGAGTTCAGATTTGACACAGAGAAAGAAGTTTTGATCATAAGAAGGAATGACAACAAGTTTGTTACACTATCCACCAATTTCAAACTGTGCTTCCTGCTGTCAAAGTCCGAAGTTGGAAGTCATAAAAAAGGGAAAAAAAGGGTCAGTGTTCCAAAACCACATGCATTGAATATATACAACAATTTCATGGGATCAGCTAAGGTAAAACCAGCAAAACTCATCTCACCTCCCAGGAGTAAGGTACCAGATACACGGTATGACCAGAAGCTGCACGTCATCTAGAAGCATGAAACGTAAAGACGATGCCAGTACGAGAACTGCAAAGGAAAGCCAAGGACATATTGTGGGAAGTGTAGTGTTACTCTCTGTATGGAGTGCTTTCCCAAATATCGTAACAGGCCTTAACGAAATTTCAGTTTTGGAGAATTTTTAGGTTAAAACTTCTATAAATCTTACTTATTGTAAAATAAAGAATAGTTTTGAAATGTTATTTTGAGTTTATTATTACCCATTTCTTTATCTCTTGTCATTTTTGAAGTGTTGGCAGAAGAGCCAACACCGTGTTGCTAGAGGAGGCCGAAATGCACGCTTTTAAGCTCACGCAGATTGGCGTGAGGTCTGGAACAAGGTAAAGTAATTATCCTATAAAGAAAAGAACGTAGTTCTTGGAATACTTAACTTTAATCCACAATTGGAGAACATCGCTCTTGTTTAGGCATTATGACACTGAATGAACTGGTAATGGCGCCTTGCTAGGTCGTAGCAAATGACGTAGCTGAAGGCTAAGCTAACTATCGTCTCAGCAAATGAGAGCGTATTCGTCAGTGTAGCATCGCTAGCAAAGTCGGCTGTACAACTGGGGCGAGTGCTAGTAAGTCTCTCTAGACCTGCCGTGTGGCGGCGCTCGGTCTGCAATCACTGACAGTGGCGACACGCGGGTCCGAGGTATACTAACGGACCGCGGCCGATTTAAAGGCTACCACCTAGCAAGTGTGGTGTCTGGCGGTGACACCACAATGTTTTCCTAGTAAGCAGTGTGACGACAAAACAACTGCCCAGTGCTCAGCGTCCTCGAATAAGGACGGCTGAAAATATCACATTTAAGGAACAAATGAACAAAATTTCTTCATATTTCCATGAGCTGGGTTGCCAGGATACGGTTTTCCAAAAATACCGAAAATACGTTAACTAAAAATAAATTGGGCACTACGGGGTGAATATACTCCGCGGATGTAGGGGCAGAAAATACAGCTTCTGAATTTTTACTTGTTATTTCATCGAATTGTTTTACGTCATACTTATATGGTCATATCTCGCTGTTGCACATAATTTGTTTAACTGTAAAACCAACGAAAATTAGAAACAAGCGTCATGCGGGTTCATGTGATCTAACGAAGCACAGAATGTCGCAGGCCAGAATTATAAATTTCTTATTTGGATAAAGACCAGATAATTCTTCTTCTTCGACTACAGCAGTGAAATCGTCGAAAGCCAAATACTAAACAAAATCTTTCTGGAAATTTCGAAAGATTAGCCTTTTGAACACAGCATCTATTAGAGCGCACCTGTTTTAATGGGAAGCCACAAATTATTCAAAGTCACAAATTAGCTACGTTTAAAGTTACTGAATCTGATGAGGTAGAAAATTAAGGAAACGCTCTTACTGTCACCGTGAAATAGGTCTACACTAATCGGCAGTGTAGTGAGTGAATAGCCTCACTCAATACCTCAACAATAACCGCGGTCTCCATCTGTATACCGAAGGGTACAACAAACTTTTCTACAGATAAATACCACCCATGCGAGCTCGGAGACTGCATTTTCGACAAGCAGATTAGCACAGGCATTCCATAACCTGACGGCGAACTAAGATAGGCATTAAGATGGACAGCGAAGAGCACTTACAAACCGCGATCATAATAGCCAACTTTGAGCTTAACGGTGCCAAGAGATGAACACCAGCGACCGTCCCCTACTCACCACGCACAACACACAATGTCGGAAGAATATGAGTTTCCACTCTGGTACATGTCGGCCCACTCGAAAGATGTGATAAGTATGGCTGTGTTTGAACACGAGTTGAAGTACTCGAACAGTTTGCGTCACAGTTCGGGTAATCTCGGGTCGTGTTCGATTTATCGATTAGCCGGTGACCTAATGACTATTGTTGGTACTGCATCCCCAAACCGGTCATATCGTGCACTATAGATTTTAATGACAAATAACTTTGAAACACGGTCTAAACTAACTTATAGGGTGCAAATTAGATGTAACAAAGGTAACTGATAAATAAATTGCAGTCATGATTCTATCCAATACTCGAGCTTTCGCCCATCTCGCGGTCTAGTAACGTCTTATGGACCATCTCCAAGGCTGGTCTTGTAGTAATTTATTCTCGCGAAAGCAATTAAAATTAGTTTACCAATACTCAAATACAGAAAGATGTAAACTGCCAGAATACGGCGCTGTGGTCGGCAACCCCTATATATGAGACAACAAGTGTCGGACGCAGTTGTTAGATCGGTTACAGCTGCTACAATGGCAGGTTATCAAGATTTGAGTGAGTTTGAACGTGGTGATATAGTCGGCTCACTAGCGATGGGACACATCATCTCCGAGGTAGAGATGATGTGCGGATTTTCTTGTAAGACCATTTCACGAGTGTATCATGAATATTAGCAATCCGGTAAAACATTAAAACTACGACATCGCTGCGGCCGCAAAAATATCCTGCAAGAACGGGACCAACGACGACTGAAGCGAATCGTTCAATGTGACAGAAGTACAATCCTTCCGCAAATTGCTGCAGATTTCAATGCTGGGCCATCAACAAGTGACATTGGTCTGTAAACATGTTGCCTCGTCGGCGAGTCTCGTTTCAAATTGTATCGAGGGGATGGACGTGTTCGGGTATGGAGACAGCCTCAAAAATCCATGGACCCTGCATGTCAGCAGGGGACTGCAAAAGCTGGTGGAGGCTCTGTAATGGTGTGGGGCTTGTGCAGTTGGAGTGATATGGGACTCTTGACACGTCTAGATACGACTCTGACAGGTGATACGTACGTAATCATCCTGTCTAAATGGTTCAAATGGCTCTGAGCAGTACGCGACTTAACTTCTGAGGTCATCAGTCGCCTAGAACTTAGAACTAATTAAACCTAACTAACATAAGGACAGTAATTAAAACTTCCGGGCTAAGAGGCCGTGGTCCAATAGTACAAATACTTCGTTGCCAGCTGCGGGCAACATCATCTGAGGTGAGTCTAACCTAAGGACATCACACACATCCATGCCCGAGGCAGGATTCGAACCTGCGACCGTAGCGGTCACGCGGTTCCAGACTGAAGCGCCTAGAACCGCACGGCCACACCGGCCGACCAATCATCCTGTCTGATCAGCTGCATCCATTCACGTCCATTGTGCATTCCGACAGACTTGGGCAATTTCATCAGGCAAATACGACGCCCCACAGTCCAGAATTGCTACAGTGTGGCTCTAGGAACACTCTTCTCTGTTTGAACACTTCCGCTAGTCACCAAACTCCCTAGACTTGAACATTATTAAGCATATCTGGGATGCCTTGCAGGTCCATGCCATGTCGTGTTGCGGCACTTCCGCGTGCTTCCTTACACGATTAAGGCAGGTGTACCAGTTTCTTTGGCTCTTCAGTGTATATGCATACATACTGGTTTTCTATGAGAACTCCTACTGCACGTTTATTCAACAGGAGTTTCTGCAGTGCTACAATTTACTGTTATTACCTTCTGAGTTTCACGAAATCGTCAAATTCTAAGCAGAGCAAAAGCTTGTTGTTGTGGCTGGTTCGTAATTTCTCGCGTATCACTTGCACTCCCGCCGCGGGAGTCAAATGTCACTTAATTGTTCTGAAAGGCCCAATACTGTATCGAACGCTGCGGCGTATTGGGAAATCTCGAGCTCGTTCGAATGCGAGAATCTTTTTCTCATCCCTAGTGATAAGGCAGTGAATGAAGATGATGATGACGATATTCGATTTGTAGGGCACTCAACTGCGCGGTCATCAGCGCCTGTTCGAAGTCCCAATTTTTTTTTCACAATCCAATTTTTTGCATAGTCCAATTGAGCCACTGTCACAAATGATGTTGATGATGAAATGATGAAAACAACACAAACACCCAGTCCCCAGGGAGGAAAAAATCTCCTATCCGGTCGGGAATTCAACGCTGGACCCTATAGCGTCCCCAGCGAAATAATAAGAAAAGACTTAAAAAACAGTATTTATAAATATTTATAAAGAAGAGACATTTTAAAACTAAATAATATACATTTTTCTCATGTACCCGTATTATAATAATTTCTCTGTGTAACTTTCGAGGGCAAGGAAATATAACAAAATGATGTAAAGAGACGACAATATACGCTCTTTTGTTAATTTTTTTGTCGTCTTCACTTCTTCTCTTGTCTTTGTTGCGTATAGACGGACATCTTGCGAGTGCTGGCAAATGTAAGCATATTTGTACTAATTAAGCAAATAATATATTGATTTAATATTATTGTTTACTTTTAACTTGTAAGAGGTGATCCCGATTACATGTCCGCCTTCCTTGAATTAACCTGCATTCGAGCAATTTACAGTGCAACAATCGCAGCGGTCGATGCAGCCAACGACGCCATTAGGTGGCGATATTAACTTATAAAATTTAGCGGAAGCGACAAACTCGCCTGCTATTAACATAATATACATTTTTCTCCACAGCCGCCCGACGCTGCAGAAAATACGTAGCTTTAAGATTCTTATTTTCAGTACAACAGCCGAGAGCCAGAGCCAGGACTCCGACTACAATGCAATGGTTAACGGAGGTAAGAAAAAATACTCTCGCGCGTGTGTGGGCCGTAATTGTAATTAATAACTAAAGATTTTTTGCTTTAAAGTGAACTGATTAGCCGAGGAAATTAATATGAAAAGTTTATACCATTGTTCAACTTATATGCTCATGTTTTAAGATTCAGCGAGTCTAACATTTATTAACGTAACAAATAATTTAAGATTAATATTGTTAAAAAGGAGAACTTCACGAAAGCATTTAATTGTAAATCAAAATTGAATGAAATATTTTGATTAAGGCCCACCACGTAAGTCGGCAACAATAAAAATAATAATAATATATTAAATTAAATTACGACGGCCGACGGACGCGAGAACCCCGTGATCCAGCGGCAGCAATGATAGCCACTAGTCCATGAGCTGTGGGGAGCAGTGAATGAGACGTGTGGGCAGATTGTGTCTGCTGTCTCCACCTAATCTTCTGGCAGAGCAATGTGATGATCCCACGACCCTTCATACCACATCAATAACGCCATTGACTGATGGACCCCCAAGACTGTGGGTGGAGTTCACGTTTACATCTAGAGATTGTCTTAGAGGAAAAGTTTCATGCAAATAGTAACAGCTTGAAAAGACTCCATTCGAGGCAAGAACGTAAATTTGGAAAGTACAGACTGTAAACGATCCATTTTCACCTCAACCATCTGAATATCGCTCACTTGTTTACCAAGTATAGGTGACTACATGGCATACTCTCAGTGATCTAAGTTCTCGACCAGGAAAATGCAGATTATTATCACCATTTTTCATTCCCACCTAAGGGTAGACCAGGCTCATTGAGAAGTAACTCATTCTACAGTCAGGGAGTTTTCAGACAATTACCTCGAGAGTTGGTACTGGTTCGGGCGGACTCCCTTTTGGGAACGTTTGTGAGTAGATTACCAGTTCTGGAATTTGCCTTACAACCAAGTGAAATCCCCGGAGAACCTTGTTTAGAATTGGGGTACTGGTATTATTTATAATATAATTCTGGGACGATATGTCCACAGAAAGAATATCAAGTTGTATGTATAGGAATGTATATGTGTTCATTTGTGTACAGGGTGAAGTGGTTGTTAAGTCTACCTGACTGAAAATGCAGATATAATCTCCAAAAATTGAAATATCCAGGGTCACTATCAACTGCGAGTGTGAAGGTGTGCAGACCACAGAGCATTTGCTCCGCTGCCAGTTTTGCCACATGTCCTGCTCCGGAATACATAGATCTGCTGTAGGCAGCTTCAGATGTTCTTGAGGTTCTCACCTTTTAACCATTCATGATGGAATTCATGCATGTGTATCTGTATATGTTTACTTTCAAGTTACTTTTTCGAATGTTCTGTAATTTATTTTTCTGAATTAATGCTTCTTACATGAATAAAAGAAGAAGCACACTAGTAGTAGGGCAACAAGGACGTCAACCCACTCAGCATAGTTTTCAAATTTATTCAAGATAGCGGATTTAAGATGGCAGCCATAGCAGTGGCGTCATGTTGGGAAGTTCAAATTTTGGCAGGGAAATAGGTCAGTTGGGCTACCTCCACTAACCTAACTCCAGCCCCCCACTCCTCACCCTCCACTCCCTTCGCCTCCCCATCTGTGCTAGGATCCCAGATAAGATGGTTGTAACTCTTTATTTTGTATATATTGTTTATTTAAACAATTTGAGTTGTCATAGGTAGTAGCTGCGTTCAGTGTCCAGAGTCCAACTGAAGTAGTTCACAACACCACCGCCAGAGGACGCTGCTATTGGCTCTCTTCCCTCCCCTCCTGTGAGGAAATCCAAGATAACGGTCTGGGGAAAAATAGCGAGAAAAGGACTCAGTCTGTCTAACAGCTGGACTGTGAGGATGTACATAATTGTTTACTGTGTGTATTATGTGTTCAATGGATGAGAGTCTGTGATGGAGAAGAAGGAGTTTAATGGGTATATTAGCTGCAATCATGTAGTTGTGAAATGTGTCCATAGACACCTGCACGATATTTTGAAAGCAATGATATCTGGTGAATGTAAGGAGAAGACGAATACACTTCATCAAATAATGAAGATGCAGCAGGTTGGGGCTAAGTGACACTTTCCAACTCATGCTGATAAATGATTGTATAGTAACTGTAGATGATTTGATAAAAGTGAAGATGTCACAGGAAGTAAATGTACCACTGCACAAAAAGAAATAGAGCTTTGCAGATGACACAAGAATTTTTAAACAATTTGCGATGTGATTGCACGTTTATTCTGAGGTATACCACCATCGCACTTGTATACAAACTCTAAAGAAAGATGGCGACACACTTGTGAAACCATCCCTGAGACACTTCACATGCTTTTGTGGCAAATACAGTTGTCTCTGAAATCGAGCTGCTTCAGGAGTTACTAAATTCAACTGAATATGTCTCTATAAAACACTATCAAAAGATCACTGCACTGAAGTTTGCTTCAGTTTTGTGATGTACACCAGGGGTGAAGGTGGCAGGGGTAAAATACAGGGAGCGAAAGGCTATTTACAATTTGTACAGAAACCAGATGGCAGTTATAAGAGTCGAGGGACATGAAAGGGAAGAAGTGGTTGGGAAGGGAGTGAGACAGGGTTGTAGTCTCTCCCCGATGCTATTCGATCTGTATATTGAGCAAGCAGTAAAGGAAACAAAAGAAAAATTCGGAGTAGGTATTAAAATTCATGGAGAAGAAGTAAAAACTTTGAGGTTCGCCGATGACATTGTAATTCTGTCAGAGACAGCAAAGGACTTGGAAGAGCAGTTGAACGGAATGGATAGTGTCTTGAAAGGAGGATATAAGATGAACATCAACAAAAGCAAAACGAGGATAATGGAATGTAGTCGAGTTAACTCGGGTGATGCTGAGGGAATTAGATTAGGAAATGAGACACTTAAATTAGTAAAGGAGTTTTGGTATTTGGGGAGCAAAATAACTGATGATGGTCGAAGTAGAGAGGATATAAAATGTAGACTCGCAATGGCAAGGAAAGCGTTTCTGAAGAAGAGGAATTTGTTAACATCGAGTATAGATTTAAGTGTCAGGAAGTCGTTTCTGAAAGTATTTGTATGGAGTGTAGCCATGTATGGAAGTGAAGCATGGACGATAAATAATTTGGACAAGAAGAGAATAGAAGCTTTCGAAATGTGGTGCTACAGAAGAATGGTGAAGATTAGATGGGTGGATCACATAACGAATGAGAAAGTATTGAATAGGATTGGGGAGAAGAGAAGTTTGTGGCACAACTTGACTAGAAGAAGGGATCGGTTGGTTGGACATGTTCTGAGGCATCAAGGGCTCACCAATTTAGTATTGGAGGGCAGCGTGGAGGGTAAAAATCGTAGAGGGAGACCAAGAGATGAATACATTAAGCAGATTCAGAAGGATGTAAGTTGCGGTAGGTACTGGGAGATGAAGAAGGTTGCACAGGATAGAGTAGCATGGAGAGCTGCATCAAACCAGTCTCAGGACTGAAGACCACAACAACACCACCACACTGCCACACATGAACACAGACTCTAAAAACGTCGCAGCACATTTGTGTATGACCCCAGTACACATCTGGAATATTTGTGTGGATAAACAAATTACGTAGAGTGTTGAACGCGTCAATACATTTTCAAGTGTTGGATTAAACAATTTGTTTCGAATGCACTCTACACAAAAAATACTACACTGTCTTCCCAGGTGCACGTGGAACCGATATACATTACGGCAAAATACACTTGAAAAAGTACATCGCAGCGCAATAATGTTTATAAATTGAAACTAAAATAAATGAGCGAAAATACAGGACGTCGAAACTCTAAAGGTGATCCTGCATCACATGAAAAAATATGATTAAATGCGAGGGTTGGAACTTGAGTAGTGGCAACTATTTATTCACAACCGGTACAAAAGAGTTATATGTTTGCACCTGTTACTGTCCTTCAGAGTAGTCACCAACGTTGTATAGAACCCGTTGACAACGATGTGGAAGGCGTAGTATATCGATAGCAGAGCCCGTTCTGTTGATGGTTCGAATGGAGCGGTCTACTACCTGTCGAATCTCTGGGACAGTTCTGAAGCGAATGCCACGAAGTGGTTCCTTCATCTTCGGAATCAAATCAAAGTCACAAGGATTTAAGTCCGGGGAGTATGGTGAATGGTACAGTAAGTCCTAACAGGACCTGTTTACGAAAATAGCCCAGAATAATACCGACTGCACCTGATGGTCTTAACAGTGCATCCCATCCATCATGTGGTACCTTATCTGGAAACCGTAATGTGCTGCTTTCGATATATGTATCAGAAAAGATAAACGTTCTCGCCACTAAAGGCCTTCATCACATCTGTGAATGCTTACAAAAACACTGTTAATCATAAAAGCATTCTTGTTGTTTCTAAAGAGGGCACTGGCTAAGTACAGATGGGAAAATCAGAACAATTACGAAAACAGAAATCGAAGTGCTGTCCTGCAGAAGGGAAAAATGTGTGGAATTTTCAGTGTCCTACAGCCTCTGGAGATGTCCTAATGCCATTTTGGCAGATGAGGGACAGCATCCCACCAGAGATGGATGCTCTGCTTAAACGTGTTTTTGAGTACTTGAACAAAGAAGACATCACGTTACTCTCAGATCTTCCCGTAGATACCTTGCCCCCATCTTGTTCAGACTAGTCTGTAGAGGCTCCTATGTCCCAGCACAAAGGATGTGTTCTAAAGGAATGGAGCATTCTAGTTGGCTCTTACTGAATATACCCACCAAATTAGTGATACTATCGGTGTCGGAGCACTGACTGACTTTTATTTCTGCAGATGAGACTTTCAGCACCACAACTATTTTGTAAAGATTGCCATATTACACCGACAGTTAAACCATGCAAAAGTGGACTACAGATCGTCAAATATGGAAAGACACTTCCTCAGTTACACTGCTCTATCACTTACGACAGAAGCCTGAATATTTCAGTGTGAACCGACCTCCAACCTGGCTACATATCATCACACACTGTATCGATGTAGTACACACACAATCCGCATCCTGTCCCATACAAAATCACCGCTTCTGCATCCTGCAAATAGCTATCCTGCATCAGACACACACACACACACACACACACACACACACACACACACACACACACACACACACACACACATATATATATACAGGGTGTTTCAAAAATGACCGGTATATTTGAAACGGCAATAAAAACTAAACGAGCAGCGATAGAAATACACCGTTTGTTGCAATATGCTTGGGACAACAGTACATTTTCAGGCAGACAAACTTTCGAAATTACAGTAGTTACAATTTTCAACAACAGATGGCGCTGCAAGTGATGTGAAAGATATAGAAGACAACGCAGTCTGTGGGTGCGCCATTCTGTACGTCGTCTTTCTGCTGTAAGCGTGTGCTGTTCACAACGTGCAAGTGTGCTGTGGACAACATGGTTTATTCCTTAGAACAGAGGATTTTTCTGGTGTGGGAATTTCACCGCCTAGAACACAGTGTTGTTGCAACAAGACGAAGTTTTCAACGGAGGTTTAATGTAACCAAAGGACCGAAAAGCGATACAATAAAGGATCTGTTTGAAAAATTTCAACGGACTGGGAACGTGACGGATGAACGTGCAGGAAAGGTAGGGCGACCGCGTACGGCAACCACAGAGGGCAACGCGCAGCTAGTGCAGCAGGTGATCCAACAGCGACCTCGGGTTTCCGTTCACTGTGTTGCAGCTGCGGTCCAAATGACGCCAACGTCCACGTATCGTCTCATGCGCCAGAGTTTACACATCTATCCATACAAAATTCAAACGCGGCAACCCCTCAGCGCCGCTACCATTGCTGCACGAGAGACATTCGCTAACGATATAGTGCACAGGATTGATGACGGCGATATGCATGTGGGCAGCATTTGGTTTACTGGCGAAGCTTATTTTTACCTGGACAGCTTCGTCAATAAACAGAACTGGCGCATATGGGGAACTGAAAAGCCCCATGTTGCAGTCCCATCATCCCTGCATCCTCAAAAAGTACTGGCCTGGGCCGCCATTTCTTCCAAAGGAATCATTGGCCCATTTTTCAGATCCGAAACGATTACTGCATCACGCTATCTGGACATTCTTCGTGAATTTGTGGCGGTACAAACTGCCTTAGACGACACTGCGAACACCTCGTGGTTTATGCAAGATGGTGCCCGGCCACATCGCACGGCCGACGTCTTTAATTTCCTGAATGAATATTTCGATGATCGTGTGATTGCTTTGGGCTATCCGAAACATACAGGAGGCGGCGTGGATTGGCCTCCCCATTCGCCAGACATGAACCCCTGTGACTTCTTTCTGTGGGGACACTTGAAAGACCAGGTGTACCGCCAGAATCCAGAAACAATTGAACAGCTGAAGCAGTACATCTCATCTGCATGTGAAGCCAATCCGCCAGACACGTTGTCAAAGGTTTCGGGTAATTTCATTCAGAGACTACGCCATATTATTGCTACGCATGGTGGATATGTGGAAATTATCGTACCATAGAGTTTCCCAGACCGCAACGCCATCTGTTGTTGAAAATTGTAACTATTGTAATTTCGAAAGTTTGTCTGCCTGAAAATGTACTGTTGTCCCAAGCATATTGCAACAAACGGTGTATTTCTATCGCTGCTCGTTTAGTTTTTATTGCCGTTTCAAATATACCGGTCATGTTTGAAACACCCTACAGACAGTGTAAGCACATGGACCATATATAGTCCTCACAGTACTAGATATTTCCCATGAGGTCAGTAGGTCATCCACCACAGCCGACGGCCACAAATCATCTGCCCCCCCCCCCCCCCCTCCACACACACAAGCCCAGTGACTGACCAGAGCACCCTCAGAAGACCGATGTCACCTTCCGAACTATTGTACAAAGGCTGGGTCGGTTCCCCTCTGCACAGAGGGGTTACTGTTTCTTGCTTGCTTGATTTCTACACCCATTCCCAGACTCTGGGATTACAATAACATCTGTATTTTCACATGTTTTACCAGAATATCAGACGATTGACGCGATGCTTCTCGACATCAAGCCTATAGCAATATGGCTTGCGCAGCAGTATCGCTTGCACAGTATAATTCCGAAGAAATAGACTGGAAATTATTTACCTAGAAACCCAAACTTTAGCTAGGTGGAGTGTGCTGTAAACCATAGAGTAACTAGGAACTTATCTCGTCTGTGAAGACCTTTATGCGAAAACTCGAATAAAAATAGACGAAACTGATATCTCCAATTGCGAATACTGATGTGATATAACAGATTCCAAGACATTCCTTATAATTTACAAAGTCAACTAAGTTTCTTCTTATTTCTAGAGAATCAGCAAACGTGTCTTCCACCCGTCTTTCACATGCTAGATACACACAACACACACCACAATCGATGTTCTCTCAACCAAATAAAGACTGGGAATGTGCAGAAACAGTCAACTGGGCAATTTACGTGGGAGGGAATAATGGCCCAAGGCAAATACAGGTTCTTATTGAATCTTCTAAAATTTCCATGGAGAAGGCTGTCCAACACATACTGAGTATTAGTTCGCTATTCACCTGTCTAGAGGGCGACACAGTTAGGTCAGCTACATTCCTTTACCCCAACCGGCTTTTCCATTTGGACGGCTCCTGCCATTAGCGGGCCAACATTCTATCATTCAACAGAGAAAAATTATGAACTATAAAATCTCCACTAACTTCATCCGATGGAAAACTCGATAACATTTTTACCGCCTCTCTCTCTCTCTCTTCCGATACATCGAAAACAATACCTTCTGGGTGCTGGCATTAAGCACATGCGGCGATCCTATTAAATATACATGTATTGATCAATCAGGGCAGGTGGCCAGTAATTGAAGTCACTTGCACAGACCAGTACCAAGTGATGGGATGCCGATCCACATCCAGAATAGTCTTTGAAGGTGGATCCACCATGCATAATCTCCAGAGCAATGTTCAGAGGCGGATTCATCACACGTTGCACCTGGGGTAGGACTCTAAGGTGAACTACGTGTTACTTCAGAAGATGGGTTCCATGTTCGAAGTTGGGTACACCAGCGGGAAGACCTGGTTATGGGGCCATCCACTACACATGCGCAACACAATCATACAGAAAACAGAGCAAGTGCACTGCAACTGTAGAATGTGAGAGTGGAGGTAACTGAATGCATTCGAGTACAGTGCTACACTATGCCGCCCGCAAAAAAATATTGTATTTAGACTAGGTGTTGGCAGCTGTACTACATTTACAAGCATAACTGATGTCATGGTCACGTGAATAGAAGTGTCCTAAAATCGATAAATTTACGAAAAATGACGGAAAATAATTATAAATTGTAGGAAAATACACAGAAACATGGGGAAATTGAGGAAGTACCTGCTTGTCTTCTGGTTGGTGCAGAACAATTCTTTTGCATGGGAATGAGTATGCGACAGCAAGAGGAAAACGAGAAAACGTTGACATGGAAGCATTGGGAACCAGGGAAACACTCATTTTTTTTTTCATCAAGGCAGCGTTCTACTGTATGTCTATTGAGTTAATAGTGATACACATGAGTAGACTGCTGCTTTTGATGCATTCCTAGAAAATCAGAGAACTATCTGCCTCTAAACTTAAGTGCATCTGCATTAAAGAATGACAGTGAGTGGATGGAGCGATCGGTTAAGATGGAGTTGTAACGAGGTATGATTTAATAGTAGACTGATGATGCATTCTAGAGAGAAAGGGAGATGTTCTGCAGGTCATTTGACAATTTTTTTCCGAACTTGATGCATACTAGAGAGAGAGGGAGATGTTCTGCAGGTCATTTGACAATTTTTTCCGAACTTCTGTCAGGACGCATTAGTTGTCTAACATAGCCTGTATTCGACTCGCACATACCTGGTTGTTCTGTGTGTGACTTAGAGCACTGTCTACTTGCGGTCTTTAACAGAAACGTCTTGGTCACCAGAGGACTTCCATCTCATGTGTGATGAAACCTGACCACACTGTTTCGACACATTCCTCTAAACAAACGAAGATTTATGCGATGTTTTGCATTCCCCTGTCGCATATTGGGTATGAAATCGAGAATATAACTAATAAAACAACTGTTACGGGTAGTACAAGGACATATGCTGAAAGTGTACATGCTGTGACGGACCCAAATTTTGTGAATACTCCATCATCAAACTTAAATGCTCAGATGCTGATGCAGGAGAAGTTGCTTAAATACAGGCAATTTCAGATCTTTATGCCAGAGAGGAAAACAGTAAATCCAATTGTCCTTATTCGTGCATTCTGTGGTGTACTTCCAAGGGCAAGGTCAGAATCGCAAAAGATAAGTTTCGTGGCAGGGAATGTAGAAGGAGAAGCAATCTGGTGATGTACCAATGTCATGGAAACGCATAACACGAAGAATATTAAAAGACATGCCTCAACAGATATTGGTCAAAAGGCATACAAGAACGCTTAAAGAAAGAGTTATACAACCCGGAGCCTTTCTCCATCAAAACTGGAAATCTGAGGAAGTATCTTGAAAAGTATCTCAGTAAATCCAAATACTGGTTAACCTAATCTCTAACAATAGTAACCGAAACCATGATCAAGCTGACGCATCCTGGAATCAGAATAACCTGTCGAACCCACGAAACCAGCAAAATCATTCAAGTAATGACTGGCGTAGTAATCCACCAGTAATTACAGAAATTGTCGATGACACACTGAACACGTCAACTAAGATAAACTAATTCCGACCGAATAGTGCCCCAGAGGAACGGTCGAGTGAGCTGAGAGGGGCTCTGGAAGCAATTTCAAAATGTTTCACTGTAGTGGAGGAGAAAACCTACGTGAGGAATTAACTGTGGATTTAAGTAGATGCAAATCGCACAATTTAACAGTTCCCATTCGAGAGAATATTAGCAGAAGTTCATGGCAAGGACATGAAGATAATTCTCGACACTGGAGCTAATGTAAACACAATATGTGGTACGCTATATGATCAGTTATCGAGACACCACAAGCTGCCAACACTCGCAGTCGATAATTGGCAAGTTGTGGGTGCGATTACCACAAAGGCACTTAGTATTAAGGTATAGACGGTCACTGAGTTAAGGATAGGAAATTCAGCCATACAGTGCGCATTCCTAGTTATAAATCGGTTGATTGAGGACTGTATTCTTGGAATTGACATATTCCAGGAGAGGGACAGGAAATGTGACTTCTCTATGGGATGTGCCTCATTTGTGGGTAATGGAGATAGAGTAGTTGTAGATTCGATGAGGGAACAATCCAGCTATGGCAGATACTGTCTCTGGTCTACCATAAAACTTTAAGAAACACAGAAGAACTTCAGAGGTTCATTGTTGTAAACTTTTTACCCTGACCAATGAAATAGTAAGGAAAACAGCAGAATCAACATGCTTAGATAACTGTCAAAGAAAATAACTATCGGATCTGTTATCCAAGAAGTTGTAAGTTTTTGATGAGAATCCTGGTGTAGTCAGTGGCTATGGATGCAAGCTTGAGGTGTATGCATACACTATATATTGCCACAGTTGTTGTCCTATACCATGGAAGTTCAACGAATGCTAAAAAATGGTTCAAATTGCTCTGAGCACTATGGGACTCAACTGCTGAGGTCATTAGTCCCCTAGAACTTAGAACTAGTTAAACCTAACTAACCTAAGGACATCACAAACATCCATGCCCGAGGCAGGATTCGAACCTGCGACCGTAGCGATCTTGCGGTTCCAGACTGCAGTGCCTTTAACCGCACGACCACTTCGGCCGGCTCAACGAATGCTAAAATGGAATCTTATAAAACATCTATTAGTCAGTGCTGCAGTCTTCTATTAGTTGTACCTAAACCTGGTGGCATGGTATGCTCTGTACTAGATGCATGACAAATCAACAAGATAATAGGACCAGTTAGGACCCATCCAGGAAACACTGACAAACTCATTCAGAAGTTTTACGGGAAAAAGTTCTTCACAGCGATCGATCTCATCGCGTCTTGTTGGCAGATCAAACTAAATGCCACATTCAGACGATATACTGCATTCGTATATGCTGGACAAAGCTACCAATTCAAAGTTTTACCATTTGGACTGAATGTCAGCTCTGGCATATTTATTCAAGCATTTGATGCTGTATTAGGTCTGGCACTAAGAAGTCAGCTGATATTGTTTGTTGATTATGTTTTAATAGCTACATCATCATAGGAAGACCACATAGAACTGTTATCCAGAGTCCTTACAACTTTTGAAAGCTCAGGAATCACTGCAAACCTACAAAAATCTCACTTTGCACTTGACCAGATCAAGTTCCTTGGGCACATGATAGACGAAAAAGGAATATTACCCAATGCAGAGAACTTTCCTGCTCCATGTAATAAGAAAGAGTTGAAATCTTATCTCTGCTGACGTCATTTTTTCGCAATTTCATTGAAGATCAATCCATGAATGTGGAGGTACTGCATCAGTTATTGAAGAAGAAAGTACACTGGAGGTGAGCGCGAGAATGTCAAACTGCTTTTCTAAGTATCAAGAATGCTCTTGTAAATGCAATACTATTGCACCACCCTGATGAACTTTGAATTTGTATTGATGTCTGACTTATCAACCATTGGACTGGGAGCGTGCTTGTTGCATATCAACAGTACTGATGGACAACTAACCTTTTGCCCCATTGCGTTTGCGAGTAGAGTTTTATTGTGGTGCGAGAAATCGTACACTACAACGGAATTAGAAGCGCTAACGGTGGTGTGGGCATTCCGTAAAATCCATTACTATCTATATGGAGCGAGAACGACTGTTTACTGCGACCACCAAGTAAGTGTTGTAACAATGCAAGTTACTTCATGCAAGACTCTCTCAATGGACCTTAACACTTCAAGAGTACAAGTTCAGAGTAGTACATGTTCAAGAGAAGAACTACCAAATTGCGGATGCTTTGTCACGTCTACCTGAAGGCATGGAATCCGATCTTGGAACTGCGAATGAAGAACAGGAGTATAAGGCACTATTGGTGAAGGATGTTGGGAACAGGAGATACTATCTAGACCTCTGCGAGAATATGTCTACATTTCAGCAGAAGGATGCACACTGTTCATCGATTATGAAGAGGTTAAATCATGCACAGCAGTGCAGACTGAAACAATTTTATCAAGTTGTTGACAATGTTTTGTTTTTCCATAGAAATGCAACCTCTGATGGTTGGTGCATATACATCCCTGAAGAATATATTGACAGATTAATTCTCTATATGCATTCAACATGGGAACATTTCAGAGTTTTAAAATGTGTTAAGAAGGTAGGAGAGTATAGTTACTTCCCCAATCTAAGATGAAGCGTTCAAAGAGTTTCAAGGAAATGTAAATTTTGCCAACTAACAAAACCAACGAATAGAGGAAGCGAAAGTCTAGTGCATTTAATTGTACCAGTAGAACCTTTGGCTTCAATATCGCTTGATGTCTGCGGACTTGTATCCTGTTAATGACGTAGTTGGAGGTATATCATTGGATTTCTTGATGCACTTACGAAATATGTAAAGCTATATCCAGGAAAATCAGCAGCTACAAAGACTGTCCTCAAGAACCTATTTCAGAAGTACACTCCTGGAAATTGAAATAAGAACACCGTGAATTCATTGTCCCAGGAAGGGGAAACTTTATTGACACATTCCTGGGGTCAGATACATCACATGATCACACTGACAGAACCACAGGCACATAGACACAGGCAACAGAGCATGCACAATGTCGGCACTAGTACAGTGTATATCCACCTTTCGCAGCAATGCAGGCTGCTATTCTCCCATGGAGACGATCGTAGAGATGCTGGATGTAGTCCTGTGGAACGGCTTGCCATGCCATTTCCACCTGGCGCCTCAGTTGGACCAGCGTTCGTGCTGGACGTGCAGACCGCGTGAGACGACGCTTCATCCAGTCCCAAACATGCTCAATGGGGGACAGATCCGGAGATCTTGCTGGCCAGGGTAGTTGACTTACACCTTCTAGAGCACGTTGGGTGGCACGGGATACATGCGGACGTGCATTGTCCTGTTGGAACAGCAAGTTCCCTTGCCGGTCTAGGAATGGTAGAACGATGGGTTCGATGACGGTTTGGATGTACCGTGCACTATTCAGTGTCCCCTCGACGATCACCAGTGGTGTACGGCCAGTGTAGGAGATCGCTCCCCACACCATGATGCCGGGTGTTGGCCCTGTGTGCCTCGGTCGTATGCAGTCCTGATTGTGGCGCTCACCTGCACGGCGCCAAACACGCATACGACCATCATTGGCACCAAGGCAGAAGCGACTCTCATCACTGAAGACGACACGTCTCCATTCGTCCCTCCATTCACGCCTGTCGCGACACCACTGGAGGCGGGCTGCACGATGTTGGGGCGTGAGCGGAAGACGGCCTAACGGTGTGCGGGACCGTAGCCTAGCTTCATGGAGACGGTTGCGAATGGTCCTCGCCGATACCCCAGGAGCAACAGTGTCCCTAATTTGCTGGGAAGTGGCGG
This sequence comes from Schistocerca piceifrons, assembly GCF_021461385.2. NCBI lineage: Eukaryota > Metazoa > Arthropoda > Insecta > Orthoptera > Acrididae > Schistocerca > Schistocerca piceifrons. The sequence continues at coordinate 289,707,948 of NC_060138.1, read as the reverse complement.
TGCGGTCCCCTACGGCACTGCGTAGGATCCTACGGTCTTGGCGTGCATCCGTGCGTCGCTGCGGTCCGGTCCCAGGTCGACGGGCACGTGCACCTTCCGCCGACCACTGGCGACAACATCGATGTACTGTGGATACCTCACGCCCCACATGTTGAGCAATTCGGCGGTACGTCCACCCGGCCTCCCGCTTGCCCACTATACGCCCTCGCTCAAAGTCCGTCAACTGCACATACGGTTCACGTCCACGCTGTCGCGGCATGCTACCAGTGTTAAAGACTGCGATGGAGCTCCGTATGCCACGGCAAACTGGCTGACACTGACGGCGGCGGTGCACAAATGCTGCGCAGCTAGCGCCATTCGACGGCCAACACCGCGGTTCCTGCGTGTCCGCTGTGCCGTGCGTGTGATCATTGCTTGTACAGCCCTCTCGCAGTGTCCGGAGCAAGTATGGTGGGTCTGACACACCGGTGTCAATGTGTTCTTTTTTCCATTTCCAGGAGTGTATATTCCACTGGTCGGAAAACGTAAGGCTATTTTAACAGATAATGCTACCGTGTTTACCAGTCATGTATGGAGGAATGCTCTGAGGAAAGCGAACATTAAGCATATCAGAACATTGTGTTACCATCCTCAGACCAGCCCCATAGAAAAAGTGTTTCAGAACTGAACAGATTCATACGGCCATATTGTACGGCAAAACAAACTAATTGGATAGACTTCTTAGAGGATTTTGAAGAAATCGTGAACAACCTATAGCACACAACCACAGGTTACACGCCAGAGGAGCTAATGTTTAAAGAAGCAGAAGATAATTAAAGGATCAAGACTTTACCAAGCTTGTCTTGAAATGAAGTTACGTGGGAGAAAAGATTAGGTCAGCCTACCTGAGTATGAAGCAGAAAACCATAAGAAGGAAGACTGATCATGAACAGAAGTTGAAGAGGAGACAAACATATGCTGAAGGTGACTTCGTATTGCTGAAATCACATGTTCAACCTTCAATCTTGGGGAAGAATAACCCCAAATAACAAATGATGTTTAAAGGCCCATGTATGATTGTAAATATATCACATCCAGGGACATATGTCCTGCTACGATGAAGAGAAAAGGTATTTACCCACATCAAGATGTGAAACCATTTCACAAAAGACTGTTAAAGACAGCAAAAGTTTAGTGTTTCTTATGTAGTTTTAGTGTATGTAATTTTGGTTGAACATATGAAATTTTGTATTATGTGTGTTCTTTGTGATTAGCGTCTGCCAGCCTAGCTGGGTGGTAATGTGTTCTCCTCCATGCAAGCTGGCCCAGGTTTGATTCCTGGCCGGGTTGGAGATTTTCTCCGCTCTGTGACTGAGTATTGTGTTGTCCTCATCATCATTTCATCCTCATCGCCGGCGCGCAAGTCACCCAGTGTGGCGTGACTGAAATAATTGCAGTTGGGGGCCTCCCGGCCAACGATGCCATATGGTCATTTCATTTCATTTATGATTAGGTAATCCATGAGTCAACTGTCATGATAGTTGATTTTGAATTATGATTATTTTAACCTTAATATAAGTTTATGTACATATGTAAGTCTTTTTTCCATCAAGCAATGCTAGTGCCGGCCGGAGTGACAGTGCGGGTCTAAGCGCTACGATCTGGAGCCGAGCGACCGCTACGGTCGCAGGTTCGAATCCTGCCTCGGGCATGGATGTGTGCGATGTCCTTAGGTTAGTTAGGTTTAAGTAGTTCTAAGTTCTAGGCGACTGATGACCTCAGAAGTTAAGTCCCATAGTGCTCAGAGCCATTTGAACCATTTTTTTTTTTTTTTACTTTGTATGTACCATATACTAGATTAGGCGACTGATGACCTCAGAAGTTAAGTCGCATAGTGCTCAGAGCCATTTGAACCAAGCAATGCTAGTATTCAGACCAGATAATCTGGAATTATTTTTCTCTTCTGAAGATGATAGAGTATATGTGTGATGCATTGAGAAGTTTATCCTTTGTTAACTAGCTGATTGCATAAGAGTTTATTAGAAATTTTCTTGCTTCGTTTCCGTCTTCTCAGTGTACTGTCTTTGTTTTCTTTCAGGAATAGTCCTTTCCCTGTCTAGGCTTCGGGTTTGATTTTTTTTTATCTTTCAGATAAATAGGGAATTGTTGCTCATATTCAGAGCGTACCAGACGTCACAGACGGAATTTTGCTTTTGTTTTACTGAAAGAGTCAGGGGGTAACATTCTTTTGTAAGAGTAATTGTGATGTAGTTGTGTGTTTGTACTGTGTAACATGAACCATGACTAGTGTCTGTTAGGAACAGCATTTCTCGGAAATGCGTTGATCGAATTCTCCTGTGATGTTGAATCAATCTGTCATGCAACGATCTTCAACTGGAGTGTTGTGCCGTGGACAGTCATTTTGTTGTGGTGACGCGAGTGATTTTTTTTACCCGATTTGTGACTAAGCATAGACAGTGCTCTACTGCTCATTTACTGTGAATGCACCAGTTCTTCTTTGAAGACTTTTGTGTCGGAGTGTATTTTTCTGTGGATATTATAGACAATGGTGTTGTTGAAGTGACATCTTCAGATTACATGGCTCGTTCGCATTTTGTTTCTTCGTTTGTGGACAGGAAAAAATGCAACTATACACAAACGAAAACTACTTATTCCTACAGCGACCATTTAGAAATTGAACGCTTATCCATTTCATTACTGCTAGGTGCTGTCGGATTATTAGTATCTGGCTTTGCTCTTTCTTGTTGTGTTCTGTATTCTGTTTCATCCGGCGAGAACGTCGATATTGGCGCTAAGAGGCCTGGGTCCAGACCATTCCCGCCTCCAGTTCCGCCGTTCCACTGTTCCACCATCACCGTCGCCTCAACCAACTACACCTCATCCCGATGTCTGTCTCTGCAACCATCGGCTTTTTTCGACAGCATATCGCCGTCTTCGTCGTTGTATTACGTGGAATTGTTTACAAAATGTACAAACTTTAAAACACACACAATAGTACTATGCATTGTGTACACTAAAATCACTGATAACCAGGGAACTAATAACCTCTATTCGATGTATTTGTTCTGTGACATATTTATTTGATGATCTGGGACAGCAAATTCGTTCTTTCGTCAAATGGAAACTTTATTACTATGTAACCAAAATCTGATATCCGCTGGGTGGCAGACTCATTGGCATATCTTACCCACTGGTTTTCCTTGCCAGCAGCTCCAGAATGGGTGAGTCTGAAATCACTGTAATGATTAATCCAGCGGATTGAATATTTTTCAACCAGCCAGAAACCGAAAATACTTTGTATACTGTTAACTGTAAATTTATTTTTATATGTATCAGCAATCATACTAAACTGCTAATGAACTAACATTTTCTGAACTGTGAGAGAATTCGAATGGCATAAAATGGTTTGGGGCATTAAAATGTTGCTATCAAATTATATTCCTGAGAGGGGAAATATAGTATCACTTGATAACCTGAATAATCGCTTTCGCCTGCGAGAGTACATCGTTGTAAATAACATCGTTGGCTTCTTAGCGTGCCGTAATTTTTAACACTCTTGTATATTCCGTGACTTTACTACTGATTTTTTTCTATAATAGTAGACTTGATTATGGAAGACGTATTTTCAAAGAACGGGGATTTCTCCTTTTTAAATAAAGTAACGATAGCCGCAATTACTGCGAGATACCAGAAAATATTAAGTTTGGTCAATATACGCTCCTGCAAGAAGTTGAATACATAATGTAATAATTTAGCACTGAGAAGAACGTTCGTATGAAAAAATAATTGTTGTCTTAAAAGGTAAAATTTTTCTCATTCCTGACATGAATAATACGCTCATATTTCCTCTCCTAGTAATTACAACATAAAATGCAAGCAAGCAGATGACAGGATTTCGAATACTAGGTAGTACTGTGCGATCACTGTTTAATAACACAGTATTTTGGAAAGAACAGATTCTATTTTGTAAAAATAGAAAATTTGTGGAACTTCCTCTACCAAACACAGACTATCGTAGTTGTTCAGAATTGTATCCGTCTGACTCACTCTTCAATAACAGCATCAAGAATTTTTCAGAGCTACATTATGACACAGATCTTGAAAAGCTGTTTCTTATGCTGGTTGCTAAGAAGAACATTAACCTTGGGTGCACTCGATTGCACTCTGGAGAAGTCATGCATTACTGCAAAATTGATAATTTACTCTTTTTCAGCCAAGAAGACAGTAATTAAGATCCACAGCACTAAATATTTTATTTTTAATGAAAAAGTCAGCTTGAATTTTCATATTCAAAAGTAACACCAAAGGACAGATTTATTTAAATTACTAATTAATATTAGAAAGGAAATAGGTACTAGTAAGAGTAGGGAACAGTAGTTACAACCAATTTGGCAGTGGAAAGTTTTGAGGCTGCCTGTCTGTTTGTCCTATTTGCTCTTATCAGGAATATGTAATAATTTTTGTAGTGGCTAAGGGAGGGTCATTAGACTGCCATGACATCATTGCAATGTTGCTGCATCTATCGCCGCCATCTCGGATCCGCCATCTTGAGTAAATCTGGCAACAATGCAACGTTGGGGTGATGCCATCCTTGCTCTACTACTACACATCACCATGTTCTGCTTTCCATCTCGGAGCAGTCACCATCCGTACTGTGTTATCTGCACTTCACTACACTGCCATATCAGTTTCAGATATACTCTACAATGTTTTTTGTCAAGAGGTGTATTTTACTGTGTCATGCATTCTGCGTTTTCCTACACATCTCGTCACGTGCTGTACACTGGGACAGGTTTAGTTTTTTGTTATGATTCCTTGTTTTATGAAACAACTGTAGTTGAAAAGTATCATACTTTAGCTTCCTTACAATGAAATGGATTAATTGTCTTATGAGCAGTCACAGTGGCCTTGGAATTAGTAGTGTTAATTGTAGTGCTGGATCCAGACATGTCACATGTAACAACACACCAAATTGAATAAAGGTCATTATTAGACTTATGATACGTAATATATTTTTAAGCTTAAAGTCAGTTTTTTCTGTTGATTTTTTTCGATCAAAATATTTGTTTTAACTTATGTATCTCCCTTTCTTTGTTGAAGGAATGCCAACAGTTCAAATCTTAACGGCTAATTATTACACTTACATAATGATTTTCTGTTCAAATGTCATAGAGTCCCTGAATTCTCTCTCAGTTTGTTTGTTCACAGTCTTATCGGAAAGAAACAAAGAAAGACTCGTATGGCACTTTTGGCTGAGAGACAGCGATGGGTAGGTTCACCTGCATAATCGGAAAGGGTTTCCTTCCTCTGCTCATAACGGCGTTTTTTCACACTGTGTGTAAGAGTTGTGTTTCAGGAATTTTCTCTCAGTATAGGTGACGTAAATGAGTATGAGTATTCATGGTCTTATCTAAAGAATTCGTACATCTATTAGTGGATTTTAATATGTCTTTTGAAATCCACGAATAGAGGTACAAATTCTTTAGATCAGACATGTCTTTTTCCACCCATGAACCATGGACCTTGCCACTGGTGGGGTGGCTTGTGTGCGTTAGCAACAGAGATGGCCATACTGTAGGTTCAATCGTAACGGAGGGGTATCTGTTGAGAGGGCTGACATACGTGTGGTTCCTGAAGAGGGGCAGCAGCCTTTTTAGTAGTCGCAGGGGCAATAGTCTGGACGATTGACTGATCTGGCCTTGTAAGATAACCAAAATGCCATTGCTGTGCTGGTACTGCAAACAGCTGAAAGTAAGGGAAAACTTTTCCCCAAGGGCTTGCAGCTTTACTGTATGGTTAAATGATGATTGCGACCTCTTGGGTAAAACACAATGGAGGTAAAATTGCCCCCATCCAGACCTCTGAGCAGGGACTACTCAAAAGGACGTCGTCAGGAGAAACAAAACTGGCGCTCTAAAGATCGTAGCATGGAATGTCAGACTCCTTAATCGGTCAGGTAGGTTAGAAAATTAAAATAGCGAAATGGATAGGTTAAAGTTAGATGTAGTGGGAATTAGTGAAGTTCGGTGGCAGGAGGAACAAGACTTCTGGTCAGGTGAACACAGGTTTATAAATATAAAATCAAATAGGGGTAATGCAGGAGTAGGTTTAATAATGATTAAAAAGTAAGAGTGTGGGTAAGCTACTACCAACAGCATAGTGAACGCATTATTGTAGCCAAGATAGACACGAAGTCCACGTCAACCACAGTAATACAAGTTTATATGCCAATTAGCTCTGAGATGACGAGGAGATTGAAGAACTGTATAATGAGATAAAAGAAATCATTCAGATAGTGAAGGGAGACGCGAATTTAATTATCATGGGGACTGGAATTCGATAGTAGGAAAAGGAAGAGAGGGAAAAGCAGTAGGTTAATATGGAATGGGGGTAAGGAATGAAAGAAGCTGCCTGGTAGAATTTTGCACAGAGCATAAAATAGGTAACACTTGGCTAAATAATCATAAAAGAAGGTTGTGTACATGGAAGAGGCCTGGAGACAGATCATATAACCGTAAGACAGGGAGTTAGGAGCCAGGTTTTAAATTGTAAGATATTACCAGGGGCAGATGTGGAATCTCACCATAATACACTCCTGGAAATTGAAATAAGAACACCGTGAATTCATTGTCCCAGGAAGGGGAAACTTTATTGACACATTCCTGGGGTCAGATACATCACATGATCACACTGACAGAACCACAGGTACATAGACACAGGCAACAGAGCATGCACAATGTCGGCACTAGTACAGTGTATATCCACCTTTCGCAGCAATGCAGGCTGCTATTCTCCCATGGAGACGATCGTAGAGATGCTGGATGTAGTCCTGTGGAACGGCTTGCCATGCCATTTCCACCTGGCGCCTCAGTTGGACCACGTTCGTGCTGGACGTGCAGACCACGTGAGACGACGCTTCATCCAGTCCCAAACATGCTCAATGGGGGACAGATCCGGAGATCTTGCTGGCCAGGGTAGTTGACTTACACCTTCTAGAGCACGTTGGGTGGCATGGGATACATACGGACGTGCATTGTCCTGTTGGAACAGCAAGTTCCCTTGCCGGTCTAGGAATGGTAGAACGATGGGTTCGATGACGGTTTGGATGTACCGTGCACTATTCAGTGTCCCCTCGACGATCACCAGTGGTGTACGGCCAGTGTAAGAGATCGCTCCCCACACCATGATGCCGGTTGTTGGCCCTGTGTGCCTCGGTCGTATGCAGTCCTGATTGTGGCGCTCACCTGCACGGCGCCAAACACGCGTACGACCATTATTGGCACCAAGGCAGAAGCGACTCTCATCGCTGAAGACGACACGTCTCCATTCGTCCATCCATTCACGCCTGTCGCGACACCACTGGAGGCGGGCTGCACGATGTTGGGGCGTGAGCGGAAGACGGCCTAACGGTGTGCGGGACCGTAGCCCAGCTTCATGGAGACGGTTGCGAATGGTCCTCGCCGATACCCCAGGAGCAACAGTGTCCCTAATTTGCTGGGAAGTGGCGGTGCGGTCCCCTACGGCACTGCGTAGGATCCTACGGTCTTGGCGTGCATCCGTGCGTCGCTGCGGTCCGGTCCCAGGTCGACAGGCACGTGCACCTTCCGCCGACCACTGGCGACAACATCGATGTACTGTGGAGACCTCACGCCCCACGTGTTGAACAATTCGGCGGTACGTCCACCCGGCCTCCCGCATGCCCACTATAAGCCCTCGCTCAAAGTCCGTCAACTGCACATACGGTTCACGTCCACGCTGTCGCGGCATGCTACCAGTGTTAAAGACTGCGATGGAGCTCAGTATGCCACGGCAAACTGGCTGACACTGACGGCGGCGGTGCACAAATGCTGCGCAGCTAGCGCCATTCGACGGCCAACACCGCGGTTCCTGGTGTGTCCGCTGTGCCGTGCGTGTGATCATTGCTTGTACAGCCCTCTCGCAGTGTCCGGAGCAAGTATGGTGGGTCTGACACTCCGGTGTCAATGTGTTCTTTTTTCCATTTCCAGGAGTGTATATTGGTTATGAACTGTGAATTAAAACTGAAGAAACTGCCAAAAATTGGAAATTAGAGTTTCAGAGAGAGCATTTGGGAACGATTGACAAGAATGGGGGAAAGAAATACAATAGAAGAAGAGTGGGTAGCTTTGACAGAAGAAATGGTGAAAGCAGCACAAGATCAAGTCGGTAAAAAGACGAGGGCTTGTAGAAATCCTTGGGTAACAGAAGAGGTATTCAATTTGATTGATAAAAGGAGAAAATATAAAAGTGCAGTAAATAAATTAGACAAAAAGGAAAACAAACGTTTCAAAAATGAGATCGACAGGAACTGCAAAATGACTAAACAGGGATGGCTAGAGGACAAATGTAAGAACGTAGAGGCGTGTATCACTAGTGGTAAGACGGACACTGCCTACAGGAAAATTAAAGAGACCTTTACAGAAAACAGAACCACTCGTATGAATTTCAAGAGCTCAGAAGGAAAAACAGTTCTAAGCAAAGAAGGGAAAGCAGAAGGGTGGAAGGAGTATATATAGGGTCTATACTAGGATGATGTACTGGAGGGCAATATTATGGAAATGGAAGAGGACTTAGATGAAGATGAAATGGGAGATATGATACTGCGTGAAGAGTTTGACAGACCACTGAAAGGCTTCAGTCGAAACAAGGTCCAGGGAGAGGACAGCATTCCATTAGAACTACTGATAGTCTTGGGAGACCTGACCAACAGGCGTGTACCGCAAGTCTCTAGAGGAACGGAAGGTTCCAAATGATTGGAAAAGAGCACAGGTAGTCCCAGTCTTCAAGAAGGGTCGTCGGGCAGATGCGAAAACTATAGACCTACATCTCTGACGTCGATATGTTGTAGAATTTTAGAACATGTTTTTTGCTCGAGTATCATGTCGTTTTTGGAAACCCAGAATCTACTATGTAGGAATCAACATGGATTCCAGAAACAGCGATCGTGTGAGACCCAATTCGCTTTATTTGTTCATGAGACCCAGAAAATATCAGATACAGGCTTCCAGGTAAAAGCTATTTTTCTTGACTTCCGGAAGCCGTTCGATACAGTTCCGCACTGTCGCCTGATAAACAAAGTAAGAGCCTACGGAATATCAGACCAGCTGTGTGGCTGGATTGAAGAGTTTTTAGCAAACAGAACACAGCATGTTGTTATCAATGGAGAGACGTCTACAAACGTTAAAGTAACCTCTGGCGTGCCACAGGGGAGTGTTATGGGACCATTGCTTTTCACAATATGTATAAATGACCTAGTAGATAGTGTCGGAAGTTCCATGCGGCTTTTCGCGGATGATGCTGTAGTATACAGAGAAGTTGCAGCATCAGAAAATTGTAGCGAAATGCAGGAAGATCTGCAGCGGATAGGCACTTGGTGCAGGGAGTGGCAACTGACCCTTAACATAGACAAATGTAATGTATTGCGAATACATAGAAAGAAGGATCCTTTATTGTATGATTATATGATAGCGGAAGAAACACTGGTAGCAGTTACTTCTGTAAAATATCTGGGAGTATGCGTGCGGAACGATTTGAAGTGGAATGATCATATAAAATTAATTGTTGGTAAGGCGGGTACCAGGTTGAGATTCATTGGGAGAGTCCTTATAAAATGTAGTTCATCAACAAAGGAGGTGGCTTACAAAACACTCGTTCGACCAATACTTGAGTATTGCTCATCAGTGTGGGATCCGTACCAGATCGGTCTGACGGAGGAGATAGATAAGATCCAAAGAAGAGCGGCGCGTTTCGTCACAGGGTTATTTGGTAACCGTGATAGCGTTACGGAGATGTTTAACAAACTCAAGTGGCAGACTCTGCAAGAGAGGCGCTCTGCATCGCGGTATAGCTTGCTAGCCAGGTTTCGAGAGGGTGCGTTTCTGGATGAGGTATCGAATATATTGCTTCCCCCTGCTTATACCTCCCGAGGAGATCACGAATGTAAAATTAGAGAGATTAGAGCGCGCACGGAGGCTTTCAGACAGTCGTTCTTCCCGCGAACCATACGCGACTGGAACAGGAAAGGGAGGTAATGACAGTGGCACGTAAAGTTCCCTCCGCCACACACCGTTGGGTGGCTTGCGGAGTATAAATGTAGATGTAGATGTAGAACTCTACCGTCTTGTGAGAAAGATGAATGAGACAGGCGAAATACCCTGAGACTTCAAAAAGAATATAATAATTCCAATCCCAAAGAAATCTGGTGTTGAAAGGTGTGAAAATTACCGAACTATGAGTTTAATACGTCACAGCTGCAAAGAACTAACACGAATTCATAACTGGTAGAAGCCGACCTAGGGGAAGATAAGTTTCGATTCGGTAGAAATGTTGGAAAACGTGAGGCAATACTGACCCTACCACGTATCTTAGAAGAAAGATTAAGGAAAGGCAAACCTACGTTTCTAGCATTTGTAGACTTAGAGGAAACTTTTGACAATGTTGACTGGAATACTTTCTTCCAAATTCTGAAGTTTACAGGGATCAAATACAGGGAACGAAAGGCTGGTTACAATTTGTACAGAAACCAGATGGCAGTTATAAGAGTCGATGTACACGAAAGGGAAGCAGTGGTTGGGAAAGGAGTGAGGCAGGGTTGTAGCCTGTCCCCGGTGTTATTCAATCTGTATATTGAGCAAGCAGTAAAGGATACAAAAGAAAAAATTGGACTAGGAATTAAAACCCACAGAGAGGAAATAAAAACTTTGGCTTTTGCCGATGACACTGCAATTCTGTCGGAGACAGCAAAGGACTTGAAAGAGTAGTTGAACGGAATGGACAGTGCTTTTGAAAGGATTATATAAGATAAACATCAACAAAAACAAAACGAGGATAATGGAATGTAGTCGAATGAAATCAGGTGATGCTGAGGGAATTAGATTAGGAAATGACACACTTTAAGAAGTGGATGAGTTTTGCCATTTGGGGAGCAAAGTAACTGATGATGGTTGAAGTAGAGAGGATATAAAATGGAGGCTGGCAATGGCAAGAAAAGCATTCCTGAAGAAGAGAAATTTATTAACATCAAGTATAGATTTAAGTGTTAGGAAGTCTTTTCTGTAAATATTTGTATGGAGTGTAGCCATGTACGGAAGTGAAACATGGATGACAAAAAGTTTAGACAAGAAGGGAATAGAGGCTTTCAAAATGTGGTGCTACAGAAGAATGCTGAAGATTAGATGGATAAATCATGTTACTAATGAGGAGGTACTGAATAAAATTGGGGAGAAGAGGAATTTATGGCACAACTTAACTGGAAAAAGGGATCGGTTGGTAGGACATGTTCTGAGGTATCAAGGGATCAATGTGGAGGGTAAAAATCGTAGAGGGAGACCAAGAGATGAATACACTAAGCAAATTCAGAAGGATGCAGGTTGCAGTAGGTACTTGGAGCTGAACAATCCTGCACAGGATAGTGTAGCATGGAGAGCTGCATCAAACAATCCTCTGGACTGAAGACTGCAACAATAATATGTCTTTTATGTTATATCGGTGTCTACCCTTCGCGATTATGAAAGCTTGAACTCTGCTGGGGACAGTTTCAGTGAAGTTTCTGAGTGTTTGTGCAGGAACAGCAGTTCATTCATCCTCAAGCGTAGTAGGTAGTGATGTCGGATACTGGGGTTCAAATGGTTCAAATGGCTCTGAGCACTATGGGTCTAAACTTCTGAGGGCATCAGTCCCCTAAATCTTAGAACTACTTAAACCTAACTAACCTGAGGACATCACACACATCCATGCCTGAGGCAGGATTCGAACCTGCGACCGTAGTGGTCGCGCGGTTCCAGACTGTAGCGCCTAGAACCGCTCGGCCAGGCCGGCAGGCGGGACGCTGGGCTCTGGACCGTAGTCGACGCTTCGCAGTGTTCCACTGGGGTCAGATGGAGACTCGGCAGGCCAGTCAATTTCAGGAATATCACTGTCTACAAATTACTCTCTCACAGAGTCGGCTCTATGACACAGCGCAGTTTCATATTGACACATTGTCTCCTATCTGTTCTCTTTACATGCAGTATTCAACGGTGTAAATTGTGTTAATATACTTCTACACTTAGCCTTTTCTTAAACGCAATATCCACGAAAAATGTCCCCACATCATCACATCACTAAGTCGCGAAATCCAAACCTCTCCATCGGATTGCCACAGGTATCGCGCGATTCATCACTCGAAATCACCCGTTTCCAGTTATCCACTGTCCAATTGCGTCGCTCTTTACACCACTACTGACTAAGGAAAGTGTGGTTTATGAAGAGCTGATCGAACATTGTACCTAATTCTTTTTAACTCCCTGTCTACAGTCATTGTGGCAGCTGGACTGCAGGGAACACTTTGGAACTTACGAGTAATTCCTTACGACGATTTCATGCGATTTCATGCACTAAATTGGAAACTAACTTTATTACAGAAAGTACCTCTTAATCTCAAGTACTTGCTCATGAGAAGCAGCATGAAGTTTTGTAAGGTGGCATGATTTTGAGCCACATTACAACTACCACTCCGGAAAGAAGACCCTTTAATAGTATAAACATCGAGACAGGAAACCGTTAACGATACTGACATCGGCTAGGGATCTTAATTTGAGCAAAATATCTGCACGTTGGGCGATAGTGGAGAGGACAGAGACGGGAGGCTGGCAGGAGAACGGGAAAGATACAAGCGTGGCAGGCAGGCCTGAGAGCTGAAGACAACAGCGCCCGTAAGCTACTGGAAACCCCAGGCAGGTGCACCGCGGCTTAGCGAGAGCCACGTGGCCGAGGACAAGGAGAAGACACAGGGGCTTGCTCACAAAACGCGTGGCGGCGTGTAGGTGGTTTTCCCAACGGCCGGAGCAGAAGATTCTGGAACAGTCTGGAAGCTTCTAGAAGCTTCGGTTGGTTGCAAAAATGAGATTGGTCGGCGCCTTCCAGCAACATGATTGGCCACGCGCATTAAAGGGGGGGGGGGGGGGAAGCAAAAAAGAACAGGAGCTACGAAAAAGCGTAGCGACTAGGAAACACTTGTTCCTGCGGCGTCGAGGAGAGGGGTTGGTCCTGGCGAGATGTGCGACCTCGTTACTGGGACAGAGTACTTGTAGCGAGAGCCTGAGGATTGTCTGGTGTTCCACGGCAGCCGTGGAGGTGCCTACGGAAGCTTTTGGTGAGGTAGAATTTATGTTATCTCGGTGAGGCGAGAACCTTCGCGGCGATAAGCGTCAGATCACTGTAGTGGTACATTCGCAACGGCGGTTAGGGAAGTAAAGTAAATTGCTGATCACGTGTCTTTTTCGTTCTATGCTGAGGCTTCACGTTGCTAGAAGCGAGTGTAGTTCTGAATATAATTGCAATTGCCATAGCTGATGTCAGTATTCCGCGCTTGAATTAACGACCGCGAATATATCACAGGACAGTGCCAGACAGAGCGATTACCAAATGTGAATAGGCAGAACTAATATGTTGCTCGTCCTGTGTAAGCTCGTATAGAGTAAATTGCAGGACAGTAAAGAATTTAACACTACTGAGTGTATCATTTCATAGCTAATACTTTCCTTTGTCATTTTATTATCTTCTTGTTTGTGTATTTCATGTTCGCAACCACCTGGTGGAGGCAGTGTTTGTAGGTCAGCACATCTGAACATTGTGGCATATACTGGGGATATGGTTAGAAACCAACCAGATTTGCATACGACTAGTTAACGTCACATATAGAGCAAAGGATAAGCTTACCCATCTGGAGAGTGTATAAGTGTCAGGGCGACAAATTAGCGTTATAAAATCGGTTGTGCAAAATTTTTCACTTATACGTTCGGTTCGCAGGCTTACCCATCAGCAGAAAAGAGCAAAACAGAAGCGGTAGCTTACAAGTTGACTGAGCTTTGAACACCTACCAAGATGTCCGAAGACGGAAATGCTGTCCCGCAGAGGAAAGCGTACCACCTACGGACAGCCGGTGGGGGCTGGCAGGGTCGCGTAATGAGCGTGGAAGTGTCACTTTTGTTCGTTGCCTGGCTTTTTTTCCCAGCGGGCCACACCGTGAGAAAGGCGCAGACGCACCCACAGTCGCAGGCCGGGTCAACGAGCCGCGACCCCCGGCTGCGGCGACCTCGCGGGGGCGCAGGGAGGCGGGCAGCCGCCAGGCACCGCGTCTGTTGTTCCAGCGCACTCTCGCTCCTCTTCTACCCAGCCGCCGCCGCTCCCGCCTTCCGGTCCGCCGCTAACTCGATTCGCAGGAGCTGCGGGCGGCAGGACGCCGCCCCCGCCTACGACAGTGGCTGCAGTTGTGCGGAACCCTGGAAATTTCTTGAGGGGTCCAAACAACACAAGCTGCTTGTTCTGCAGGCGCTGTTACCGCTGGTATTCATTGGCAGCAACCGGTGGACACACACATACGGACACGTAAGATACCAACGCGGTTTTCACAAAAGGAAGAGCATATTCCGTAACTTGCATAAATTGTGCAGTCAACTGTTGAGCAAAAAAATAGCGTGAATTCGTACCTGATTTCCTTTCGGTGTAGAACCACTTTTGGCATCCCATCATCACAGGAATTGATGGATATACAGGATAAACCAGAACTCCACCAGAAAACCTACAGGCTCTCCTCATGGATACCATGTGAGCATGTGAGTATGGAGTGTAGCCATGTATGGAAGTGAAACGTGGACGATAAATAGTTTAGACAAGAAGAGAATAGAAGCTTTCGAAATGTGGTGCAGAAGAATGCTGAAGATTAGATGGGTAGATCACATAACTAATGAGGAAGCATTGAACAGAATTGGGGAGAAGAAAAATTTGTGGCACAACTTGACTAGAAGAAGGGATCGGTTGGTAGGACGTATTCTGAGGAATCAAGAGATCACCAATTTAGTATTTGAGGGCAGCGTGGAGGGCAAAAATCGTAGAGGGAGACCAAGAGATGAGTACACTAAACAGATTCAGAAGGATGTAGGTTGCAGTAGGTACTGGGAGATGAAGAAGCTTGCATAGGATATAGTAGCATGGAGAGCTGCATCAAACCTGTCTCTGGACTGAAGGCCACAACAACAGCAACAACATGATAAATTTTAAAATATGTGGTAACTTCTCCTCTCTTCATAGTGTCTCTGCTTACATATGATGAAAGCTTATATCCACTACATTTACCTTTTCCATATCTGCGACTACATCATGTTCAGACAGGCATAGTAAATCTGTTACATCCTCAGTTTCTAAATATTCTAAATACAAAAGAAACTCATCTTCTTTGTTTTTTAACACTCTCGTACTCTGATGCGATACACTTACACTAGTTTTACTGTATTTTTATGAGAATCTTGTCATCCTTTTAGCATCTCCAGTACGTGCCTGAGGCTCTCATTAAGCTTAATTTCATTCAATGTTGAATTATTGGACACTGGTCTTAGCCTAGAAAAGAGGTACTCAGATGAGTTTCGGTGATCCCTTTTAAATATTTTTCTATCATCTCGGAAATTTACCTTTCCCTTTACTACTTAGATGAGACCATACCTTGTGAAGTCCCCCTACCAATAGTGTCAACAGGAACCAACCCATGTCCAACAAAGTAGCTTCCCAAAGTAACTAATCTAACTCCATATTGATCCTCCTGACAGAGCTGTTCAGTTGGGGCTGATCATACAGCATAAAAGCAGGAACCAAGCCAACATTTGTATGGCTCGTTGCAGATGCTAGTTTTACCAAGTCACATTCAGTATTGTAGCCTTGTTCATTATCAATACTGTCTCTTGCTCCACCCACTGTCACGGCTCATTCTTCTTTGTAAATCCCTTGGACAATGATCCTACATTCTCTGTCACTTGGCTAAGATATGCACTGGGTTTGAAAACACTTGTACCCATCACCTAATTTTTCCTGCAAGATCTGGCCCACACCTCTTCCATGGCTACTATCTAACAACAGAGCTTTCCTCCTACTTTCTACTTTTTTCAAACATATGGTTTCCTGGTGAGAGTCTGTTGAATATTAACTACACTTACATCAGCCTAAACCTTTTCCTTAGTTAAATGAGGTTTCAACGCAAATCTTTGTGTGGGAAAATGATGATACTGTCAGATAGTGTTCTTTCTGTAGTCTCTGTTACTTGATACCACTTCCCACCCACATTCTGTTTTTCCTTATTTTTAGTTTGTTAATGTCAATAGGCATTGTTCCATTTTAAAAAAGTGCACGTGTGCACAAAAAATACACTTCATAGCTCTTGGCTACCAATCCATTCTGTGAAATGAATTTCACTTTCCGTTTCCTCAATATTTGCAGTAGAAATTTTAGGTAATTCATCCTGTATATTGTCTAAAATAATGGATCTATAACATTCCATTTCGGTACACCCCAACTTACTTTTATGTCTCTCGGTTGAGAATGACATGATGTGTTCTAATCATCTTGATATTGAAGCTCTTTTGTCTGTGTTTGCTTTAACAATAACATATGTTTTCGAGTGGGGTCCGCCTTTAGCAAAACACAGTTTTGTGTTTTGTCACAGACACGTTTCATTGCAGTTGCAGCATCGTCAGTGGGTTTTTTATTATCATGGCTGTTAAACGTAAGGATTGTTGTTTACTGTTTAAATACATATAAATATTAGTTTCTAAATCGTAATTACAGGATTTTGAAGAGCAAAAATTTTGTATTCATACCTTCTTACCACATGTGTGGTTTTCTTGCTGTATTACGTTTTCACAGTGACTGTTTTTCTTTACAGTTTGTCACCTGCAACTGTATACAACTTAATGCAGGCTAAACATTTGCGCAAAAATTACGATTTTTAAACTGTTATGGCTATGCCTGAGATTAATAACTCATGTGAAAGCTTGTGTGTGTGTGTGTGTGGGGGGGGGGGGGTGGTGTATATTTACATTATGTTTCACTTACGGTTCCTTTTTTCATCATCACCGCAAGTAAAACATAACGATACTGGGCCATTCAGAGTTCTGCTACTCGGATAAATTTCTAATTAGTTCTCAGACGCTATTTGCTGTGATGCTCTTTTAGAAGGCACTTATTCCACACCCGTTGCCACGGAAACACAACCACACTCTTTATCTGAACAGCCAAAACTATGTCCTGGCTTTTCAAAATGTTGTGTAGACAATTTTCATTTCTATCGCAGACCTATGCAATCATATGGTTATTAAATGTCGACGTTACTTGTCGACATTTAATGTGTTACAGTTATATTTGTTGCTACCGCATTCTGATCCTAGACCACGGTGTAATCTCTGCTTGAAAGACAACAATGGCTGGAAATCTCATTTAAACAAGATATATGATTTCGAATGCTATTGTTCAAGTGAAGAGTTTTAAGTGGTGAGAGAAAGAGTTAACAGGAAGTTCGCAGACGCTTCCTTGGCAGAACTGTCTTCATATTCTGTACATTAGAGAAAGCTGTCACTCATGATCTTATACAATAGCAAATAGTTATCGAGTCATTTCATCGCCCCCGGTTGCTGAGTGGTCAGCACGACGGCATGTCTTACCTAACGGCCCGGGTTAGATTCCCGGCTCGGTCGGAGATTTTCTCCGCTCAGAGAATGGGTGTTGTGTTGTCCTAATCATCATCATTTCATCCCCATCGCCACACAAGTCGCCCAAGTGGCGTCAACTCGTAAGACTGGCACCAGACGAACGGTCTACCCGACGGGAGGCCCTAGCCACACGGCATTTACATTTACATTTATCGTACGAACTGCAATTTAAACTGTAACAGTTTTATGATAATTACAATAACGTTTTCAGTATCAAATGCTTCGCTAAAGCATAGTAATCCTATTATCTCAAACTTCAGTTATTCATGTTTTGCATCAGTTATTTTAGTCTTTGTGCCAGGAAGGGCAAACTAGAACTCACCCGTCGGAAACACTTTTAGTGTTGTGTTCTTCATTCCAAAGACATTACTCATGTAGCTCTCCACGCTAATCTACCCTTACAGTTCTCTTCTTCTCCGAATAACTGCTGTAACATACATCCTTCTGAACCTGCTTACTGCATTCATCACTTGGTCGCCCTGTATAATTTTCACCCCCATACTTCGCTCCAGTATCAAACTAACGGTTGCATGGGTGTGTCCTATCAACCGATCGCTTCTTTTAGTCAGATTACCATAAATTTCTGTTTTCCCTACTTGAGTTCAGTAGCTCCTCAATAGCTACTTCCCATCTATTCTTCAGCATTCTTCTCTAACTCCACACTTTAAAAGCCTCAATACTCTTCTTTTACGAACTGCTTATCGCCCATTTTCACTTCTGTACAGGGCTACATTCGAGACAAATAGCTTCAGAAAAGACGTTCTAGTACTTGAATTTATATTCACTGTTAACAAATTTCTCTTCTTCATAAACGCTTTTCTTGCCATCGGCAGTCAACATTTTATATCGTGGCTGTCGTGGTCATGTCAGTTAATGTACTGACCAAATAGCAAAACTTATATAATACTTTTAGTGTCTCATTTCTTAAAATAATTCCTTGAGATTCATCCGATCTAATTCGATATGGGCCACCATTCGTTGACAGCATTAAGATAACTCATTGCAAATGTCTGCAGCAGAGTTCAAGTCGTTATGCACTGCGGTGAGAAAAGTCATGTGAAAGCGACATGCACAAGTTGGTGGCGTTAGTATCGCGTACGTAAGGTATATAAGGACTGTGGATTGGCGGAGCTGTCATTTGTACTCAGGTGATTCATGTGGAAAGGTTTCCCATGTGATTATGGCCACACTACAGGAATTAACAGACTCTGAACGCGAAATGGTAGCTGGAGCTAGACACAAGGCACATTCCATTCCGGAATTCGTCAGGGAATGCAAAAATTCGCAGTCAACAGCGTCAAGAGTGTGCCGAAAAAAAAACAAATTTCAAGCATTATCTTCACCATGGACAACTCAGTGGCCATCGGCCTTCACTTAACGACCGAGGGCAGTAGCGGTTGCGCCAGTGCTAACAGACAAGCAGCATTGCTTGAAATAATGGCAGAAATCAATGTGGAGTGTACGACGAACGTATGCGTTAGCACAGTGCGGCGAAATTTGATGTTGATTGGCGATGGCAGAAGACGACCGACTTGAGTGCCTTTGCTAACAGCATGACTTCGCTTGCAGCGGCTATTCTGAGCTTGAGACCATATCAGTGGGACCCTAGATGACTGGAAAACCGTGGCGCGGTCAGATGAGTCTCGATTTAAGTTGGTAAGAGCTAATGCTAGGGTTCAGGTGTGGCGTAAATCCCACGAAGCCATGGACCCAGTTGTCAACAAGGCACTGTGCAAGCTGGTGGTGGTTCCATAACGCGGTGGGCCGTGTTTACATGGACTGGACTGAGTCCTCTGGTCCAACTGAACCGATTATTTATTGAAAATGGTTATTTTGGTTACTTGGAGACTATTTGCAGCCATTCGTAGACTTTACGTTCCCAAAAAAATGATGAAATTTATGTAGACGACAATGCCCCGAGTCACTGGGCCACAGTTGTTCGCGATTGGTTCGAAGAACATTTTGGACAGTTTGAGCGCCCGACATGAATTCTATCAACATTTGTGAAACATAGCTAAGAGGCCAGTTCGCGTAAAATCCTGCACCGGCAACACTTTCGCAATTATGCACAGCTATAGAGGCAGTGTGGCTCAATATTTATGCCGGGGACATCCAAATAAGCCACATGAAATTGCTGCGGTTCGCCGGGTAAAGGAAGTCCGACATGATATTAGGAGGTATCCCATGAGTTTTGTCACATCAGTGTAAGGGCGATCATTGGACACAACCCATATTAAGGTCTTCTGACAGGTGTCCTGGTACTTTTGATCAGATAGTACATATGTCATCACCTCTAGGATGGAGCTGTAAAGACGCAAGTGCGTTAAGTTTCTATCTGTCATTGCTACCTGAATGGCTGTCAGCTGGGTGAGAGCAAACCCGTGCTTCGCTAAATCTCCGTAACAGGTCCGCAGCCGGTGCTTACGTCATCGCAGGCCTTACGCAGATGGGCGGCATGTGATTCCGCCCCCTCATCAATCCGCCGCCTGATTCCGACAGCCAGTGGCAGTCGCCCGCCGCCACTCCGCCGTGTCTGTGTTCTCCGAACACCGGATGCTGTGCGTGGGTCGTCTGAAAGCCACCATTAGCCCTAATGAATGTGCGCCGATATTAATGCGAATTTTACGTACAGTGTATTAATACACTCTTTTTGAAAAGGCCTTTTTGTTTATACGTAGATACAGTGTCTGAATCAGGTTTCTTCGATTCTCTTGCTAGTAAACTTGCTTGCGAGATTTGCATTCTTGTCCTCAGCTGGCAGAGAATGAATAAATGATTGTTTTCCACACGCTCATGACGCTTTAGAATGATAGTTAGTAAACAGCCAATTTGGGAAAAATGTAGGACTAATACGCGATGTGTCATGTCACTGGTTGTGTGATGTTGTTCTTTTAAGTGTGTACTTAAGGGAGACAGATTCATGACACTTAGCTTCAGATGTTCTTTAAATCTTTTTTAGAACTTTCGTCCAGCTTCTCCTATGTAAAATTTCTAATAGTTATCACATTTTAATTTACAAAACACCTGAACATGCAGATTTACACGACTATTCTGCGCTACAAGTCTGTGACCACAATGTCTTTTGTGATCTGAAGCCTATTTTTAGGTTACATTTTTGGACTGCAACTCTGATTTTATTTAAAAATTTTCCCTCTATGGTATCACAGTGAATTGTGTATGTTTGGTATAATTTGTCCTTGTTAAGGTAATACAGTCTTCTTTTCATTTGTGTATAGTTTTTTTGGTATAAAATTTGTCGACTGTGGTGAGGTTGCACATGTTATTATTTGCTATTGATCTTACTTTAATTTAATTCAGGTACTATATCTTCCTTCGTCAATGGAAACATTGTTAGTCTTTCTATACAGGTTCAAAAAATATGCTGTTTTGTGTGCTTTTGGATGACAGGTGCTATTATGTACTGTACAGTCTGTGTTTCTTTCTTTTTCGTAGATGTTGAATTTGTGCCTTGTTCCATTTTTGTGACTTTGAAGTTATGGAAATTTATCATACTATCTTGTTCATGTTCGATTGTAAACAAGGCAATTTCCAACTGTTTTTGTACACATACTTGGTTGTCAGACTTAAAATAGTTATGGGAGACTGTCAATTTCAATAAAGTAATAAATTCTTCTATTTCAGCTGCACATATTTTACCATGTATATGCAAATTATATTCAACAGATTCAATAGTTTCATTAATTTTTATGTTAGTGTACATGATAAAATATCTAAGGAATAAATTTTGAATTCTCTGCGATATGAACATCCTTAATTTGTTACATCAGGTCGATTGAATTCTTTACTGTGTACTGATAAACATGTACATATTTTTGAGTCATAATATAACTTAATTTTTTAAAAATATTTTTACTAACTGGGTATGCCGGACTGCTCATAGAGGTGTGTCAGGATGTTTTGTTTAAGATTTTTGATTGGTATAAAAATCTGGATGCAGATGGGCTCATTATGGTACAGTATGTTTTTTCTCTTTCACTGAATAAAAAAACATTTTTATTCAAGAATTTTTTAATCAGGGCTTGGAACCGTTTGGTTGGGTCCGTTGCTATGCATGTAACATTGCTTTTACTGGAAAATTCTAAGTTTTATGTGTTTAGTCTGTTTGGGACATGACCACTACTGTATTTCTCTTGTCTGTTCTGAGTACTATAGCACTATTTGTTTTAACTGTTTCACAAATTGTGCAAATACTTTCTTATTTTTTGGATAATTTATTATTTTTACTGTGATATTTGTGTTTTCTAATCACTTTGGACATCTTTCCAGTGTTGTAAGTTCAGTTGTCTCAACTGCTATTTCCATATGTGCAGTGATGTTTGCAATGTTAGTAAGAGTTGTTAAGGCCTTTCTGTAGTAAGTGTATTTCATTATTATTAAATTCTATTCAAATTTTTACTCTGTCAAAAAAATTAAATTTTATGTCACATTCTACTTCTGTTCTATTGTAAATACAATTTTGGATTAATGCATCAAGTTTTTTCTTAAGCCCAAGCCTCATTCTTTTATGTTCACTTTCGTCATATTCATTAACTGATTTCATAATTATGTCAAATATAGGAGTTGGTAGTAACTCTCCTATTACTGTATATGCTAAATATAGCTTTTTATTTAATTAGTCGATATTTCAGAGCTTGCTTGGATCTCATATTTTATTCACAACACTTCACTTCTTTGTTTTACGTGCCTTGCTACCTTTGTCATTGTTTTTGTACCAGTATGTTGATATTTTGATGAAACTTGATTGGAGAGACATTCTTTGTTGAAACATTTGCATGTGTTTCATGTTATTTTAGATAATGGCTTTTGGCATGAGAGAGCACCACATTTTATCATATCTGGGAGTAATAAGAAAGTCTAGTAAGACTGGTGCTCTGCAGCTTGTGAGAATTGTAAACATGTCATCCTATACATTAATTTTTTAACAAAAGCTGCTTTGTAATAATATTTTATTTCACTCGACTAGTTTCAGGCAGTGACCATCAGCAATATCTGTTTTACACCAAGACCAGAATTTATTATAATAAGTTACCTACAGTGTAACTTGAGTATTTATATATATATATCTATATGTCAGTTTGAGCACACAGTGATATGCACAGAATATAGCAGAACTTAGTCTAACTGGACACATTAATTGTCAGTCTTCGCTGTCAAAACAGGATGGAAATTTTCAGTACACTCTGGTGACTACATAACGTGGTTGGTATTAGCAAGAGAGGCAGTGATATGTGTTAATTGATACCTTTTGCGCTCTACAAATGTTTCATCAGCACATCATTGTAGGAAACAGAATATTTTAAATTACTGAATGGCTTTTATGATAAGAACCAGAAACTATAAGTCACACATTACTTATATTCTTAAATGTCTGAGCCCTCCAATTATTGATTTACCGATTTTAGAGAGTCACTAGCGTCTTATGACGTATTCTGGGGTAGCTCATCATTGAGAAAGAAAGTGCTAGTTACACATAAAGGTGCAAT
Source organism: Schistocerca piceifrons (assembly GCF_021461385.2). Taxonomy (NCBI): domain Eukaryota; kingdom Metazoa; phylum Arthropoda; class Insecta; order Orthoptera; family Acrididae; genus Schistocerca; species Schistocerca piceifrons. Next base: position 289,684,913 of record NC_060138.1, on the reverse strand, counting down.
ATGGGAAATATGTGGTGTCCAGACTACAATCTAGTGCATGCAGCTGTTTAGACAGTTGGGCATTTGCAAAGTTTGTTGTCAACAATCAATCACAACTCGAACGGTAACTGTCGTAAATAGGAGGGGTGTTTGAAAAGTCCGTGCAAAGTCCAAGAGATGGCACCACCGGCGCGTATAGAGGTCATGTTTAGTTAGTAGCATCTTTGGAAAGAACGTACACCAACTTTCAGCCATATTGGTCTATTTCTTTGTGTTTGTCATTCGTGTGAATCAAGGAAGTCGAGTGACTGTCAAAAAATGGACGAAAAAGAATTTCATGTGCTGATTAAACATTACTTTATGAAAGGCAAAACTCCTCAGGAGACTAAAGAGAAGGTTTATAAACATTATGGTGACTCAGCACCTTCGATTAGAAAAGTTTCTAAGTAGGTTCACAATTTTCGGAGTTGCCATATGGGCACAAGTGATTCTGAACGTTCTGGACGCACTGTGGAGGTTATGACTCCAGAAATCATTGATAAAATCCATGATATGATGATGGATGGCAGATGAGTTAAGGTGCGTGAGATTGCTAGTGCTGTGGGAATCTCGAATGAACGGGTACATAATATTTTGCATAAACATTTGGACATGACATAGCTAACTGATGATGGTCGAAGTAGAGAGGATATAAAATGTAGACTGGCAATGGCAAAGAAAGCGTTTATGAAGAAGAGAAATTTGTTAACATCGGGTATCGATTTAAGTGTCAGGAAGTCGTTTCTGAAAGTATTTGTATGGAGTGTAGCCATGTATGGAAGTAAAACATGGACAATAAATAGTTTGGAAAAGAAGAGAATAGAAGCTTTCGAAATATGGTGCTACAGAAGAATATTGAAGATTAAGTGGGTAGATCACGTAACTAATGAGGAGGTATTGAATAGGATTGGGGAGAAGAGAAGTTTGTGGCACAACTGGACTAGAAGAAGGGATCAATTGGTAGGACATGTCCTGAGGCATCAAGGGATCACAAATTTAGCATTGGAGGGCAGTGTAGAGGGTAAAAATCGTAGAGGGAGACCAAGAGATGAATACACTAAGCAGATTCAGAAGGATGTAGGTTGCAGTAGGTACTGGGAGATGAAGGAGCTTGCACAGGATAGATTAGCATGGAGAGCTGCATCAAACCAGTCTCAGGACTGAAGACCACAACAACAACAATAGCTATCCACAAGATGGGTTCCGCGATTGCTCACGGTTGACCAAAAACGGAATCGTGTGAAGTGTTGCAAAGATTGTTTGCAGCTGTTCGGGAAGAATCCGTGGGACTTTAAACGTCGTTTCGTCACTGTGTATGAAACATGGATACGTTACTATACTCCTGAGACCAAACAACAATCTAAACATTGGGTTACCAAGGGAGAATCTGGACCAAAAAAGGCGAAGACTATGCCTTCAGTCGAAAGGTTATGGCGACTGTCTTTTGGGATTCACAAGAGATAATCCTCATCGACTATCTGTAAAATGGTAAAACTATTACAGGTGAATATTATTCATCGTTATTGGACCGTTTGAAAACCGAGCTTCAAGAAAAATACCGGCGATTGGACCGCAAAAAAGTCCTTTTCCATCACGACAATGCACCAGCACCCACCTTAGCACTTGTGGTCGCAAAATTAATGGAAATAGGATTCCAACTCGTTTCACATCCCTCCTATTCTCCAGACTTGTCTCCCTTGGGCTACTATTTATTCCCCAATTTGAAGAAATGGCTGGTGGGACAAAGATTTTGTTCAAACGAGGAGGTGACTGCAGCAACTAATAGCTATTTTGCGAACTTGGACAGTTCCTGTTATTCGGAAGGGTTCAACAAATTGGAACAGCTTTGGACGAAGTGTATAAGTCTAAAAGGAGATTATGTCGAAAAATATAAAACGGTTTACCCCAGACACGTAAGTAGTTTTTAGGTTTGCACGGACTTTTCAAACGCCCCTCGTATAATAAGGCAAGGAGAAACGACTTACTTGATCTTTTACTAAGCTACAGTGTGAAACAGAAAGGATTGAGAATTTTAGCCACAAAAGCCTCTGACCACCTACCCACTGCTGTTGGGATCTTCAGTTCAAAGACTGATTGAGCAAGCCTCCTCTTCTCTGAATAACTACTGCAACCTAAATTCGTTTTAACCTGCTCACTGGATTCATGCCTTGGAGTCTCTCTGTAATTTTTTCTCCCCACATGTACCTCCAGCCCCAGGAAGTGTTCTAACAACCAGTCCCTCTTTTTAAACAAGTTGTACCATAAATTACTTTTTTTCCCAATTCAGAAAAATGAAGACCAGGGTTTAATGTCCCATAGATAGCGAGGTCATTAGAGATAGAGCACCAGCACAGATTGTTCTAAGGATGGGCTGAACCCATTCAAAATAACCATTCTTACACTGACTGGAGCGATTTATAAAAATCACAAAAAACCTAAATCTGAATTGTCAGGGATTAATGTGAACGATTGTCCTGAGAAATGTGAATGCAGTGTGCTAATAACTGTGCCACATGACTTGGGTTTCTCAGTTCAATTCAGAACCTCTTTATTAGTTGTTTAATCTACTCGTACAATCTGCAGCATTCTTCTGGATTACAGTATCACATTTAAAAATCTTCTATTACCTTCTTACTTGAGTTGCTTTACATTCACTTTTCACCTCTGCATATCGTTCCACTCCAAAAAAATGATGTAACTAATTTAAAGGATAGTAAAATGAACTGGGAGCACTAAGTGAAGCCACATCCACTTGACAAAGCCTTATACTCCACAGAACCGTTTCGGAGTGTGTATTAATTCAATAGAATGTGTGTGTGTGTGTGTGTGTGTGTGTGTATCAGAGAGAGAGAGAGAGAGAGAGAGAGAGAGAGAGAGAAGTAGTAGGGCAAGGGTGGCATAGCACCACTCTTCATTGTTGCCAATTTTATGCAAGTTGTCGGCGACAGATGTAGCAAAATCGCTGAGATATCATGGCGGAAATCTCAAGTTTTAGTGGGGAAACAGGTCAGTTGGGCTACCTCCACTAATCGCATGCCCTCCTCTCCCACCTACCCTCACCAAACTTTTCTACCACCCCCTCCCCTCCCTATTCTGGAAATTGGCAGGAAAAGGACTCAGTCTGTGCCGGGCTGCCGGATAAGACAGATATAAGTATGTATTATTTATTTAAACAATCTGAATTGTCATAGAAGGTAGCACCATCCGGTGTCTTCACCATGAGGTCTGGATATATACAACATAAACAGGGCTGATGCGAACATAGTATAATTTCTGAACCATGATCAGATGTGAACGGTGGGCGATATACAGTTGTGGAGTGCTCTATTGTGCATGAAGCACAAAGAATCGATGTTTCAAGTAAGTCGTGTTTTCGTTTTACAGTTGGTCGCCATAGCTTATCATGGAGAAACTTGCAAGGAGAATGTATGTCATACCCTGGAAAACATATTTCTTACACTGGAATAGTAACAGCGTTGCATTCCACGTGACTAATAGGTTGGAAACCGCACCACTCTAACATTGTAGTGTACTTTTAAGTGCAGAACCGTGCAGCCTTAGAAGTGCATGTGTTTATGTTCTCTCTTACCAATACCTTCTTGGTACTGACCCAAGGCAATAGAACAATACTTTAGAATTGATAGCACAGTTGATTTTCGTAAGATGCTGCAAACTATTTCCGTCGCCCACAAAAACCACCCGTTTCTTCTTCTTTTTAACCGTCTGCTATATCATCACAACACATTCATATCTACCATACTCCTATAAAGGGAGCTAACCTCCTCAACACGCGCGCATCTGGAGAGATTTTGTGTTATCGGATTTGTGCAGTAATATTAGTGAGGAATAGCAGTTACAAACTCAGCTCGCTCTGCTCCTTCACAAGACACAGAATGTAACGGTCTACATCTGCACAGAATAAATCGGTGACAGTGCTGCAGTGAGGATTGGTCAAAGACAGTGTGAGGGTATCTTTCAGTCTCTAAATTTATCCTAAGAATTCAAGAATGCTGTGTGACTCGTATCTGCGTAGGGAAAGCTGGGAAATCGTAATCGTAAATTACGCACTGGACTCGAAGTGCTAGAAAATATGTAGATCGCTGTCTGGTATACTTTGGTGTATATGTTCGAGAATTAATAATGAATGGACATACTGCTAAATCATCTATCTACATTCGCAATCTAGTATATGGTACGTACAAAGTAAAGGAGGGGCTGTGTAGTGATGGTGCAGAAATTGGGGAGGATGCTGCTGCATCATTCATCAGAGTGGAAATTAGTGAGAAACTGGTAAAATTGCTAAAAATGATCGGACTATCAACTACGATGCTTATTATTACAGTACATCGACGATGCCTTTTCCATCCCATCTGTCCATTGGTATGCTGTTGGTTACCACATAATGGTTGACTGACATCCCTTGTTTGAGATGGAGAAGAGTCTTGGTGGAGAGGAAACACCTTCCCAGGATGACTTGCACCGAAATGCATAACTACAATGTGAAAAATCAATCGAAATGGAACACCAACCGTCTTCTACCCCATCAGTATGAAAGATGAGTTTAAATGTAGATGCCATCAATCACCTTCGGACAGCTGTTTGGAAACGCTCCACGAGCCACAAAACTCTTACAGTTTCCATACACTGTGATTTTCTTTTACTTAAAATCATCCTGTGTGTGTGCGTTGTGCGAGCAGCAGCATAATTTACACGGTTGCGATGTCCACCTTTCAGTCAGAGCCAATGGATCGAAACATGTTGACGTCAGTTTAGAACCTGACACAGCCCTGGAAGTCGTGGCGCAAAAACAAAATGTATGGCAGTGTACAAAGTGTGTTACAGCAGAAAAAAACAATGTATCAAACAACGAAACAGGAGCCCTCTCCTGTGACAGTTTTCGCGGTATGGTCCTCCTACAGTACAGGCAATGCCACTTTACTCTGGTCTGTGCAAGCAACTTCAAACACTGCCTGGATCAATACATATATATATATATTTAATGGGGATCAGCACGTATGCTCGATGCCAGCAAGCAGACGGTATTTGTTTTATATTGGAAGACACATATGTGGTAAAACATATCGAGTTAGCGGAGTTTTTATTGTTTGTAGTTTTTTAGTCTCTGTTGGACGGTGCGAAATAACGATGATAGAGAGAATGTATGGGTGACAGACGTGAATGCACCCTGAGGGACACCGATCTCCTCCGGACTGCAGTACCTGTATGTAGTTTGATGACACTGCAGTGCGGTAACAAAATACTCGTCCTTCTTCCAGCTCCCGTACTGTCTTTTTCTACTACTGCCTCGTGTTGCAGGAGAAAGCTTCGTTTGGCGTTGGTCATACACATCGTACACTGTTGGTGGAGCTACAACAGCATGATCCCATTTCGATTGAACAGTCAAAACACGGTCCTGTCACATTAACTCAGCTCACCCTGTTTCTATACGGGTTGCAGAAGGTGTAGCACTCTCCGACTTCTGTTCACTTCCAACTTAATCTGGAACGATCACATGCACAAAGCTACAATGAGGGCAAGGCAGAGACTGAGGAGCCGTTGCAGGCTGCGTAGTGGCTGCCGAAGAAACCACATTGGAGTTTTACTGTAGCAGATAGGTTCGAAAAAGGTGACTCACTTCGAGATATGAGTGTGCCACCAATACGATCCACTAGTGGCTGTAATCATTAAAAGACATCTCCTTAGGATCCAATGCGGGTATATGGTTGAATTGAACGTCTTGATTCCAAATTCCAGACAGCATTTCTACGAGAAAGCGTAGCACTAGAGATATGCAAAGCCTGTGTACACTTATTACGACCTCAATCAGCACACCGTCTACTGTATGTGATCATTCTCAATCAACAGTCATCTATAACCCAGTGGATATACTGCAGAACCTTTGACGTTACGTCGAAACAGAATGCGTTACAAATACTGGAGAAATATCTAGCGGCTGCATGAGGGAGTCGCAAATACCGGCTGCAAACCGCATTCCTTACCCAAATCACTTTGTAAATTCGCTAATTTTATTACGAGCTTCCGAGGTCGGTGTCGTGTAGCCACACTTTAGGTCTGTTATACTCGTACCACTCACAAGAAAAACAAGTGAGACATACCCATCCATCGCGGGCTTTCGCTCAGTATCGTTTGATGTCACCAGAATTCAGTTATTTGTGAAGTATTATACTTAGCAGGGGTGTGTGATAGATTCGCTCTGATCAGCAGGCCTATAAAGTAGGCTTACAATGCAAGTCTGTGTTCCGACATGTGCAAAGAGAATGGCTTTGTCCTGTCCTTAGGAAGGTATGGATTTGACTTGAAAAATTGTGATAGCCATATGGGGTTTGGTAGATTTTTTCACGTGGAAAATTATGTCCAGTCATAAGAATGCTACATATTTTGATATTTCCAGAGCCACCATCGTCAGAAGGGGGTGCTTCTGATACTTCACTCATTGTCGAATGTCGTCAGATTGAGGCTGCAAGTTTAATTATTAATTGTAAGTACATCGATAAAATATATATGGCTGGTTTCCTAGGACGATTCTGCCTGCATACGTGAATGAGCGTGGTGGCTGTAGCCTGTGTCCAGAACGATTGACATTTCCAGCTTACAGCAGGAGCTGCCGGGCTCGAGAACTGACTGTAGTACAGGAATGCAGCTGATCTAACCGTGTTGCCCTCTAGGCGGCTGAATAGGAATTAATACTCAGTATGTGCTCGGCAGCCTTCGTGATTGTGTGTGTTCTGTGAGAAAATTTGAGAAGATTCAGTATGGATGTGTGTGTGCGCTGGACCATTATTCGCTCCCATGTACATCGTCCGGTTGACTGCTTCTTCATATTTCCCTTCTTTATTTGCTTGAGAGAACATCGATTGTGGTGTGTGTCGTGTACATCTAGATGATGAAAGACAGGTGGAGGAGATGTTTTCTGGTTCTCTAGACGTGAGATACACCTTAATTGACATGTAAAGTAGAAGGATGATTCTGAATCTGTTATATCATTGACATCGATATTCGCCAGTTGAACTGCCAGTTTCCTCTATTTTTCGAGTTTTAACCTAAAGTACTTCCAGACGAGATAATTTTCTTATTACTCAGTGGTTTGCAGCACGTTTCACGTCATTGCACTTAGCTAATGTTTCGGGTTTCTAGAGATATAATATCCGTTCTTTATCTTCGGAATTGTACTGTGCAAGCGATCGGTAGCAAACTGCTATGCACTTGATATAGAGAACTATCGCTTAAATGGTGTGATATTATGGCAATCCATGTCAAAATAAATATTTCTTGTAATCCCAGAGTCTGGAGAAGGGTGTAGAAAGCGTGGCAGCAAGTAAGCAAGCAGGTCGGGACCGGAACAGTAAAGTCTTTGTGCTGGGGGGAACCAGCCCAGCAGTTGAAAAACATTTCGGAGAGTAACCACTGTCCATGGAAGGCACTCTAATCACGCGCGTGTATGTGGGGCAGTTGGCTTGTGACTATCGCCCATGGTGAATGACCGACTGACCTCATGGGAAATATCTGTTGCTGGAACTATATGTACGCTGCATGTGTTTATGTTTTCTTTTCTTTTTGGGATCTGTCTATCTTCGTGGTATATGTACACGTCTCTGGTGGTCGATAGCAATATGTAGGCTGCAGAAGTGATGATACTGTGTGGTGCAGGATACATCCATATGGCGTGTGTGGATATAGCCCAGTTGGAGATCGATTTCAAACTGAAAAATTCAAGCTTTCGTCGACAGTAGCAGAGCATTGTAACTGAGGAAGTGTTTTTGGCTGTATTTTCCATATTACACGATCTGTAGACCACTTTTGGCAGGGTTTAGTGTCAGCGCAATATGACAGGTGTTTGTTTGTTTTCGATCTGCACAAAATAGTTTTGCCTCTGAAAGTCTCGTAATGTGTCTGTCTGCAGAAATAAACGGCGGACAGTGTTCCCACATTGGCAACAGCAGGAGCTTAGTGGGAAAATTCAGTAATAACCAATCAGAATTCTCCATTCACAAGACATACTTTATACAGGTCGTAGGAGCCTCTCCAGACTGGTTCGAACAAGATGGAGGAAAGGTATCTTCGGAAAGTTCTGTGATGTCTAAGAGTAACGTGATGTCTTCTCTGTTGGAGTGTTCAGAAGCACATCCAAGCAGACCATTCACTTCTAGCGGGATGCTGTCCGTCAGCTGCCATTGTGGCTTTAGAGCATCTCTAGACCAGCAGCTGTAGGACGCAGAAAATTTCAGCCTTTTTCTTGTCTGTAGGAGAGTGCTTCGAATTTTACTGACTCAACCGTCTGTGCTTTGACACTGATGTGTCCTTCGAGGAGTGAGGAAAATAACGTTCCTGACTCCAGCAGCAGCAAATAAAAACTAAGCCCACTCGCCGTTTCAGAAAAGTGATGAACACCACAGCAGCTGTAGTGCTTGGAAATTTTTCTCTCTCTGGTAATGGCTTCAAACAAGCAGCTAAAACTCGAAACTTTGTGAGCGTCCTGTTTAGAGTTACAGAGATATTTATTTCGACTTCCAGATAACATCGTTTTGGTGTGTAAAATGAGATATTGCGGCTGATATCGATTTTGGAATGTATTTTCCATAAAAGCATGCGAAGAATCTCAGGTAGGTTTTACAGGTGTGCCACGATCTTTATAGAGTCCATGTTCGAGTGTGACAGAATACAGCGCAAATTTGAGGCAATAGAAGTGTATTTAGAGACATATTCAGCACACAGTTAAATTTAGCAACTCCTGAGGCAACTCATGCTCGAAGACAAAGGTATTTCCCACAAAAACGCGCGAGGTGTCTCTGGGATGGATTCACAAGAGTGTCGCGATCTCATTAGAGTCCTTGTTCAACTGTGGCAGTGATGTTATTTGCCGGAATAAAACGTGTAATTGTCTAAATATTCTCACGTCATCTGCTAAGCTCTCTCTTTCTCTCTCTCTCTCTCTCTCTTTGTGCAGTGATACATTTAGTTGCTGTGACATCTTCAAGCTATGTATTTGACAATAATGCACAACATCGGATGTAATAACTCCCAAGGCAGTTCGTATTCGATGAGAAAGGGTATCCATGTGCAGAGGATGGGAAGGAGTAGGAAGGCCACGAATATCTCCAGTGCGAGAAGAAGTACATGGCCACACATGTGGCTACCGAATGGCTGGGCCATAAGCTGGTGTGGAGACTCTTGGGGCAGGAAGCCCTGCTCGTTACCTCTCTTCCAGCGAGGTATGGATACTGTGTGGGGAATATCTTGGCTCTTGCGCTTCGAGAGACCGACTGAACTGCTATCGAATTATCTGCAGTTACAGCACATGCATTTGTCAGTTTGAGCTGCGAAATATAACTTAGTCCCATCCTGCTGCATATTCATTATTTCATAAATAGTATTAGACTACACCAAATATCATTGCTATCGACAGAGTCCTCAGATTCATGATTACAGCAAATATACCCGTTAAACTCCTCCTTCCTCATCACAGACATCTCATCCAGTGAAAATAGTAAACAATTATATCCATCCTCCCAATCCAGCCCCTTCCCCACCATTTTTACAAAATACAAAATAAAGACTTATGTCTGTCCTACCTGGCAGCCCAGTACAGACTGAGTCCTTTTCCTGCAAATTACCAGATGGGGAGGGGGGAGAGGATGGGTGGGGAGGAGGGGCAGTGAAGGGGGGGGAGGAGAGGGGTTTAGGGTAGTAGAGGTAGCCCAATTGACCTATTTTTCTATCTAATTTTGAACTTCCTGCCATGACGTCACTGTGATGTTGCCACATCTATGTCTGACATCTTGCATCTGCCAGATTGCATAAATTTGGCAACACTGCAGATTGGGACCATGGGCCCCTTGCCCTGCTACTGTGAGAGAGGGGGAGTGGGGGCGAGAAGAATGGTGAGGGAGAGGGAGAGGGAGAGGGAGAGAGAAGAAGGGATAGTAGGAGGGAGATGGAGGGACAGGGGAGAGAGAATGAGAGAGAAAGAGGAGTGGTGGAGGGATGAAGAAGAAGAGGGAGAGACATTGAACATATCTCTTTAGGTATTTAGAAAACCTTTGAAGTTCATCATGTTGCCATCTTTTTCATTGACAAACTGAACAATGGTATGTAGCGAGACATTGCAGTGGTGTTCGATGGGATATTTGAATAACTGAACTACAGAAATCAACTTTCGTGAACAAGAGTGGTCCCGTGAGATCAGGAATTGGTGGCTGTACACCATATGAACGAGGAGCAGAAATGGGAAAAGGACTGTGAAAATTATAGTTTGACACCCTCTGTGCAGAAGTTTGTACTATAGTACATCACGATAGGTAGGAGAGGCAGATCCAAGCCCGTCAGATGTGGTTTTGTCTAAGATTGCCATTTATAATGACCGTCCATGAGAAGAAAGGGACAAAAAAAGCAGGTAGCACAAGAGAGAAACTGGACATCCGGTCTGGAGACGTGGAAAGAACTTTCTGGTACGAGATGAAAAGGACAAGATGATAGGCAAGATGGGAGGCAAACTCCAGACTTGCAACAGTGCAGCAGACACCTCATGATCCTCACAAGGAGTCAGCGACAGGCAGTCAGGAACTGGGCGGGCGGCTGTTTCATAAGGCGCCCACCTCGGTTAAGTGCGTGAGGCTTGCACTGCACAGAGCCAGGGATTCGGTGGGATGGGAAATCTAAACACATGTCTCGAAACACTCGATAACTTCTCGATGCATTTCTCGTGAAGCACGGTCAGGCAGTCCAGGTAATCCCTCGTCAATATAAAGACGCTTCTTGGGGTCAAGATTCTGTAGGACAACGTCTGAGGACAACAATAGCCTCAGACAACATGCAGACTGGAGCCAATAGGATGAGTCGTAAAGGGAGAGGTGTCTTCCAATCAAAGATGGACCTGCAACGGTAAATAATATGAGAGGAAAATTTATCCATTTCATTTGAGCTGTGACATTCCTTTGGTGCAAATAGGGAAGTACTGAACGCAAAGTGGTTTATAATGAGACTAGCGAGGAATAACACAGGCTTGGGAATATTTCACGGATGTCCGAGAAAAACAAAGTACAATCGGTACGCATAATACAGCAAGCGATACCTAATAATTTCGACAATGCCGTGCATAAAAACGGGATTTTCACGAAGCTCATACGCCGAGTTTTATTGGTGACAGAAATGTTGGGTCAAGTAATTTGAACAGCCTTTGGGCTAGGGAGTATTTCTACACCCAGCAGAGCGATCGTCTTACTGTAACTATCCTACAGCACAGAGTTAAAGTTTGACTATTACACACTCCCTCCAACTTTGCAGATGGAATCAATCGTTAGTTTCTTTCTGTATTAGATGTTATCCACTACGCATATTAAGAGGCTTATGGGAGCACTATTTGGTTCATGGGCGGTTTCTGAGAAAACTCGAAAAACAGTTTTTGGGTACCAAAATCGAGCCGCAGATTCCAAGACGGCTTGGCATAGCAACTGACTGAAATTTTTACGATATATTCCTAAGATCTCGATTTCGAACAGCCTTGAAATTTTTCTTGATGTCTTTATCCGTTTCAGAGATACAGAGATTCAGAGTTACCCTACTCGCTACGTACACTCCTGGAAATGGAAAAAAGAACACATTGACACCGGTGTGTCAGACCCACCATACTTACTCCGGACACTGCGAGAGGGCTGTACAAGCAATGATCACACGCACGGCACAGCGGACACACCAGGAACCGCGGTGTTGGCCGTCGAATGGCGCTAGCTGCGCAGCATTTGTGCACCGCCGCCGTCAGTGTCAGCCAGTTTGCCGTGGCATACGGAGCTCCATCGCAGTCTTTAACACTGATATGCCGCGACAGCGTGGACGTGAACCGTATGTGCAGTTGACGAACTTTGAGCGAGGGCGTATAGTGGGCATGCGGGAGGCCGGGTGGACGTACCGCCGAATTGCTCAACACGTGGGGCGTGAGGTCTCCGCAGTACATCGATGTTGTCGCCAGTGGTCGGCGGAAGGTGCACGTGCCCGTCGACCTGGGACCGGACCGCAGCGACGCACGGATGCACGCCAAGACCGTAGGATCCTACGCAGTGCCGTAGGGGACCGCACCGCCACTTCCCAGCAAATTAGGGACACTGTTGCTCCTGGGGTATCGGCGAGGACCATTCGCAACCGTCTCCATGAAGCTGGGCTACGGTCCCGCACACCGTTAGGCCGTCTTCCGCTCACGCCCCAACATCGTGCAGCCCGCCTCCAGTGGTGTCGCGACAGGCGTGAATGGAGGGACGAATGGAGACGTGTCGTCTTCAGCGATGAGAGTCGCTTCTGCCTTGGTGCCAATGATGGTCGTATGCGTGTTTGGCGCCGTGCAGGTGAGCGCCACAATCAGGACTGCATACGACCGAGGCACACAGGGCCAACACCCGGCATCATGGTGTGGGGAGCGATCTCCTACACTGGCCGTACACCACTGGTGATCGTCGAGGGGACACTGAATAGTGCACGGTACATCCAAACCGTCATCGAACCCATCGTTCTACCATTCCTAGACCGGCAAGGGAACTTGCTGTTCCAACAGGACAATGCACGTCCGCATGTATCCCGTGCCACCCAACGTGCTCTAGAAGGTGTAAGTCAACTACCCTGGCCAGCAAGATCTCCGGATCTGCCCCCCATTGAGCATGTTTGGGACTGGATGAAGCGTCGTCTCACGCGGTCTGCACGTCCAGCACGAACGCTGGTCCATTTGGGGCGCCAGGTGGAAATGGCATGGCAAGCCGTTCCACAGGACTACATCCAGCATCTCTACGATCGTCTCCATGGGAGAATAGCAGCCTGCATTGCTGCGAAGGGTGGATATACACTGTACTAGTGCCGACATTGTGCATGCTCTGTTGCCTGTGTCTATGTGCCTGTGGTTCTGTCAGTGTGATCATGTGATGTATCTGACCCCAGGAATGTGTCAATAAAGTTTCCCCTTCCTGGGACAATGAATTCACGGTGTTCTTATTTCAATTTCCAGGAGTGTATATACGCACGTAAAATACTGTGTGAGGAGAAAACGTAGTTTATAATGTGAAGCAGCACGGATAAATATGTTACAAAGTGTATCCGTTGTCATCAGAAGGGGTCTGGGAACCTCATGTTCTAGTGCTAAAGCGCATGCAAAATTTTTGTACACATATAATCCAGTTTGAAGTGTAAAATTATACAGTTCTGCGCCATTTCAATTTCGTAATATGTAAACTGTCAATATTTTGCTGACCAATACAGTTATTTTCATATCATTGACATGTACTGCTGTAGCCGGGAAAATAAGTGAACCAGCAAGGCCGCTCCAATGTGTTCGAAAATATCTTAAACATATAAGTGAAATCAGCGAACTAAATACACGTGGTAGAAAAAATAGTTTCATTATGAGCTGAATGAACTGTTCAGTTCAGTAAACTAGATAAAAATTCAGTAGTGTCATATTTCATTGAAGAACGTGAAAATTTCGGCTCAGGACGGGAGCATGTAGAGGAAGTCTGGATCAAGATAAAAGAATAGCTGATCATGCGCTGGATAGATATGTACCCAGTAGAACAGTTCGTAATGGGAGGAACCTCCGTGGTGTACAGTCACTATAAAGAAACTCCTAAACAAACAGAGATTACTGCATAATAGACGTACAACATAGCGTAGGGCTATAGATAGATAGATGATGGGAGAAACGAATTTGGCGCTCAAGAGAGCAATGTTCGATGCCTTCAATGACTACCGTAGCCGAATCTTGACACGTGATCTTTCACAGAACCCAAAGAAATTCTGGTCGTATGTAAAGACTGTTAGCAGCACCAAAGTTAGTGTCCAGTCCGTAGTGAATGTGACAGGAACTGAAATTGAGTGTAGCAAAGCAGAAGTTGAAATGCTTAACTCCGTTTTCAAATGTTCCTTCACAAAGCAAAACCCAGGCGAATTGCTCCAATTAAATCCTCGTACCACTTAGAAGATGAATGAAGTGAGTATTGGTGTTAGTGGTGTTGATAAACAACTGAAATCGTTAAACTTGAACAAAGCCCCAGGCCCCGACGGAATTCCTGACAGATTTTATACTGAATTTGCGGCTGAATTGGCACCTCTTCTAACTATAACCTATCTTACATCCCTCCACATCTGTGCCCAGTTCTTGTCAAAAGGCACAGGTCACACCCATATACAAAAGGGTAGCAGAAGTGATCCACAAAACTACCGTCTAGTGCCTCTGACATCGATTTGTTGTAGAATCTTAGAACATATTCTGAGCACAAACATAATGAGGTATCTTGAATAGAATGATCTACTCAGTGCCAACCAGCATGGATTTCAAAATCATCGATCATGTGAAACCCAACTTGCACTTTTCTCACATGACATACTGAAAGCTCTGGGTCATGGCAGTGAGGTAGACGCTGTATTTCTTGATTTCCGAAAAGCACTCGACTCAGTAACACACCCACGTTTGTTGTCAAAAGTACGATCATGAGGGGTATCAAGTGGAATTTGTGACTGGACTGGGGACGTTTTGGTAGGAAGGACGCAATATGTTAACTTGGATGGAGAGTCATCGTCAGGTATAGAAATAACTTTGGGTGTGACCCAGGGAAGTGTGTTGGAACCCTTGCTGCCCATTTTGTAGATTAATGACCGTGCAGACAATATTAATAATGAAATCAGGATTTTCACAGGTGATGCAGTTATCTATAATGAAGTAATGTCTGAAAGAATCTGCATAAATATCCAGTCAGATCTTGATAAGATTTTAAAGTGGCGCAGAGATTGGGAACTAGCTTAAAACGTTCAGAAATGTAAAAGTTTGCATTTCACAAAACGAAAAAATGTAATTTCCTATGACTATAATGTCAATGAGACACTGTTGTAATTGGTCAAGTCATACAAATAGCTGGGTATAAAACTCTTTCAGTTGTGGGTAAAGCAGATGGTGGATTTCGGTTTACTGGTGGAATATTGGGAAGTGCCATCAGTCTACAAAGCAGATGGGTTACAAATCACTCGTGTGACCTGTTCCAGAATATTGCTCAAGTGTTTGGGACCCGTACCAGATAGGACTAACAGGGGAGACGGGGGTTAGGGGTTGGGGGTGGGTGGGAATGGAACGTATACAGAGAAGGGCAGCACGAATGGTCACAGTTTCTTTAATCCGTTGAGAGTGTCACAGATATACTGAAGGAACAAAACTGGAAGACTCTTGAAGATAGATGTAGACTACCCCGACAAAGTAAAAACTCCTACGTATCGCTCACATAGGGATCATGAAAATAAGATTAGAATAATTACTGCACGCATAGAGGTAATCAAACAATCATTATTCCCGCACACCATCCGTAAATGGAGCAGGAACAAACCCTGATAGCAGGTACAGTGGGACGTACCCTATACCATGCACCTCACGGTGGTTTGCATGGTATAGGGGTTGAACTATGTTTTTGTCTTATTTATTTTATTGCACTGGTCATATAACAAAACCGCTCTTTTCATTTTTTATTTACTTATGTGTTTCTGTCATTCTTCTTATTAAGTATAAACAGTTCTGAGCAGGGAATCTAAATCATTGGCTAAATCAATGGAAGAGGAAATACAACTTTATTCAATGGAAAAAAAGTAGAATGCGTTTATTTCTGAACATAATCCAAACCAGTCTTTTTCCATGTCATTCCTTTTCCTGAATTGAGTATTACCTCCAATTACCTCGGAGTAGCTATTCTGACTAATGAACCGAAACTTCGGCCGTTTAAAGGCGGGCACCGATTGCGCAGCTACAGTCGCTGAGTTGTAGGACTTTCCAACGCTCTGAAAATCGCGTTTGGGGTCACAACAGACGCGCCTAGTCGATTGACATTTAACCCGATAGCCTCTTTCCTAGGCAGTAATTTTCACGCTAACATTACGTTGATTTTCATACTTGTGCAGAGAGGCCACCAGAATCCAACACTCATCGATACGCTTTAGGAGGCTGTAGAGAATTTGGCTATTTTTTGCGACACTCTCGAATGAGAGGAAGCGCATTCGTGCGGATAGCTGCAGTTATCTTGGAAACTCATTCCACTTCGCCCCATTTAAATGTACATGAACCTAATCGACTGTGGCCATTTAGAAAGATTCACATGCCGGCTTTTATAATTGTTTTATTTCATTTATGTTACTGTATTATGATCATAAACTCTTCAAAGTTCCGCTAGTCGATTGAACTGCATGAATCATCGTCATTAAATATGTGTGAATCTGTGTCAGGAAATTCCCAACATGTTCAGGCCACACCATGGTATCTTTTCAGTTACGTTCCAGTTATGAGTCGACCAATTACTGAGGACATCAAAAGCATAACAGCAAAACAGTATTGACGTTTGTCGATCGCATCATCATGTACCTGCTGCAATAGATATATTCGGATACATAGAAACAGCATAGTACCTCATCAGACTGCCATTTGAAACCCAGCAATAGAGCAGATAGAAGGTATCGAGGGTATAATGTAACAACTATACTTCATTTCGCTGCTGGCATGAGTACCATGTTTAATACGTCTTTTTGTAACAGCACAGTTCACAGGCAGAGTTTTCATTTACGCGTCTTTCACGGATACATTGTGTTTCAGGAGAAAACGTAAACATACTAGAAGATGGTAGTGAAGTCTAATTCGAATAAAACATTCCACGTAAAAAAATAGTTTTTATTCGTTACAGATGTAATGGGGTAGTCCTAAGGAATACTCACAGAAGGTGTTAAGCATAAGTAAATGATTAAGTTCAGAGTTGACTCACAAATTACACCTCAGACTTCGGCGCAGTTTCTAATCCTCTTGACAACATCACATCCAACTCTCCTGCCTTGGTGATCAGTAACCAGTATTAATGGAATAACTTGGCTACTTGCAATTTGACAACGACATAATTCTAATGGTCTGGCTTCATCTCCTCAGAGGTATTGAACTCACTGTAAATAATAAGGATAGAGGTAGCTGTAAGGTGGCATGGTCTCCTGATCTTCATTTCTTACATATTCCGACCTCACCATCATATTCTGGGTATCAAGATGTTTCATTCAAGCCCAAACTCTATAGGGTAGAGTCAATTTTACATATTTCCATTCGATTCGACATGCAAATCTAATAAATAAATCGCAAGTGCACACAGAGATTAAAAAGTTGAGGCTGGCATGCACAAAAACTCAAGACACGACGGTCACAGGAGTTTTGTTCGGCGGAGGCAACCAGCTCGCTGGAAAGTTCGTAGGAGGGTGAGTTGGCATGCAGCAGCCGACCACCCACGGACCAAAACAGTTTTTTCCAGAGAAAAGGGATAATGGCCTGCATGTTCACCTTAAAAGCAAAACCAGCTGTATTGTTTGGGAGAGCCCCAGCATACGCATTTTTGATGGACCTAGTGCACAGTTTCAGAGTTCTCACAGGTGGACAGTAAACGCCTAATGCAGATGCTATATATTTCTGGATTGGTCGGCTTAAACGGAGCGCCATTCTCCCGTTTGTAAGAGTAACGCTGATTGGCAGACTATTTCTGACGCAATGAGCTGGAGGAGTGACGGAAAGACAGGGATGGTATACCCTTTCGCTTTTTGCGTGTAGATGGGTAGTTCCTGTAATACTCTTGGAGTGGGAACATGTAGCAGGAGCGAGTGCGCTCTTGCGTGTACGCAGAGAGCGAGGAACAAAGTCTCTACTCAGTACTGCACTGAGAGAGCACCTCTGTCGCTAGTGAATCGGAGTGATACTGTGAACTGAGTCGCTTGTGATTAAGTGTTTGTTCACTGTGTTGGCTACGACACTTAATGTGTGGTGTGAACACAGACAGAGTATTAGTTAGTGCCTGTGAGCAAATATTGAGTGGCATCGTGGTGGACTGGTCATCTGACCGGTGTACCACATCAGTAGTTAGACTAGGGGCAGATAGGAGTCCTTGACTTCATCAAGGCGTAGTGAGAGTTCGATTGGCGAAGGTCATTCCAGACAGAAGGAGATAGTTTAGTTATTTTCCAGTGGCGAACGACGCAGGCAGCAGTCGTCACAGCTCATGGTATTGTGTGCTACAGCGTAGGCGAGCCCCATCTTTCCTCCATTAGAAATAACATACTTCATTCGTGTCACTCCACTACATTTCTCACACGACAGCCTCGACCGTACTTAGAAAAATTCTTTCGGATAATTATTCGAGTACGCGCGGGTGTCAGCCATTCTGCCGAATAGAAAACATTCTTAAAGAAAAGGGATAAAAGAGCTTTCCCATACTTTGTATATAAATTTCATTAACAGGATTCTTATCCATAAGAGATAACCACCTATTCCGAAAAGAACCCGGAAATTTGTGTATCAGTTTACAAATAAAAGTTTCACTTGATTTTCTCAGATTTTGCAATAAATAATATTTTCCGTTCTTTTAATGTTTCTCTTACACTAACTACCAATACTCCAGTACCCAAGTATCCCACTAGTAACATAAGAAAATAGAATATTTTCGTGTCTTTTTCTTAGAACGGACGACTCCAGAAGATATTTATTGCTGAAAGTTTTCCAGGCATTTCTTTTTGGTATGTTAGGAGCGTCTGTCTGACTTCTGTAGTAGTGTGGGGTGGAAATTGCTTCTTGCAGGAGCCAAAGAGTATTGGTCAGATCAATCCGTTGCGCAAAACGTCAACATAACAACCTGCGGTTAAGAAAATGTCTACCACACTCTATAAAAGCAACAATGTTTCCAATATAAAACCTTTGCGCCGACACCCTATCGGCAAACTTAGCATTTGTATGTACAATATGTGCGGCGTACTTAAAAGCTACAGTAGAAATGGCCCACAAATCACAATCACAATTTAAAAATTCTATAATGTAAAATCGAGTACAGTTACACAACTTCAAAACAAAAATGTCAGTCTATAAATAAACCAATAGCAACTGGAGTACCAACATGTGAAATTAAAACTCATCTCCGTAACCATCTCTATGTCTGCAACTAATTAAAATTCTGTGCATGTTATAAGGAAAGTAAAATCCGATTACTTCATATTACCAGCTCCTAAATGTTTAGAGTTTCTCGTGAAAAACCGTGTATTCATCACGTATTACAGTTGCGAATGAGACAAACTTAACTGGAATTTGTGGTGCTTTTGTGCACTGTGGGACATGAAACTTCCTGGCAGTTTAAAACTGTGTGCCCGACCGAGACTCGAACTCGGGACCTTTGCCTTTCGCGGGCAAGTGCTCTACCAACTGAGCTACCGAAGCACGACTCACGCCCGGTACTCACAGCTTTACTTCTGCCAGTATCTCGTCTCCTACCTTCCAAACTTTACAGAAGCTCTCCTGCGAACCATGCAGAACTAGCACTCCTGAAAGAAAGGAGGCTGTGGCTAAGCCATGTCTCCGCTATATCCTTTCTTTCAGGAGTGCTAGTTCTGCAAGGTTCGCAGGGGAGCTTCTGTAAAGTTTGGAAGGTAGGAGACGAGATACTGGCAGAAGTAAAGCTGTGAGTACCGGGCGTGAGTCGTGCTTCGGTAGCTCAGTTGGTAGAGCACTTGCCCGCGAAAGGCAAAGGTCCCGAGTTCGAGTCTCGGTCGGGCACACAGTTTTAATCTGCCAGGAAGTTTCATATCAGCGCACACTCCGCTGCAGAGTGAAAATCTCATTCTGGAAACATCCCCCAGGCTGTGGCTAAGCCATGTCTCCGCTATATCCTTTCTTTCAGGAGTGCTAGTTCTGCAAGGTTCGCAGGAGAGCTTCTGTAAAGTTTGGAAGGTAGGAGACGAGATACTGGCAGAAGTAAAGCTGTGAGTACCGGGCGTGAGTCGTGCTTCGGTAGCTCAGTTGGTAGAGCACTTGCCCGCGAAAGGCAAAGGTCCCGAGTTCGAGTCTCGGTCGGGCACACAGTTTTAATCTGCCAGGAAGTTTCATATCAGCGCACACTCCGCTGCAGAGTGAAAATCTCATTCTGGACTGTGGGACATGTTAAATTGTGGTGTACCCTCATTTTTCCGCAATGAGCGTTAAGAGTTAAAGGTTTCTCAAAGGCGCAGCGATATCTGACAATTTGCAAACTATGCAGCTTAGTACAGTAGGGCAGCCGCGACTTGGCGGCAACCCACACTGAGGATAGGTACTTTTACTAACAGTAAGCTGCACACAGTATGGTGCGTCACAGGAAAGATAGCTGGTTTCATATCACAGTTTATTTTATAGAAATCGACTCTCATGTTTTTGCTCATTGATCTGCTTGGTACTAGGTCACTGAGTAGCCTGGCAGACGCCATCGGAAACGGAAACCGATCAGACCCGCGTAATTCTCATTACGAAATATTGCACACTGCTGAAAAATGATCAGATAAATATTGCAAGGGGGGTTCTGACAGTTAATGGGAAAGTAATTAACGAAAGGTCACGACCCGCGGCCGACCTTGCTGCTTTTTCCTGGAACGTATATAAATTACATTGTAAATTGCATAAATGGTAAGATTACGGGGTAGTGACCTGTATTAATGTCAGAATCGACACAAATGTACAAACATAAATAACATTTATCCATCGAACAGCAACAGCTTACACACCTTAGGCCTCCACAGCTTAAAAGGCTCCCAAGAAGGGAAGGACGATTTTATAGGAAGAAGATAAAAGAGCAGCACTGCTTCATTTATTCTCAGTGGCTTTGTATTCACGACATTAACAACTTCTGGAAGTTTCGCTATGATAAAAGCAACCTTTGAACACTTTGCAAATATGTTTGTTACAAACTGTTTTTTTTATTTGTTTTTAGAAACGAGTCATCCTTTTCTTATTACATATCATTACATCATTAATTATGAGAGTAAAAATTATAGAAAAAATAAACAATAATATGAAATACTAATACATCTATATTTCACGTTAAAATATAGACAAACAAGAAAAAAGGAGAACGTAAAAGCAGAGTCATGAAAAGTGATATTCAGTATTTATGATAGTGACGAGGTGCAATTTTAACATAATTTATTACAGAGAGAAGAAATGAATTAGACGTCATGAAGAAAAAAAGTTGAAGAGAATATGTACAATAGTTTTTGCATGAAGACAGCTTGCACTTTGCGGCATTTCCATTTCCTTCAGTGCCTTAACTCGTTTTCGCTTCTTATCAGATTGTGTACGGAAATCACGAAAAGTATGAGTTACAAGGGCACGTTCAGCATTACACTATGTGATCAAAGGTATCCGGACACCTTGCTGAAAATTACTTATAAGTTCGTGGCGCCCTCCATCGATAATGCTGGAATTCAATAAGGTGTTGCCCCATCCTTAGCCTTGATGACAGCTTCCACTCTCCCAGGTGTACATTCAATCAGATGGTGTAAGGTTTCTTGGGGAATGGCAGCCCATTCTTCACAGAGTGCTGCACTGAAAAGAGGTATCGATATCTGTCGGTGAGGCCTGGCACGAAGTCGGCGCTCCAAAATATCCCAAAGGTGTTCTATAGGATTCAGGTCAGGACTCTGTGCAGTCAAGTCCATTACAGGGATGTTCTTGTCGAGTAACCACTCCGCAACAGGCCGGGCATTATTAACAGGTGCTTGATCGTGTTGAAAGGTGCAATCGCCATCCCCGAACTGCTCGTCAACAGTGGGAAGCAAGAAGATGCTTAAAACATCAATGTAGGACTGTGCTGTCATAGTGTCACGCAAAACATTAAGGGATGCAAGCGCCCTCCATGAAAAACACGACCACACCATAACACCACCGCCTCCGAATTTAACTGTTGGTACTACACACGCTGGCAGATGACGTTGACGGCGCGTTCGCCATACCCACACCCTGCCATCGGATCGCCACATTGTCTGCCGTGATTCGTCTCCACACAACGTTTTTGTACTGTTCAGAGCTCCAATGTTAACGCTTACATCAAGCGAGGCGTCGTTTGTCATTTACCGCCGTGATGTGTGGCTTACGAACAGCTGCTCGACCATGAAATCCTTCTCACCTTCCGCCTAACTGTCATTGTACTTGCAGTGTGTCCTGATGCAGTTTGGAATCCCTGTGTGGTGGTCTGGATGGATGTCTGCCTGTTATACATTACGACCCTCTTCAACTGTCGGCGGTCTCTGTCAGTCAACAGAGGAGGTCAGACTGTACGCTTTTGTGTGTACGTGTCCCTTTACTTTTCTACTTCACTATCGCATCGGAGACAGTGGACCTATGGATGTTTAGGAGTGTGGAAATCTCGCGTACAGACGTATGACACGAGTGACACCCAATCACCTCACCGCGTTCGATGTTCGTGAATTCCGTGGAACACCCCATTCTGCTCTCTCACGATGTCTAATGACAACGTATGTCGCTGATATGGAGTATCTGGCAGTAGGTAGCAGGACAATGCACCTAATATGAAAAACGTATGTTTTTGGGGGTGTCTGGATACTTCAGATCACATAGTGTATTTTCAGATCTTAGTCACGAATAAAGCCCATTGCGGGCAGAAAAAATGTAGTCGTACTATTCAGGTCGAACAGTCATATAAAAAGTTCTCACCTATAAATCGAGAATCTTGTCTATAGTATGTAAACTTTCTTCGAAATCTATATGAAGTTAGTAAAGCCGTCTATATGGCTTAATATATTTAATTATTTAAGACGTTCTTTCGGCTACTGCCACCATCAGTTCCAGACTGTCGGTATCAATAAAATCTGTTTATGTAAAACAGATAGGGTTATTCAGACAATCTTTAGGTATTCAGTACAGCATAATACGTGAATGCGGTTGAAGTATATCGAAATTCATGTTTGCAGCTTAATTCCCTTATAGGATTCATTGAAGGTAAAACATTTTTTTTATCTAATGAACACACATTTACTTACTACTCAAGCTTTCTACCTCACAGATCAACATTTTTTCGTGAGTGAAGCTCCACTGCGACTAGGAAATGAAATGCTTTGCCGTTGCAGAGCAGACCTAGCATCAGTATCGGTGGCTCTTGACTGCTGCTGGACACAATTAGCTGTTCGTTGTCTCGTTTCACACTTTCCGCTTTGGAATAATATCACAACAGAAAAACTAGCTTTCGAAATAAGGTCGTTCCCGTTAGCAATAACTAGTAAACCTACCACCCCCGACTGTTTAAAGAATCTAACTTGCATGAATAAAACAGCTTCAAACGTTTGATTACTTTACATACGAGGTAATGTGTTAAATATTTTACGTTAAACATGTCAGAGAAAGATTAGAAAAGGTTTGAAATTACGTTTACAGTTTGCTGGAAGTCGCTAAGTGACGCTGTATGAGTGGAGCCTGGGTAATTCCCGCTGCGTTTCAAGCAACCGCTAATTTTTCACGCATTTCGTTGACGTCATGTCTCCTGAATCATGTATCCTACAGTCATATGATTTGCAGGTATATTCACTGGTATATATGACTACCGCCTGCAAAATGTGTTGTGAATAGAGTTAGGAGTAAAGAAGTAACAAATGAAAATGTCATACCTTAAGCTGAAGTTTTACTGCGGGAACAGCGAAAGTGTAGTAAGCGATAAACATTTTTTCCGATCAGCATTTTGTGGGGCGTGGGCTATGAGCTAGAAAAAGTTTCGTACATGTTTGAAATTATGTATAATTTGTTGGAAGTCGCTAAGTGCTCTCATTCCCGAATACTCTCAAATCCTCTCATTCTCAACAGGTGTTCTGGATAACTGGTGTGCGCTACGTTGTCTCAGCACATATAAACAATTTCTAACTACAATACTCGTCTGATTCTGTTGATGTTGAACTTAAGACTATACCTTTTAATGAGTAGAATATGCCTGTGCAATTTTTTAAATTCCTTCAATAGTTACCTGAGTTAGTGAAAATAAACTTTTGTTGTCTCTGGAAGGCGTTAGTTAGGCAACCTGCAAGTGGAATTGAGAACTGCGTTAGCCATTTAGTGATAAAGATGCCGAGTGGAAGTATTGTCACATTCTGC
This sequence comes from Schistocerca piceifrons, assembly GCF_021461385.2. Classification (NCBI taxonomy): domain Eukaryota; kingdom Metazoa; phylum Arthropoda; class Insecta; order Orthoptera; family Acrididae; genus Schistocerca; species Schistocerca piceifrons. The sequence goes on along the minus strand of NC_060138.1, from coordinate 289,660,954 downwards.
CCCATGTGTGTCAGCTCATCGCTTTTGTAGCATGCAGTTTCAGTGGCTGATCAGTTCAGGCCTCCGGAGTGTAAAATTGTTGCTAAACTGTCCTTTAGGAATACCTCTGTAAAATGTGACTTCGATATAATGTTCAACGCAGGTAGCTTGAATCAAGTGGAGCGCAGATAGCTCTAATCAAGCGGTGGCTTAAAGTACAAAATGGCTCAAATGGCTCTGAGCACTATGGGACTCAACATCTGAGGTCATCAGTCCCCTTGACTTAGAACTATTTAATCCTGACTAACCTAAGGACGTCACACACATCCATGCCCGAGGCAGGATTCGAACCTGCGTCCGTAGTGGTCGCGCGGTTCCAGACTGTAGTGCCTAGAACCGCTCGGCCACCCCGGCCGGCTCTTAATTACAAATTCGTAGTCCGCAGCGATGCGTTTTCGTCTAGAGGCATTTCGTTTGGTGTGAAGTTCACTCGTAAGTATAACGTCGCTGCGTACCTGTGCATGGGCGTACCTAGCGAGGGGAAGGGGCAGCTGCCCCCCCCCCCCCCACCCCCCCCCCGCCCCCCGCCCCGCTAGAAGATATTCGCAGTTTTTCACTACTTTACTGTTTTATTTAGTAAGAAATGCTGCATGTTTTCTCGGATTGTACAAGTGCATTCTTGTATTTAAAATGTTTATTAAAAGCAGTTTTTCACTGGCTTACTGTTTTATTTAATAAGAAGAGCTGTTTGTTGTCTCAAGTCCTTGTTTTCTGAGACTTGTATGATCTGCGCCCCCCCCCCCCTCCCCCCCCTAGTTCAGATCCTGGGTACGCCCTTGTTCCTGTGTGAGTCAATAGTACTACTACTATCACTACTACTACTAGTCCCTGCTTGCAGCATATAGCAAAACGCTCTCATCATTTACTACTACGACTTATGTGCTACTTAGTACGTACAACTCTAGAATTATATCTTTCAATGGTCAGCAGCCTACAATGCGTTTGGTAACACCTAATAATTCAAGTTGTAAAGTAATGTAAGTTGGTACTTCATTACGCTGTGTACAGGTGGTTTGTTCCTTCGTCCGTCCTCGGAGATTCGGTGCAGTGACGCAAAACTCCGTTCACAGTTGCGGTTAGCACCCGCACTACCTTAGCGATGTACGGCGAAAGGGATAAATTATGCGACGGATTGGTCCGAAAAAGCACTTGGAAACGTGTGATTGCGAACCAGGATTAGACCTCTGCAATTTTACACAATCAGTACAGAGTTATTATACGCCACAAGGTGCGCCTCGACCCGCGAGACAGGGTCCTAGTAACCTCTCCAACTCAAAATTAATCAATTAAAACTCTTTAGTTATCTGATTATTTTCTTGAAAATTCCAAGATTCGACCATTGCGCTGTTATAAGTACACCGCTAACTAGGTATACACCGCCTCCACATCGCTCGTAGCAAATTCGGCCGAAAAACTCCTCATAAAAAAAAAAGAACAGGAATACAAGGAAGTAGGGTAAAGTCAATGTGTCAAAAGAGGTGCAGAAACACCACTTCGATTAAACTTCACCAAGTTCACCTCGTTCAGTGAACACTACCTCCAGCTAGATAATGCGCCTTGCTATGATAGGCCCATGCTCCTTACTGTTGAGCACTCTCCAACCGGTAACATTAGCTTAGAAAGCAAGAAAATGCGTAAACGCAGATCCAAACCCCAGCACGGGCTTGCCCTTATCGTTTTTGTAGTCTTTCGATACTTGGAAGGTAGCTTTGCTAGTCACGAAGGGTCGTTAACTCCCGACTTTAGTAAAGGCTTCTGAAACATCATCTCAGTCCACGACTTGCCGTCTGAACCACAAAGGCCTTCCAGCCGTCTTTCGGTACTCATCAAATGATTTAAAATTTTTACACAACGAGTTTGCACAGTTACGAATAACTTTACAAACAGTTTAGCTCATAAAATATAATCTACCAACTTGTCTTGTTTTCCTTGTCCTGGTAACAAATATGCAACGCCACTTAGCTTTTACGAAAGATACGACTTAAATAATTTGTACTGGTAATGTGCGTTCTCGTGCAGATCTATAGGTTAGAAGCCAAGGACTTGCCACAGACTATGGGAAGGCAGTTACAAAAGATAAAGGCCACTGGTTTTGCTGATCCCAGGGAGTCTTGTGGAGGTAGCGTAGTTGGTTGGCGGAACTGGTAGCAGCGGGCGACGTACGGTGCGATTCAACCGCTTCCGCTAGGATTGTCGATACTCTAGCGTACTTCGACACTTTATCTTTTCAGAACTAGTCCCACGTGGGACTTAGTAGAAATCGCGAGTTGCGCTGGGCATTAATAACTCATATGAAGAACAATAATAGGAATTGGACTATTGAACTTTGTTGGAATTTCAATAAATTTAATGGTGCAGTTTTATTAAATGAGAACTTTTTAAAGGAATAAACTCTAATTGAACCTTATATCGATCCAAGTGTCATCTAAATAATTTCAGCTGGTTCACATATTTACTGAACATTTCTCATCTAGGTGCTGCTGTTTTAGGAAGAGGGAACACAGGGAACAGATAATTACAACGGTGCGCTGGTAACCTCCACTCCTCCCCCCCTCCCGCCCCCCTCCCCCCCCCCCCCCTGTCCACGGAGTACTCTCAGAATATCAGAATAATTTCAAGGCGCACCTATCAGTTCCGCTGAATTATGGCAAAGTGGTAACGTAGAGAGTAGTACTAGTCATTCAGTATCTACGATTCTTGCCTCCCAAACCTATCGCCCACGATTCACCTCTTCAAGATATCGCTAGTATCTCGATTGGGCATCGAGAGCCATATTGTATATCGTCTAACAGAGACGCCTTTCCTATGCCTACATTATGTTGGGGCATATGTACTGCTTACCGTAAAATTTTTCCATGCTTCCTTTGTGAATAGCAGTTTTTACCTTGTAATCGCGGTGTAGTCATTGTCATTATGATTAAGACCCATAGTAATAAATTTATTGCTCTCAAATCAAATTCCGTCATAGTTCATAGTTGTAATTTCTCCTTGCTGTAAGCCGATAAGATAATTCACATAAGGGGTGATTATTTGTAGTATTCTTGAAAGATATTGTCTGGCAAATAACTGCAAAAAACACTCGAAGCGATCCATATGTAACTATATACTTCAGTGAGGATTCAGAAAATCCGACATCCTGCAGTGGTGTTGTGGACAAGGCTGTGTTGGAGATAGTTTTCCATTGCCTTCTTAGATCTGTTTAGAATTCTCGAGCATATTAATACCATGCAGACGTCTGTAATGAATGTTTGCGTGCTGCAGAACTGTCTTCGTGTTATAAGGATGAGCATGGAGTGACACTAAGGCAGAGGCTTAGACACTGTGCCAGCACCTGACATACGCCTCATGAATACTACCGAGGTAGTCTACAAGCGGTTCTAGGCGCTTCAGTCCGGAACCACGCGGCTGCTGCGGTCACACTCTCGAATTCTGTCTCGGGCATGGATGTGTGTGGTGTCCTTAGGTTAGTTAGGTTTAATTAGTGCTTAGAGCCATTTGAACCATTTTTAGTCTACAAATTTGTCAGCCCCATCTGACCAGCGCTGTCATTTGCCCATATTCCAAGAAACCTCGTGGACAAGTTTTAGAAAAACACAGGAAAAATGCTGCACACGTTTCTCATCAGGAACACTGTCACCTCCCCTCCCCTTGTCAATAATGCAAATCGTAATAATTCCCTAATCGGGATTAGAAAAGCCTAAATTAGAACAAAGCGCCACCATACTTTGATGCGTTACCCACAATGATTTCCTCTCCACTGTTTAGGGAAATTTGCGCCTGGACAGAACGAGAAAAGGTCCACTAAACCCCTTGCCTGATACTCTGTAGCTTTCCCAGCAGGTAGAAGAGCTGAGAGCACTTAAGAGGTAAAATGATGTAGAGGATTGAAAATTGTCGAATGAGAACTCAAATGCTAATATTTTTAAAATTGGATGTGATCATAATTTTTTACTGTATGTCGAATGCAATCACAAACAATTTTACATATAACTTCATCTTTGGAAACTTGAAAGGAAAACCGTGAAAACTAAATTACAAGTACAGAATTAGAAAATCGTTGCTCTTCTACTCCAGAAAACATACTTAAGTAAAATATGGCCCATACCCATGAATCAGCACTTGGCACATTTAAAGTACATGAGAAACGTTGTCATACTAACTAAAAGGTCAGGATTATGTATATGTATGTGTACGTATGTTACTTAAACTGTAATCAGCTTCTCCTCTCACTCCTGCTGCTACATATGTGTTCTCTACATGTGTCTTCAAAACATGAAAATAATTTTTTATGACTATAATTCAGCATATCATTGTCCTTATTGCCAAGTGGAAGATATATGAGTGTTATAAAATCGTAAATTAAGTGGAATACTGTGTAAAAGGACAGAGTATGCATGGGAAAATCTCTTATGCAATAAGAAACTAATATTTTTAAGGTGGTCATGCATAACATGATGTTTCATATTAAGGCAGAGTATGCGTCAAGAGAAGGAAAAGCAGGACTGATATGTTGAAACAACTAGAATCAGTGCAATATTCATGTAGCGTATATAAGAGGGCATATCGTAGATTATGTCGCCCAATGGCGGCACTCCACTTCCAGCAGTAAGATGTTTACATATTTGCTCATTTGTATGGCGCCGTCAAGGCGGCTCGGACAGGGAGGCACAGCATCTTACACCAGGCAAATGTAATGTTTCCAGTGAACGAGAACACTCAGAGTACAGGCAGTCAGTGACGTACTGAACAGTAGTTGACAAGTATATTGGATGCAAATTTCAATATGTTTGTGTTTTCGCAAATTTCGTTGGCATAGTTTTCATATAATCACTGTACACAGCTATAGAATTTGGGGGATGAACCGTTGGATCAAAAAAGATTTAGAAAAGGCTCATGTAAGTCCATCAGATTTTTGAGCAAAAGCTCATACACACAAAAAATTAGCAAATGTAAAGTACTGCCAGAGAATGTACTCAGCACCAGACCAGTAACAAATAGCACTGAAGAAAGAAAAAGAATATTTCGATGTATAATCAGGAGACATATTTCTTCTGCAATCATTTGTGGTGACTGGTCAATCAGTTACAATTTGTTAAACATACAATATACAGTTACCTGTGTTAATACAGGAGTAATAAGATGTCACATAGTTGTTTATATGAAATGAACATCTAGTGTTATGGTAACAGCCGATTGCTATGCCTATAAAAACTAAGAAAAAAATAGCAGCATGGTTTTACAATAATGAATTACAGAACCATCAGACAAGTAAATCACTGAAACATTGTACAGTAACAAGCATGATAATAAACAGTTATAATATCTGTACAGAATTACGCTACAGAGGATTCTAAATCTATTCCAATAAATATGTCTGTGTGGACATTAGTGAAATCGCAAAAGTATAGAGAGTAAGGTAAAAGGAGACACATAAGGTTAGTGTGAGCATACAAGAGAAATAAACACACAAGGATAGTGGTCACACACAGATAAGGAGAATAAAAATACAAAATAAGGAAAAAAGATGATTTAGGGAGTAACCAGGGTTCATATCAAAGAATACTTCATTCAGGCAATCAAACGTCAGTAACATAAGTTTATGATTACTCCTAATATGGTCAGTAATCATCATGCTATCCCACTATATTTCATCCTTTAATTCAGGCACCTTTTAATCCTTTTGCCTATAATTTCATCAAGCTTTCAACAAAACCAATGTTTACTGTGCTGTTTGCTTCTTTTTGCCATATGTTTCATACATTATCGTAAGTTCATATTATTTAGCTCCTTTGCACAACCTGACTATTTGTCATCTTTACCGTGCCTAGCCCTTTCTTATCTTTGCCCTACCTTATCATTTCTCATATTTCCTCTACCTACCTTTTTCTCTTTCTTTTCTTCTTACATGTCTTTCACGATTTCTTACACACATCTTGCAAGACTTGTGACAGCTTCCTACAGTACAATACTTAACATAATTATTATACTAATGGCGCCACATCCTATAGTAAAAATTTATACAGAGAATATGCATTGTGAAGAAACTCAAGTAAGTATAAAAGGCAAATACAACCTGAAAATTCCTTAAATGAAAGCAATTCATGCTATTATGTTACGTCATTTGTAAATTCCACAAGACAGTCTGCACCATCAAACATGTTAGTAGAAAAATATGTATATAAAAGAATTTTATCGTACACCATGGCAGAAAGAGAAAAGAAGAAAAGTAAAAAATTATCACTATTATTCCACATACAGCATATTCCATATATATTATTTGTATATTGTCTCTCCATGTCATCTTCGCTAGTGATGAATTTCATGTTCACTTCCAAAATTTAAAATTTATCTTACATCTAGACTGCTATGACATCGTTTCATACAACTGTAATGTTTATCTGTCAGATAAAGAAAAGTCAGAATAGTTCTACAGAATTTAGAAGAAGTTAAATTTTCGTGTGCATGTAGCGATATACACATCATAAAAAACAAAATCATTCATCAGTATAAACAAGAAAATAGACCGTACCACAAGGAAAAATCACAAAAAGTTCAATGAGGTACCACATATTAGAAAGTGTGTTACAGAACAGAGTAGCAATCAGTGCTGAGCCCCATCTTTGCAAAATATTTTCCGTGCGCAAATGGAGACAAAAATGAAATTTCTCGAATTATTGTTGTGTTACACCGATGAGAAAAATGACAAATATGTTTAGTAAAATAGTTTAATAATTTGCATCAGATAATTATAAACTCCATGTCAAAGAAATAACTGAGCTGTCTTTAGTCACGTTACCTTCATTCACTATTGTCATCTAGGCACATCTTTTCAAAACTTACCTTTTACGCTTATAACCACGAAGTACATCCACACTGCAAAAAATTGACTATGACAAGAAACGGGGTCCCTATGCCCTAACCATTACTCACTCACTCTTTCTTTACATTACTCAGCATAATCATTGCCTCATTCTACTACAGTACACATCATAAATCTCATGTATCTCACCAACATAAATCTCATTATCCTATTACAACGTTAAGCACATTCACAGTCATCGTCTCAATATACACTTCAAATAACGATTCCCTGATCTGTTTTCATTCACTTATTTCCACGGGAAACAACACTTAATAGCTATAATCGGAAATATTACTGATCAGTAAACACAGCATCACTACCTCAGAAGAGATCGTGAAAAACTTCTTACATCAAAATACCTGTCACTCTTCTTTCCCAACAACATAGTTACCATTGTAACAATCTGCACATCACATCAAAAGTGTTAGAAAGTGTTCATTGTCTCTGTCTTATCATCACTCTGTACAGCCAAAAATATTAGTCAAGTGAATAATACATTACCGACAACCTGTGCATCCTCTAGGAACGGATTTAAAAAAAAGTTAGTGTTCATTTTGTTGGAAATTACTTATTCTATTTGTAGCTGAAATTTAGAATTTAAGTTTGTAGCAGTTTTGTATATCATACGCGTCGTGGCAGAAAATAGTTCGCATTGTTGCACGATAAATGAAGTTTGTTGCTAGACTATAGTCGCCCGATTCTTGTCTAAAGTTACTTGCCGCGCGACGGGAGTCGCTCTCGCTCACGGTGCAGTAGCATTGTTTATCGCTAACTGTTGTTGTGGGCTGTAACCAAGGAAACAGGTGAATGTAGTTCTCTCATCTGGGTTCCACTTTAGCGAATAATGTGTTGCCTTTAACCACACTGATGTTACTTACCATTTCAGTTCTCTGTGGTGCTACTGACCACATTATTTATAATCACTGTCCCTTTACTATATGCAAGCGAACGAAATATATCCATGCAAAGAAAAATCAACTTCAATAAAAACGGGGTCCCTAAGATATTATTATCTGCTCATTCCACCTAATACACCTTAATTCCTAACCATAGCGTGTTTCTACTGTATTGTCTTCATTGTCATCACCATCAGCAATTACTAAGACCTTCAATATATTTAGCTCTACTATATCATCATCATCATAGTAACCCCACATCTCATAATATCCTCAAATCTCGTAAATAATAAATAGTAAATTCTCTCTGTTCTGTTTGATTAATCAGTCCTTACAAGTGAAACAGTCCATAGTCACACTACTGAGCAAACACGCATTTATTACTACACAACGCATTATGGAAAGAAAATCTCAGCAAAAAGACATGCTACTTTGGACACTGATAATTTCCTTCAGACAACACAATCTTATCTTTAACAACCCGTAATTATTCCTTGAACTGGTAGAAAATCCTTCATACACTGACAATCAGTACCACCATTATTTGCAAAACAGACTTTCCATTTGGACAGCACAACTGCTATTTCATTAATATGCATATCCCAGCAGAACTGGTACTAAATCTTTCATTTTATAACTCATGACCGAAGAGAAAAGTAGTGAAATGTTATCTAAGTTTCGGCATATGTTGCTTGGAATGATAGCTATTTGTTCGTGTTTTTCATAAGTTTGGATAGTTAGATGGTCGATTTCTTGTTCTCCATGAGTTGCATCGATACCAGGTATCACATTGTTTTCTTTAGATACTATATTTGTTTTGTCATTGCGCGGATTTGTTTCACTATTTAAGCTCATGTCGGCTAATGTTGTGTTGTTTGTTAACGTGCAGAGTTGGTCTTTTTGTCATTTTGAATTTAGTGCCAAGGTTTTCACTTGTTGGCTACTTTCTTTTATCGTTGTGTCGAGATATTCGTTGTGTTTTTTACCTGTGTAACTATGTCGCTAGGAACTACAGTGTTGGTTTCAGCTAACAATTTGTCCTTGTTGTTAGGGTGATTTGTTTTCATGTTTTCAAAAAAATGGCTCAAATGGCTCTGAGCACTATGGGACTTAACATCTGAGGTCATCATTCCCCAAGAACTTAGAACTACCTAAACCTAAGTAAACTAAGGACATCACACACATCCATGCCCGAGGCAGGATTCGAACCTGCGACCGTAGCGGTCGCGCGGTTCCAGACTGTAGCGCCTAGAACCGCTTGGCCACCCGGCCGATTTCATGTTTTTGTGTTCTGTTTCAAGGTTACGTAATCTATTTTTAGAAGTCTTAATTATTGGTTGAAGGTAATTTATAATTACTCCCCTAATCTCAATTGATAAATTTTGTATTTTTAGTTTTATTTTTTCCTTTGATTTTCTGTTCTCTTCCTGTGATTTTCTTATTTCTTCCCTAAGAGATTTACTATTTTCTTCTTGTGTTTTGTCGATTTTCTTACTTATTTCATCTTGAATTTCTTTAAGCATCTGACGAATTGACTCTAGAAAATTTGTTGGACCCGTGCAGTGTTGTTCTACAAAATTGTTCACTGATGGTGATGTGTGTTGTGTTCGTTCAAAAGTCATTCACGCAAAACCTGATTCTGAGGTGTCTATTAAATGCATTTGCTAATGTGAACACTTTCTGTCAACAGATCTATTAAATAATTATTTTATGACCCACATTCTTCGAAAAAGGAGCTCTTGGAATGGAAAGAACAATAAGAACGGACTAATAACAGTAACTGCGTATATCATTTTATTTTCAAGTACTTGGTAACTTTTTTGGTAGAATAACTTCTTGTGGTGCACCACTTTAATTACTTAGACATTAAGATGTGATTATACATTTCCCTTATCTGCATTGTTATCTTTAGTGTACTATTTTTTCTGCTTGAGCTATGTCATGCTTAGGTATACGTTATAGCATTTACTGCTGCTGTTTGCCAGGCATAGTGTTACTGAACTTGACTTTGTATTATTCTGTTAAGCCAGTTTTACTAATGATTTATTTTTATTGTTTCCTGCACATTGCCTTATATTAGTTGTAATATTGCAATTGCTTTGCTAATATCTATAATGCTGCTTGCTTCGCAAATCTGCATTTTTTTCATTGCTGTTTGCGTTAATTGTTTTGTGCTGCTGCATTGCCTCGTCCCTTAGTTTAACATCTGAACTCAGTAGACTTAAGTTAGCTTAAGAGGGGGTAGACTATATAAGAAACTGATTATGGACAATAGGGAAAAAATGCATTGAGAAGTTATATGAAAAAGATTTGGGCCAAAATGAGTATTGTACACTGAGAAATAATTATTTTGAAAGAAATATGAATAGAATACAGAAAGCAGGTATAGATAGCACTTTTTGAAATAATGAAGAACGAAGGGAGATCTCCAAGAAGTAAAGAAAGTTTTGTTTGCAAGATACTGCAGTAAAACAAACCCTGTCCTTTCCCTTTCTGTTATTCCACTGTGTTTGTGTACTCTTGTATATTTATGTTCTTCCTGTCTTAATAAGTTTACCTCATAAGACTTAAGTTGTAGAATTTTTCTCATACTCAGCTACATGAACTATGATGTGGAATACTGTTATCCTCAAATATAATTTGCATTAATATATGTTATTTACTTTGTAAAGATGTTAGACATTATTAATTCTGTTTTGTTTTAATGCTCATGTGTGAAGTTGATGTTTCAAAAGTTATTCTGATCTTTTATGTATTTACTCATGTCATAATTCCTGTAACACTGATGTATATTTCTATTCTTTTGTAAAGCCTGTATTACTACAAATGTTATCTGTATTATTATGTTTTTAATGATGTTTTCTGTATGTTTGTAATTGTATTCTCATGTTATAAAATTGTAATTGTCACCAGTTCATCATATTATTAACTTGTAAGTTACATTTCACTGCACACGTTTCTGTTGGTCATAGTATATGGACAATATGTGAGAAGTAGGGATTGTTAGTGCTTGCACGTGTGTTGATAATTCAGCAAGGGACTGGATAACAGCATTGCTGGTTCTAAAGAAATTTCAAAAAAAAATTTTGTGAGTGCACAAGTGGTGGTTTATGGACTTGCTGTATTGTCCGCAAGACTCTTCGATTGTGATTGTGCACCTGCACAGTCGCAACAGATGGTTGCTGGTCATCTCTACAAGGACTACAGTGGGTCTGCATCTTTGATGACCCACCAATACCATTATTTCTACAAGGACTGCAGTGGGTCTACTCTGTGATGACCTACCTACCAATATTCTTCAAAACGTCGAATGACTCTGCTGTGGGTTTCCTCTGTTGTGGCCCATTATCTGTCTGCACGTCGAGAGTCAGCACTCTCTTTCCGTTGGAAGAACAACACTACTTCTTCAAGACTGCATGGAAATCCACTACTTCCGCGTGCATTTTCTTTTCCTGCTCAGACTTTGAGAAAAACACTGCAATGTTACTGTGATGAATGATCAGACTGTCTTTATGGACTGTGAGAAAATTTTAGCTTTTGACCAACATTGTATCAATAAGTGTGTGCCTTTGATTTCTTCGTTATTGTAATTATGAAAAATTTTATCAAATCATTATTGGCCACTGCCCAAAACAATTTGTAAAATTTTTTGTGGGGAGCATGGGGGCTATGTAAGTAGGCTGTTTATGTTTTCTTGTTGGCAACGTTACGTAGCACTCTGTATGAAAATCACAGGCTGTGCTGTGTGCAGTTTGTGGCTAGTTTGCATTATTGTCTGCCATTGTAGTGTTGGGCAGCGGCAGCTGGATGTGAACAGCACGTAGCGTTGCGCAGTTGGAGGTGAGCCGCCAGCAGTGGTGGATGTGGAGAGAGAAATGGCGGAGTTTTGATATTTGTAAAAATGGATGTTATGAACTCCTATATATATTATGACTTTTGATGATATTAAGGTAAATACATTGTTTGTTCTCTATTAAAATCTTTCATTTCCTGACTATGCCTATCAGTAGTTAGTGCCTTCCGTAGTTTGAATCTTTTATTTAGCTGGCAGTAGTGGCGCTCGCTGTATTGCAGTAGTTCGAGTAACGAAGATTTTTGTGAGGTAAGTGATTTGTGAAACGTATAGGTTAATATTAGACAGGGCCATTCTTTTGTAGGGATTATTGAAAGTCAGATTGCGTTGCGCTAAAAAATATTGTGTGTCAGTTAAAGCACAGTCTTGTATAATTCTTCAAAAAGGGGACGTTTCAGTGGTTCCACGTGAATTCCTCCAATATCATGTAAACTATTGCAATTTGCTAACTGCTCCAAGTGGTTTATCTCATTCTGCACCGACTCGTTATTTTGCAACACCCTCTGTTGTCTTGTGCTACGAAGAACTTTCATATCGTTTTTTGTTGTACCAAACATGATGAAACACTATTTTCTGGGGAAACAAAACTGCTAGAATGACCAAAGAAACAAAAACAAACTTTACTATTGTGCCGTCAAATACTCAATAGTGAAAGAAAATCACACAGAACCTGTACTATTATGCCAACTGTTTACGTAATAAAGTAATCGATAATCGTCATAGGACACAAAATTTCACAAACTGAGCAAAAAATTTTAAATAGACTGCCTGTAAAAGAAGTACAACATTAGTAAAATTAGCGCAGATTTATTTTTGCCTTCAAGAAATCCAACACTACTGGTATCTGAGTACGTATTACCAAAAGAAGTAACGAACTGTCCTGACAGAAAGGTCGACAGGTTTTTGCTCTCTATATTTGTTTCTGTATGGAATTTAGTCCAACTTTACCTCCCGCTCTATACAAGTCTACGCATTACAAACCTATGATTCACAAACTGTTATCCAACTTACACTCATATCCTAATCTGTGAATAAACAGAACCTTATTTGAACTGAAACGTAACTGATCTGAATGCAGCTTGTCTTTGTATTAAATGCGCAACAGAAGTAAAATAATTACCTGGCCCTAATGAAAATTTCAACTTACCTCACGTCTTGACAACGCATTTGTAGATTCCTCGAAAGCGCAACAGCAAACAGCATGCAGGCAGCGGCTAAGCTAGATTTGTGTTTCTAAATACATATTCAAACTGTTGCACGGGGTAAAGGATAAGTAATAAACGGTGGGATGTGGAGAATAGCTATTCCTATGAAATGATATTCCAAGACAACGATGTTTGAATGATATATATGTTCAAAACGACAGAGCAATACTTCGCGTGATCTTCACACATAACACTGATCTGAAAAATAATATGCTTATCAAAGTGAACAACGATTCTAAAAGGTTGCAATGTTAACAGAGAACTTCTATAAAAACCAAACAGCTCAGTCAGTTAATATATCAAAACATGACTCAGGGAAGTGGGATGGTCTTTCTCTCAGCTCTGAGCAAGTTGACTAGCTGACAATAATGATCTCAGCTCTGAGGTGCTGGTCTTAACTCAAACTTCTTCTCTTCAAGAAAAATCACACTGATCAAAATTTGTGTTCCTTTCACCTTTCATTGTATACATCATATTTATGGTTCAAATGGCTCTGAGCGCTATGGGACTTAACGTCTGAGGTCATCAGTTCTCTAGAACTTAGAACTACTTAAACCTAACTAACCTAAGGACATCTTACACATCCATGCCTGAGGCAGGATTCGAAACTGCGATCGTAGCGGTCGCGTGATTCCAGACTGTAGCGTCTAGAACCGCTCGGCCACTCCGGCCGGCCATCATATTCATCCTTGCTGTCCTTTCTTCAACAAACAGATGCCAAAACGAGTCCACACAGCACTATTAAATACGCCCATCATTTACCAGATTCAACTAAGAACGAACCAAAATGCGCAGAGACAAAGATTGGGTCATTAAACAAAAGATTGTTTAAAAGTAATACAACTTGGTCTCTCTCTGACACGCACGTCGACACCATACAAAAATCAAAATGACATGAGCACCGCACAGTGTAACCCACTACTTTAAACGCATTTTTCCTGAAACAGTATCTTTAAAATCGTCAGGAAACATAGCTAGATAAAGGTACGTGCAATTTTGATCGGCATGCGATGCGAACATTCTAAATTGAATTCACTTTCAGCGTGCGTAGTCTTTTTGCGATATCGTCAAAAAGTCTATCTTTGGTGCATGCTGTTGTCTCGATCTTGTGCTCGAAGAAAGTGCCATTTCTTTCAACACGTAAAGATTATTTTTTAGAACTAAATACTATATTTTTCAATTATCGTTTATATGTTGTTGTTGTTGTGGTCTTCAGTCCTGAGACTGGTTTGATGCAGCTCTCCATGCTACTCTATCCTGTGCAAGCTTCTTCATCTCCTAGTACTTACTGCAACCTACATCCTTCTGAATCTGCTTAGTGTATTCATCTCTTGGTCTCCCTCTGCGATTTTTACCCTCCACGCTGCCCTCCAATGCTAAATTTGTGATCCCTTGATGCCTCAGAACATGCCCTACCAACCGGTCCCTTCTTCTAGTCAAGTTGTGCCACAAATTTCTCTTCTCTCCAATTCTATTCAATACTTCCTCATTAGTTATGTGGTCTACCCATCTAATCTTCAGCATTCTTCTGTAGCACCACATTTCGAAAGCTTCTATTCTCTTCTTGTCCAAACTATCTATCGTCCACGTTTCATTTCCATACATGGCTACACTCCATACAAATACTTTCAGAAACGACTTCCTGACACTTAAATCTATACTCGATGTTAACATACAGTAAAGCTGCATGTCCTCGGGAAAAATCCTTTATATACTGATAGAAAATATTTTAAGAGTGACAGTACAAAGTTATTTTGTCACAGGTCCAATACGCGGATTTCGGGAATTCTCGCCGACGCCCAATGTTCTGTCGTTCCACCTTGTGCAGCGATTGCAGGGGTCGTCCGATGCGGACACAAGAATGGTTCATTAAGGACAAAAGTGTAAGGAATATAAATTTATCATCTGATCCAGCATTACTTTTCATTTTACTTAAGAAATCACTAAAATCACCTAGTTTTCATGCGTTCAAACAAGACTATACCCTCAAAGCGAGTATATTGCGCTCGTATCAGATCTGTAGAGGGGATAGGGGAGGCTTATGTCAGACATTGCCCTTCGAATCAAAAGAAAATATCGAACTGTCACGTTTGCAGTAAACGTAAGTGTGAGCCTTGTAGATTGTGTTTGGCGCCGCCCTCTGCCGCTTGGGCCGCTGCCACCTGTCGGGCAGGCGGCGGTCCGCTGCGTGTGGTCTCCCCACTGTGGACTGGCCCCCTCTCTGCTGCACGCGACCCTCTGTCGCGGCGGCGCTGTCCCACTGCCGTAATTAACGCCCGCGCGCGGCGCCCACCGACCGGCGGTCCAGAGTAAATGTTTACAGTGGCCGCGGCGCGATCCGCCCGTGTCAGCAGTGACGTCTGCATGGCGTGCCCCGCCAGCTCCGCACCCACCCACTCGTGCACTGGTTGCCTAGCCGCTCCATTCATGCCGGGACGGGGCAGAGCCCCACAGCGGCTGGCGCACAGTCTAACATAAAAGTCGCGACACTCACTGCTCTAAAAGTTGTTACCGTTTGACAGATGGAACGACACTAGCGCTCCAAGCGGCAAGTAAGGTGAACCTCAGACGCGTCGTAAGCATAATGTTTGTTTTCCATCCATTTCCTACGTAATTTACGAAATACTTGAGTTATTTTCTTGCCTCCAAGGGTTTGTGTAGTATCAGAAGGCATATATGTTTCTAAAAATGATTCTAAAATTAGCGCAAGTATGGACAAGAACCATGAATCGAGTGGCAAGCTACAACACATTCGTGAAGTAACACTTGTGACGTTGGATAGAATTGGAGCTTATCTCGTTGATATCAAAAGAATATAAACTCACAGATTCACACGCAAGAAGAACAGACATGTACCTCTACATGCAAACGCGATCGACAGCTCATTTATAGTTCTGTAGGTCTACTGTGTTTGTCATTGTCGCCTGTAGCCACAAGTACGACCTTCATCTTTATATTATTCTAAGTGCCAAATAGTGGGTAAAATATGTTGAAAACATTATAATGAGCTGATTACATTACATTTCACGCAAAACCAAATATTTGAATAATTTTCAAACAATCTGTCAGTGAACAAGGTGCTAACAAAATAATGTCATCACACGAACGAAGCAAGGAAAATCATGTGACTAACAATAGAAGTGAATTAAATACATACCAAACATTACGATTTTGTAAGACACGAATAACTGCACATAATCAAATCACTTCATCGTCAAAGCAGGTCTGTGTTGACGATTCATACCAAGCTGGCACTGATACATGGAGAGCTGAACTGGATGCTGCTGTGTCATAGCACTGTTCTACAGCTTTAGATGGATTGTCGAACCTTTGTGGCAGTTTCCTTTTCATCGTCAGCTGAGGTGTCTTATTTGGGATGTCAAACAGTTTGGGTACTGCGTTCCAGACGAGTTTATTATTGTCTGCGTTCACGAACTGGTTTTGTTCGAAATGTAGCGAACAAAAACTAATATTATTATACAGGTAAGCTGGGTCTTTTTTCATAAGGTGTTCTCGTCTGCTATTAACCAGCCATTTTCTGCTCCTAAAACGAAACATTAATCATTAATACACATGTAGTTGGTAAGTGAATCCTGACGATACAATTTAATAACATGATGGTATATACCTCTCAGGATCTTTAGGAAACCTAAAAACAGACAGCTGTGGTGTCTTGTTCCTGTTGTTACTGCAATTTATTGCGCTACAAACGCTCCCGCTTGTAAAACCTATTGTAGAAATCAAAGTAAACAACCACTATTCGCTTTCCCGATCGCCCCGAATTCACAGTTTAAGTTACTGGCCGCTTGGGGCGCTACTGGCGCCGTAGGCAACAAAATCGAGGCGAAGTGTCGCGACTGTTATGTACGACTGTGGTTGTAGTCTGTGGGTGTGAGCTTTATACCCCCTTACGGCCCTACTGATTTAAATTCCCCACCTTTCCCTAAAGCGTTTGAGGCGAATGCTGGGATTGTTCCTTTGTACAAGTCATCTCTGATGTTCTGAGCCAACAACTCCGAGGTTGTGTCCCATTTCAAATGACTGTGTCACTGACGGGATGGTAAACTCTGATCCTCCTTCCGTCCTGTTCTTTGCCTCCAGCAAATTAGGCAGTTTTGATATTAAGTACTATTACCAGGCCATCCTACGACTAAAAATGGTAGAACGCCAGTTAAGTTACTCTTTGAGAAGCGTTTGTAAAATATTTTTCTATACGATAGCTGAAGTACGGTGCAGAGTGCAAACTTAAAATGTATTCAGCTCCTAACCTCTGGCGTTTAGTCGTCAAAATCGCTATTCCAAGCCGGCACGTCATTACATTAATAAACACAGGTCAAAGATTAGCGCTAAACAGAAGCAAAGTGCCACCAAAAGTGACAAGGGAGCCTTGTACATTGACAGTTTTGAAAAAAAAAGTCGCCGCATGAAAGATATATTAAAGACGAAACCCAAGATAAAACATGCAGTGTAAGAAGATAAGTAATAAAACACAATAAATGAAACAACCCCCAAGATAACAATACGTTAAGGGCAGAAAAACAAACGTAAATTTCCAAGTCTTCATCGGTGGTTAAAATGAGGTTAATTCTTTCACTTAACATCGATATGACCATGAAACATCTTCAACAGCTGAGGGTGTCAGACGCTCCGGTCGCAGGTTCGAATCCTGCCTCGGACATGGATGTGTGAGATGTCCTTAGGTTAGTTAGGTTTAATTAGTTCTAAGTTCTAGGCGACTGATGACCTCCGAAGTTAAGTCGCATAGTGCTCAGAGCCATTTGAACCATTTTGAGGGTGTCAGATCCTAGTGTTTCAGAAAGGGGCTCTGTCAACCATTATTTCCAATTAGTCACCCAGCCATAGTCATCGTCTCCTTTTTTACTGTGGCTAACCTGCTGTTTTAACCTAGATTTTACCGGGATATTTCGCTGTGTTCTGCCTTTTATGGCTGGTATTTTGCAAATCTTACAATGTCAGGGTTGTGTTTTCAATCGTTGTGAGAGGATCCAACTTGATTTTCAAATTTGTTATTTTTAATAGCTTTTCACCACCCTCTTCTGCATTTATTTCAAGCGAGGGCGTTGGTGACCTCACAGTTTTGAGCCGTAAACCACTAACCAGTCAGCTAGTTAGTTAATCAGGTAGGCGTAGTCCTTAACAATAACATTAAGAGTGTGCTTCCGGGTGTTCTGCCGAATCGTTGCCGGCCGGAGTGGCCGAGCGGTTAAAGGCGCTACAGTCTGGAACCGCACGACCGCTACGGTCGCAGGTTCGAATCCTGCCTCGGGCATGGATGTGTGTGATGTCCTTAGGTTAGTTAGGTTTAAGTAGTTCTAAGTTCTAGGGGACTTATGACCACAGCAGATGAGTCCCATAGTGCTCAGAGCCATTTGAACCATTTGAAACGAATCGTTGTTTTAGTTTTATGCACTATATTCCGACGACCGAGCCATCCGTTGTCTTCAGGTGTAGCGTGTTCTGCTGTGTGTCGTATTCTGTGCGAATGTGCCGTTGCTTACGAGAAGCAGATTATCGGAACAGTCCACGGGAAATGAAAGGAACGTAAGTGACACAACAGACAAAAACAATCGAGCATTTCAACGGTCGCTGAGAACTGCTGGAACTATAACCATCAATCGTGAAGTAATCATGAAATACGATGAGACCAGTATTGTGGTGCAAACACAAAGTTTCCGGGGCAGCATAATTAAGGAGGCTGTCGAAATAGAGGTGTCAGAAAACCTAATAAAAGGGAAAGGAGGTTTCAATTTGAACAAGGCTTGCAGTCTGCCACTCAGTTTATTAAGATCTCGCTGCCGGCCATCACATCCAACAGAGCTGGAAACTGCTGACAGAATATCATCACAGGGCGTAGTTGGCGCCGGGAGTCGAACTCGGCTCTAAATAGCTGCGCGAGAGCAACAATATAGTTCACAGGCACACCAGAACACGCATCATATGAAGAAGAAGGCTGGGTCGGTGTTTGAAATATTGTGCATCAAATGAAAATAACAGTCCGTCTGGCGACCCGTAAGCCCAACCTTAACCACTCGAGCCGAAAGGTCACATGAGTAGTATCATTTGTTGAGCAGCAAGAATATCTCTGTTGAGAAGATTATCTAGCATACAGAGGGAATAGTGGAGCAGTGCGGCTGTCTATTACTCCGCAACTGTCAGTTCGCGACCTATGGTGGCATTTCAGGTTTCCGACTTATGCCAGCAGTGTCTACGTCTACAATGAACCACTCGGTGGCATCACACCATCTCCCCAGCACACCAACCTACCACGGCTGCAGGAGTCACTCCTGCGCTCCTGCAGCGTGCAGTCGAATGGTTCAAATGGCTCTGAGCACTATGGGACTTAACATCTGAGGTCATCAATCCCCTAGACTTAGAGCTACTTAAACCTAACTAACCTAAGGACATCACACACATCCTAGGATTCGACCCAGCGACCATAGCAGCAGCGCGGTTCCGGATTGAAGGGCCTAGAACCGCTCGGCCACAGCGGCCGGCCAACGTGCAGTCGAAAGTGGTAGTGTAGATGGCCCTTAGCATTAGCAGAATTCCACAATAGACCACAAAACCGATTCATATTACACTGTTGTAATGTGACTGTTTTCTTCTTGTGCCATGGAAATTCTACTGGTGGTATGGCAACCAAGAAATAATCGATTCCCGTGACACAAGAGAATTGTATTCACATCACAACACAGTAATACGCATCGCTGGTTAACTCAGAATTTAGTACCTTTCTGTTACTTACCGAATATCAATTTCAAAAAAAATCTCCGCGTTATCACAGGCGTTCTTGTAGCTTTGTCAACCACGTGTGCATTTGCATATCAAATGAGAGAGTGGTACGGCATGCCCTTGCCCTTTTTGCTCTCTGGAAGGCGGTGCTAAAATAGGCATGATGTCATATGTGACGTAAGAGAATTCCGTGCTTAAGAGAGCCGCTTTTTAAGAAAGGTAGAGAGCACTGCGATGTGAGGTAAGACTCCGCTTCCTGCGTTGTGAAAGTCGGCACTCGAGGAATGCGCGTACGTAACATCAGATGATAGCTGCGTGACGCTAGCCATGTTTAACGTGCTTTCCTAGTTCGTGCGCTTCCGGTACGAGACGAGAGGTCCTGCCGGCCGGTGTGGCCGAGCGGTTCTAGGCGCTTCAGTCTGGAAGCCCGTGACCGCTATGGTCGCAGGCTCGAATCCTTCCTCGGGCATGGATGTGTGTGATGTCCTTAGTTTAGTTAGGTTAATGTAGTTCTAAGTTCTAGGAGACTGATGACCTCAGAAGTTAAGTCCCATAGTGCTCAGAGCCATTTGAACCATTTTGAACTGAACATTGGAGTGTCATCACTTCTGTCTCTAAGCTAGTCATAGGTTGTGTTCCAAAAATAAACAGCATAAGACAGAAGTTATGACACTTTCTGCAGGACCTGACCATCATTTTGCAGGACATTGTTCAAGCACGTACAGTGCGAGCTGCTACCGATTTGTCTGACTGATGGGGCTGCTAAGTGCTATACCGCCTACTGCACTGCTCTGACTTAAGCCCTCGTGAGTTCAACTCGATTTCTAAACTGAAGGACACACCTCACGGCATTCGCTTCAGAACTGCTACAAATACGTTGGGCAATAAACCGCGCCGCTCGAACTGTCTACACAACTAGCTCTGATAAGAGTATCCTAAGACTTCCACATCGCTGACAACGGGTTATACACAATGCTGGTGACTGGCTACTTTGAACGTCAGTAAAACTTTGAAGCACGTATCTATTTTGAACGAGCTGTAAATAAATAGTTGCCACTATTAAAGTTCCAACCCTCGTAAATCAATGTATACCAGACAGTGATCTGCATATTTGTAGCACTTCGAGCGTAGTGCGTAATTTACGATCTTTCTCTATGCGGACGAGTGTCACAGGGCATTCTCGCTTTCTTAGGATAAAGTTTGAGACCGAAAGATCTCTTCACAAGGTCTTTGACCAACCCTCCCTGCAACGCTGTCACCGATTTTATCTGCAGCTGACCAGAAGTAGACCTCTACATTCCGCGTCTCATGAAGGAATAGAGCGAGCCGAGTCCATAACTGCTGTTCCACACCCATCCAAAAGCACAAGATTTCTTCAGATGCCCACATGTCGATAAGGCTAGCCCCCCTTACCGGTGTATAGTAGTAGATATGAAAGTGTTTTGACGTAGTAGCAGATGGTTAAAAATAAGAAGAAATGGGTAGTTTTTATGCATAACAGAGTTAAAGGTGGATGGAGTTTGAAGCATTTTGCAAAAATCAACTAGTCTATCATTTCTAAAGTATTGGTTTCGTGTTTGGAATCAGTACCAGGAAGGTATTGGTAAGAGAGAACATAAACATATGCACTCCTATGGCTATACAAATCTGCACTTAAAACAAGCCATAACATTAGAGCGGTGCGGTTTTCTGCCTATTAGACATGTGCAATGCAATGCTGTTAATATTCCAATGTAAGAAACATACTTCAAGCGCATGACAAACATTCTCCTTGCAGATTTTTCTACGACGAACTATGATGATAAAGTCTAAAATGAAAAAGTTGCTTCTTTAAAACATCGATTCTGTGTGGTGCATGAACAATATAGCTTTCCAGAGATGTATAGCACCCACTGTTCACATCTGAACAGGTTCATAAATTATACTAAATTGCATCAGTTCTATATAAAATGGTCGCTGTGGTGTTTGACATGTGAAATTACATATCATGCTGCCATTAACTCTGTAAACAGGTCGTCCGTCAAAGAGATGTATACACGGGGATTGCAGTACATCACAAACACTTGTTGTTAACTTAGAATCACCTGATGCAGCAGGGGAATGGAGTCGTCGCATAAATCTTCGTTCGTTTAAAGGAATGTGTCGAAACAGGATGGACATGTTTTACTACACTTGAGATGGAAGTTCTTTAATGACTGAGATGTTTGCTGTTAACGACCGCAAGTAGACAGTGCTCAAAGTCACACATAGAACATGCAGTTATATACGAATCGAATGAAGGTTGTCGCACAACTGATGCATCGCAACAGAACAACGGAAAAAGTGGTCAAATGACCTGAAAAAGCTCCCTCTCTCTCTAGAATGCATCATCAGTCTACCACTAAATCATACCTGATACTGGACACAGGCGTGGGAGACCCCAAGTGCTGGCTACTGTATCGTACTTCACTCCATTCCATTGTGATTACAGTTATTATGTCATGGGGAGCAAGGGTGTGGGGGTGCAGTCATGATGCCTACCTCTACCTAATTGGGGGAGCCTGTCTCTCGCAAATTGGTTAAATAAATAATATGTATCAATTTACTGAATTTCAATATGTTGAATTTCGTGTCATGAGGTTCTTCTTCTCCGGCACAGAGTGACTCTTTTTCCTAGCAATTTTTTTTTCCTTTTTTTTGGTAGAGGTGGAGAGGGACAGGGCCAGGTGTAGGGGGTGGGGGTGGGGGGTCAGGTGGAATGTCCTCTGGTGGTGGTACTGTGCACTAGCTCTGTCGATCCCTGCATGTCATGTCAAGGGGAGTGCACACAGTTTAATTTTCCAATAAGACGACGTCTTCAATCTACTGCAGTGTAATTATGTAATTAGAACATTTAGTTGCTGGGTATTTGCTTTTTCCACCAAATAAAACTGAGATCCAGCGCCTGCAAATTGAATTTTATAAATAAACAGCTATGTAATTGAATTTCTTGTCATGAGGCCCTTTCTCTCCAGCACAGACAGCAGCTTAGAGCCAAAGGCAGAATCCATTTCCAGTCAGGAAATTGCCTTGGAAGTAAGGTGGCTGGCCGGCTGGTGTGGCCGAGCTGTTCTAGACGCTACAGTCTGGAACCGCGCGACCGCTACGATCTAGTGGACTGATAACCTCAGAAGTTAAGTCCCATAGTGCTCAGAGCCATTTGAGCCATTTTTTGAAGGAAACTGTCTCGTGTGTGTTGGTATCCCACAGGTGTTTGCCAGGTAAACGCTGCTTTGTTTGCGGTTCAGTCCGACCACGACCGATGGCACATGTAGGCCCGGCAGTGGCACGTTACAGAAGCAGATATAGAGGAAGAGCACGTGTTTCGAAGGGAATTTCTCAGATCCTTTTGTTCGAGGATTAGCGTGATACCCGTTCTGTCAGCCACAGAGCCAGATTGCTACTCCCAGACAGGCGTGTGGCACGTCACTTCCCAGAACCGTTAGTGAGCTGTTAGTGCGGTAACGCGAGCTGGCATTGGGCGTGGTACAGTAGACAGGGGACAGTGTACAGTGCGTGCTTTGCGATCGATAGATTTTTAACAGTGTAATTACTTGTGATGGGCATTTCATGACGGTATTCCTTGCATGACGGAATGAAAAAGTATCGCAATTCTTTAAATATTCCCTATATCACATTCTATCCCGTAAACTGTTAAAATAAACAATATTATACACATTGTCCAAATTGTTTAAACAATATTCCATACACTGCAATCGATATTCTGTCAAATTCTTCACATAAATAAATAAACTATATTCCATACATAGTATCGTATCCCAAATACTGTTTAAAGAATATTCCATTACTTCTGTAAATTGTTTAAACAATAGTCTAAAATTTCTGTAAATTTATCACAAAATTCTTTAAATAAATAAATAATATATATGGTCTAAATTGTTTACTCATGTCCTACTGAACGATAAGAAGCCTTAATATGTTTTCCACCCACACTACATACATTTTCAGAGAATAGATGTAGATCTGGATGGTCAGCTCTTAGGAACTAATCAGTGTTTACACTGCCAACAAACTACGTAAATTTTCGAAATAAAATTTGACATTCCAAATTTAAAGAGCAAGAATGAGGCAACAACAAACGTTAGTAATAGTATTTTACCACCTGTACCATAGTTATAACGAATCTATACAATAGTTTTAGGGATACAGTTTCACCTCGTACCAACACGTAATACGGTAAACACCAGTTTATTCCAGGAACGGTACCAAAGACATAGACAACTATCTGTAAAAAGTGATAATCCAGAAGATATTCTGATGTGCTGCAGCTGTTTACGTTCCTCCATTCATCTCTGAAGTCATCTTCCTGCACCTCTATTAAAGCCTTACGTAGAGTTTCGAAAACTTTTGCGTTGGAGAGATTTAAGGTAAAGTACTCCTGTCGGTGAGACGAAGGTGGGCAAGCGTTCCTCAGATGGTGAGGCACCTACCTGTGACCAATGATCGTCGTCCAAAGGGTTCTGTCTGCATGTGAGACATGTCTTTAATGGACGCACCACTCTCCAGACGTTTCCACGTGAAACTCTGGATACGTAAAGAAATGGTATCCCTGACATTGATGTCGATATTGCATCGATGCAGCAGTTGATGATTCCTGCTGTAAGGTAACTTCACCCACCCACATAGAGGTAGTCTCATGAACAAATACCTCCGAAAGTTGTAAGTCTGAAACTAGGCAGGCAATTTCGCCTGCCTTTCCCATTTAATTTGAGGATGATTCAGTAACTGGAGCTGATAATGGAGTGGAATCCAGTATCAATTTTTTCATTAACGTATATCGTCTGATCGCTGCGACCGTTCGTACTGACCTATTCTGAGCTTCATTTGCTTCCATTTACCCAGTGCTGGACTCTCATGTTTTCTGGACTATTTCTGTGTGAGTGGGAAAGCACAGTGTGCTCGATTTGGTGCAGGAGGCCATTCTGCCTTCAGCCCAGGCTGAAGTCTCAGGTGTTTGTTTCAGTGGAAGTCGGGACACCAGCGTAAACCGGAGGGAGTAACAGACCACTGAAGGTTTGACAACAGGACCTGGCCAGTGGCCGAAATGAGAATGAAAGGCGACTCTCGCAGCAGAAGAGTGGTGCTTTCTCATGTTTTGCAGAGAACTGTTACACGTATTAGGAGACTTAATCTGTCGCCTATAATTGGTACAAGGTAACTTGGAATTATTGCACAGCTAAACGCTGGTGGGCCCAGGTTTAAGGGCACGCCGTAGCAGGTCCTGCTAGGCAACAGGTCCAGAGGAGTCCAGATGCAGACAAGGAGCGAATGGCCGGACACAGGAAAATCACAGTACGGGGAATTTTGTGACTTAAAAAGACAAGTGATGCTCCAAGAACTCGCAGAGTGTCAGACAAGCTGAAAGATGGTTTCTTACAGTTCTTTGAGAGTCTATAATAATTTACAATCAAATATTAATGCAATTCTGTATTCATCAGCGATCCAAGAAAAACGAGGCACATCCAACGACGGAACAACATTCCAGTATTTCTAAAACCATAGAAGTTAATATTTCACAGTGAATAAAAATTTGCACAATGAATCTCTTAATTAACAACTTTCAATCACTTCATGCGTTTCAACAAACGATATCTCAGATTATAGCATTGCACTGTAGCTATCATCCCTGAATTCTATATACCTGTATCTATTTTATTTATTGGTTTACAATGCCTTTTATATCTGTTTCATTATGGAAATGTTTCTCAGAACATCGTCCATCGTCTCTGCCACAATTACACAGCAAATAAATACATCATGAATACCTCATATTATTCTTACTTGTGTATTTGCCGGCCGGTGTGGCCGTGCGGTTAAAGGCGCTTCAGTCTGGAACCGCGTGACCGCTACGGTCGCAGGTTCGAATCCTGCCTCTGGCATGGATGTGTGTGATGTCCTTAGGTTAGTTAGGTTTAATTAGTTCTAAGTTCTAGGCGACTGATGACCTCAGAAGTTAAGTCGCATAGTGCTCAGAGCCATTTGAACCATTTTACTTGTGTATTTATGTAATGAACAGTTTACTAACTTTATTCAGTTTTTGACTGCAAGTACAATTAAAAATTCTGCTAATTTAAAAATGGTCAGTGGCATCTATTGACAGACACCAAAATTAAAAGAGAACTAAAAGGTAACTAAACTCGAAACCTCCGGCGGGGAGGGGGGGAGGGGCGGCGGGGAGGAGGGGGGGGGGGTGAGCAGCGCGAAGGCGACAAGGCGCAAATAAAAGATGCTTCTGTCAAGAAGGCGTAAATAATTGTTTACATAAAATTTAACAATTCGTTGTCATTTAATATGAGCGTACTTGTGCAAGAATACTGGCTGATTTATTTATGGAAAAGCTGTATTTATATTTATTGTGAATATTCTGAGTGAGAGCAGATGTTTATAACTTTTCTTTCTTTAAATATTGTATAAGTTTAGTTTAGTGTGGGAAAGTGGTCAGGATGAGACAAATCGTGTCTGTAGCACGTAAGAACGATGTATTTTTGGCGGGATGTACTTCAGCCTATGGAGAAGCAGATAGTAGCGGAACACCTCGGGAGTCAAGAGGAGACTGGGAAGAGCTCAAGGGAGCGATTCTGGACTCTTTTACATTACTGCTGGAAGAAGGCAGACCTGCATGTTGTAATGTGCCTGAATTGGACATATAAGTGATAGATTCCGGACGGTGAATGACCTCTATAATACTTTAACTTTTGAGGGCACATTTTGGTTATATTTTGATTTTTGTTCTGGAAGAAGGCACACCTGCATGTGGTATTGTGTGATGTTTGATGGAGAGGGTGATAGAGTATGGGCGGCAAATACTTTAACTTCTCAACCAACTTTGTATCGCCATTTGCATTACGGAGTTGAGGAACGACAGAGTATGTCTTTCTACTCGTCATCATGCGTTTGTTAGTTTGTAAATCATCATATTGAACTCTGAACGTTTTTGAGCTGATGAATATTTCGTGTATTGTGATCATGAAAAGGACATACTTCTCGGGTATCTTTGATAACTCTTTAGTTTGCGGATTTTGCTACCATTGTCGCAACACTCTCAGCATAACTTTGGTGCATTTATTAAGAGTATTTTCTGTCTGTATTTTGATTAAATATCGAAGAACCATTTCCCGTTTATCTGAGATGTCCTTTCTTGAATAAACATTATTCAATAGAATTCTCTGTCAATTGCAGATGATAGAATGGAACCCTTGTCATTAAATGATTCATTTAAATTTTATTTTGTATTTATGCGTATTTTATTAACTCGCAATTCTAGCCAATGCATAGAGTGTTTGACTGCAGGATCAAAACTACAAGGTTGTTATCTACAACTAATTAGCTGCAGGGCATGAAAGCAAACGTGCGCTGCTCGACTCTGTAACTACATCGAGCTATTCTTTTTAAACGGAGCCCTGCAAAGCCTCGGCACCTGAAGTATGAGTAACCTCAGGCAAAGACTCTACTATTTTCCTCGTATGGAATGCTGTTTAAAAAATCAACTATTCAGTAACAACCGTTAGGCACCATTGCAGGACCTTTTGAAGAGCAGCATCTCACTGTTTTCGAAACAAACACGGTTTTCCGGTAATAAAGGCCCAGTCTCATGAGCAACTTCCCAATTTCGGAGAACCTCTGATACAAGACTAGCTGCTGGGTGTGAAAATGCTCTATTGGTAAGTTTTTCAGTGAGGTCACGGAAACGGAGCGGAAACGGCAGTTTGTTAGATGTAGAAGGGCGTTATGTAATGTGATTGTCATTTTATAACGACACGCTGTCTTGGCGGGATTACGTGTGCTTGAAGGGGGCCCGCTATTGGACGGCCGTGTGTGCTCTTCTCGTCATTGGGCTCTTAATTAGATTTCTGGGTCAGGCTAACATTACACATACAGTGAGTTTCAAAAGCTCACTACATGCAATGGCCAAATCAACCTCCTGAATCGAATCCTATAAAGCTTTTTTGGAGATGCTTTCTGGAATGTTTTCCTGTTCCTATAGCTCCTTACTAGAGCCCTGCTATACGGAAAGGAAATCTGCAAAGAGAATGGCTTTCCCTTTCTATGGTGCTCAAAGATACTATCATCAGTAACATCGCACGTGAATGTCTTTAACGCCCACTCTGTATTAACGTTATTTGTGCCATAACAAAGAGACAAGTTCATTATGTACAATTTTCACGTGTCTTTAGCTCGATCTTATAGTATCATGTGTAACATACCAAACTATATCTCACTCGACGCTTAACAGTTTAATATATATAGTAGTTATAATCGTCAGTTACACTGAAGAGACAAAGAAACTGGTACACCTGCCTAACATCGTGCAGCGCCCCCGCGAGCACGCAGAAGTGCCACAACACGACATAGCATGCATCGACTAATGTCTGAAGTAGTGCTGGAGGGAACTGACGCCTTGAATCCAGCAAGGCACTCCATAAATCCGTAAGAGTGCGAGGGGGTGGAGATTACCTCTGAACAGCACGATGCAAGGCATCGCAGATATGCTCAATAATGTTCATGTCTGGAGAATTTGGTGGCCACCGGAGTGTTCAAACCCAGAAGAGTGTTTCTGGAGACACTATGTCGCAATTCTGGACGTGTGCCATGTCGCATTGCTCTGTTGTAATTGATCAACCCGTCGAAATGCACAATGGTGATCAGACAGGATGCTTACGTACGTGTCACCTGTCAGGGTTATATCTAGACGTATCAGGGGTCCCATATCACTCCAACTGCACACGCCCCACACTATTACAGAGCGGCCAACCGTTTGAACAGTCCCCTTCGACATGCAGGGTCCATGGATTCATGAGACTCTCTCCATACCAGTATACGCCTAGCCGATCGCTACAATTTAAAATTAGACTCGCCCGACCAGGCAACATGTTTCCAGTTATCAACAGTCCAATGTCGGTGTTGGAGGGCCCAGGCGAGGTGTAAAGCTTTATGTCGCACAGTCATCAAGGGTATACGAGTGGGCCTTCGTCTCCGAAAGCTCATATCGATGATGTTTCGGTTTCGTTGAATGGTTCACATGCTCACACTTATTGATGGCGCAGCAGTGAAATCTGCAGCAACTTACTGGAGGATTGCACTTCTGTCATGTTGAACGATTCTCTTGAGTCGCCGTTGGTCCCGTTCTTGCAGGATCTTTTTCCGGCCGTAGCGATGTCGGAGATGTGATGTTTTACCGGATTCCTAACATTCACGGTACACTAGTCAAATAGTCGTATTGAAAAATCCCCACTTCATCGCTATCTTAGAGACGCTGTGTCCCATCGCTCGTGCACCGACTATAACTCATGTTCAAACTCACTTCAATCTCGATAATTTGCCATTGTAGCAGCAGTAACCGATCTAACACCTGCGCGACACTTGTTGCTTTATATAGGCGTTGCCGACGGCAGCGCCGTAATCTGCCTGTTTACATATCTCTGTATTTGAATACGCGTGCCAACACCACTTTCTTTGGCGCTTCAGGGTAACTGTTATTGGTTTTTGGGAACTTCTGTATTTTTCATCTAGCACTGCCTTGCAAGAGGAACAATTCATCAGATCACCTAAATATGTTATTAGAATCATACTTAATCATCCGTGGACAACTTCCTAATAAGAGATTTGCATTTATTGGGTGCTAGCTCTTCTTTGGGAAGAGTGACTGATATATTTCGTCTAGAGCTTCTTCCTCTGCTGTCCTTTGCGTCGACAATGATGCATTTTGGCTTGATATTTACACTAAGCAAGTGTATGCATTATTTCAATAGACTTCAGGTTTAATTTAGCAGAAAGCAGTAGAGGTAACTGAACTGGGTGCAGTCATTTAAGATCAGTCCAGAAGATTCATCGAGTGTTTCTTGGTGTTCAACATTTTTATTCCTGCAAATCTCGTCTTACATAAACTCTTCCCTTGTATTTTATGTTTACGTTTGCTTCTGATGGCATTATGTAACAGCCGAAAACCTAATAGTGTTGGAGTTATTAGGATGAAACGGCTTTATTTCACAAGAGAAATTGTGCTGCGTTGATATTTCCTGTAAGAATGAAGAGTTAGCAGATGCTTTACACTGGTCTGTACGAAGTAAGCTAACGAAATCTAAAAACCCTTGAACACAACTTCGGGAGAGCATACTGAGAAAAAAGCATACACTGCTAACAAATAAAGATTTATACATGCAATCAACTACGTTCATAATCCACTTCGTATAGATCTCAAATCCATATAAATAAATGGTAGTAATTAGCTAGTAACGCCATAATATTATTGTGTTCCAGAGTAATAAAATTACGAGCAACAAAACATTTTTTTCCCAAAATCAACCACAGTACAAACATTTAAAAAAGTTTTTCCCCGTCCCGATTCCCAGAACTCCTGAAGATAGACGTTGACTGTGGATATTGTATCACTGTTCAGAGATGTCACTAAACACTCCCTATATGTAAACAACTATGCAATAGCAGCGCCTATTAGACGGAGGGGGTCCGACAGCCTATCAGTTCCAGTCATTTCAGTCATTTCACCAGGAAGGAGGTACATGGTTCATCTTGTCTGTAGTTCAACCATGTCTAGACGGTCAGTTCCGTGGTTCTATCGCGTCCGCATTGTAATTTGTGCCAGGAAGGTCTCTCAACAAAGGAAGGGTCTAGGCGTCTCGGAGTGAATCAAAACGATGTTGTTCGGACATGGAGGAGATACAGAGAGACAGGAACTGTCGATGACATGCCTCGCTCAGGCCGCCCAAGGGCTACTACTGCACTGGATGACCGCTACCTACAGATTATGACTCGGAGGAACCCTGGCATCAACGCCACCATGTTGAATAATGCTTTTCGTGCAGCCACAGGACGTAATGTTACGACTGAAACTGTGCGCAATAGGCTGCATGATGCGCAACTTCACTCCCGACGTCCATGGCGAGGTCCATCTTTGCACCCACGACACCATGCAGCGTGGTACAGATGGGCCCAACAACTTGCCGAATGGACCGCTCAGGATTGGCATCACGTTCTCTTCACCAATAAGTGTCGCATATGCAAGTGTGGAGGCAACCCGGTCAGGCTGAACGCCTTAGACAGCGAGTGCAGTAAGGTGAAGATTCCCCGCTGTTTTGGGGTGGCATTATGTGGTGCCGACGTACGCCGCTGGTGGTTATGGAAGGCGCCGTAACGGCTATACAATACGTGAATGCCATCCTCGGATCGAAAGTGCAACCATATCGGCAGCACATTGGCGAGGCATTCGTCTTCATGGGCGACGCCTGGGATAGATCGAAAAGGGCTGCTGACGGACGACGTGTCCCACCAACGACTCTGAGGGAGCTACGCTGAATCGCCATTGAGGAGTGGGACAATCTGGACCAACAGTGCCTTAATGAACTCGTGGAAAGTATGCCACGACGAATACAAGCATGCATGAATGCAAGAGGAAGTGCTACTGGATATTAGAGGTACCGGTGTGTACAGCAATCTGGACCATCACATCTGAAGCTCTCGCTGTACGGTGGTAAAACATGCAATGAGTGGTTTTCATGAACTATTCCAATTTTCTGTACAGGTTCTGGAACTCTCGGAACCGAGGTGATGCGAAACTTTTTTCGATTGTGTACTTAGCATAGGCTACACCGGTTGCACTATGGTTGTCAAGCATGTTCCCAGTTTGCAACAACGTCCGCGTTGTTGCCTGAGTTCTTAAAGACAAGGATGTTAGTGACATAAATGCGATTCTTGATGTAGCTGCAGAAAAGTACATTGTGTGGCTTGATGTTCAGGGGAAGTGATGACAACGTTGAATTTACGCATCGTGATGTCACCGTCCCTGATTTCATGAAAGGCACCCCGTGCTACTGCGCTGAGCCAAATGTACGGCTGCAGGTATGCAACTGTAAAAAGGCGTTTTAGATCAATATATTTCACATCAGATATTAATAGTGGGATATCTCAGATGTATTTCCGAATATGATGTGGATGTTGTAGCCGAGCAACTGTTCCAGGAATGTGAAATGTGGTCACATTGGAGGAAATAAAAGCGCGTGCTGAAAAGTAATGCTTCCAAATTTTTTATTCTGTTGTCAATATCGCTTGAGGCATTATACAGGGTGATTCAAAAAGAATACCACAACTTTAAAAATGTGTATTTAATGAAAGAAACATAATATAACCTTCTGTTATACATCATTACAAATAGTATTTAAAAAGGTTTTTTTTCACTCAAAAACAAGTTCAGAGATGTTCAATATGGCCCCCTCCAGACACACGAGCAATATCAACCCGATACTCCAACTCGTTCCACACTCTCTGTAGCGTATCAGGCATAACATTTGGGATAGCTGCTGTTATTTCTCGTTTCAAATCATCAATGGTGGCTGGGAGAGGTGACCGAAACACCATATCCTTAACATACCCCCATAAGAAAAAATCGCAGGGGGTAAGATCAGGGCTTCTTGGAGGCCAGTGATGAAGTGCTCTGTCACAGGCTGCCTGGCGGCCGATCCATCGCCTCGGGTAGTTGACGTTCAGGTTTCATAACTAACCTTTTTCGTAGGACTCTCCATACAGTTGATTGTGGAATTTGCAGCTCTCTGCTAGCTCTGCGAGTCGATTTTCCTGGGCTGCGAACAAATGCTTGCTGGATGCGTGCTACATTTTCATCACTCGTTCTCGGCCGTCCAGAACTTTTCCCTTTGCACAAACACCCATTCTCTGTGAACTGTTTATACCAACGTTTAATACACCAGCTATCAGGAGGTTTAACACCATACTTCGTTCGAAATGCACGCTGAACAACTGTCGTCGATTCACTTCTGCCGTACTCAGTAACACAAAAAGCTTTCTGTTGAGCGGTCGCCATCTTAGCAAAAAATGGTTCAAATGGCTCCGAGCACTATGGGACTCAACTGCTGAGGTCATTAGTCCCCTAGAACTTAGAACTAGTTAAACCTAACTAACCTAAGGACATCACAAACATCCATGCCCGAGGCAGGATTCGAACCTGCGACCGTAGCGGTCTTGCGGTTCCAGACTGCAGCGCCTTTAACCGCACGGCCACTTCGGCCGGCTTGTGGTATTCTTTTTGAATCACCCCGTATGTAATGCATATTACTCAGTCGACTTTCCCGCTGCAGCCCTCTGCCACCAGAGGGCTCCAAATTGTAGCGTGTAACGTAAATGTGTCGACGCGCGAGAAAACACGTGCTATTATCGAGTTTCTTACTGCACGAATATTGCCTCCAACTGAAATGTATAGAAGAATGTAAGTTATTTTGAGCGTGATGGTGATGGATTCTTTAACAACATAATTGTGACAGGTTATGAAAGCAGGGTTCACAATTATGACCCCGAAAACAAGAGAGCATCAATGGAGTTCCACCACAAAAAATCGCCGATGCCGGAAGTTTTCAAGAGGATGACATCAGCATGGAAAGTCATGCTGACTGTGCTGTGGGATGTTCAAGGTTTGGTGCATTTGGAATTGATACATAAAGGCACGACCAACTCTGCAAGGTACTCCTAAACCGTCATAAAACTGGAAGCACGAATTTGAAGTGTTCGTACACACTTGGAGCACCCTCTCCTTCATCATGATAATGCTTGACCACACACAAGCGCTGCGACATCTGCAAGAATCCGACGTCTTGGGTTCTCTGTCATCGATCACCGACATGGTTCCATCCGATTTTGACCTGTTTCCAAAACTAAATGAACGCCTTCGAGAACTTCACTTTGACGGTGATGAAGCGGTCCAAACAGAGGTGCGAAAGTGGGTTCGTCCACAAAGTCGACGTTTTATAGTGACGGCATCAACAAGCTTATCTCTGTTTGGGAGAAATGTGTTCTTTTCCAGAGTGACTATGTTGAGAAATACACTGCTGGCCATTAAAATTGCTACACCACGAAGATGACGTGCTACAGACGCTAAATTTAACCGACAGGAAGAAGATATCCAAATGATTACCTTTTCAGAGCATTCACACAAGGTTGGCGCCGGTGACGACACCTGCAACGTGCTGACATGAGGAAAGTTTCCAACCGATTTCTCATACACAAACAGCAGTTGACCGGCGTTGCCTGGTGAAACGTTGTTGTGATGCCTCGTGTAAGGATGAGAAATGCGTACCATCATGTTTCCGACTTCCATAAAGGTCGGATTGTAGCCTATCGCGATTGCGGTTTATCGTATCGCGACATTGCTGCTCGCGTTAGTCGGGATCCAATCACTGTTAGCAGAATATGGAATCGGTGGGTTCAGGAGGGTAATACGGAACGCCGTGCTGGATCACAACGGCCTCGTATCACTAGCAGTCGAGATGACAGGTATCTTATCCGCATGGCTGTAACGGATCGTGCAGCCACGTCTCGATCCCTGAGTCAACAGATGGGGGCGTTTACAAGACAGCAACCATCTGCACGAACAGTTCGACGACGTCTGCA
Organism: Schistocerca piceifrons; assembly: GCF_021461385.2. Lineage (NCBI taxonomy): Eukaryota > Metazoa > Arthropoda > Insecta > Orthoptera > Acrididae > Schistocerca > Schistocerca piceifrons. The sequence continues at coordinate 289,626,898 of NC_060138.1, read as the reverse complement.
GCAGCATGAACTATGAGCTCGGAGACCATGGCTGCGGTTACCCTTGACGCTGCATCACAGACAGGAGCGCCTGCGATGATGTACTCAACGACGAACCTGGGTGCACGAATGGCAAAACGTCATTTTTTCGGATGAATCCAGGTTCTGTTTACAGCATCATGATGGTCGCATCCGTGTTTGGCGACATCGCGGTGAACGCACATTGGAAGCGTGTATTCGTCATCGCCATACTGGCGTATCTCCCGGCGTGATGGTATGGGGTGCCATTTGTTACCCGTCTCGGTCACCTCTTGTTCGCATTGACGGCACTTTGAACAGTGGACGTTACATTTCAGATGTGTTACGACCCGTGGCTCTACCCTTCATTCGATTACTGAGAAACCCTACATTTCAGCCGGATAATGCACGACCGCATGTTGCAGGTCCTGTACGGGCCTTTCTGGATACAGAAAATGTTCGACTGCTGCCCTGGCTAGCACAGTCTCCAGATCTCTCACCAATTGAAAACGTCTGGTCAATGGTGCCCGAGCAACTGGCTCGTCACAATACGCCAGTCACTACTCTTGATGAACTGTGGTATCGTGTTGAAGCTGCATGGGTAGCTGTACCTGTACACGCCATCCAAGCTCTGTTTGACTCAATGCCCAGGCGTATGAAGGCCGTTATTACGGCCAGAGGTGGTTGTTCTGGGTACTCATTTCTCAGGATATATGCATACAAATTTCTTGAAAATGTAATCACATGTCAATTCTAGTATAATATATTTGTCAAATGAATACCCGTTTATCATCTGCATGTCTTCTTGGTGTAGCAATTTTAATGGCCAGTAGTGTAAATATGTAGACATGGAGAATAAAGCTTTCGTTATTTTAAAAAGTTTTAAAATTTTAACATAAAAAATTCGGAGACATTAATATTCAGCACCCTCTCGTAATTTGTCAATGTTGCTCAGCCTGTCCCATGCAAAGATGTGTCGCTATGACTTCGGCATACGCAGAATTGCACTTTGTATTGTTACGCTCTTAATCTCTTTTTGGGGACAGTATGGAAAGACGCACATAATTTCAAATAAATTTAGCATTGCAACAGACGACTGAAAGCACAAAACTGTGTACTTACCTATTTATTTACCGTAAATAACTTCAAACTAAATAACTTATGTAATCTTGCGAAATATAATTATTATTTCATAAATAATACTTCTAAAATACAGCGGCAGTCAGCCTGTGGCTGACTGCGATCGATTGTAATACTTTATTTTTTTTAGAAAGTTAGTGAAGAGCGTTCCTTCTCGTATCTCTGTCTCTTGTCTGTTAGCCTTTATACTGACAGGAGGCACTATAGTTATATTCTTTGCTTATCTTTAATTAATTTTTCTTTTGTGCAGACAAATGCGATGTAAGTATCATGTATTAGGTTTATAACCATTTGCTGTTAAATTAATGTAAATTAATTAAGTCCCATGAGTTGTCATTTTAACGGCTGTCCTAGTAGAAATATGCTACATGAAACGTTTTAATGCTTTATTGTTACATCCAACGACCAATATGAGCTTAACGGATCGTGGCGTAGAAATGCATTTGCCAAATACAATAAGTATTCCGCTACTTATTCTTTTGAAACTTTCTGCAGCGTCCCTAAGGTTAACTGCCGATCATCACGAAGCGTTTTGAAAACAATGAAGCAAGCGCGAAACTTAAGTGATCTGGCCACAGTCTCCAAAAAAAAAAAATCGTTCAAATGGCTCTGAGCACTATGGGACTTAACAGCTATGGTCGTCAGTCCCCTAGAACTTAGAACTACTTAAACCTAACTAACCTAAGGACATCACAGTCTCCAAGCTATGATTCCATTTCGCCCGTAAATTAAAGATACCTGCTCGTAAAACTGATGGTGATTTCTCTAAATTTTGCAGCATTCTTCTAGAAGTCACTAACAAAGATGCATTCACCATTAACAATGGCCGTCTGCTCAAATTAATTTTAGCAGTTCTACTGATTAATTTAAGTTTCTATTTAAAGTCAAATTATCACACATTTTAGTAATCTTGCTTGAGGATGGAAGCTCGACATTGTAGAGAAACGCTTGTACTTTCTTCTGAACAGGCACAATCTTAGAAACTTACACGTCCTGTGTAGCACAACCTGGGAGGCATGGAAAAAGCCAAATCGAAAACAATTTCTGATTGTTTTGATTGCTTATCAGATATGCAATTGAATTTTTTAGATATTGAGAACACTGTGAAAATACGGTTCGGAAAGCATTTTATTGTTATTTCTGACTACTATTTGTACCTCCTCCCAGAATACGTAATAGTTTCTCCAGTGACGTTTAGTATTTGTCTAAATATAGCCATACGTAAATAGTGAAAATGTATGCAAAATTGGAATATACGATCTGTTCTGTTTTCAGTCAGTAATGTTTCGTCGATTCTTCATCATTTTCTATTTCTCTGAGAAATCTTAATCGCGGAGTCGGTCTCTCCTTCCCCTCTTTTTGCGTATATGTGCGTGGAAGCAGTGATAAAAATGCGAACGTGTGGGAAAAAGACAGAGATTTCTCATTTTCCGGGACCGACCCGTGGTCTAGGGGTAGGGTCATTGATTAGTAATCAAGACAGTCTCGATCTCGGCTTCAACCACTGTTCAAATTTTGATTAACAATCAGTATTGACGGCCGAAGATTTCCGGCGTAAGAAGTCACACTCATTGTGCCAACGGCCTTGTCAACGAAGCGGAGGAGCGGAAAGAGGCTCAGGGCACTCCCTTGCCCTTGGGGTTGGAAACTGCTCCTAAAGGCGAAAGAATCAGCAATGATCAACGGCATGAGGACGCAGAAGGCAGTGGAAACCACCCATCAAAGACACATAACGTGCATCCACAGAACATGTGGGCTGTAACTGAAAAAGTGTTATAATGATCTCTCCATTGGCAAAAGATTCCAGAATAGTCCCCCATTCGGATCTCCTGGAGGGGACTGGCAAGGGGGAGGTGACCACGAGGAAAAGATTGAATAACTAACAAAACGATAGCGTTCTACGAATCGGGACATGGAACGTCAGAAGCTTGAACATGGTAGGGAAGCTAGAGACTCTTAAAAGGGAAATGCAAAGGCTCAGTCTAGGTACAGTATGGGTCAGTGAAGTGAAATGGAAAGAAGACAGGGATTTATGGTCAGATGAGTATAGGGTAGTATCAATAGCAGCAGAAAATGGTATAACGGGAGTAGGACTCGTTATGAATAGGAAGGTAGGGCGAAGAGGGTGTTATTGTGAACAGTTCAGTGACAGGGTTGTTCTTATCAGAATCGACAGCAAACCAGTACCGACAACGATGTTTCAGGTATACATGCTGACGTCACTAGCTGAAGATGAAGAGATAAAGTATATGTAGATACTGAACGGTTAATACAGCACGTAAAGGGCGATGAAGATGTAATAGTCGCGGGTGATTGTCATGCAGTTGTAGGGGAAGGAGCACAAGAATAGGTCACAGCAGAGTATTGGCTTGCGATAATAAATGAGGAGAAAGACTAACCGAGTTCTGCCACAAATTTTAGCTAGTAATTGGGAATACTCCGTTCAAGAATCACAAAATTAGGAAGTATACTTGGAAAAGTCCTGGTGATACGGAAAGATTTCAGTTAGATCACATCACGGTCAGGCAGAGACTCTGAAATCATACTCTGGCTTAGAAGGCGAACCCAGGAGCAGACACTGACTCAGATCACAAACTTGTACTGATGAAGAGTAGGCTCAACTTTGAAAGAGTAGTCACAAGAATCAATGCGCAACGAGGTGGGATACGGAAGTACAAAGGAATGACGCGATACGCTTGATGTTCTCTAGGGTTATAGATACAGCAATAAGGAAGAGCTCAGAAGGTAGTACAGTTGAAAAGGAATGAACATCTCTAAAGAGCGCACTCGCAGACTCTGGAAATAAAAACATAGACACATAGAAGGTAATTGCAAAGAAACCGTGGGTAACAGATGAAGTACTTCAGTTGACCGAGGAAGAAAGGAAGTACGAGCATGTCCAGGGAAATTCAGGAATACAGTAATACAAGTCGGTGAGAAATGAAATAAATAGGAAGTGTAGGGAAGCCAAGACGAAATCACTGCATGAAAAATGTGAAAATTTTTTTAAAAAATATGGTTGTCGGAAGGACTGATTCAGCTTATAGGAAAGTCAAAACAACCTTCGGTGAAATTAAAACAAGGGTGGTAGCATTAAGAATGCAACGGAAATTCCACTGTTAAGTGCAGAGGAGAGAGCGGATAGGTGGAAACAGTACATTGAAGGCCTCTATGAGGGGTAATATTTGTCTGACGTGATAGAAGAAGAAACAAGAGTCGATTTCGGAGAGATAGGGGATAGAGTATTAGAATCAGGATTTAAAAGAACTTTGGAGGACGTAAGATCAAACAAGGCAGAAAGCGACAGATAATAATCCAACAGTATTTCTAAACTCATTAGGGGAAGTGACACCAAACGACTATTCACGTTGGGTGTGTAGAATGCATGAGTCTGGCGAAATACCATCTGACTTTCGGAAAAAGTATCATCCATACAATTCCGAAGACTGCAAGAGGTGACAAGTGAGAGAAGTATTGCACAATCTGATGAACAGCTCATGCAAACAAGTTGCACACAAGAATAATATACAGAAGAATGGAAAAGAAAATTGAGGATGTGGTAGATGACGATCAGTTTCGCTTTAGGAAAGGTAAAGGCACCAGAGAGGCAATTTCGACGTCGCGATTGATAGTAGAAGCAACAATAAAGAAAAATCAAGACACGTTCTACTTAGAAAAAGCGCAAAATATTCGAAATTCTGAGAAAAATAGCGGTAAGCAATAGGGAGAGACGGGTTATATAACATATGTTCAATAGCCGAGAGGGAATACTAAAAGTGGACGACCAAGAACGAAGGGCTCGCATTAAAAAGGGTGTCAGGCAGGGATGTATTCGTTTGCCCCTACTGTCAATCTGTACATCGAAGAAGCAATAATGGAATTAAAAGAAAGTTTCAGGAGTGGAATTAAAATTCAAGGTGAAAGGATATCAACGGCACGTTCGCTATCATGAGCGAAAGTGAAGAAGAATTACATGATCTGCTGAATGGAATGAACATTTGAATGAGTAGAGAATACGGACTGAGAGTAAATCGAAAGTAATGAGAAGGGCAGAAATGAGAAGAGCGAGAAGTTCAACATCAGGTTTGATGGTTATGAAGTAGATGTAATTAAGGACTTCTACTACCTAGGCCGCAGAATAACCAATGATAGACGAAGCTAGGATGACATCAAAAACGGACTATCATTGGCAAAAAGGGCATTCCTGCCCAAGAGAAGTCTAGTAGTACCAAACATAAGCCTTGATTTGAGGATGAAATTTCCGAGAATGTATGTTTGAAGCACAGCATTGTATGGTAGTGAAACATGGATTGTGGGAAAACTGGAACAGAATAGAATTGAAACATTTGAGATGTGGTGCTACAGACGAATGTTGAAAATTAAGTGGACTGATAAATTAAGGAATGGGGAGGTTCTGTGCAGAATCAGAGAGGAAAGGAATATATGGGAAAACACTGACAAAGAAAAGGAACAGGATGATAGGACATCTGGTTAGACATCAGGGAATGACTTCCATGGTACTAAAGGAAGTTATAGAGGGCAAAACATGTAGAGGAAGACAGAGAATAGAATAAATGCAGCAAATAACTGAGGATGTAGGTTGCAAGTGCTGGTCTGAGATGAACGAGTTGGCACAGGAGAGGAATTGATGGCGGGCCGCATCAAACCAGTCAGAAGACTGACGACTCAAAGAAAGAAAAAAAAAAGGTAACAGAATGCTAGTGCTCGGATACGCGCTGTAGAAACTCCTGCACCGGCGCCAGTGGGTAGAGGCAACAAGTTGAACGTCGAGGAAGCACCCACGCGAGACGGAATCGTGAATAGAATGCTACGTCCGAAAAGCGCGCGGGGCAAGGTACGACCATAAGAATCGGCCGCATCAAGAATTCAGAGCCCTTTGTCATACGTTTTAAAATGATAATTGTATGCCTGAGAGTTTCCTGCCTTTTATTTCTCTATATGGGCTACATTTGTTTGCCCAGCCGCACTCCGATATCATCGAAGAATAACAAGTACCGGAGTGGAGCACGTGGGGAGGAAACTAGCCGCACGAGTCGCATTTGATCCGAAGTCATGTTGTCCGACCAGTCAAAATGTCTTACAAGAAAACAATGTAGTTTATCACTGGCGCTTTTAAAGATGCGGACTGGTGAACAGGACCGGTTCGAGGACGTTTTTCCACGCGACGTACTCATCTGGCGTCTCTCTCCCCTGATTTTTCTGCACAAGCGACTTACAATTTGGCATCTCCCACCCTTACATCCTTTCCCTTCCTCCCTCAAACTTTAACTGCCGTTACTTGGCGTCTTGGTAAGAGTTTTAAAATTAAATTTAAATATAATGAGCGTGGAAATGAGTTGTTTTCACTAGTAATTACGACATATCTTGTGTATAAATTTGCATTTGACGCCTATGTCAGCTTGGCACCCCAAGCGACCGCTTGTGTAGCTTGGGTCTTAAGCTGACGAACCATTCTGTGCACAGAGTTACAAAAAGACACATTTGATTTCACAAGACTACATATTATACCTATATGAAAATGGAAATTTATGATGAATTTTAACTTATCCTTAGCACCATTAAGTTTTTATTGTCAAAAGGACCATAACCGGCCGGCCGGTGTGGCCGTGCGGTTCTAGGCGTTTCAGTCTGAAACCGCGTGACCGCTACGATCACAGGTTCCAATCCTGCCTCAGGCATGGATGTGTGTGATGTCCTTAGGTTAGTTAAGTTTAAGTAGTTCTAAGTTCTAGGGGACTGATGACCACAGATGTTACGTCCCATAGTGCTCAGAGCCATTTGAACCATTTTTTTGGACCATAACCTTTCACAAATGTTCGCTTTGTCCCGTACTGGACATGCGAAAACCGTCAAGATGACAATCAAACTCGGCCCATACTTTGAACCAAGTCGGTCAATTAGAGTCTGACAATTAACTGACCGACTGGTTTCATATTATGGTTAGTATCCCAACTTGGTAGAGAAAGGAGGAGATAGCGATCTTAAGCGACATAAACAATTATAAGAGATCAAGCAAATACTACCTCATGTGTGCTCTCACCTGTCAAACAATGGTTAGTCATTTTTAATCAAACATAAAGAAGATGGTTCTTTCCAGAGACGAGGTACTGGCTGAGGACGGGTCCAGCGCATGCTTGAGTAGCTCAGTCAGTAGAGCAGGTACCCGCGAAAGACAAAGGTCCCGAGTTTGAGTCTCAGTCCGGCAGACAGTCTTAATCTGTTATCAAGTTTCCAAATGTTTCTTGTTCTCTTGTTAAATTCTTCGTATGTGAGCGATGTGGAATGTGTTTTGTGCCACACAAAAAAAAAAAGTCGTGTGACTAGGGCCTCACGTTGGGTAGGCCGGTCGCCGGGTGCAAGTCTTTCGATTTGACGCCACTTCGGTGACTTGCGCGTCGATGGTGATGAAATGATGATGATCAGGACAACACAACACCCAGTTCCTGAACGGAGAAAATCTCCGACCCAGCCGAGAATCGAACCCGGGCCCTGAGGATTGACATTCTGTCGCGCTGACCACTCAGTTACTGGGGTGAGGAAACGGCCCAGGTGAGAGACGCACGGGAGGCCTGCTTTCCACCGTGTTCACAATAGGGGCCTTAGGCCAAATTCACACGGAAATGGCGGCGGTGAGTCAGCGATACTGAGGTAGGGCTTGTCAGAGAGACACGGGGCGGTCGTGCTACGAACAGATCATAACTGTCGTCTTCAACAGACGAATATATAGATGCACTGGATCTTATGTAGCTCGTAAATGGTGAGCAGCGAAGAAGATATTCGGTACATCCGTTACGGGTGAAAAAAGGGAAGAAATACGGCACTCTCGGCATAATGAAATAACTAAACATGTATCCCGAACGTTTACAGTATTCTTACTGAATGTCCCAAAAGTGTTTCTGTTCTCAGTTAGACAAAGTAGAGGACAGCATTCGGAGAAAAGCAACGAAACTGCAATGTTTTGATCATAATACCTGTTTTTCACATAATTTCCATTTGAACGAAAGCCTGAACAATGCTGGTTCTGTTAGAGATGTTCAGAATATTACGACACTTTTACATAATCTGATCATCCGACTAGAAATTCCCCATTAGAGAGCGCAGATTCCTGCCATCTGACAGACATTTTTCCCTTATAGAAAAGAACGAAATGTCCTTTCACCCAGTATACTCGAATCCAGTCACTGCCAGCGCCAATGACAGTGGATTATTTCTGTGCAAGATGGAGCCCGAGGATGAGAGGTATCATAGTGCATTAGATCGTGGGTTGCACGGAGGCTCATTCAAAATAACTATGTCTGGTTACACATTTCATCTGACAACACTGCTACTCTAAGGGGAAGGAAAAGAAGTAACATCAAGCAAATGTACTTGTCAAAAGCGCTGAAAGTGAGCCGAGAGGTGGTTGGAAAAGAAATCTTCCGCATTCCAGGTTTTCCCTATCTTCTGTGATAAAATTCTGCCAGTAAAAAGCCTTACTTGACATGTGACAGTATATCCCAGATGAAAAACGGAGCCCGCATCTCGTGGTCGTGCGGTAGCGTTCGCGCTTCCCACGCCCGGGTTCCCGGGTTCGATTCCCGGCGGGGTCAGGGATTTTCTCTGCCTCGTGATGGCTGGGTGTTGTGTGCTGTCCTTAGGTTAGTTAGGTTTAAGTAGTTCTAAGTTCTAGGGGACTGATGACCATAGATGTTAAATCCCATAGTGCTCAGAGCCATTTGAACCATTTTTTTTGAAAAACGGAATTTCTGTAAGTTCTACGTGGGCCCGCCCGGTTAGCCGTGCGGTCTAACGCATGGCTTTCCTGATTGGGAAGGAGCGCCTGGTCCCCGGCACGGATCCGCCCGGCGGACTTGTGTCGAGGTTCGGTGAGCCGGTCAGTCTGTGGATAGTTTCTAGGCGGTTTTCCGTCTGCCTCGGCGAATGCGGGCTGGTTCCTCTTATTCCGCCTCAGCTATACTATGTCGGTGATTGCTGCGCAAACAAGTTCCCCTCCTACGCATACAACACCATTACTCTACCACGCAAACACAGGGGTTACACTCGTCTGGTGTGAGACGTTCCTTGGGGGAGGGGGAGGGGGGGGGTTCTACCGGGGGCCGAACCACACAATCCCTGAAAGAGTGGTTCGGTATGGAGCGGCAGAGGGGTGAAGTGGACTGCGGCAGTAGTCGTGGGGTTGTGGACCACTGCGGCTGCGGCGGGAACGGAACCTCTCCGTCGTTTCTAGGTGCCCGGTTAACATACAATACAATAGAAGTACCATGTGATTAGTGGATTTGCGTGTCTGTCTCGCAAAACCTACTGCAAAGCTGATTATACATGTTTAGCGCAATTGCAACAGGAATAGTGTTAAATCTTCCCGTATTTTCTGATGCTGCTTGAGTACATTGTCTTTTGACCTAGGTAGTTGTATTTTCTCAAAATAAGGTTTCTATTGTTGCATTAAGTAACACAGAAAAACTAGAGTGTTCTAGCAACAGAACGTTGCAACTGCACAGTTTCAAAGTGGTTCGCCCAGGAAAATAAGAAAAAAAAGGAAGTGCTATTTTCTCAAAGATAACATAAGTAATTGCGTAAAAGCTGTTACAAAAATGTGCAAAATGGTGTTTTACCTCACATGCAACGCCTGGATCAAGCAAGCTCAAATATGTAACCATACAATAGGTAACAATAAATCATCCAGAACAAGGAATACTTTATTTATATCAAAAGCGAAATTCCATTTCTCATTCACTGCTCGCGGGAACACAAGCCTTTTGTTCTACAGTATGTGAACGAAAATAATTATTGAATGTTTCGTGTATGAAACTGTTTGTTTAGACAATAAAAATTTGCGTATGCAATGCGTAGCGAACGCCTTCGCTGTATCTGCGATTGTCTACTTCTAGCTTTAAAATTTGAATGACTACTAATGCAGTATTAACATAAGATGTGATTGTAACTGACTTCATAAACCACATGCGAAAGAGAAACATGAGCCACAAATCAGCATAGTGCGCGACCGTAACGTCGAGTGTTGCGCTTCGTAGCGTATTTACTCGGCACTGGAAAAAGGGTATAGGTCTCCTTCCACCGATAAAAACAATTTCTTCATGTTAACTGTATTTAGTACGCAGCAGCCTATGTTCTAAAACCCAACAAATGTAAACTGTCTAGCAACTACATTCTTCACCCCGCCCAGCGATTTACTTATTTGAGAAGTATCTCAATAACTGTTGGTGATAACGAAAATAAAACTAGTTCACTATCAAGCTGTGGGACGTCTCCGCCATGCGTCACTTTGGCACGCCACTTGTGGCGACAAACGGAGGTGGCGCGAACACTGAAGTGTCACGCCATTTCTGTGTGAATCGGGCCTTAGAAAGCGCCCACCTCGCTGCGGCCGTCTGCACTATAGTTGAATTCTTTTATCTTGGCGGCTCGCGCATGCCCGCCCAGACGCGGGAGATTGCTGCGTTGCCAGTTGCACACGACGCACGCGCCAAGAGAAGCAGCGCCATAGTATAGCATAGTTCGCAAGCTTACGTTTAGAGGGGAGCGCGCAGTTCATGAAGTAAAGCCACCACGGTCGCATTAACCCTTTCGCTGCTACAGAGACGTGCTCCCCGCATTCCGCACTGTGCGCGATTTTATCACTGCACTGCTCGCCTGTGCTGACACATGGTGTTCCGACTGCTTTGACACTCTTATCATTCGATTTCACAAAAACTATTTGGCCCAAAAATTAGATTTTTACACATATTCTTGACTGATACCTTCCCCACCATAAATGACTCAATTTTGTTTCGATGTTCAACGCAGTTATTATGCAGCATAAAATATAGTAAACCATTGCACGAAATTTTGAAGAGTTTGCAGAGGTAAAAGTCCATAGAGTATACTTTCCGTATGGTCGATTTTAGTTGCCATAATTTTGAGAATGAAATGTGGACAAGATACCTAAATTTCATATAAAATTTACTGTATAACAATATCTCATTTAATTTAAGTACCACATAGGTGTCGTATGTAATATTGTGAAATATTCCGTCTTTCGCGACTGTAACAAAAGTTTTATTTACACCGGGCACGTTTGGCGCAGCGCGAAATGCAGGGAGCACGTGACTGCAGCAGCGAAAGGGTTAATGAAGAGACAAAGCACTAGAAATTTCAAAAAATTGCATTCAAACGAATAAAATTTGTGAAGTAAGACACTTCGATATTGTTTTTAAATACAGTAAATATTTAGCATCACACAAGGTTTGTACTCTGTACCTGTCACTTGCTATCCCAACGCCTTAACCCTTACGCTATCGCAGCTCGTCCTGCAATGTATCTCCATAAGGACTCTAACAGCTCAAGCAAAATTCTGACGAACACTGTTGGTATGCCTATGAATTACTCGCACTTCGTCGAAGTACAATAGGAAATAAACAATTACCGCTGTTCTTTATTGCGAAAAAGCGGTTCGTGAAATTGATACAAACGCCTTTCCTTGCTATCGCCTGAATTAGGAGTCTTTTTGCTTGTTTGGTTTAATTAATTAATAGAATATGAAGCAATTGGTATAAAGAATGGTTTTTCCAAACTTTCTATAAAACAAAGTCTGCTATCAAGACACTGCTTTTGTTCTATTACTTTATTTATGACTGAACATTTCTAAAACTGAAGACACTCGTCCGTGCTCTGCTCTGCAGTCGAGATCTGGCAACGTCGTTCTCTGTTCATTGGCTGACTGTATTTTGTGACATCAGATGCGCAGAACGAACCTAAACTCGACCGCCAACATAAATGACGCGCACTTCAGTTGGCGTTGCTGTAACCCCAGTTGTCCCCTGAAACATGCCCCCTCGTTCATATCCCTGTTGGAGTCACTTACGAATCAGAGGGATGCTGTGTGCAGGTCTTAGCGGGTCTACAGACCAGCACATGTACAAATATCGATTGCGAAGCGTCATCTCTTTCGTAGCCGCGCTCTTTGAACATGATCTCGGTAGCAGGGTGGGAACGGGCATCTTGTTCCTCGTACAGTAGCTTTTCTCCACAAATTGTTCCTCAGAGTGTTCCCTGGCAACGAACAGACTGTAGCCATGCCTACTCACGCAGCGGTCGCGTGGCCAGACAACGCTGGTTGGTAGTTGGTTGCATTCCTATGCTGAAAAACACAGGGTGGTACAGTTAAAAAGTAGCCCGCCTCCCCTCTGAACCCGAATGCAGTATTTCGACTTCTGAAATAAACAGCCACAACAGTGGACAATTTTATGCAATAAAACGCACCTGTGCGTCATGCTCGAAGTCGCCACAATTCGGAACACTGCGGCGACTGTTCTGTGTCTGACTGCTGCCACCCTCAGCGATCCGAAAGCTGTGACACCCTAACTGTGTTGGCTGTGTGAGCGGATGATTGATTAATAGCAGTATTGTACCCATATTGGAATGCATTATGGAATATTTGACACGATCACAAATGAAGAGGAGAAATGGAGAACCCTGGTTATCCCTGTTAGCATTCAACTGCGGTTCTTATACATATATTTTAACAACGCGTTTCAAGAGACAATGCTCTCATCATCAGGTTGTAAAGTCTATGTCATGAAATTAAACGGACTAAAAAGACAAAATACCATCACAAATAGCTGGGAAGTCCATAGAGCAAAACAGAATTAAAAGTATATTGGACTGTGGGTCCTCGTCTTACATTGAAGTTGTTGGCCCAAGTCGCTGGCCGTCCCATAGCTACCAAGTATGCTGTCGCACTCTGCCGGCTCGGGAGCTGTTGTGGACTGACGTGCCTGGGAGTTGTGGCGTGGTTACAGCCGTGTGCTGGACGGTAACGCCATGCTATTGGGCGCCTTATTTCCTTGTTGCATTGGTCTGCCATCGTTAGCCTCTCGCAACTCCGTCAGTGACACGCTACAAGTTTAAAATCGCATTAAAGTTTAATATTGAGCCGTCATTTAACAAGAAGATCGCGAAAGAAGTAATTGCCCTCACTAAAATGACAACAGAAATTGCCAAATTAAATAATAATGAAACCGCGCATGTCGGTCATAAGCTGCATAAAATAGTAAAAATGAACTAAATAAGCGAAATAGTGTTAATCATAAGACTAGAGCAGACCGACTAACTGTCGATTCTATAAATAAAAAACTTAATGAAGAGAAAGCTATTGCCACGAAAGCGGATAAGGGGAATACGGTCGTAATATTAAAAGAGGAGTACGTTTCGAAGACCCTAGCGTTTTTTGTCGAAAATAGCATTACGGAAATTCCGAAAGACATAACAGCCAATCTCCAAATTAAACCAAAAAATGTTCTTAAACGCACACACTTCCTGCTGACAGAAGCCGAAAAAAGAAGATGTGTTATCATGAATCCAACGGCCCCCAAATTAAGATCACAGGTGAAGATACATAAAGATCTGCATCCGGTTCGTCCGATTGTTAACGGTCGAAATAGTCCAGCATATAAAATAACGAAATTGTTGAACCAAATTCTGAAAAAGACTTACGTGTATAAAAATAACTATTCGGTGCGTGGTAGTATGACCATGATAGGTGAAATTAAAGATACGCCAGTCACTGACACTTCCCGTTTGGTTTCGTTGGATGTTAAGAACTTATACTCCAGTGTTCCGGTTAACGAAACTACTGAAACCATTAAGAGAAATTTCCTTAAATACGGTAAAATTTCAACGCAAGAGGCAATCGAATTTATTGAACTCCTACAGCTCATTACAAGTTTTAATTATTTTACGTTTAATAACAAATTTTATATTCGGGACAATGGGTTAGCCATGGGGTCCAGTATTTCAGGAACAATGGCGGACATTTTTATCAACGACCTTGAAGATAAAGTTCAAAATTCTGACGATAACATTTTGGATAAAATTGTTTATTACAAACGTTATGTTGACGACACTCTGTTACTTGTCCATGGTTCCCGTGAGGACATTGAGGAAATAGTAAAAAAGTTCAAAGACGCACATAATAAAATAGAATTTACCGTGGAGTATGAAACTGACAATTGTTTACAGTTCCTGGACCTGAATATAAAAAAGCAGGGCAACAAACATGCGTTCTCCGTTTATAGAAAACAAACTACGACCGATGCCGTGATCCCGAATGATTCATGCCATCCGCAGGCTTATAAAGAAGCTGCTTTCCGTAGTCTCGTGCATAGGGCAGTCAATACACCTATGAGCGAAAACGATAGGGAGACTGAAATTAATGCCGTTAAGAGAATAACGATGAATAACGGTTACAGAATAGATATGGTTAAAAAACTGTTACGGAAAAGTAATAAGCGCAAAAAGAAAAAAACCTTATGGAGACAAAGTGAAAATTATCACGATGCCATACTACGGAACACTCTCACAAAAGATAGCAAATATTTTTAAGCCATACGATGTTAAAATAGCTTTTCAGACTAATAACCTAGTGAGGTATAGCCTTAAGCGCGATATTGGCGAGAAGAGAAATAAGTTTGAAAGATCGGGAGTTTATAAGATTCAGTGTAGAACTTGTGATGCATAATATATAGGGCAGACAGGAAGATCATTCGCGATCCGGTATAAAGAACATAAAGATGCGTTCAGGTTAGGAAATTACGACAAATCAGCTGTTGCGAACCATATATATGAAACGGGCCATCCCCTTAATAGAATAGAAGATAACGTACAAATATTGCATGTAGAAGAGAAAGGGAGGAAACTTGATTTACTAGAGGAATTCGAGATAGCTATCCATGAAAAGAAACAAAGCAATATTCTAAATGCACAAGATAATTTTAAAGAAATGAGACTTTTTAGCGGGTTCTTAGAATTATTTTAGGGTAGGTATGCGACTTTAAACTTGTGGCATGTCACTGACGGAGTTGCGAGAGGCTAACGATGGCAGACCAATGCAACAAGGAAATAAGGCGCCCAATAGCATGGCGTTACCGTCAAGCACACGGCTGTAACCACGCCACAACTCCCAGGCACGTCAGTCCGCAACAGCTCCCGAGCCGGCAGAGTGCGACAGCATACTTGGTAGCTATGGGACGGCCAGCGACTTGGGTCAACAACTTCAATGTAAGACGAGGACCCACAGTCCAATATACTTTTAATTCTGTTTTACTCTATGGACTTCCCAACTATTTGTGATGGTATTTTGTCTTTTTAGTCCGTTTAATTTCATGACATAGACTTTACAACCTGATGATGAGAGCATTGTCTCTTGAAACGCGTTGTTAAAATATATGTATAAGAACCGCGGTTGAATGCTGACAGTGATAACCGGTACAACGACAACTGCTACCTCGACTCCATAATGGATTATATTAAATGGAGAACCCTCTATGTGCCCTTTGTCCAAAAATCGCGCTTTCAGTGACCTCGCCACTATGTTGCATGGCCAAGACTTGATCCAAAATCTTTCAAACTTTCATTACTAGATGGAGCTTGCCCTCTGTGATAAGCAGTGTTTCCCTCTGGATTTCCGGTTTCAGTGCATCAACGTCTCCTCCATTTAGCCTCGGATGGTCTGAAACGAAAATACAAGTTACTGATAAGTGAGCAGAGCTTTCTGAGCTGCGACAGAGATTTTTTAACTGTAGAGAAACGAAGAGGAGTAAGGGAGGCCTTCCGCAAGATTTACAGAAGCTTGTCGATTTATCTAAAGCTGTTAACCATTTCATGTAATTCGTATGATTTTGAAGGTGCTGATGAAACATTGTTGCAAATACAAGGACTAAGATCTCAAAAGTATTATGATCAAAGTGTCTGGAATTCATTCATTTAAAATACCTATTAAAAATTCTTAACTTGAACGAATGGAAATATGTCTATGGATTCAAAAGAGGAAACGCCATGCCTGATGTATGCTTGACCATACTTCACTCACCCCTGTTTATCAGTAGCAAAAGAGAAACACCCGTTGGCGATGTTGCCATTTGTTCCTTAGCAGCACAGGGAATTTTACAGTAAGCTTTGCAACATCTTATTCAAAGAATGGAGTGTTGTAATAAACAAGGAAATACTGAGACTGCGTTTTAAAAAAAAAATTTTGAAATATACCTAAGAAATGAGAGATTGTTTTTATTGGCCTCAGTTCTACCAGTAAAAACATTACTGTATATTTCACTACTTGGATTATCACAAGTAAAACACAGTGCCCCTGTATTAAAGGCACATGAAACCAAAACTTTCTTAGTAGCACTTCGAACGAGTCAGTTTCCTGGTATGACACTAAGAAGATTCTTAATAAAGTATTAATTTTTTCGTTTCTCTAATTATTTTTGCAGTAATAAGGCGGGCATCATAATTCTATAGTAGCAGAATACCTTCTCAGGTTTCTGGATACAAAGACATATACAAAAAGAGACCCACTGTTTTTGATCCTCCTGACAAATGAGCTCTGGCATATGAAACCTTTTACATTGCCATTCTTCGAATTTTACTAACCGATTGGAATGTCATTTTTCTTGAACTCATTGCGTTGTATTACAACAGGGTTAATTTAGTTTCATATTCCTTGGTACAAATGTGGAACGCATTTGAAGATAACCGTCTCTATAGTGTGCATTCGCAAATACACGTAAGTTCACAGTCAAAAATTATACCACAGCAGCTATCAATAGGAATTAAGCACGTTCATGAGTTGTCAGCATTGGATGACAAGAAATAAAACATTACCTGTCTCACATTCTCTAACCCCACACTGGCCGCGCTACTTACACCTCTGTCCCTTAGATATGCGACCAACTTTAGGCCGGCCCGTGTGACCGAGCGGCTCTAGGCGCTTCAGTCTGGAACCGCGCGACCGCTACGGTCGCAGGTTGGAATCTGCCTCGGGCATGGATGTGTGTGATGTCCTTAGATTAGTTAGGTCTAAGTAGTTCTAAGTTCTAGGGGACTGATGACCTCAGATGTTAAGTCCCAGCCGGCCGGTGTGGCCGTGCGGTTAAAGGCGCTTCAGTCTGGAACCGCGTGACCGCTACGGTCGCAGGTTCGAATCCTGCCTCGGGCATGGATGTGTGTGATGTCCTTAGGTTAGTTAGGTTTAATTAGTTCTAAGTTCTAGGCGACTGATGACCTCAGAAGTTGAGTCGCATAGTGCTCAGAGCCATTTGAACCAACTTTAACTCAGATCACGGCCGAATGCAACAATGTCGAATAAAATTAATCCCATCTTAAAATATTACTATCTCTATAAGTATTTTCGTTTGTTACTGAGCTGGAAATCTACTCTCTTAAGTTGCTCTTATCTTTGGTTCGCTTTTTGGATTCAGCTGTTAGTTACTGGGTCGATATTGTTATAAAATACGGCTGAGAATCCCGGGCCGCACGAACACTCGATTCAGGTCACAAGCGAGCCGAGAGCCACAGCCTGACGACCACAGTGGACCGTGAAAACTGTAAACGAAGACAAAGATGGGAACACATTCAACAAATATTGAGCACCTAGGTTGCAAGTGCTACGCGGCGTTACGAGTTTGGTGTTGGTGAGGAATTTTTGGCAGGCTGCATCAAACCTGTCAGCGAACTGATGACTCCAAAAAAAGTCGACATCCCGTTGGGAGAGCTTAAAACTCCTAGAGGGCGTGTCCCCAAGAGTCAGCTCGGAGAGCGCCTTAAATACGAGAGGTAGGGAGGAATTACAAATACTTACAAAAGGCGAACAGGTCGCACAGATTACGCTCTTGAACTTTGGTGGAAGGAACTGCTCTAAGATTACCGAAACTCAAAATCAAAATCCTGCTTCTCCAAGCTGGAGGTTGTTCACAGGGCGAGCAACTCTATCACAGGATCCAATAGGAAAAAAACTCTCTTCCACTGACCAGAATGCTGGGTCACAGGATTTAACGAGAATGTGCAGCCATTGATGATTTTGGGCCCAGAAGTGTAAATGTATGAAGTGTATCCAACTCTGGATTTCTGACAAATGTTATACAGGAGATTTTAAAGTACAAAATTGAATTAGCTGCAGTCCAGGTAACAAGAAACAAGACAGATAGGTAGAAGACACACACACATTCACACTCACACACAAACACACACACACACACACACACACACACACACACAGACACACACACACACACACACACACACACACACACACACACACACACACACACACACACACACACACACACACAGAGAGAGAGAGAGAGAGAGAGAGAGAGAGAGAGGACGAAGAAAAATTCGCGCAAACGGACTTCGCAGCGCGATTCCTCACGTACTAGCAATACAATACTGTCTCTCACAAAATTTCATCCTGTGCGTATTTCCTGCAGCAAATGAACTTTAAAGATTGGAAGTCTGGCAACACTGTAATCACTTGTACAGTAACTACCTCTAATCAGAAGGTCTGAGCAGCGTTGTGCTGTTGGTGCAGCAGACAGCGTTTTGGATTGGCATGCAGGAGGTCGTGAGTTCGATTTTGGATAGAGGAGTATTTGTTTTATTTGCTAAATATAGCCTGGCCTCTTAATCGTCAGACAGCGATTACAGCGGATCTTCTACAAAAATCTTCTTCAAAACATTTGCACGAACGTACTATGAATACAGAATAGAAGTACAATCGATTTCATTGGTCAGCTTTTAAAGAAACCTTTTGCACGTTCTGCATGCGAATTGTTTCGCACCACTGCATCTACTAGATTCGAAACCTATTTTTTCGTGTACCCTCCCCCAATTATACTTGTCATGTTCAGATCCATTACACTTGCTTTGGATCTTACGTCACTAATATCGCTAGCAACGTTCTTTGCAAATAATTTCCGAACTTGGTTACCATTTGTATGTGTTACCACCATGGAACCAATAATTATGCCTTTCAGCATTGACTCTGATAAGCGCATACTATATAGTAAGTACCTTCATGCGTTGCTATGATTATTGTTATTATTATCGATGGAAATTTGGAAACATCACGTCCATTACAGTTAGGAAAACAGTCTAGATCGAAAACGAACGTTTCGCAATTAGCACTGTCGAGATGAATCACACAAAAAAAAAAGCTTATACGTGTTAGGTGAAAGAGACCGCTGCGACTAATGACGCGTTTATACTGTATGCACAGTGCAGCAGACAGGTGCTAGTTGCCAGCAGAGTAACGCGCCCGTGACGAACTCCATGTTCACTCGCACACGTACATTATTTTCTTCTTACTTTGTTCTAAAACAGGGAGATAGACGCATGCATACACAAACTATGAATATGTGGATATTCTTTGGTCCTTGATGCATCTGATAACAGGGTTGTTGTTCCGCTCGTGCAAATGATGCTAGATATTCTGGTCGACGTCATACAGATAAAAATGTATTTCGTCATCTGGAGTTTCGCCTTCGGTAGACGGGTTCTCTCCTTCCGTCATCGCGTGACAGAGGTCGTCCACGGATTCGCCGTACTGCAGCTACGGAGGAAGCTATTCTGGAGGTCATATACAAAGAATCCCAGCGAAGCACACGCAGCGTAGCGAGGCAGCTGCGTGTCTCGCAACGCATGGCTGTTGACGTGCTGCACGAGCACTGGCTGCAGCTGTGTCACTATTCTTTGACGCAACACCTGCATCCTGCAGATCGCCGACTGTGGATGCATTCTGTGAATGGTTCTAACAGCAGCAGGAAGACAACGACAACTTCATAAACACAGTAATATGGTCGGACGAAGAAGCGTTCACTCATGAGGTTGTCTTCAATTTGTATAATTCCCACCATTGGTGTAACTTGAGCCCACGCGTCAACCGCGACCGTGGATATGAAGTTCGCGTTAGCGCCAATGTCTGGGATATTGGGAGGAAGGGGTTCACGTCCCTACTTGTTGCCTGACCGATTAATTGCACGAAGGTGTCGCATTCCTCTCACATTATTTGCCTGACGCAATGGAAGGCGTTACAGTTCATGTTCGGGAGAGGTTATTGTTCCAACATGATGGTGCACCTCCACAATTTGGGGTTAATGGGCGACGGTATTTAGATAGAACATTTCCGGAGAAATGACTCGGATGGGGAGGTTCAGTTGTGTGATCTCTGCGTTCATCTTGTAAAGATCTTTTAAAAAAAGGAAATAATAAACGTTACGATTACGTTGAACGTATGTCTGATCTGTGGAATGAGTACTGAACTCGAATTGTCGTGTTGCATCTTGTAAGTGCAAGTGGTGTGCTTACTCTATGTTATTGATAGCAAAACTTTACCCGAATCGATTGGGCAATGCAACTCCCAATACCAATAAAGAAATACAGTCACTACAAAATACATTAAGCTCTTTAGGCACTGAATCATCTGGCCCTGTTCAGAACTGATAACTTTGGTCCCTGTGCACATAACAAATAAATTAAATCGTGTTACCTCTAGAGCAACAACGGTGGAACGCGATATCTTCTGGACTCTCATTTTAAAAAAAAATATATAAATGCTAGCTACAGGCTCAGCAATGTCTAGTGCTGGCCACAATAATTTGAAATGCACATGAAATTTTTTTGGCTGATAAACGAGAACACTTAAGAAAATCCAACTTCTTTAAAAAGTAAATGAGCTGGACAGGGAGGCGGTAGTGATGATGAATTACTTTAACTGAGTTTTTTTAGCAAAATTATATTGCAAGTTAACTTCGGCTTTTCAAAAAGAATTGAAGTTACATTACTCACAATTGGTTCACAAACAATGAGATTTAAACAGCAAGTATTTTCTAACCTCATTGAACCAGTATAAATGCAAATATTTAGTCACTTATGTTGAAGTATGAATACCAGTAATAAATTGCTCCAATACCATGAACAGAGGTAGGAGACTGGATAACGGAAGGTACAAAAAAGTAGCGAAGGTAAGATAGTCGAACATGACCATTTCTACCTATGTGAGCATCGAGTAATCTATCTGATCAGAAAAAGTTCAGTATCCTTATGAAATTGCCGCGTGGATGAAGCAACAATGTTTTACATCACAGTAAATAGGCAAAACTTAAAGTAAATTCTGAGTAAAACAACAATAAGTGAGGCATGAGACTGCTAATTAGACATAGAATAACCAAACATGACAGAGAATATCACTAGTTAATAACATTATACTGTTGCTCTCAGTTGCCTTGTACAATATATGCAATATTGAGACATAATTACTTAAGAGAACCTAACAGCAAAATCATGAACTGAATGGCTCCAGGTGGCCTTGTACTTTGAATACATGCAAACCTTAATAACTAAACCAATTACATAGAAAATATTAGAGTCTCCAAGCGGCCTTTCTAGATACACAAGTGCTGATATTAGTAGCTATAAAATGTTTAAGGCTCTAAAACAATTCAATGGAAAATATCAGTCAGAGGCTCCAACTGGCCTTTTTACATACATAAATGCTAACTTTAACTGCAAAATGTGACAGAAAACATCTTTCTGGCTCAAGGTGGGCTAGCTTTACGTAGCATAAATATCAAAGCTGAGAAAGTGCGCCGGCCGAAGTGGCCGTGCGGTTAAAGGCGCTTCAGTCTGGAACCGCGTGACCGCTACGGTCGCAGGTTCGAATCCTGCCTCGGGCATGGATGTTTGTGATGTCCTTAGGTTAGTTAGGTTTAACTAGTTCTAAGTTCTAGGGGACTAATGACCTCAGCAGTTGAGTCCCATAGTGCTCAGAGCCATTTGAACCATTTTTTTTTTAGAAAGTGCACTCAGAGGCCTATGCACAATTTGTACCGGGCGAGGTGGCGTAGTGGTTAGCCCACCTCGCATTCGGGGGGACGACGGTTCAAACCCACGTCCGGCCATCGTAATATAGGTTTTCCGTGATTTCCCTAAATTGCTTCAGGCAAATACCGGGACGGTTCCTTAGAAACGACATGGCCGTCTTCCTTCCCTATCCTTCCTTAAACTGATGGGACCGACGATCTCGCTGTTTGGTCCCATACTCCAAATCAACAAACCAACCAAATTCATAATGACAATATGTAACTTGATATTACTTTTCGAAGAACAAAGTGCATAAATAGCAGTATTATATGAAAGTATAACTCTGTATGGCCCGTATGAATACATATTAGACAAAGAGAATCAAGGCACGGTATCATGTGAGTAAAGACACAATATTTATGGGTTGTGTAACACCCTCAGGGATTCATAAAATTATCTATTAAATGACCTATATTTCTAACAATGCGCGAATCTACAGGGAAGGATATGGGAATGACTGATAAGGGCAGTGCACTTAATCTGTAAAGAAAATGATTAACGGCCAATCGTCATTCGTCTTCAGTCAAGAACTGCTATGGTCAAAGCAAAGAAAAATAAGATTATAGTGTACGCAAGCATAAAGACCAGAGTACTAAGTGCAGTATAGCTTACTGACTAGGTAGATGTAGCACATCACAGTATGTGTCTCCCACTAACAACTCCAGTCATGTGGCACAAGCTACGACAGATTACCCTAGAAAGGACACAATATACACAAAATACATATTAACATCATACACTATCATTATAGAAAAATCATCAATATTTCAATATAATCCTCATTATTGGACTGCAGCTCAGGGCATTAACACTCTTCTAACAATACTCTTACACCTAACACAAAATGCAGAGAAAAAATATCCTTAATAGTAAATCTTCATTGGCAATCTGCTTAATTTACCTAGTACACCAATGGGAAAATAGTTATAAAAGCCTGCCAGAGAACAGTGTGAGAAGTGTCAATGTTGTTTAGTATTCCATATAAGTTGCTTATTTCATGCTTTATATGTAGTGAATTTCCTGCACTTTCATGTTCTTCTGTTTATGAACATAATGTCTCGTTTGGATACAATGAGACTTTGGTACACTGGTTCTGTAAATTATACAAAATGGATGAGTATATTCAATGGACATGAGTAACAGGGTACATTGATTTCTTAAATCTATATAGGTGAAAGCAAGTAAACTAGTGACATCACCAAGTACAAGGGATATACAGCAAGTTAGATCACAAGACTGGGCATAAAAAAAACATGACAACATTATCAAGTACAAAGAGTGACCAACCCAACAAAAAATGTAATAATAATTCATCAGACGATAGCGTAAATGTCAGTAGTAATACTGTCTTGTCTAGGGTGTGCAATAATGGAAAAGTGGAGTACCATAGCGTCAAAAACGACACATTTCATGGTATCAGTAAAGACAAAATAGCATCAGAAATAAATGATCATCAGATATATAGAGACTAT
The DNA here is from genome assembly GCF_021461385.2 of Schistocerca piceifrons. NCBI lineage: Eukaryota > Metazoa > Arthropoda > Insecta > Orthoptera > Acrididae > Schistocerca > Schistocerca piceifrons. The sequence goes on along the minus strand of NC_060138.1, from coordinate 289,603,580 downwards.
ATACAAAAAGGACACAAATTCTTATTACATAAAAAAATGCTTGAGTTACAGTTTGCCGTGGTCAGACCATCCAAAGGATGTAATCCGCTGGACACATGTCAAAATAAATGGTGTCTCTTTCAGTTGCTCTTTTCATGCACATAAAAATAGAAAAATGTGCAAGGCCTAAGCCTATGGTAAGAGAACCGACCTGCAAGATTCTCCCTTCCAGGCACGTCGCCACCTAATAAAATGCTGAATAATCAAAGAATCGTGAAAACAAGGTACCAACAGAATTTGTGATAGCACGGGAAATGCGTCAAGTGAAAGGCCTGGTGTGTCTTACAGGTATGTGGACTCGCATGTTAAACCAGAATAAGCATAAGTTGAGATTTACTGGTAACGCAAATAACGACTTCTGCAAGACGAATGACATGTATCATATTTCCCGAAAAGTAGCAAAAAAATTTATACAAAGCTGACAAGTGTTAAGAAACATATGTAAATAGCAGTAGTGTGTGATATCTTCAGAATGCAAGACGTCGAAACGAAGAAATAATTTTGTCGTCAAAATTGGTGCATTCTGTAGTGTCAATAAAGTAGCTGGTTACACAGAAATTCCGTAAAATAAATGCCGTAAAATTTTCTTTTCAAATTCTTGCTGCTGAAATAAGCGTTCGTGTAATTTCGTTCATAATCGCATCCGTATTCTTGGCGCTAAAACTTACCTTATTGGTATTTCAGTAATTTCTCTTTATTGCTTTACGATGGAAATTGAAATTCAGTACATATTATTCAGATGCTGCATGGCTACAAAAGATGTAAAAAATTAACAAGTTCACTGTATCAGTGACAAAACCGTGTGTAACGCAGTCCGGGAAAGCAAAATCGTATAAAAGGTAATTTATGTGATGGCAGAATCTGCTATGTTGTAGTTACGTAGCGTAATATAACTGAACCAGCTCTATGTTTGGCATGGCATAATATTTTTTGAGATGAATGTAGATGTGCATAGTTTTGGAAATCGATGTTTTTAAATAAATGTGCTTGACAGTTTGGTGCTGGTGGCATTCATCTCTGGTTGCTTTATTGTGGACTGATTAGCTGTTGATGATTTGGCAGCTAATCTTATAGGACCTGTCCACTGCTGTTAAATCAGATTGGATCCGCGAGTAAAAGGAAGTAGCTTTGACGTCAGCGGGCCTGATATATACGGAGCAGAGTTTTGTTTTGGTCGGCGTAGCGCTACATTGCTTTGAAGTAAGCTGTCGTGTGCCGCTGGGCGGCCCGACGGTAATGTTGATAGCGTCGTTGAAGGACGGCATGGCATTTACCTGTTGCAGATATAATCTGTCTGTCCGTAGCCTGGGCGGCCGCTGTGACCGAGCGGTTCTAGGTGCTTCAGTCTGGAACCGCGCATGTGCTACGGTCACATCCATGCCTCGGGCATGGATGTGTGTGATGTCCTTAGGTTGGTTAGATCTAAGTAGTTCTAAGTCTAGGGGACTGATGACCTCAGATGTTAAGTCCCATAGTGCTTAGAGCCACTTTTTTTTTTTTTTTTGTCCTCGGCCTCTATGTTTTCAGTAGACTGTACTACCCATTCAAATTTGTAAGATGAGAAATCTTAGCGTTATCAGAGCCTGTTTGCAGTTTGTATAGGATAACTGTGCGGGATCGGTACATCGGAATCTGCGTGTTTGCTTGTATTACATAAAAGGTAGACTGAATATAACATATTTTCTTCTCTCTGGGTAGTCTGTTGGGAAAAAATTTGAAACTGTTTTTGGCATTATCCTGACGGGCTGTCTCGTTAGATAGAACTCATATGTCGCAGATAAAATACTGTTCACATAAAATGACATCTGCATATGTGCTGGTCTTCTGAATGTGCTTCCTACGGCGTTGCTTTCGTGACTGAGGCTTTTCTGTGTTGGTGCTGAGAGTATTATTCTGAGCGGCTTCACAAATTTTATCTGAAATATCACAAATGTTGCTTGACAGTGTAAGGTCAATTGTGCCAGAATGTAATTTTTTATGAAAGCTGCTCTTAATTGTAGTTCTCTAACGTAATCAGAGTGAATATGCTGTTCGTTAGAATTAGAGTAAATTCGAATTGCTGTGACCATCATTCTTACGGGCTGTGTTAGCAGATTGGGCTGGCTTATCGTCGATAATAGAACTCTTGTTTGCTCAGAATAACATCTGCATCCCTGCTGTAATTCTGAATATGACTTTCACGAAGTTGTTGTGTTTTATTTTCTGCAGTAGTGGATGTCATCTTCTAGCGGATAATTTTGCGTTCTGACTGTAGGTTGTCATAATTATACGTAACTGCTTTGAAAGAGATAAACTGATTGAACAGAAGTATTGTTATAAAAATTTATCCTGTCAGAACGGGCGGCTACGTATGTCAGTGGGCTCTGAGGTGTATACGCAGCTTGCTTTTGTACAGTATTATTTGCACAATTCAAAGATTCAGTGTAAGGGAAATCGTCATGTTCTTCAAAAAATTTAACGTTGTGACGCAGTGAGGTTTGATTTTGCTGTATGAATCTGGTTTGCAAATCCATCGATGGGAAATAGCATTTGTCAGCACAAAGTTTGACTGAAGCAGAAGTATTCGCACAGGATGAAGCGTGTAACTGTGGTGTGAACGGAAGGTTTTTATGCCGAAAGGCGGCGTTGTATGCACCATTTTTGGGTTGACAGAAAGCTTCTTTACTGTTAGTGTCATCATGCTTCATATGGGCCTTGATAAGTTCACTATTAACCGTTCCAGACGGCATGGATGGCTCAACATGGCGGTCATGAGCCTCACTCCAGACGGTATTGTCGTTAGTATCAATAAAATGTGATGACATTTCTAAGATTATATATATATGGTTCATATGGCTCTGAGCACTATGGGACTTAACATCTGAGGTCAGCAGTCCCCTAGAACTTATAACTACTTAAACCTAACTAACCTAAGGACATCACACACATCCATGTCCGAAGCAAGATTCGAACCTGCGACTGAAGCGCCTAGAACCGCTCGGCCACCACTGCCGGCTCCACGATTATCGAACTGCTGTTGCTGGCGGTAGCGTAGGAGGAAAAACTGACGATTTCATGTCGCTTAATAGAGATCATAGATAATTCGTCAGTAAAATATTGCTCTGTATTGTCGATAGAATTTTGAATAGATTATGAACTTTGCGACGTGACAACGTCTGTAACGGAATCTACACAAGCGTCAACATGGGTTGTAAGAGTAGTGAGCAACCGCTGTTCTACTTCCTCTTTTTGTTCAGATAACGACTGTAAAACTGATTGGTGTCCTCTGTGTGTGACGCAGAAAGTCTTTGTATCGCTTTTCTGAGGTCTCAGTGTGAACTTTTTGGCGTGCATATATTCGAGTGTTTTGTTGATCTATTCTGTCATTAACGGATTGGATTTCATCTGTAAGCTTTTTATAGATTTCACTACATTGATGTTTTAAAGCATTAATGTCATCTGTCAAAGGATTGGTACTGTCTGCGCACTGCCTGGCTGTGGCTTCAATTTTACCTCAAAGACGTTTTTCACTGGCCTTAATGTCTGTATCTACCTGTTTGAAACGGTTATCAGTCGTTTCTCTGTACGATTTAAGTTCGTCAAGTATGGTGGAAAATTGTTCATTGAACCGAGTGGTGGTGTCAACTCGTATTTCTCGTACTACTTGTCGTAACTGGCTCCTGGTGTCAACTTATATGTTTCGTATTTCTTGTATGATGGAAAATCGTTCTTCTCGTATGATGGAAAATTGTTCATCGTTTTTATTAAATCGTTCCTTAAACTGAATAAACTGTTTAACCATCATTTGCATGAAATTTTGAAGCGTCGCTTCCGTATTCTTTTCAGCTTTTGCGTCGGGTGTCACTTGTGTTGTGCTTTGTGGTGTGGAGACATCTTCAACAACCATGGATGTCTCGTTTGTTGCATTATCTGCATAATTACCGCTAATGGAATCTGACGGATGTTTAAAAACAGATTAAGTACTTCGTACTATTGTGTCCTCTGAGGTACTGTTGGCATTCTGATTGACTGTACAAGAATTGGGAAGTTCATTGACCTTATTCGATAAAGAGTCGTGTTCTGACATCTGCGTATTAGCAATATCTACCTCAGCGTATTCCGCTATGCCGGAATAGACAATCTGAACAGATGGTAAATTAGGTGAAATCATATTGTCAGGAAACTGTACATTACTCTGGGAAGCGGAACTCACGTTTTCTGTGGTGCTTTGCAACTGTTGCACCGCAGAGTGGTTAGTCATCCTCAACATTATTGTTGTCCTCCCCTGGTAGCTGAGTGGTCAGCGCGTCGGAATGTCATACTTCACAGCCCGGGTTCGATTCCACCTGTGTTGGAAATTTTCTGCGCTCAGGGACTGGATGTTGTGTTGTCCTTATGATTTTCTTTAATTTGTTTCCTTTCTTTATTTTAAAGCATTTTTCGTAAAACATACCGAGATTGAATTCCAAATTGTATCTAAACTGTTAAAGCTTGTACATAGAAATGTGATACCACTCAACAATAAAACAAAGGTGAACAACGCAGAAACTGGTCCGCCTTCACGTGGCAGGGACAGGCAACGTTGAGGGTGGCCGGAAGCTAACAAACTTGCGGCCACTCACGATGGCTAAGAGGCCAGAAAACCTTGCTGGATATATCACAAAAGTATTTTTTGTGGTTAAAAAAAGGACCAGCCATATACCCACAGACGTCTGGTCACCCACCTGGTTTAATGAAAAAAATGTCATTATCATCATTATTTCATCCTCATCGACACACAAGTCACCGAAGTGGCGTCAACTCGAAAGACTTGCACTAGGTGAACGGGCTACCCGACAGGAGGCCCTAGCCACACGTCATTTCCATGGTTCAAATGGTTCAAATAGCTCTGAGCACTATGGGACTCAACTGCTGAGGTCATTAGTCCGCTAGAACTTAGAACTAGTTAAACCTAACTAACCTAAGGACATCACGAACATCCATGCCCGAGGCAGGATTCGAACCTGCGACCGTAGCGGTCCTGCGGTTCCAGACTGCAGCGCCTTTAACCGCACGGCCACTTCGGCCGGCTCATTTCCATTTTCCAGCATTGTTGTCAATAATAGGTAAATCGTCTAATTCGGTATCTCTAATTGTATGAGCACAGGAACCTTAGTACATTTGCGTGACCTCATAACTCAAATATAGATTATAAATCTAAAGACAAAAATTCAACAATCTGCTCAATGGGAAAAAAGGCAAGGCGATAAACTGTGGAAAAATGTTGTACAAGCTAGTAAAGTGCGCTGCGCCAAAACATATCTAACTACTATTATTGCTACACAGTGGTTGAGAGAACAGAATATATATATATTTCTGACTTTTTTAGTATCACCGGTTTCACAAAGCGCAGACTGGCAGAGCTGTCGCCAAGTGTAACGTTCTCAAGATATTTTCTCTTAATACAAATAATGTTTCTTTTGGTATTCCTGGCAGGGCCGCCAAGTGTAACTTCCTTTTTAGAAAATGAGGTAATAACCTTTACGATTACATTGAATGTATGTCTCATCTGTGGAAGGAGTACTGAACTCGAATTCTCGTGTTGCGTGTTGTAAGTGGAAGTGGTGTGCTTATTCAGTGTTATTGTTAGCAAAAATTTACACGAATTGATTGGACAAAGCAACTCTCAATACAAATAAAGAAAAACAGACACTGCAAAATACATTCAGCCTCCTAGGCACTGAATCATCTGGCCCTGTTCAAAACTGATAACTTTGGTCCCTGCGCACATAACAAATAAATTAAATTGTTTTACCTGTGGAGCAGCAACGGTGGAACGCGATATATTCTGGTCTCTCGTAAAGGAATATCAATGCTAGCTACAGGCTGAGCAGTGTGCAATGCTGGCCGTAATACTTAGAAATGCACATGAAAGTTTTTTTGGCTGATAAACGAGAACATTTAAGAAAATCCAGCTTCTTTAAAAAATATATGACCTGGACAGGGAGGTGGTACTGATTATGGTGAATTACTTTCACTGAGTTTTTTTTAGCAAAATTATATTGCAAGTTAACTTTTGCTTTTCAAAAACATCCGACAATTGTAGTTATATTACTCACAATTAATTCACAAACAATGAGATTTAAACAGCAAGTATTATATAACCTTATTAAACCAGTATAAATGCAAATCATCCAATTAAATATAGCTCTGTTAACAAATCTTAGAAACATGTAACTAGCCTTTTTATCAAAACGGTTTACGTACATTCTGAGGTTACTCAGCAATTACAAATTATCAGCCAACTCATCTATACAAGCGCGCTGTCAGAAACAAAAATCATAATTATTTAACATCTTTTCCTTGCTTGCATGAAGACTTCTGCTTCCAAGTTCAACAGTATTGACATACCTAAATTAATCTAGCACTTGGTGGCTTCTCACAGCACACCACAAAAACTGCCTACTCCATCGTCTTTCTCTCACAGACAGCTACCTACAACTGTGTGCCAAACACCCTCTTACTCCAAGACTAAATCTCAGACCAGAAGCAGTAGCTTTGGCTGTGTGGTCGCGCACAGTCAGCCATCCGCATTATCAGGCCTCTCAGAGACATTCATCGTTTATAGTGTACTAGTTTCACTTTAATTTATTAGTATTCTTTTGTTATTCTGGTGTCACAACTGTGCTCCAGAAGACTCCTTTCAACGTTAATATCGAAATTATTATTGACACTGATTACAAATGTGTTACATCTGGACAGCCGCACTGCATGTAGCATAAATGACTAACAGATGCTGGGTTATTTAATTCTGCAGTGATATTTAGCATCTCGAAGTTGATATTGTTTTTGTAGTTATTCTGTCCTATGACGGGTCACTTGTATCATCGGTCTATTTCTGATTCGTCTGATCGCGTTTTGGTTATGTTCACCGTTACAAAACACTGTACTGTGTAAATGTCGAATACTTGTGGCTTAAGAAACGATGTATACTACAGTACTGTATGGCAGAATGAAATTGGCAAATAAAAGCAATACGCATCAACCCACAATCGAACGCCCGCCATCTTTCGTTCTAACGTAATACACTAACCACTGCACCAACTGACAGAACTACTTCTAAATGGTGATGGAGGTTCATTTACTGCCGGAAATATACGCAGGACGAAATTTTGTGACAAACATTTTTGTATTGCTAGTATGTGAGGAATCGCGCTGCGAAGTTCGAGTGCGCGATTTTTTCTTCACGCTGTACATGACGGAACTGTTCCATAAACGCTTGCGCTAGGGACATGATTTATAACATACAATAAGTGAACGAATGAATTAGTCGTATTACGATTCAATTCAAGTGTAGTATTTTAAGTATAATAAATTTTCGTTTACTAACACAGATTAAAGAAGATAATATCTAAAGGTTTCTCACAACAAACTAGAGTACTTATAGTATAACTAACCAAAATATTCTATTATAATGTTACTTGGTAATTTCAATTCCAAGATACCCCGAGAGAGCCATAATAGATCCAGAACTGGATCACACAGACTACATAACGAAAATGGATAAAACTGTTAAACTTAACTGCTTTCAAGAACCCACCGATTGAAAGTACATACTTTGTATACGTACAGGTACGTAGAGAGACATAGGAATTAAGAGATAGCCCTACTAAAACTGGATCAATCAGTTAGCGAAGGAAAAAATAGATCGTAAATCCATATAAAAAGTCTGATACAAATCACTTTCAGTCGAACCTAAATAAAAGAATGGACAAAATTAAATAGAATTCCCATATTTAAGCTTACAAAAGCTTTTGATAGTTCTAATAAGAAATATGTACGGAAATGCGTGAGACAACTTTGTATTTCTAAGAAATTGATAGATTTAATAACATACTACTACAACGCGGAGTCTTCTTAATCGCACATGTCGCTGCCAAACAGTTCAAATGGCTCTGAACACTATGAGACTTAACATCTGAGGTCACCAGTCCCCTAGACTTAGAACTACTTAAACCTAACTAACCTAAGGACATCACACACAGCCAAGTCCGAGGCAGGATTCGAACCCGCGACCGTAGCAGCAGCGCAGTTCCGGACTAAAGCGCTTAGAACCGCTCGGCCACAGCGGCCGGCGCCAAACAGTTGTCCAGACCAATGTCTGCCACAGAGAAAGAGGTCCAAATAAAATTAATTTCGTAATTCCTACTACAGATTTGGATTACCTACAAAACATCGACCTTATTGATAATAATCTCAGACAAGATGGATGATTAATTACAGAGTCATGAAACTTAATCGACCAGTTTATGCCATTAGACTAATTTTCCGCACCCAGTACCACCGATGGATTGCATACATGGAGAACCATCCGTTTTCTTAGTACAGAACACGCTCAAAATGGCTAAATTCTCGTAAATTTCCGGCCACTGCATTTGAATATAAGTTGAAGCCATGCGGTGGCAGAGACATACCACCTCCTACCTCATTTGGGGAATTGTCGCTTACACAAATGTCTAAATTTGACAGTCAGAGACTGATCCACGCGCCGGGGCCAGGCTGCACCAACAGTTCATTTCCTCCTCACGTCATGTTGGTTGCGGACATTTGTTAATTGCGGACGTAGACTACAGCGTGGCATCCGAGCGTACAATCAGCACGCAGAGTCACTCTACTGCCCCATTCGTCTGCTGTTCTTGGACGAGTATAAATCGAAGATAGGTATGCGGCAGTTATCGTCATCTTTGTATGCAAGCGTTATCTTCCACCACCCTGGGAGCAGCCTTGTTTTAAGAGCGTCCAGTTTGGTCAGCATGTTTCTTGGTAGGAAACGCGCAGCAACTACTGTGGTGGATTTCGCGTGATCACGCCGTTTTTCACAGCGAGAATCCCTCATCGCGACTCCACTGGTCGTCACGTGGGAGCTCTTTGTCATTCGGCCCCTGTCTCTGTGAAAGTAATACGCCAACTAGTGACGAGCAACTATCAGATTCTTGATTCGTTTGAGTTAAATATTCCTCACTTTCTTTAGGGACCGGACCTATTTCCGTCTCGATTTTTCACTGTGTTTGATGTCTTTTTTTTTTTTTTTAGTTTCATCTCTTCTCCTACTAAAGGCGGCATCTTGCCAGTTCATCTAAAATTGTGAATGTCTTCTGTAAAACACTGTGACATGCTACCTCGTACTTGTCTGTCTTTATGGGATATAAATATATTCAAATATAATCGTATTTATTGGCAATCGTTGCTCTGTAGCTTTCCAAATGCCATGTTGTCTTCAAATTAAACTACAAATTCGGCGATGAAACACCTGTCAAGTGAAGAAATTTTCACTGTCCATGACAGAAGATTAGCAAGTGAGTGTTACTAAATGTATTATAGAAAAACGATGATCTGCAGTACTTTCCCTAGTTTTATTCATGTAATTCGTCAACTAAAGACCAGTCGCTACACTGCACTTTAGCTAAAAATATAAAATGAAAGTTGAAAGCAAACTTTCTGCAGATTTCGAGTTCAAAACAGGAGTCGAAGAAACGGAAATACTATTGCTAGTTTTATTTATTAGTATCATTAATATAGCACTTGAGCAAGCAAATTTATTAAAAAGATTGAGCACAGTTAAACATCGAGGATAATAATCTCGCCACGCGGGATTAGCCGAGCGGTCTGATGCGCTGCAGTCATGGACTGTGCTGCTTGTCCCGGCGGAGGTTCGAATCCTCCCTCGGGCATGGGTGTGTGTATTTGTCCTTAGGTTAAGTAGTGTGTAAGCTTGGGGACTGATGACCTTAGCAGTTAAGCCCCATAAGATTTCACACACATTTTTTTGATAATATCCTCACGTATTCCTACCATATTTCTCTATTACATGACAACGAAAGTGCATTAAAAGCTCTCAAAACGCAACAGGCAAATGTTACAAACGTCATAGGTCTTCATAGGAAAATAGATGAAACAATATAATTCACCTTAACTCGCCTTTCGAAAACAATTATACACCAAAAATTAATAACACAACTATTCTACAAACTTATGATTTTACTGTCTGTTCATTTCTCACACCATAAAAGCTGAAATCGAATCTGAATTCAAAAGGCTAACTATATCACTATGGCCTTAGGATAGTTTTCGAAATCAATTTACTTCCTTGAAAATCGAAACTGCTCATACACATGTCATTAATTGTACCAATTTCAACCTGCAGTTCTGAAACCAGTAGTTTCAAAAAACAATAAAAAAGTAAATTACTGATATTAGAAGACAAAATCTTTAGTAAAATATTTCGATCCGTTGGAGACAGCAATACTAATGTCGGAAGCGTTATATACGATTATTGTCTTTATATTTTACTGAAAGAACCGGCTAAATTAAGAAAAACTGAATCCAAAAGATTTCAATGGGTAGGTCATGTCAATAGAGCACTCTGACAGTATTAAAATCGCTCTGTGTTGCTCATTTTGCAGCAAAAACTATTTACTGGTTGTAAAAGTTAATAACAATGTAGTAATAATGCTTGAGATGCAGTGAAAACTGAAGAAAAGAACTGTCAATTCGATGTCTGCACAGACATAGTAAATAAGTTAAACTATAACCTTCTAATTTTCATAAATATGACGATGATAATGCTACATGAAGTAGATATTTGAAACAAAATAGCCACTGCCACCAACTATAAAAATGTGTAATTAATGAATGAAGGCTATCCACCGATAGTCATTCACGTTAACATCGCTAGTGACATTGTAGGTTTACTGTTTAAGAATTATACAGTCTTATTTTAATCGCCCAGTCCACTCTTAGTTACTGTTTATCGGTCATTTAACGCTGCCGTTTTTCCATAGCTTTCGCAGCTTGTCCTCTGGAGATTCAGAAGGTGGCCAGGGTTTGATAAACGCCAAGTGTGCATTATATGAGCGGTACCCATGAATTTCAACTGATAGAGAGATCGGCGTGATACTCAATAATTAGAGAATGACAATTTAAAATTTTTAATAACACTTAATTTTCAACTTTTGGTTATAGGGCCTTGCGATTAAAACGTATGGACATTTAATGATTCATCGTTTTTTTGCAAACAAAGGATATCCCGTCGCTCAAGAAATAGTTCTTTTGTATGTGTTTCCACTCAGCTACGTGAAATGTCAATAAACTGATAGGTTCACCCCGCGCAACTGATCTTACCGCACGACACCATTGTAAATAATGATGACGAAGCGTTCACGTATTTGGAAGTAGTATCTCATGATTCCAACCGTGTGCTGAGTGGTGCAGGCGGTATTTTTTCCGAAAACGGACAAACACAACGCGAAACCTGTCGGTGCGTCATAGGCGGCTCGTCTGCATTCCTGGCGACTGCCTCAGCGGCGCTGACTAAACACCTGCGGGCGAGGGGCAGCTGTGCCAGTCATACCTGGTGGCTGACGTCACGAGCAGAGGCCTTGCCGCAAGGTCGGTTCGTCTGCAGTACATTGCTACCATGGAGATAGAATAAGGGCAGATGGCGCTACAGACTTACGCTGTACGTTGTTTTGAAACTAGTGGGAGGGGCCTGCCGCCATCTTGGATCCCCCAAAACATTAGCAGACGAGTGTTTACAATTGCTTCTTGTTCGTTATTTCTGTCGTGTGCACGCGATATTTATTTTATATAGTTAATGTTACAGTATTTTAATGAACAACACAGCATAAGGAACGCAACTCCAAACGTTTTTCGGGTCTTAAATGCGTATTCGATACAGTAAAACGACATGAAAATACGACGCTTCTGGCCTCAGTACTGTAATTCCTTTTTGTTTATACACTTCGAATAACCGAGAAGAGAAGCATTTGCTACGAAAAGCGTGCTTCCGTAATCCATTTCTATTCACTTACATTGACTTGTGTTTGTGTCGATAATTGATAAAGCCAGAACTCCAAAAGCAATTATTGATAGTTTAGAGGCACCGATTTGTATTCGTTGCATTTTCAAGTGAAATGCAAATTTTAAATGTTCAAGTTTGCAAGAAACTTACCTTATTTCCTGTGGTGTCCCATCGATGTGTGCAAAGATGATATAAACAAGCCAGCTGTCATCTCGAGAAAGTGAAAGATTCGTTAAATTACGAAGGAAAAGAACGGAATTTAAGATTGTCAGGCCCATTGTAGTTTACACATCTGCTTTGTTTTTAAATTGTACCTACCAAGTGACATTTAGAGTGTGCAAATAACAGCGATTTACAGGGTAACACGACAACACAGTGATTAAAGTAATGATCTAAATAACCTGGACATATATAGGGAACTTTGCTTAAACATATGTAACCCTTTAAGTACTTATAATTTAACCACTGTGACAGATGTTCCACACGTTTTACTGAAGATTTAATTAACTACTTGTAGTTACATTACTTTTATATTAAATTATAGCATTTTAAATCATTAGTCCCCATTTCCAGGATACTTCTTGCCAGGGCTTTTCAGTTACTTGGGAATAACCAAACAATGAAAACCAAGTGTATTGCTCACCTCCAGAGAGCGCTTCACGTTGGATTGATTGGAAATCTAAAGTCAAATCATAGAAGTAAAACCATACTGAAAAACTTTACAGCGCATCAGAATTTATAGTATATAACAGAAAGTAGCGCTTAAATAAGTCCACTTACGAATCAAATGTGATTTGTTTAAACTTTAGGCTATAATCAGAACGATTAGTACACCCGTAAGCCACGCAAGCTGGCATTTTTTATCAAAACACTTCACGACTACAAGGAATCAAACCACCAGAAGTGAATGTTTTGGGGTAGCTAACATGGCGGATCTTCACTTGGGTCGGCTTCAAGTTTGTGACGTCATGACAACTCCCCTTATTTTTACCTCCAAGATTGCTACAGCGTGAGAGGGGCAGCTGTGTGACCTCCGCCGTTTTATAGGAGCGTTCTCCAGATCGTGTGTCATGCGGTGTCGGCCTTACTTAAAAATGTCTCAGGTGAAGGGGACGCAATAGTTAAACGGAACGGTAGTTAAGGTAGAATGTTCAAAATTTCTAGGTGTATGCATTGATGAGGAGTTGAACTGGAAAAAACACACTCAAGATCTGGTGAAACGTTTGAGTTCAGCTACTTATGCTATTAGGGTCATTGCAAATTTTGGCGATATACATCTCAGTAAATTAGCTTACCACGCCTATTTTCATTCTCTGCTTTCGTATGGCATCATATTCTGGGGTAACTCATCATTGAGTAAAAGAGTGTTCATTGCACAAAAGCGTGTAATCAGAATAATTGCTGGAGCTCATCCAAGATCATCCTGCAGACAGTTATTTAAAGAGCTAGAGATCTTCACTGTAGCCTCATAATATATATTCACTTATGAAATTCGTTATTAACAATCTGAACGAATTAAAAAGTAATAGCAAAGTACATGGCTACAACACCATCAGAAAGGATGATCTTCACTACTCCAGGTTAAATATAACTTTGGCTCAGAAGGGGGTAAATTATGCTGCCACAAGAGTCTTTGGTCACTTACGTAATAGCATCAAAAGTCTGACAAATAGCCATATAGCATTTAAAAATAAATTAAAAGAATTTCTTAATGGCAACTCTTTCTACTCATTACATGAATTTTTGGATATAGTAAGTGGGTAATTTCCCCAACTCTCACAAAAAACTAAAAATATTACGTGTCATGTAATATTTTAAGTAATGTAATATCTTGTATAGATACATTTTATTAAACTGACACGTTCCACATCATTACGAAGTATCGTATTCATGACCTATGGAACAAGTACTAATCTAATCTAATCTAACTGTCGTAATGGTGTGGAGGAGGACGCGAGCAAATAACTTGAACTATGTAACCTGACTGCTAGTTTATAACTAAGAAGGGATGCACTCTAGCTCGAAATAATTTTCAAACTCGGGGTCGTGTCTGCTCTCCTACCCAGAAGTTACTGTGTGTGTACCGTATGTGCTTCCATTATCGAAGAGAAAACGCGGAGTTTCAATGGAGTACTTAAACCAGAGCGGACTCGAGCAGTTCATGCCAAAGATCTGGATAAAACGCACTGTTGCAGTGCGCGTACACTGAAAGTGATGTAGCACGTTTGCATGCTTGTCGTCTGCTATAATAGAATTTCTCCCAATATTAAAACAATACAGGAGGTCTTTATAGATCACGAAACTGTATATGCTTACGATGAAAACGCACAGGGTCGGTCTGGCTACATCATTTAGGTTGTCGAATTTGTTTTAGAATCCTCGTAACAAGTTACCAAACTCGTAGTGAACGGGTGTAGGTGTGCCACTTTAAGGCTTCCTGAGAAACCTGATGTTCTGTCACGATTGTCTCCCTTAGTCTTTAAGGATCCTCAAAGATCGAAAAGAACCCGGAGTCTCGTTGGACTCCATTTTTCAGATTTCTACCAGGCGTTGCCCTCATAGGTACTGTAGTGGCCTTTAGAGGACTCTTAGTTCCTACTGGAATGCCGGACGGAGTGGCCGAGCGGTTCTAGGCGCTTCAGTCTGGAACCGCGCGACCGCTACGGTCGCAGGTTCGAATCCTGCCTCGGACATGGATGTGTGTTATGTCCTTAGGTTAGTTAGGTTTAAGTAGTTCTAAGTTCTAGGGGACTGATGACCTCAGATGTTAAGTCCCATAGTGCTCAGAGCCATTTGACCCATTGCTGACGATTTCGGGCTTTGGCAATAATTTCGCCTCAAACCATGTACAGCGGACCGTTTTTCCGAAAACTGCCATTTGCAGCTGATTGTGAAACAAGATCCACTACAGGAATTTCACCAAAAAAAACGAATTTCTCATTCATTTGTTGTTTCTTTTTTAAAATTCATTCATCAAACGTACATTTAGCAGACAAATAAGGTCAACGTTATTTCAATATACGTTGGAAAACATTCGTGAAGTAATCTTCTATAGACGTGGGTGGGTAAACAAAAAAATATAAAAGTAATAATAGGGTTTCGGACACGAATCGCAAAAGCGTGAAGCCGCGAAGCTGGCCACTGTGCCACCACTTAGTTTGGACTGTTTGCTCGCTAGAAAGCACATACAGTACCTTCTCAAAAGCTCTGATCGTCGTTTCCTCAGAAACGATCGTATCTACGGATAAGGCTAGATGCGGGTTCGCTGATTGTGACCCCTCTCCAAAATGGTTCAAACGGCTCTGAGCACTAAGGGACTTAACATCTGAGGTCATCAGTCCACTAGACTTAGAACTACTTAAAGCTAACTAACCTAAAGACATCACACACATCCGTGCCCGAGGCAGGATTCGAAACTGCGACCATAGCAGCCGCGTGTTTCCGGACGGAAGCGCCTGGAACCGCTCGGCCACAGCGGCCGGCGACCCCTCTCCCATTGAGCAAACTTTTAGGGGTATTAGATTATAGCACTCGCCGTATTCTGCTCGTGAGTACAGATGAACTGGACCTTGTTGGACGGCAGGCAACAGAGCCTAAATCACTAAACTATTGTGACAGGACTCTAGAGTGTAAGTTTCTTCGGCATTTTTAAAATGCATTTTACTGTGTCAACACGAAGTACCGCTCACAAAAGCATACGGAAGATGAAAGACAACGAGAGGAAGAAATTTAGGAGGTAATTACTCTTTGTGCCATGAACCACTCTGGGTTAAGTGCATTTCGCAACGCCTGTCGCTGTCGCAGTGTGTCACTCAGCGTTTTACTAAGTGCTTCTGTGGAAGTAAAAGTAGATGAGCCGTCATTTTTTGTGCGACAATGACTGGTGATATTATTTTCAGATTGTAAAACATTCGCTAGCCGCACGAAGCAGATTCCTACGACTTCTTTTCTCTTGTTCTGATAAATTAAAAATGCTTTGCATGGAATCTACATCTACATCTACACCTACATCTATACTCCGCAAGCCACCTGACGGTGTGTGGCGGAGGGTAACTTGAGTACCTCTATCGTTTTTCCCTTCTATTCCAGTCTCGTATTGTTCGTGGAAAGAAGGATTGTCGGTATGCTTCTGTGTGGGCTCTAATCTCTCTGATTTCATCCTCATGGCCTCTTCGCGAGATATACGTAGGAGGGAGCAATATACTGCTTGACTCTTCGGTGAAGGTATGTTCTCGAAACTTCAACAAAAGCTCGTACCGAGCTACTGAGCGTCTCTCCTGCAGAGTCTTCCACTGGAGTTTATCTATCATCTCTGTAACGCTTTCGTGATTACTAAATGATCCTGTAACGAAGCGCGCTGCTCTCCGTTGGATCTTCTCTATCTCTTCTATCAACCCTATCTGGTATGGATCCCACACTGCTGAGCAGTATTCAAGCAGTGGGCGAACAAGCGTATTGTAACCTACTTCCTTTGTTTTCGGATTGCATTTCCTTAGGATTCTTCCAATGAATCTCAGTCTGGCATCTGCTTTACCGACAATCAACTTTATATGATCATTCCATTTTAAATCACTCCTAATGCGTACTCCCAGATAATTTATGGAATTAACTGCTTCCAGTTGCTGACCTGCTATTTTGTAGCTAAATGATAAGGGATCTGTCTTTCTATGTTACAACTATGTCGCTAAAAATCGTGGCGTTAGCCACGAAGAAGTTAGAATTACTAGCCTAGTTACTGTGGAACCGTCACGCGTGTCTTGAATAATAATAGTAGCGATCACGAAGGGTGAACTTCCTTGCTGACTGTTCCAGCTGATGTTTGTTCATTGTTAGCTTTAGGTTAAGAAATCCTTCTTCAGTCACTTAACATATTATTTGTTGTACAACGCATTCATCATCAGGTGCATTTTAAGGGAACTTACCTGATCGTTAGTAGTGTGTGGCGTATCATTAAATTTCGTGAACTTTTTTCGTCTGTATAACAATTCACTTCCCACATAATGTAAATTTGTTCTCTGATACGATTGTAATATATGAAAATATGTAATGAAAAGTCAAATGACTACAGAAGAAAGGTACACCAAAGGTTTTGGATTCGGCAAAAACTTTTTGTTGCGTATAACTGATGTCGTTAGAAACAGTACTAATTTCTCTTGTAATATACGTATTAGAATAACATTGAGATTAAAATCTATAAGTATTCTTTCATTGAGGATTACCGAGTAAATTTTCAGATACACACCACTGTCAGTAATATCCTAAATTTTTCCTTCCACACCTATTTGCTTATGCTTACAATGGATGTCTCTAATAATGTTTCTAACTGCCTTAATTTTTAAAATCTCATTGGTCTTTGGACTAGCATGATGCTGCCCACCTTTTCCTGTTTTGTGGTGTTTCTTCAATTTGCAGATAACCGAAAACCTCTGTAATATGTATCCGCTTACCACTACAGCTTGTACACGCTACTACCTTCAACAAATAAGCTGTTCTTGGGGAAAACCATTTTCCTGCGAAGGCTGTTGTATTTTGAAATAACCACTTTACCTCTTTATATAGAGCAGCTAATTTCACATACTTATGCTTCATCAAGATACTATTTCGGACCTGAAATCCAAGTGTAAAAAAAGGAACCATTGCGACCCTGAAGCTACTTTTGTCATTGTGCCGGCCCTCAGGCTGTCAAGATTGTTTCGAGTACGCTGCAGAAGTTTCTCCAGGAAACCCTTACACATCCTCCATACAGTACCGATCTCTCCCCTGCAATTTCAAAATTTTTGGAGCCCTTAGGGAAAACAATCGTGACCTTCGATTCGCTTCGGACGAGGAGGTGCATGCCTGAGTACAATCATGGCACCGCAGGCAACCGCAAACATTTTTCCATGAAGACATTGACCGTCTTGTCTCACAGTGGGATAAACGTATTAACAGTTATGGCGGTTAATTATGAAACAATAAACAGTCTACTTACTTTTTGCATAGGTCTCGTTTTCATTTGACTGCCCTTTATACATATCATATGATTTCATTTGATTGGTAGATTACAGATCTGCAATGACGTTTTTGTCAAGGGAAAATATCTTGAAAGTTATCTATACATTTTATCGATGTCTTAATTAATGGTAATTGAAAAAATACAAGTAACTCCTCTCTGGGTACTTCGACTAATGTAACACACTTACTTCAAAATGCTTTTTAATGAAAGTGTAAAGAAGTAAACGCGACTAGTTCAGTGAAGTTATCCGTGCGAATAAGAGCTGATTTTGAGTTTGAGTTAATTGTTGATAATGTTTGTAGTGTCGGTAGCTGGACCGACACCGTGATGTTGATTGCTGAAAAGGAATGCTAAACTAAAGCTGTAGCCGATAGTGCACGCACGGCAATAAGCATACGGGCGTGAAGTCTGGAACATAAAAACTTATGAATGAATAAGAAGAAAAGTATGTAGATGCTTTTTACTTAACTTTTAATGATTCCTCGGAATACATCTCTCTTGATTACTCGTAAGCTATAGGCACTGATACAAATGGCTCCTTGCTAGTTCGTAGCCATTAACTTAGCTGATGGCTATTCTGTCTCTCGGCTAATGAGAGAGAAAGGCTTCGTACAACTGGGCGATAGCTAGGTTCGCGTACAACTGGGCGGTAGCTTGGTTCTCGTACAACTGGGGTCGAGTCCAC
The DNA here is from genome assembly GCF_021461385.2 of Schistocerca piceifrons. NCBI lineage: Eukaryota > Metazoa > Arthropoda > Insecta > Orthoptera > Acrididae > Schistocerca > Schistocerca piceifrons. Next base: position 289,585,043 of record NC_060138.1, on the reverse strand, counting down.
TCTCTCCTATCACGAGACCTGCCTTGGTGGTGGCGCTAGGTCTGCGATCACAGTGGCGACACGCGGGTCCGACATGTACTACATGGACCGCGGCCGATTTAAACTACCACCTAGCAAGTGTGGTGTCTGGCGGTGACACCACAATGTTCGTCAAAGTTTCTAGAAAGGAAACCAAAAGCGAAAATTTGAAGCACACAATGGCATCTGATAAAGGAAATACGAGTAAAAAGACTGGTATTAAATGTGCCGGATAATGTCTGATATGTTTTCCTTGTTATTTTCTTCTTGGAGATATGTCCGTCTTTGCAAAATAATGAAAAGATGTTTATTTTTATGCCACACGACTTTCGATTCCTTTTATTTTCGAAGCATCATTAGTGGCCTGCAAGGCACATTTCTTGCATGCATACAATAAATATATTTTATATTATTTTACAGAAAGATCACAAAATTACTGTTTCTTCTCTTTTTGTTTCGGAAGGTAAAATTACTGTTTGGTTCTACGTATGATTTTTGGAGGTCTTGTTATCACATACGTGTAGCCCTGTAGTTATACCTTTTTATCCTGCGTACACCAGTATGTCTGATTTTTGGAGTATTGAGAGCACATTTTGTGATAACAAGATCAGAAAAAATCGGAAGAAGAATCAAATATTGCTTTAACCTTACGAAATTTATGCTCCTAAAAATTATTTCTTACCTAAGAATAAGGGAATAAAGAAAAAACTGTAATGAAGTAATATATCTATAATCACTCTACAATACATTTGTCATATGCATGAACAAATATGCATCACATGTGACCGATGATGCTTAGAAAATAAAGGGAAGCGAAACGCTGTGTCCTCAAGACAAACACCCTTTTATTTAGTGGCATTGATGGGCAACACGTCCAAGAAGATGATAATAATAAAAATATTATATTATTATAATATTATTATTTTGGTTTGTGTTGAATGTTTGGTTTTGTTTCCTTCTATTTTCAAATTTTATATCTCCTAAGTCGTTTGGGCAATGCTTTTAATTTCTGCTTCTTTTCATCTAATTGCTCTATCGCTTCTTGTTGTGAGATTTCACCTAACCTTTTTCGTTTTTTGTCTGATATTTCATTTCTTATAAATTGTGTTAGCTGTCCGATGTCTTTTCTCAGTTTTTCTATTCTGATCTGTAACCTGTGTTGCCATGCCAGTTTTGTGGGTTTCTTCTGTGTGTTGGTTGGTTCTGATCTCTGCCCAGTGTGTATATTTAGTGTAGTGAGTGCTCCCATATAAACCAGTAGTTGTAACTCTTCCATAGCTGTATTTTCATGTATTTTGTTGTGTATGATTGTGTTGATAGTTGTTATTGTTGTTTCGACTTGTGGGTTATTTGGTGGTCTATGCAAGAGTGGTCTAATGTCTGTATTTGTTTCTTTGTAGTCTATATATATCAGCTGAAATTTTTCTTCTATATCTAATATGTGTGTCACTTCGTGTTCTACTTGTGCTTGTTCTGGTGGCTGTCTTAAGATTTTGTTTCCCTCTGATTGTTTAATTGATGTGTGTTGTTCTTTGTTTGTTTGCACTGGGATGTTTGAGTACATTACTGTATTTTCTTCTTCTTCTGATTGCACATTATTTTGTTCCAGTATTTGTTGTACTTGTTGTTTGATGTTTTCTAATTCTGACTGGGGTATCCTGTTATTTTTGATTACTACACGGATATCATCAGCTAGTCGTTGTTCTGTTAAAAAATTTTAATTCTGGGTATCTGGTAATAAATGTTGTGTATACTTGTGATCTGTATCCAGTTGTGTTGGATCCTAAGTTTGCTGCTTGGTAGTAACAGAACATGAGGTGTCGGTTAACTTCATCTGACCATCTCATCCTCTGTCTTTGTTTTCCTTCTAGAGTGGTTGCAGGGAGAATATCCTACAAATCATTTGCCGTGTGGCTAGCAGTGTCGTTACCATTGTGGACGGCATAGGGTTCAAGCGTCGTCCCCGACCATGACAGCGCTTGTCCGAGGCTTCATTAGTTCTGTCCTGAACCAACTAACCAGGGGGGTTAGTCCTATTAGTGGTTTGTTCTTTTCGTCGCCTTTTACGACTGGCAGAACATACCGAAGACCTATTCTTCTCCCGGGCCTCCACGGGGATTATTATTATTGTTATTATTATTATTATCATTATACGTAAACAACTAAAGAATATCTAACAATTCGCGTACGGTTCGCGGGAAGTACGATTACTAGTAAGCCTCTGTGTGTGCTCGAATCCCTCTGATTTTATTTACATGGTCTCCTTTCGAGATATGCGTAGGAGGAAGCAATATATTGGCTGACTCTTCTGGGAACACATGCTCTCGGAACTTCAATAGTAAAACCTGCCGAGATGCAGAATGCCGGACTTGCTGGGAGTGCCACTGAACTTGGTGTGCATCTCCCTGACACTTTCGTGCTTTAAGAAATGAACCTGTAACGATACCTGCTGCTCTTCTTTGCATCCTCTCTAACTCCTCTAACAATCATGTTAACGGATCTCAGATTAACGAGCAATATTCAAGTATAGGTCGAATAAGCGTTTTGTAAGCTACTTTCTTTGTTGATGGACTATATTTCCTGAGTAGGCCTATTCTTCCAATGAATCTCAGTCTGGTATCTTCCTTACCAGCTATTAATTTTGTGTGCTCGTTCCACTTTAAATCGCTCCTTGAGCATACTCGTAGATATTTTATGGAACTAACTACTTCCAGTGATTGTACTGAATCATGTAATCATACCATAAAGGTCTTTCTGTCTATGTATTCGAATACGTTACTTTTGTGTACGTTTAGGGTCAATTGCCACTCTATGCACCAACCGTAGATCCTCTACAGGCCTTCCTGCATTTAGTTACAATTTTCTAGCATTGCAACTTTTCTGTATACAACATCATCCGAGAAAAGTTACATGGAACTTCCGACTTAACCTAATAGATCTTTATATACAAATAATAAAAAAAACGTTTTTTTTCACCGGGTTCCCAGAACTCCTCAAGACAGATGTTGGCTATGGATCACAGACACAGTCCCATTGACTGTTCAGAGATGTCACTAAATCCGCCCAAAGATGTAAACAACCATGCATGAGCAGCGCCTATTACATGGAGGGGGCCCGCCAAACGATCAGTTCCAGTCATTCCGCCAGGAAGGAGGTACACGGCTCGTGTTGTCTGTAGGTCAACCATGCCTAGATGGTCAATATCGCGGTTAGATCGCGTCCGCATTGTTACTTTGTGCCATGAAGCGCTCTCAACAAGGGAAGTGTCAAGGCGTCTCGAAGTGAATCAAATCGATGTTGTGCGGAAATGGAGGAGATACAGAGAGACAGGAACTGTCGATGACATGCCTCGCTCAGGCAGCCCAAAGGATACCACTGCTGTGGATGACCGCTAAGTACGGATCATGGCTCGGAGGAACCCTGACAGCAAAGCCACCATGTTGAATAATGCTTTTCGTGCCGCCACAGGACGTCGTGTTACGACTCAAACTGCGTGCAATAGGCTGCATGATGCGCAACTTCACCCCCGACGTTCATGACAAGGTCCATCTTTGGAACCACGACACCATGCAGCGCGGTACAAATGGACCCAACAACATGCTGAATGGACCACTCAGGAGTGGCATCACGTTCTCTACACCGATAAGTGTCGCATATGACTTCAACCAGACAATCGTCGGAGATGTGTCTGGAGGCAATCCGGTCAGGCTGAACGCCTTAGACACACCGTCCAGCGAGTACAGCAAGGTGGAGTTTCCTTGCTGTTTTGGGGTGACATTACGTGAGGCCGACGTGCGCCGCTGGTGGTCACGGAAGGCGCCGTAACGGCTGTGCGATAAGTGAATGCCATTCTCCGACCGATAGTGCAAGCATTTCAGCAGCATATTGGCGAGGCATTCGTCTTCATGGACGACAATTCGCGCCACCATCGTGCACATCTTGTGAATGACTTCCTTCAGGATAACGACATCGCTCGACTAGAGTGGCCAGCATGTTCACCAGTCGTGATCCCTATCTAACATGCCTGGGATAGATTGAAAAGGGCTGTTTGTGGACGACGTGACCCACCAACCATTTTGAGGGATCTACGCCGAATCGCCGTTGAGGACTGGGACAATGTGGATAGTATGCCACGACGAATACAGGCATGCATCAATGCAAGAGGGCGTGCTGCTGGGTATTAAGAGGTACCGGTGTGTACAGCAATCTGGACCACCGCCTCTGAAGGTCTCGCTGTGTGGTGGTACAATATGCAATGTGTGGTTTTCATGAGCAATAAAAAGGGCGGTAATGAAGTTTATGTTGATCTCTATTCCAATTTTTTGTACAGGTTCCGGAACTTTGGAACCGAGGTGACGCAAAACAGTTTTTGATGTGTGTACAATACATAGGCTATTGTGGAAATAAATGGCCCTGTAACACTCTCTTAGGACATTCCGGAAGTAACTGTTACGCAGACTTCTCTCAGCTGAAAATAACACGCTGTGTTCTGTTTGCTATAAACTCTTTAATCTAATCACACATAATTTTGATGGTGTTTTTCTCTAGGCAGTAACGTGGAACCGAATCTAATAACTTCTTTCTTTCTTTTCTAAAATATTTGCTTAGCATTTAACATTTTCACAGAACAATGTCAAATAACAGAATACAAGAGGAAACAAAGTCATTTCATAAATAATTATATACTCTACAACACATTCACTTTTCGGAAATCAAGGAACATGGTGTCTAACTGGGCACCTCTAACTACTGCTTCCTGGGTTTCGTGGACGAACAGAGACAGCTGGGTTTAATACGGTCATTATTTTCTGAACCTATGTTTATTGCTACCGAAGAGATTTTCGGTCTGCAGAAATGTCTTAATACGCGAGGATAAAAGATTTTCCAAAATTCTAAACGTAGGGCTGTAGTTTTGTGCGAGGTGTCGACGACCCTATTTGATTTCTCTTTCTCAATCATTAGGAACGCTTTGCTCCTCCAGAGACCTACGGTACACTGCTGCTACAAGAGGGATAAGTGTTCTTCGCATACTCGACGTAGAATCGAGTGGTAACACGTCACGCCCCTGCGACGATTTAAAGAAGGAACTAGAGTGTGAAACAGTTTTGGGAAAATAAGTTTAGTATTTCCGCCTTTTCTGTGTCGTCCTCCGTTTCGAAGCAATTATGGTCACTGTCTGTGGCTTCGATCCGCTTACTCATTTAATAAAAGACCAAAATTTCTTAGATTTTCTGTCAAGTCGGTAGAACGACAGAAAAAAATGGTTATAGCTGAAAGTGTATGTTATGTTACATCATTACGTGGAAGTTTAGGTTATGGTGATCAAACAGCCTCCGCCTCAAGCAGTCCGAGAGCCTGCAATCCATCTTGTCAAAAAGAATAGAGGATTCAAAGTACTTTTTCTAACACGAGTTTGTGTTCCTTTATCTTTAAATTTTGGTACATTGTATCCAATTTGCATACTAAATTTGAGTATGAAACTCTCTTGCTTCATTTACTTTCCGATTTAATTTTATTTGTCGGCTTTCCACCTGCACTGCGTCTTGTTTACATGAGCGACTAGGGGGTAGCATGTAGCAATATAGGTAACCCACGCCTCTAACATTTCATTGTTATAGTAGTTTATGCCAGTAAATGAATCTGGTCTTACCCAGAGAAACTCATTTTCCGTGGGACGAAAAGGGGAGGAACTTTCGCACGTTCTGGAAGACCTGCCGTGTATTTAGCGTGCAGCGTATCACGCTAGCATGGACAGTCGGACGAGCCGTTGTAGGGGTTATCCTCTTGGCTAAGCTTTCGTGAGCAGTAACTGGCGGAACAGAAGAATAGTGTCCTCAATAGCAGAACGGAAAACCACTGATGGAAGGGGTAAGAACTTTGCCTTATTAGTATACTTCGGATGGAGTCCTCAGCCGTCTACTTGACGTTATGCTGTTGTGAGTGGTCCCCAGACACGTCTCTTCAAGCAAAATATATAGTCACTCGCGTGTCCTCAAATTTCCGAACGTTGAGCTTCCCGTGGGAACGGTTGCAAAGTCAAACAAAATTTCCGGACTTTCTGACAAGCAAGTCTGGACGCAGGAACAGCGCGACACTTGTTTCCATGTACACGTATCTCATTGGCGGATACATTTTAACTTTATGCTGGAAGCTAGGGATCAGACTTCCAGATCTCTGATTGGAGGAGCAAAAAAATGTTCAAATGTGTGTGAAATCTTATGGGACTTAACTGCTAAGGTCATCAGTCCCTAAGCTTACACACTACTTAACCTAAATTATCCTAAGGACAAACACACACACATATGCCTGAGGGAGGAGTCGAACCTCCGCCGGGATCAGCCACACAGTCCAGGACTGCAGCGCCTAGACCGCTCGGCTAATCCCGCGCGGTATTGGAGGAGCACTTAGGCCTTTTCTAGGATTGGCTACAAAACACTGTGCGGGGTGCCTCTCTGAAGCCCACCGTATACAAATTCTAGAGGTTGATCGATGAGAGGATACGGAACAAAAAAATGTCTAATGAACTTATGTCCGGAAATGCATGGTTTCCATGCTAGAGACCATTTATTCAATCATACCTTATTACACAGACTGCGATCAATACATGCTATACCATGCAGCCACAGTTACAGTACCCATGGTTTCCTCCTAGAGGGTGTTACTGTTGCTCATACGTCATGCCTTAGCACTCTCGCCTGCCCTAGAAATTGGTAATGTTGTGTCCAATTCACTCTCTTGCTGACTCACCTTGTAGTGGATATGATACGGCGTTGTACACAATGGTTCCGTATTCGAATCGAGAGCTTGCCGACATGGTGTTTACTTACGGAAATTGGCAACGGGCGGCGGGCAGCAAGATTGTATGAGGAGACCTACCCCCGGCCGACAACAATCACAGCATTAATGTTTGCAACAACGTTTCGCCGTTTATATGAGATAGCGTCGCGTCAGAAAACAGGAAATCAAGAAGGACGTACCCGAAACGTTCGGACCCCAGATCTGGACGTAAATGTGATTAACACTATGGAAGGCGACTGCCGTGTCAGCACCAAGCAGTTGGCCCACCAGTACAGGGTAAGCCAGACGACCGTGTGGAACATTCTCTGTGACAACTGTGTCCACAATTTACTAGCGACAGATTTTCAACATCGGGAGCAGTTTTGTCACTGGTTTCTCCACCAAGCAACCATGATACCGAGATTTGCATCATCCATCCTATTCACAGATGAGGCCATCTTTACGCGGATTTGTATCTTCAGTTTTCATAAGAAGTCATCTGCGGAATAGCATTCAGAAACTCCATGATATGATGATACCGAATCATCAGCATCGGTGCAGTTGGAATGTGTAGACCGGTATAATTGGCGACAGTATTTTGGGACCAGTCTTCATTCCACATCGCCCACAGGCCGGAACTATCGGTGTTTCTTGCGAGTGGTTTTGCCTCCTCTGTTGGAAGATGTGCCATTGATGATTCGAAGCGTTATGTGGCTGCTACATGATGGTGTTCCAGCACACTTCGCCGTTAAAGTCCGCACGCATCTCAAACGTGTCTTCCCTGGTCGACAGATCGGACGAAGGGGTCCAGTTGCAGGGTCTGCACGTTCAAAATGGTTCAAATGGCTCTGAGCACTATGGGACTTAACATTTGTGGTCATCAGTCCCCTAGAACTTACAGCTACTTAAACCTAAGGACATCGCACACATCCATGCCCGAGGCAAGATTCGAACCTGCGACCGTATCAGTCGCGCGGTTCCGGACTGAAGCGCCTAGAACACCGGCCGGCGTCTGCACGTTCACCGGATCTCAACCCGTGCGATTTCTGGTTATGTATCGTGTATGCAGAGCCCATTCCAGATGTGGAGACGGTGGGGCAAGCATTCGTGCTGCCTTTGACAACGTCCGGATGCAGCCTGGCCGACGTGAATGTGTGAGACAGAAAATGCTACGGCGCGTACACTGATGTGTTGAGGCAAATCGAATCCACTTGCAATACATACTGTAACTGTGGCTGCGTGGTAAAGCGCATATTAGACTACATTCACTGTAACAATGTATGACTGGATAAATGGTCTTAGAGTGGCAACCATGCGTTTACGGACATAAGATCATTAGACCTTTTTTGTTCTGTATCCTCTCGTCAATCAATCCCTAGAGTTTATAGATGGTGGAAAAAAATCACCCTGTACATCGGCGCTCAATGTAAACGTAATTGTCCAGCATCATGCTGGTGGCGACCGTAACAATCATCATTTTCTTATCATTGTCCTATTTTATTGTGTAAATTCATCCTCAAAGCCGCGCGGGGTAACTGCACGTACTGACGCGACTTGCCACGGATTGCGCCCCCCCCCCCTCCCCCCCCCCCCCCCCCGTCAGAGGTTCGAGCCCTCCCTCGGGCATGGTTCTGTGTGTCGTCCTTAGCGTAAGTCAGTTTAAATTCGTTTAAATTCGGGTATGTTGTGTGTAAGCCTAGGGACCGATGACCTCAGCAGTTTGGTTCCATGGGATCTTACCACAAGTTAAAAAAAAAAAATCAGCCTCAAATTGTTTTACAGCCTCGACGTTTATGTGCCATGAGTAGAGACCGGATTATATGCACTTGCATGTTGCATATGCATTTGCATATTTGGCTCCTTTTCACCGGTTAATTGTATATTTTAACTAAAAACGATGCGGTCACTTGCTCGATCTAGTGTTGATATCTCACAGATTGACCGCGACTTAGAACTGCGTGCAGTCGCTAGCGGAGAGGCCACTGCCTAGCGAAATCAGTACAGACGAGGAACAGGAACAGGCTGACAGAGTCAATGCTCCATCGCCCGCGCCCCCGTTTAATCCCCTCCGCTGTCATACCGTCCGCGTCGGCAACAATTAAACAACGCACGCTTTTAATCGCACGTCCGTTGTTTCAGTTTAGCTTTCTGTTTACTTGTGCATCGTTGAACGTGTTTATGGCGTGTAGTGTGTAACGTGTTTTGCGCCATGCCGCCCGAAAAAAGATACGTCGTTTCGTGGATAGCTGACAATCCTGGAACATTTACATATGACGGAATTGTTTTATATCGTCGAGTTTGCGAGAGAAACGTTTGGTGCAAAAAAAGTGTTTCAAATGGACCAGCATGTCAAGACAGGTCTTCATATCTCAGGAATGCAGAAGAAAGGACCACGACAACAATTTCTGACAACAGCATGTTGCAGTTAGAGGGATTTGTCGAAAGGTTACAAAAAAAGTCGATTTAACATGGGTCTAAGTGAAGCATTCATTACAACAATATTTCTCTTCACAAACTTACAAACCCTATCCTCAAAGGCTTCCTGCGCAAATATTGCTTAAATCAAAATCTACTAGATGAATCAACATTGCGTACAAATTACATACCGACAAATGTTGAAATGTGTGTGAATTCCTAAGGGGCCAAACTGCTGAGGTCATCGGTCCCTACAGTTACACACTACTAAAACTAGGCCGTGCGGTTAAAGGCGCTGCAGTCTGGAACCGCAAGACCGCTACGGTCGCAGGTTCGAATCCTGCCTCGGGTATGGATGTGTGTGATGTCCTTAGGTTAGTTCGGTTTAAGTAGTTCTAAGTTCTAGGGGACTGATGACCACAGCAGTTGAGTCCCATAGTGCTCAGAGCCATTTGAACCATTTTTTTTAAAACTAACTTAAACTAACCTACGCTAAGAACGACACACACACCCATGCCCGAGGGAGGACTCGAACCTCCGGCGGGAGGGGCCGCGCAGTCCATGAAATGGCGCCTAAAACTGTGCGTCCACTCCGCGCGACTCATACCGATAATTTACGCAAATATTCTGGAAGAAATACGCAATGAACTGACGGACAGCATTATCTGGATTTCAGTTGACGAAACTACAGACACATGTGGCCGTTGCATTGCAAATTTAATTGTTGGTGCTTCAAAAGTAGAGCCTCCTTCTTCCTATTTAGATGATTGCAAAGAACTTGACAAAGTAAATCATTCGACGACCGCCAGATTTGTGAATGAGGGTATTAGAAAAATATTTACAGAATATTCTACAGACGAAAGGATGTTTGTGTTTATGTCAGATGCTGCTCCCTATATGATCAAAGCAGGAAAAGCCCTCCAAGTATTTTATCACAATTTGATTCATGTGAGGTAATTTGCTCATGGAGTAAAAAATTGGTTCGAATGGCTCTGAGCACTATGGGACTTAACTTCTGAGGTCATCAGTCCCCTAGAACTTAGAACTACTTACACCTAACTAACCTAAGGACATCGCACACATCCATGCCCGAGGCAGGATTCGAACCTGCGATCGTAGCAGCAGCGCGGTTCCGGTCTGAAGTGCCTAGAACCGCTCGGTCACAACGGCCGTCGATAGTTTTATCAATGGGACGGGTAAACTTTTACCAAAAACAATAAGTGGCAACACAGCACCGAAATTCAAATACTGCCCAGTTACATCAGTTGATGTAGAACGGTCCTTTTCTGCTTGTAAAAATATTTTGAGTGATCGAAGACACAATCTTATTACCGAATATATGGAACAGTCCTTGTTCGTTTATGTTTGCAATAGTAGAAAAATGTAAAACAAATTGTAAATGATGCTTTGATACAACAGTATTAATTCAAAGTTTAAACTGTTCAAAAACTTTCATGATTGTATGTTGTTTTTTAAATAAAATATTACGGAGTTTTTGAGCGTGCCCGTCTATGTGCGATATATCTCGAAGTTGGTCCTATCCATATAGATTGTTTCGCTGCGACTCACTCGCATCACATCCGCTTCTTACCGACAGCAATAGCAAAGATGGAACAATTCTTGAAACACGGTATGCGTCACCATAATGCAAATTTTTAGAAAATAATCCCAGAAAGGCCACCTTCCAAACCTCTACCAGAAAGGATTCAGAAAATTATATCAGTGCTCTAAACGTACCGATTTTTCGCGTGGCCGGCGCTCTTCCTCGTAACTGATATGCACAAGTTAGACTTTGAGATATAAAGCACGCAGTAACTACCATGTTTTTTTTATTATTTGATCTTACATATTCCAACACATTTCACGCATTTTTAAGCATTTTTCATGCATATTTGCATGCATATTTTGAGGTTTTTATGATGCATATAATCCGGTCTCTAGTCATGAGTAATTTTTACACATAGTTTGAATTAATGTTATTTTATCCCGATCACACTCTATCATTCAGCAACCTCTGAATTGTAATATTCAGTGGAAATGCTCGGGTCTTCCAACCATAAGCAATAGGCGAGGCTCTGACTAGTTCAGGAGCTTATCAATTAGCCTTCTCTGATGTGCGCAGCAGTTGATTTTTCAAGTAGGTTCATGGGGATAAAGTATCGTTATATACCGGGTGATCAAAAAGTCAGTATAAATTTGAAAACTTAATAAACCACGGAACAATGTAGATAGAGAGGCAAAAATTGACACACATGCTTGGAATGACATGTGGTTTTATTAGAACCACCCCATATTGCTAGACGCGTGAAAGATCTTTTGCGCGCGTCGTTTGGTGATGATCGTGTGCTTAGCCGCCACTTTCGGCCTCCCAGGTCTCTAGACCTCAGTCCGTGCGATTATTGGCTTTGGGGTTACCTGAAGTCGCAAGTGTATCGTGATCGACCGACATCTCTAGGGATGCTGAAAGACAACTTCCGACGCCAATGCCTCACCATAACTCCGGACATGCTTTACAGTGCTGTTCACAGCATTATTCCTCAGCTACAGCTGTTGTTGAGGAATGATGGTGGACATATTGAGCATTTCCTGTAAAGAACATCATCTTTGCTTTGTCTTACTTTGTTATGCTAATTATTGCTATTCTGGTAAGATGAAGCACCATCTGTCGGACATTTTTGGAACTTTTGTATTTTTTTTTTTTTTTCCAATAAAACCCCATGTCGTTCCAAGCATGTGTGTCAATTTGTACCTCTCTATCTACATTATTCCGTGATTTATTCAGTTTTCAAATTTATACTGACTTGTTGATCACTCTGTATACAATGTGCAGTGATCATAGCCAATAAACGTCAATCATACAACTGAAGTTCCTGTCATGTCTTCGTATGAAGCAGTTGTATAACGATTTGAATTCATGATATCCAGTGATTTATGGTGCTATACGACAAGTTCGTTTAACTGGATAAAAGCGTATGGGGTCTGAAGATGTCAAAATGAAATGCCGAAACTTGTTGCTTTCAGGATAAAATAAAATATCTTAAAGTGTGTGGCTGTTGGTGAAGTTTAATGACATTGAAAGCTACTTACTTGCCGATGTCCCCTGGCCATGATGGATCAACAGAGACTGATGAGCACGAGATCGTGTTCGCAGCACATCCAGCTTCTGTCGAGGGACACTGCAGCTGGTGGCTCGCGGCCGGCCGCTGAACCTGCGGCGGTCCTCCACTTGCCGGCTGTTTACTTCCACGCTCCGCTCCGCCTATCCTCTGCACTTCGTTCGCGCCTTGTACTTCACCCGACCGGCACCACCGGCAGCCGTCTAGCTAGCTGCCCCGGCTTGTTCCGGTGGCTCCGATACGTCCGCCTGATTTATCGCCGTCTGCGCGTGCCAGACACGGGCCATTCACCGCTTCGCCAAATAGCTCAGCGCCTCTTATCCAAAGAAATCGACGTGCGTAAGCGCCGCCAGGCACTTCAACTTCTGTTATTCCTGCTCAGACCAAATACCTCAAAATACCATTAATTTAAATTTCCCTTAACAGTTACTTCAGAATTTATTTTGTCGACTTTGTATATCTACGTTTAGATGATTACTCTGCAACTGACACATAAATGCCTAACAGAGAGTTCTCCGAACAAATTTCGCAATATTTCTGTATTGTTCCAGTCTTGAGCAGTGCACTGGAAATGCGAACAGTTACATCTTTCCGTACGAACTCTGACTTCTCTCATTTTATTACGGTGATAATTTATCCATAGGCATCAACAAAATATTTTTAAGAAAATATTTTTACATTCAGAGCAGAAAGTTGGCGATTAAAGTTTCGTGAAAATATCTTGCCGCAATAAAAAACGGCTTTGTTTTCTGTGAATACCACCCCAGGTATCATATACCTGATATTCTCCCCCCTATTTCGCGATAATACGAGCTGCCCTCCTCTGATCATTTCCGTCTATCCTATCTGGGAAGCATCCCATTCCGCTCATCAGTACTCTAGCAGAGAACGAACGTTTTGTACACAGTCCCCTTAGCGGATATTTGCATATCCTAAGTGCTCTACCAATAAAACGCTGTCTTCGGTTCGTCTCCCCACAACAAAGTCTATGTGATTGTTCCAAAGGCATTTACACTACTGGCCATTAAAATTGCTACACCACGAAGATGACGTGCTACAGACGCGAAATTTAACCGACAGGAAGAAGATGCTGTGAAATGCAAATGATTAGCTTTTCAGAGCATTCACACAATTTTGGCGCCGGTGGCGGCACCTACAACGTGCTGACATGACGAAAGTTTCAACCGATTTCTCATATACAAACACCAGTTGACCGGCGTTGCCTGGTGAAACGTTGTTGTGATGCCTCGTGTAAGGAGGAGAAATGCGTACCATCACGTTTCCGACTTTTATAAAGGTCGGATTGTAGCCCATCGCGATTGCGGTTTATCGTATCGCGACATTGCTGCTCTCGTTGGTCGAGATCCAATAACTGTTAGCAGAATATGGAATCGGTGGGTTCAGGAGGGTAATACGGAACGCCGTGCTGGATCCCAACGGCCTCGTATCACTAGCAGTCGAGATGACAGGCATCTTATCCGCATGGCTGTAACGGATCGTGCAGCCACGTCTTGATGCCTGAGTCAACAGATGGGGAGGTTTGCAAGACAACCACCATCTGCACGAACAGTTCGACGACGTTTGTAGCAGCAGGGACTATCAGCTCGGAGACCATGGCTGCCGTTACCCTTGACGCTGCTTCACATACAGGAGCGCCTGCGATGATGTACTCAACGACGAACCTGGGTGCACGAATGGCAAAAACGTCATTTTTCCGGATGGATCCAGATTCTGCTTACAGCATCTTGATGGTCGCATCCGTGTTTGGCGACATCGCGGTGAACGCACGTCGGAAGCGTTTATTCGTCATCGCCATATTGGCGTATCACCCGGAGTGATGGTATGGGGTGCCATTGGTTACACGTCTCGGTGTACGTTACATTTCAGATGTGTTACGACCCGTGGCTCTAGCCTTCATTCGATCCCTGCGAAACCCTACATTTCAGCAGGATAATGCACGACCGCATGTTGCAGGTCCTGTACGGGCCTTTCTGGATACAGAAATAATCGACTGCTGCCCTGGCCAGCACATTCTCCAGATCTCTCATCAACTGAAAACGTCTGGTCAATGGTGGCCGTGCAACTGGCTCGTTACAATACGCCAGTCACTACTCTTCATGAACTGTGATATCGTGTTGAAGCTGCATGGGCAGCTGTACTTGTACACGCCATCCAAGCTCTGTTTGACTCAATGCCCAGACGTATCAAGGCCGTTATTACGGCTAGAGGTGGTTGTTCTGGGTTCTGATTTCTCAGGATCTGTGCACCCAAATTGCGTGAAAATGTAGTCACATGTCAGTTCTAGTATAATACATTTGTCCAATGAATACCCGTTTATCATCTGCATTTCCTCTTGGTGTAGCAATTTTAATTGCCAGTAGTGTAGTTGAACTGACACTCTTAAATTTGTCTGATTTATCGTGTAACCGAAATTTAACGGACTTCTTTTAGCAATTACGTGAATAACCTCACACGTTTCATTATTTACGTTCAAGTGTCACTTTTCGCATTATACAGGTATCTTGTCTAAATCATTTTGCAGTTTATTTTCATCTTCTGATAACTTTACTAGACGGTAAATCACAGCATCACCTGCAAGAAATCTACAAGGGCTGCTCAGATTATCTCTTAACCCTTAGACAGGCGCGTAAGGTCAGAAATACATTGCGAGGATCACAATAACAAGACGGTGCCTGGCAGGACGATGGAAACACACAGCTGGCTTACTGCTTTGGAGAGTGGGAAGGTACTGAAAATGTAAACAATGGCAGGTGGCGCGCGTCGGGAAGCGACAAGTTGGATCATGCATGTAGACAGAAATGACCCGCGCACCCATTACAGGATGAAATCATTTACACATATATAGATTAGAAGGAATAGAGAAACTGTAACACTCAGTGGCGGCTGCTCTGTAAGAGCACAAGAGCAAGCGAACAACCTAATTTACGACACCTTGCGGATTTAGTGGTTATATTTCTTTTAACGCTGTTAAACGTAATGTAGATGCAGTAATCTGAAATACATGACACTAAATCTTTCACGCTGATTTTCATATTGCTCGTCTAGACTTGCAAGGGGAGGCCACGACGTTTGGAACGCGGATTTACTGCAAACTTCGTACACTCGTAGTACTCCATTAGGAGAACAAAATGTGTAAGCAGTAGCGCGGACTTCTCAAGCGTTATTGAGAAGATCGCAAGATAATTTCGGTCGTCAAATATATACACCTGTGCGTGGCCATTTTTACCTTGAAGCGCTGGAAGTGGAGTGTTTAGCGTTCAAGCCCCGTAATCGCTGGGTCGCTGGATCGAGTCCCGCTCGTCAGTTTTTTTATTTCTAACACAGTCATTTTATTTACTATTTATATTGCAATTGATGTAATGGGAAAAGCACGTGTAATCGGAGGAACTTTTATTAAATTAACAATGTTATTTGGCAGTCTACAAATTTTTATTATCACAAATAATATAATATTCATAACTACCGACTAGTAAACGACCAAACGCATCAAGTGATGTTGAAAATGTATGTTTTTTTTTTTCAAATACAGGCTACATGTCCTGTTAATACCCATCATGTATCTGTAATTCAGTGGTTTCAATTGCCTTCTGCATGCTCATGCCGCTGATCATTGCTGATTCCGCCTTTAGGGGCAGTTTCCCACCCCAAGGACAAGAGAATGCCCTGAACCTCTGTCCGCTCTTCCCCCCCCCCCCCCCCCCCAATTCGACAAGGCTGTTAATGGAATGTGAGTGACGTCTTATGCCAGAAGCCTTCGCCCGTCAGTGCTGACTATTAATCAAATTTTAAGCGGTGGCGGGTTTCGAAGTTAGTCAAAAGTTAGTCAAAGACGCTGCTCCTAGACCACGGCCACATGTGGGACAAAGACTCTGTCTTTTATGTAGCCCCCACAGGAAGAAATCGGAAAAAATGGCTCTGAGCACTATGGGACTCAACTGCTGTGGTCATAAGTCCCCTAGGACTTAGAACTACTTAAACCTAACTAACCTAAGGACATCACAGTCATCCATGCCCGAGGCAGGATTCGAACCTGCGACCGTAGCGGTCGTGCGGTTCCAGACTGTAGCGCCTTTAACCGCTCGGCCACTCCGGCAGAAATCGGAAGGTGTAAAGTCTGGTGACCTGCGAGACCAAAAGCAATGAACAAGATCCTGTTGTCAATCTCTTCCAATCCAGCGTTGTGGGATGGTGTTGCCAAGATAAGGCCGTACCTCTAGGTGAAAGTGAGGCAGGGCGCCATCATGCATAAACATTAAATAATTGGAATCCTCCTGAAGTTGAAATGGACAGTTTTTCAGTATGTCCAGGTACGATATTCCCCTCATAGTGTCCTGTAAAGGAAGTTACATAAGCTTTGTGAACAAAACGCACAAAACACATTCAGTTTCGGCGAGTCTCTTTCATGTTCGACGACGGCGTCAGGCTTTTGAGACCCCCAAATTCGTACATTACGGCGGCTTACTTTACCCGATGGATGAAAGGTGAATACGTCTGAAAAGGTGAGATGTTCGGAAATCGTGGAGGACTGAAATGCAAAATTCGTACCTTCTACTATGGTCTCTGTGTACGTAGTTGCTGCAACAGTTGCCACCTACCTGGAAGGTTTCATACGCAGGCGTCGTTTCAGAACACGACACACCGTTGTACGAGGATGCTGAAGTTCCTGGCCTGATCGTCTTGTTGGCTCCGTGGGATCGCATGTCAGATACGCGCGAAAATTCATCAGATGTGCGTGCCCAACCAGTGCTCTTCCCTTTCCATATGCGATCAGCTTCCAAGAATTTTGTTTGGCAGTCATAAATCTGCTTGCGCGCAGGTGGCTTCTGGCTGAATCGCCGGCGGGGTGCACGTTGCACTTGAACAGTGGACAGGCTTCGCGCAAATTAATCACACACAAAATGTTTTGCTATAAACAAACAACAGCGCAACTGTGTCAAAACTTTGAACCATTCTCCATCCAGTGACATGTTCAATGTGTTTCTATCTTTTATAGTTTGTCTGTAACAAATAACTGAAATCTGTTCTTTTCTTTTGAAGCGCCCGGTATTGCTCGGTTGCTGTCATAAATAATTAGTATCAAGGGACACACGACAAACGAATTGGCGCACTTTTAAAGGTCCGTGAAATATGAGCGACTGCTTAACAAACGAAAAAAAGAAGCGAGCCGGAGGCATACAGAAACCAGTACCTGTATGTTAGAAGTATTGACCCTGGCTGTTGAGACACTTGCCCCACGGTGACACAAGGCGACGAATGGCTGCCTCATAAAATTCCCGGGGCTGCGATGTTAACCAGTTCCGCAGGTACAGCTGGACGTCGTCGTCCGAGGTGAATCGTTTGCCCCTCAGAGACTTTTTAAGGGGACCAAAAATGGCGTAATTACAGGGAGAGAGGTCCGGACTGTGGAGGGTGGTCGAGATTTTTGGCCGAGATTCTCTCATTTGAATTTTTCCAAGAGTGCCGCGACTGTGTAGGCCGTATGAGGTTTTGCATTCTCGTGGAGCAGAATGATCCCACGGGTGAGATTGCCTGCTCGTTTTGATTTGATTGCTTGGCGAAGGGTGGTCAAGGTTTGTGAGTAACGCGGGGTATTCACTGTTGTCCCGTGCTGCAGGAAGTGAATCAGAAGGGGGCCATCTTGGTCAAAGAAGAACGACAGCATAACCTTTCCTGCACTCGTGTGAACGCCGACGTCCAGCTGTACGTGCAGAACTGGTTAACATCGCAGCCCCGGGAATTTTATGAGGCAGCCATTCACCGCCTTGTGTCACAGGGGGCAAGTGTCTCTACAGCCAGGGTCAATACTTCTAATATACAGGTACTGGTTTCTGTAGTTATGCCTCCTGCTCGTTTTTTTTTTTCTGAACGCCCCTTATAGTGGAGAGGCATTTCAGCGAGCTTTACGAGGAAAGAAGCTGACAGAGCCAATAAGTGGACTTAAAGTCACTTTTTTAATCCAATGATTGAAAACGCTTATTCAAAACTAAATAGCTGGTTTTAAGAAATGTTGTATGTGACACATATCTACCACCTGTGACGAAGTTCTTAAAAATAAACTGCTTCAGATTTTCAAAGATATTTTCTCTTGATGTTTCTCTTGTGTGTGCAGCATAGTTAATACTGATAAGAAATATGTCTAACGCACAAATTCAAAGAAAGGTCTCGTGTACATGATGTAACAGAGTTAGGCCGCGCGGGGCAGCCGCGCGGTCTAGGGCGCAGCTGATGTATCGAACATAAGTGGCAGCTATTGCAAAAACTGAAAGTTTTTTTCCTACGCTATTTTTTTAGTACAGTGAGTTGGCATAGTTATCTGGTTTTGAAGTACTCTCAGTAGGAGGAAGTTGGCGCGAGTGATTACAGGCTTGTTTGACTGCTGAGAAAGTGTGACAGAAACGTTGAAAAATCTTAACTGGTAGGACACGAAGGAAGACGTCGTACATCTCTCAAGAACGTGCTTAGAAAACTCTAAGACCCATCTTTCAGCGCAGGAACCACGGACATTCTTCAGTTCTCCAACATGACTTTGCCGTAGAGATCGTGCAGATGAAATGAGGCTCGCGCAGCGGCGCAGCAGGAGTTATTCTCGGACATTCTATCTGCAAATGAAACAAGAGCAGAGTTAAATGTATGATTCAGTAAAAGGTATCCTCTGCCACACAGTTGACAGTGATGCACAGAGTAAAGATTAAGAAGTAGATGTATAAATTTATGCAGAATATGAAACCACGAATTACTAACTTTTTGCTAAAACATATAACAACAGGGAAAAATTTATGTAACTAATTTATGTTTAATGGACATTAGGCTGTGGTATGTTTGTGTGCCCAACGTTTCGTCTCGTAATGCTAGAGACGTCATTAGAGATTGTAAAGACTCAGCAGTTACAAAGTCAAACTAGCTCAGAAAGCCAAACTGTTTCGCTGGTAGTTTGCGTAATATTTACGCCCACAACTGTCTAATCTTTATCCGTCAGAAGCACAAACATAACCTGAACAGAAAAGAATACTTTAACAGAAAAGAACCTTTGGGAAGTACAACTACTTTAACAGAAGAACAGGAAGATTGAAACAGGACAAGGTGTGAGGCTTAGTGTTAAATAAACGAAACAGCGCCAGCTGTAACTACAAACTCAACAATACACTTCGGTGAGCCTTGACCATCTTCGGCAGTGGTCTGATGACGTCACGACCCAACGATGCAAACACCGGCCGTGAAAACCTGACCATATGATAAATAAAACTAGAAAGAAGGTCAGTATTGGCCGTAATTTTGATGATTTATTAACAGCAAAATCGATTTTCGATCACATAATGATCATCTTCAGTGCTTTAGCGTACAAATTAAAGCTCGTAGGCACTGGTGTCTAGTTACTAGCATTAACAGAAGCTTTGAAACGATTATTGTGATTATTGTGATGCGCCATCGACCAACCGTGCACCAGGTGAATGGTGATAATTACGAGGTGGCACCAAGGTTTACGGCCTTTTTGCCTTATGGAGGAAACATTTCTAATAGTAATGGTCGTACTCCGCAGAAAAATGATGTGAAATGTGTTTGTGGACCACGATTTAAGATTATCTCCTTTTAGGTCCTGTAAACCATGATCGGGATTTGCTTAGTCTATTGTAATCCTTACAGTTGTGGCATGCCCCACATTGACCACATCATCAGGACCGTGAAGGAACGGTGTACTGAGCAGAAACGTCACACACATAGACACACACACACACACACACACACACACACACACACACATAAAACAACCGAGCAAATATGCTACTGCAGAACACTGTCTTGGTGCCGGTCGTCCTACGGAAAGTAACGAAACGGAGATTGTCGCATGCGCTTCCACCTGTTGGGATAATGTTATTAAGGAAGCAGCAGGAATTAAATTAGTAATAGAGATGAAGGTTTCTGCTTAAATTCTGCCCTTCTCAAAAACAGAACGGATTTAATGCTATCACACCCGTTGGTTATTAAATTTGACTATCGGCAGATTCTGACGTTGGTCTTCTTTGGTTGTGTGTTTGCGGTAGTGCTTATTGTCTGTAGTGTGCATGTGCGTGTGCGTGTGCGTGATCTTTCTGGAAATGCTCTATGTACAGAGGTTTTAAATGTCCTTAGACCGCGTTTTCTTGCTGCATTTGTGCCTTGAAAATGCACTACTACTTGCGATCTCATGCTTGAGAAACTGGAGCATCCGAATGAAATGTTGAACTATTTCCTAACATAAAATTTTTTTCTTATAATAGGTCTAATAGGCATTTGACATAGGTACTTCGTGAACTGTATCCTGTCGTGTTGTTTACGCAAATGACGTAGATTTGTGCCAAAACAGTCTCGCTTTTTTGGCGTGTGTTTCAATTGCTGCAATATTAGAAAGAGATATTTCGATTCATCTAACAGACAATGACAAAATAGGAGTAATAAAATCGAGAAACCACACCAGAATTGGCCACTATTCGTATTAACAGTACTTTTGTTATTAGGCAACCACATTTTGATTTTTCATGCAGAAAAAAGTTTGACGAAGTTTGATGAGGTAATAGATTCTTTTACAGAAAGGAAAGCACGCCGTGTGGAGCTTTAGCAAGATTAATGAGAAAAAACTTCTAGGACCTAAGGATTGAAAAAAAGTCTACTGTCTTGCTTTTCTCTTGTCTTTACTGGCTTTGTGTTTCCTACATTTGATTTTATGTTACACAAAAGAGAAAGTTATCAGCTAATAGGCAATACAGAGGGTAAATTTTCTAAAGAGTCATTATTCTCCAGGTCACGAATAATCCCACCCTGTATGAATTGTGAGTTTTTTTTTAGTAAAAAGGAGTTAAGATTTCAAACCAGCCGACTGGCAGCTGGAGAGGCATCAAAGGACGTTTTAATTTCCACTGTGGTGAATGAAGGCTTGGTGGCTTCCATTACAAAATATACACGTTTGAATTCCACAGAGCGAAATACAGCAACATGCGATAGAAGAATGCTATGTGAAGACGTGGCAGTACAATTTGACACGCTTAAGGCCAAATAACGTGTCTTACATTTCCTCGAACATATATTTCTTTTACATATTAAACTCTTCAGAAAGACGCGATTTTTTAAAATTTTTGACATTCTATCTCAACGCTCGATTGTTGGGATAGGGGGATGGCGGCGGCAGTATCAGGTTTTTGCCCCGGTTCGGAAGTATCGTAGATCCAGGGCTGTGAACATTACCGGGTGCACACCTGTCGAAATATTGGCGATTTTTGATGACGTTGCCCGGCTGCAGTCGTCCGAGTAACTGGACTGTCTTTTAAGTTTATCTTACTTATTTCCTTTTTAAAACTCTCGTGGGAAGAAAGCGGCTGGAGAAGAGCAGGCGTTCCACTTTACGTACTTGTCCAGGGGCCCCCATGTCTGCACCTATTTCTGGACGCAACCCTTACAACAGGCTCCTGAAAGATGATTTCATTGACGAAATCTTGATTTGGACAGAAAAATAATTATAAAGTTTAACAGGGAAGATCGGGCATGAAGGTTCTAGGTGTTCACGCAAGGAGGCCTAAATTGGATGTGTAAAAATTGGACTGTGTACAAATTGGGCAGATGAGAACTCTGACCACAATCTATTGGTTATGAACTGTAGATTAAAACTGAAGAAACTGCAAAAAGGTGGGAATTTAAGGAGATGGGACCTGGATAAACTGACTAAAGCAGAGGTTGTACAGAGTTTCAGGGAGAGCATAAGGGAACAATTGACAGGAATGGGGGAAAGAAATACAGTAGAAGGAGAAGAATGGGTAGCTCTGAGGGATGAAGTAGTGAAGGCAGCAGAGGATCAAGTAGGAAAAAAGATGAGGGCTAGTAGAAATCCTTGGGTGACAGAAGAAATAATGATTTTAATTGATGAAAGATGAAAATATAAAAACGCGGTAAATGAAGCAGGCAAAAAGGAATACAAACATCTCAAAAATGAGATCGACAGGAAGTGCAAAATGACTAAGCAGTGATGGCTAGAGGACAAATGTAAGGATGTAGAGGCTTATCTCACTAGGGGTAAGATAGATACTGCCCACAGGAAAATTAAAGAGACCTTTGGAGAAAAGAGAGCCACTTGTATGAATATCAAGAGCTCAGATGGAAACCCAGTTCTAAGCAATGAAGGGAAAGCAGAAAGGTGGAAGGAGTATATAGAGGGTCTACACAAGGGCGATGTACTTGAGGACAATATTATGGAAATGGAGGAGGATGTAGATGAAGATGAAATGGGAGATACGATACTGCATGAAGAGTTTGACAGAGCACTGAAAGACCTGAGTCGAAACAAGGCCCCGGGAGTAGACAACATTCCATTGGAACTACTGACGGCCTTGGGAGAGCCAGTCCTGACAAAACTCTACAATCTGGTGAGCAAGATGTATGAGACAGGCGAAATACCCCCAGACTTCAAAAAGAATATAATAATTCCAATCCCAAAGAAAGCAGGTGTTGACAGATGTGAAAATTACCGAACTATCAGTTTAATAAGTCACAGCTGCAAAATACTAACGCGAATTCTTTACAGACGAATGGAAAAACTGGTAGAAGCCGACCTCGGCGAAGATCAGTTTGGATTCCGCAGAAATGTTGGAACACGTGAGGCAATACTGACCCTACGACTTATCTTAGAAAATAGATTAAGAAAGGCAAACCTACATTTCTAGCATTTGTAGACTTAGAGAAAGCTTTTAAAATTTTTTTGACTAGAATACTCTCTTTCAAATTCTAAAGGTGGCAGGGGTAAAATACAGGGAGCGAAAGGCTATTTACAATTTGTAGAGAAACCAGATGGCAGTTATAAGAGTTGAGGGGCATCAAAGGAAAGCAGTGGTTGGGAAGGGAGTGAGACAGGTTTGTAGCCTCTCCCCGATGTTATTCAATCTGTATATTGAGCAAGCAGTAAAGGAAACAAAAGAAAAATTCGGAGTAGGTATTAAAATCCATGGAGAACAAATCAAAACGTTGAGGTTCGCCGATGACATTGTAATTCTGTCACAGACAGCAAAGGACTTGGAAGAGCAGTTGAACGGAATGGACAGTGTCCTGAAAGGAGGATATAAGATGAACATCAACAAAAGCAATACGAGAATAATGGAATGTAGTCGAATTAAGTCGGGTGATGCTGAGGGAATTAGATTAGGAAATGAGACACTTAAAGTAGTAAAAGAGTTTTGCTATTTGGGGAGCAAAATAACTGATGATGGTCGAAGTAGAGAGGATATAAAATGTAGACTGGCAATGGCAAGGAAAGCGTTCTTGAAGAAGAGAAATTTGTTAACATCGAGTATAGATTTAAGTGTCAGGAAGTTTTTTCTGAAAGTATTTGCATGGAGTGTAGCCATGTATGGAAGTGAAACATTGACGATAAATAGTTTGGACAAGAAGAGAATAGAAGCTTTCGAAATGTGGTGCTACAGAAGAATGGTGAAGATTAGATGGGTAGATCACACAACTGATGAGGAGGTATTGAATAGAATTGGGGAGAAGAGGAGTTTGTGGCACAACTTGACAAGAAGAAGGGACCGGTTGGTAGGACATGTTCTGAGGCATCAAGGGATCACAAATTTAGCATTGGAGGGCAGCGTGGAGGGCAAAAATCGTAGAGGGAGACCAAGAGATGAATACACTAAGCAGATTCAGAAGGATGTAGGTTGCAGTGAGTACTGGGAGATGAAGAAGCTTGCACAGTATAGAGTAGCATGGAGAGCTGCATCAAACCAGTCTCAGGACTGAAGACAACAACAACAACAACGACACAAATTGGGACTTTATATGGGTGCTGATGACCGCACTGTTGAGCGCCTTACAGACCAAACATCCAAAGACAAGGAGTCACCAAAAGCAACAATATACCGATAACGTGAAGGGAACCTAACTACGATCAGTGTTATTTAAACCATTGTATTGGTATGCTTTGCTACGTTTATGTCGCTGAAATCACTTCATGTAAATGCCAGGATGAATTCTTTCGTAATGCCGTGACTGATTACATCGACAATCTTGCTCATAACTATGTAACTTCTTAAGATGAGATGCTCGGGAATTCAGGAGGCACTTTGTCGATGTATAAAGAGAGAAGACTCTTCGGGAGCAGTAGCGCAGTTCTGACTAACGCGCCAGCAGGAGCTGGACACTTGGACAGCCCTGTGAATTCGCAGTGACTGCGAGGCGCCGGCTGACTCGCGAACACAGCGGCCTCCAAGGCCGGGCGCCCCACACAATGTCCTGCCCGCCAAGAGTCACTCGCCTCCGATCCTTAGAATTCTTTGCTCGTACGCCTAACGGAACAGGAAACTATTAACTGCTAGGAGAGCTAAGGAGCTCCACCATCGCCGGCGAGTACCGTCGGCGTGCGACCTGCCCAACAGACAATGCAGCTCACATACTTTGAGCATTATGAAGCCGATCGTCAACGAGCGACCAAAAATATTTTAATATCTTGAGGAATCAGCCTCAGCTGCGCAAATTTTCTGGTCTTTACCAGGTTTCGTCTAAATTAATCCAGCGTTCTTCAGAAGCATAAAATTACTGTAATATGCCAGAGTAAAGCCGACCGATGTGGCCGAGCGGTTCTAGGCGCTTCAGTCCGGCACTGCGCGACCCCTGCGGTCGCAGGCTCGAATCCTGCCTCGGGCATGGATGTGTGTGATGTCCTTAGGTTCGTTAGTTTTAAGTAGTTCTAAGTTAGGGGATTGATGACCTCAGATGTCCCATAATGCTTAGAGCCATGCCAAAGTAAGGCACAGTCAACATTAAAATTAAAACCTATAGTACCGTGGTACCATGTCTAATAAAACTACTTAGCTGAGGTCCAGCTCCGGCATCTCTTCACCACGCGGTCGGTTGGCAGCGAAGGAATATTCTCTGTCCCTGTGCCTTACTCGATCCTTGTTAAATTTTGACCCTAAACTGGATCCCCTACAATGTGCTCCTTACAACTATCTGTTCCCTTCGTTGTTTTGACTTATGTATATGCTGACTCAGACCTTCTGGAAACGATTTGTTTTTCGAATCGTTTACATTTTTCTTGCAGCAATTTCGCCTTGACCTCCCTGCACTTTCTATTTATTTCATTCCTAAATGACTTACATTGCTGTATTCCTGTCTTTATCTGATCATTTTTGTACCCCCTTCTTTCGACGCTCAGTGGAGTATTTCTTCTGCTACCCAATATTTCTTCGCAGTTGCCTTTCTTGTCCCTATGTTTGTCTGTCCAAGTTCTGTTATTGCCCTTTTTAGAAATGCCCACGTTATATCATAGTAAAGGTATGTCGTACACTAAGTAGGGAGTTTAAATTCGGAGCTTCTTATTAGAGAGAAATGAGAGCGGTTCCACAAATGATTATTCAGACAAATGAAAAGGAAGTCCGAAGCTTGGAATAAAATATGTAGAATATATAATACAGTTTTGTCACCTTTCCATCACAAGCGAAGAAAATCGTAGATAAGCAGTTATAAAAGTATTTATTAAACGATAGCAAGGTATCAGCCATACAAAAACGTATAACTGATACGTTCTACTGGGTTTTTATTTTTGTAAAGTAACTACGAAAAGTTACAAATTATCATCCTCGGTTATTACAATTTTTAAGGCTTAAATTTGGAAATATTGACATTTACGCTCTCCAACAGGACTGAAGCAGTAGGCTGCTAAATTATTGCTAATAGTTTCGCTACAGTTGATCAGCAGTTTGTAACCGATGCAGCTTACGTTCCTTTAAAACCACCACATTACACGGAATGGTGTCTTGATGGCAATGTAAAACACCTAAACGTAATCTAGAGTTAGTTATTGACTGGCACCGATTCTTTCATTTATGTTTCTACGTTTCCTCATAATGACAACGCTTGTAGCAACTTCATCTATAGAAATCATTTTGTAACTGACTCGTCCTGAAAATAAGAGACCGACCGGTGAAAATTTACCTACCAGATGATGAGCAAAGTGCTCACCTCCGGAAACATGATGCTGACACCGAGTAACGTCGTCTCTGACCCTGATAACTTATCCAACGAGGAGATGGAAGCGCCATCATCCCATTTCCCAGGAACTTCGCTCAGTAGAAGAGTCAAAATATGCCAACACGTGCGTCTGCATATCGGTAGATACTGGATCGTTCCTAAACAGACGATGGTCAAAATTTTCGCGGTATTTCCGAGATACTGTATGAGCCTCTTAGCGCACAATATACTCAGACGAGATGACGGCTCAGTAACTTGTGTCGCCGCTTTCTTAACTTTGCGCCACCTGTTCGAAACACGATTACTGTCTTCATCTATTTTATTTTTATTGTTTTCATATATCTACCCACGTCTCTAGAAGGCTAATACAAGAATGCTGCTTATCGAATTAGGGATAC
The DNA here is from genome assembly GCF_021461385.2 of Schistocerca piceifrons. Taxonomy (NCBI): domain Eukaryota; kingdom Metazoa; phylum Arthropoda; class Insecta; order Orthoptera; family Acrididae; genus Schistocerca; species Schistocerca piceifrons. The sequence goes on along the minus strand of NC_060138.1, from coordinate 289,558,315 downwards.
AAGTGCGTTAAGGCAATTGCAAAATTATAACTGGATTTCACAATAAGTATCATAAATTTGTTTTGTGATATATGCGTTTATGGTATGTCGAGAGGTTATAACCTTTCTAAATTCTCATGTTCTGATATTTCATTCGCATACCATTTGCTATATTAAATCTTATGTTTTATTGATATGTTTATTCTTATGAAAGATATGGTGCATTCCCTTGAATGATACCGACCGTACGAACATTCGAAATGCAGATATGCCCAGCACCGCTAGCATCGCTCGAAGGGAGATTTGCCATAGTGACACTTCTTCGCATGAATCCCATTCGCGAACGAAACGTCGCTAACACTGCTCAAGATTTCGTGCGTTGGCAAACCATGCATAGCGGACCAGTGGCGCTTGCAACTGTTTATGAATCAACATGAACTACAGAAATTTCACGGAAAACAATTTAAAATAATTGTTTTTTTTATTCATTCATTTGACATACAATTAGTAGGCGAGTAAGGATAACATATAAATACACAGTGGAAAACACCGGCGATGGGGAGTATTGTGTTGTCAGTAGAGGAGCAGTAACAGCGGATTTGGTCGCTCAGGAGAACACAAATGTTTGTGAATTCCTAAGGGACCAAACTGCTGAGGTCATCGGTACCTACAGGAGAACTCAAGGACTTGGAATGTGGACTACTCAGTGGATGCCACCTGAGTAACGAACCCATCAGGAACATTGCAGTCCTTCCAGACCTGCCCAACTCGACTGTTAGTGATGTGACTGTGAAGTGGAAACGCCAAGAAAGCGTCAGACAGGCCTCTTGTAATAACGGACTGGGACCTTCGAGCATTGCAGAGTGTAGTTGTAAAAAATCGCATGAAATCAATAGAAGGAATTACTCGTGAGTTTAAACTACTTACGGTCGCAGGTTCGAATCCTGCCTCGGGCATGGATGTGTGTGATGTCCTTGGGTTGGTTAGGTTTAAGTAGTTTTAAGTTCTAGGGGACTGATGACCACAGCAATTAAGTCCCATAGTGCTCAGAACCATTTGAACCGTTTTTAAACTGCTACCAGCGTTTCAGCTAACACAGTGACTGCGTGGGGAGTTAAAATAAATGGATTACAGTACTCGAGCAGTTCCTCACAAGCACACATTTCTGTAGTCAGTGTTACACGACGTTTGAGGTGGGTCTCGCGGAGTGTCCGCACGGTTTGAGGCGCCATGTCACGGATTGCGCGGCCCTCCCGCCGAGGTTCGAGTCCTCCCTCGGGCATGGGTGTGTGTGTTGTTCTTAGCATAAGTAGTGTGTAAGTCTAGAGACGAGGACCTCAGCAGTTTAGATCCTTAGGAATTCACACACATTTGAACATTGTTGAGGTTATGTAACGAGGACAACCACTGGAAACAATTTATTTGAAATGTTCAATCACGCTATCTATACAGTGTGACGATTCGATGGAAGGGTCTGAATGTGACAAGTAGCTGGAGAACGTTGCCTGCCGTCGTACGAGGTGCGATGATAAAGTAATGAGACTGATGTGTAAAAAAAAAAATGTTGCTTACCGTTTTAGTCAAGTCTCCTTCAAAATAGTTCTGTTCTGATTGCACACCCTATTTCCAGCGCTTCTGTCATTGATGGTAACATTTCTGGAACTCATCTTCTGTAATATCATCCAAGACCATCGTCACAGCTTTTTGGACATCTTGTGTTGTTTGAAAATGGTGTCCCTTGACAGCCGTTTTGACTCTTGGAAACAGAAAAAAGTTGCACGGAGCTATATCTGGTGAATAAGGTGGTTGTGGTAGTACTGAAATTTGTTTTGAGGTTAAAAATTGCCGTACTCACAGAGCAGTATGGGATGGTTCATTATCGTGATGCAGAATCCAATTATCAGCAATGTTGGCACAGGCACGAAGAACTCTTTCACGAAGTCTTTCTAAAATTTATTTGTAGTAATATTGGTTAACTGTTTGTCCAGGAGGCACCCACTCTTTATGAACAACTCCCTTGGAATCAAAGAAGCACACAAGCATGCATTTCACTTTTGACTTTGAGAAGCGAACTTTTTTTGGTCTGGGTGATACCTTTGAGCACCATTGCGAACTTCGGAGTTTTGTCTCTGGATCGTACTGCAAAAACCAACTTTTACCACCAGTGATAACACGGCTCAACAATTCTGGATTGATTTCCGTTTACTCCAACAGATCGGCTGCCTCATTTTACCGTGTTTCTCGCTGTTGTGGTGTGAGATTTATGGGGACTATTTTTGCACAAATCTTTCTCATACCGAGATCTTCAGTTATTATTAGGCGAACCGTTTCTCGATTGATGTTCAGTTCTTCTGCAATCATTTTCACGGATAATCTTCGATCAGATCGTACGAGTTCACGCACCCTGGCGAAGTTGACATCAGTCCGTGAGGTTGATGGTCGTCCACTGCGGTGTTCATCTTCAACATTCGTTCTGCCTTCACTAAACATTTTATGCCAACGAAAAACTTGAAGTCTTGACATAATCTCCTCTCCAAAAGCCTTCTGAAGCTTACCGTAAGCTGTCGTCGCGTTTACACCCAATTTAACGCAAAAGAAATGGCATACCGTTGCGAAATATTATGCGGTTCCATTTCCGTGACGAGAGATACAAACCCATGTTAACTTATTACAGCACAACTCACGGCTGAGCAGTTGCATCGTTGTGCCGCTTGGACTAGAAACAGTTTGTAGACCAAGGTCAAAGATATTGTACCTACGCAACCCTGCAGGATTTCCACATCTTGCAGAGAAAATCACTCTCATTACTTTATTGTTGCACCTCGTATATAGTGCCAACAGCGAAGTAGAGAGGACGTGGTGTTTCCGTACGGGGTGCTTTTCGTTGTTAGAGTCTGATCGACTTACTGCGCTTAATGAAACGCTAAAAGTGGAAGGATTATGAACAAATTATATAGAAATGTATACTGCATACAGTGGACGAGCAGTCCGGAGACGATGATGGTTTGTATCAGAAAAGAGTATCCAGTCATAAAGCAACATCTGTGAGACAATGGTTCGTGGGAAATAACATCCCTGAAATGGACTGACATGCACAGAGCCCCGCCCGACCTGAATCCTACTGAACGCCTTTGGAATGAGTTCGAGCGTCTAATTCGCTCCACACCCCAGACTGTAATATCAGTACCTTCTCAGGTTTCGACAGTGGGGGTGGAATGGGCGCCCATTCCTCCTCAGAAACTTCATTGAAAATGTCCGTAGCTGAGTTCAAGGATTCGTAAAGGGGACGGTTGGACACACCCGATGTTAATCTCCTTTGATCAGTGTCTGGATGTTTTTGAACCAGTAGTGTATACTTTTGATTCCGTAGAGTCTGAACACTGTGTTCAAAAACTAATCAAATAAACTGTCACAGTTCCGGAGTACACTACTGGCCATTAAAATTGCTACACCAAGAAGAAATGCAGATATGAACGGGTACTCATTGGACAAATACATTATACTAGAACTGACATTTGATTACATTTTCATGCAATTTGGGTGCATAGATCCTGAGAAATCAGTACCCAGAACAACCACCTCTCGCCGTAATAACGGCCTTGATAAGCCTGGGCATTGAGTCAAACAGAGCTTGGATGGCGTGTACAGGTACAGCTGCCCATGCAGCTTCAACACGATACCACAGTTCAAGAGTAGTGTCTGGCGTATTGTGACAAAGCCACTTGCTCGGGCACCATTGACCAGACGTTTTCAATTGGTGAGAGATCTGGAGAATGTGCTGGCCAGGGCGGCAGTCGAGCATTTTCTGTATCCAGAAAGGCCCGTGCAGGACCTGCAACATGCGGTCGTGCATTATCCTGCTGAAATGTAGGGTTTCACAGGGATCGAATAAAGTGTAGAGCCGGGTCGTAACACGTCTGAAATGTAACATCCACTGTTCAAAGTGCCGTCAATGCGACTAGAGGCGGCCGAGACGTGTAACCAATGGCACTCCACACCATCTCGCCGGGTGATACGCCAGTATGGCGATAACGAATACACGCTTCCAATGTGTGTTCACCGCGATGTCGCCAAATACGGAAGCGACCATCATGATACAGTAAACAGAACCTGTATCCATCCGAAAAAGTGACGTTTTGCCATTCGTGCACCCAGGTTCGTCGTTGAGCACACCATTGCAGGCGCTCCTGTCTGTGATGCAGCGTCAAGGGTAACCGCAGCCACGGTCTTCGAGCTGATAGTCCATGCTGCTGCAAACGTCGTCGAACTGTTCGTGCAGATGGTTGTTGTCTTGCAAACGTCCCCATCTGTTGACTCAGGGATCGAGATGTGGGTGCAGGATCCGTTCGTTACACCCATGCGGATAAGATGCCTGTCATCTCGAGTGCTAGTGATACGAGGCCGTTGGGATGCAGCACGGCGTTCCGTATTACCCTTCTGAAACCACCGATTCCATATTCTGCTAACAGTCATTGGATCTCGACTACCGCGAGCAGCAATGTCGCGCTACGATAAACCGCAATCGCGATAGGCTAGAATCTGACCTTTATGAAAGTCGGAAACGTGATGGTACGCATTTCTTCTCCTTACACGCGGCATCATAACAACGTCTCATTAGGCAACGCCGGTCAACTGCTGTTTGTATATGAGAAATCGGTTGGAAACTTTCCTCATGTCAGCACGTTGTAGGTGTCGCCACTGGCGCCAACGTTGTGTGAATCCTCTGAAATGCTAATCATTTGCATATCACAGCATCTTCTTCCTGTCGGTTAAATTTCGCGTCTGTAGCACGTCATCTTCGTGGTATAGCAATTTTAATGGCCAGTAGTGTATGTCTACCTCCTCAGGATTATGGACGTTATCAGCAACTGAAAGGCTGCACTGCAGCAGCGCTTAAAAAACAACATTGGCCTTACAGCAGTTCAGAATATGCAAATATCAATTTCTAGAAAAAATATGTAAGTAGCGGCTCACTGCTTCCAGAAAGTGGACCTTACGTGTGACGGGGGCGTTACGAGCAGTGCGGTCCCGGCAGCGGTGACAGGAGAGGAGCGCGCGCGGTGGCAGGTGGCGCAGCTGTGTGACGTCACGAGGTGCCGCCAGGCGGCAGGGTGGGCGCGCCGCGGCAGCCAGCAGCCAGTAGGCTCTCCGCCGCCGCCGCAGACGGACGCGCCTCTCCACTAGCTGCGGTGTCTGCCGCCCGCCACACGTGCCGCACGTAAACACGACGCGCCGACCCGCTCTGCGCTCTGTCTCAGGTAACGCGTCCCACACAACCGCTTCTTGTTTTTTTTACCATCGTCCTGGCCGTTGTACATAATCTAATTGAACCATTTTTTCTCTTCAACAGGTGACAACTTACAGTGATAGTAGAACTATCAGGGCTCTTGGTCGAAGGCGATCTACATGGTTGAATAGGGCTGTACAGCGTGTTGGTTTTTTTGTGGCGTGTGAAACGTTTTTGGAAATGCATCAAAGGATATTGTGGTGATTAAACACTGTGAATGACGATCGCATAGTTCGTGTGTCTGAAGATAGTGAAGCGAGAACTTCAAACTCATTCCACTTCGTTTCGTAAATTGAGAGGTAATCCAATTTCGTTGTGAAACTTGCTGCACTTACGCAGACAACTGATTATTATGTCGGAGTACTAGCCTATGGGAACTCGAAACTAATAATAGTATACGAGACTTAAGTATTTAATTATATGTTTTTGAGACACGGCTTATGCCACTAGATTTCGTGCAAACTGTAGCAGTAGCTAGCATTGAAACAAGAATATTTCACCTTTAGGAGTGGATACTTGCGTATGAAGAACTATTGTAAGGGTAAAGTAACGTTCAATTCGTGCTGCTGCAGCAGGTACTGGTAACATCTGAAGTGTGGAGAGGTCGTCATAGCGTGTAGAAGCACAATTGAGAACTGGAATTATTGATTTGCAACTGAAAACATTGTTTGCGGTTAGGTCGGGAGTGTAAAAGAAGCTGTTTAAACAGTACAGAATTGAAGACAGAGAGTAATTGACATAGAAGATCGCTCTAGAGCGATTGAAGATGTGGTCTCAGACGGAATGTGTCGCGTGTAGGTTGTGCGCTTCACAGAGGAGCAGCGGCCGGTCACCGCCTGCGTCCCCAGTCCGCGTGTGATCCGCGCCGGCGCGCACGTGCCGCTTAACCCGCGCCATGTCGTACAACTCCTCGTACCTGTGGGGCAACGACAGCGCGCCCGGAGGCTGGGGCGGCCGCTTCTTCTTCTCGTTCTACAGCGAGCTGGGCGAGCGGCGCGCCGCGGCGCTGGCCGAGGTGTGCCTGCTGTCGCTGACGCTGCTCGCGTCGCTGGTGGCGAACGCGGGCATCGCAGCCGCCGTGCTGCGCTACCGCGAGCTGCGCACCGTCACCAACTGCTTCCTGCTCAACCTGGCCGCCGCCGACGTCGTCTTCGCGCTCGGCATCCCCGCCGTCGCCATGTCGCGCCTGCAGCGCGGCTGGCAGCTGGGCGACGGCGTCTGCCGCGCGCTCCCCTACTCGCAGGTAGGAAAGCCGGCGCGCATCTCGCGAGCTCGATTCACGCTGCACGTCCGCGCGCCGTCACGTGGTGCTGCGTTCCCACACTGGGCAGAGCGTCGACAGGACGTCTTGTCTCATAGTGCCTATTTCACCGACAAATAACTCTCTCAAAGATCTATACACAGGTTGTTTCATAATTCATGTTACACACGTCTAGAGGTTGTAGACAGGACTTAGTAGTTTTACATAGACGCCCATGCCCGGGGACGTCATCCAATCACGCTACATAGCGACAGCGTTAAAACCGCCGGCGCATATTTCCGTCATGATGTTACAAAATTTCTCGAATACTGAAGAAGGATGAATGTACAATTTGGGGGCGAGCGTCGCTGGCTCGGAAGCGAACGAGTCAAAAGTTATAAGCGAAAATCATTCTGGTTCAAATGGCTCTGAGCACTATCGGACTCAACATCTGAGGTCATCAGTCCCCTAGAACTTACAACTACTTAAACCTAACTAACGTAAGGACATCACACACATCCATGCCCGAGGTAGGATTCGGACCTGTGACCGTAGCGGTCGCGCGGTTCCAGACTGTAGCGCCTAGAACCGCTCGACCACCCCGGCCGGCGCGCTCTGACATCTTTACCTGAGAAACTATGAGTGCTTGCTCACCTTCGCTAATGTGAAACACATCTCCTCTACTAAATAAGACTTCATAGCTCTTAAGGTTTGCATTTTAGAGCCCATGTTTACTCGACATTTTTTTCTTGTTTTGTTTTATACTACCACCTCTGAAAGTTGCCTACGCTACAATCTTAGCAACAAGAGTATGGATAAATTTATTCCACTGTCAGAGGTATCCGAATGGTTTTCGCTCATAACTTTAGATTCGTTCGCTTCCGAACCAGAGACCCTTACCTCAAACTGATGCGTTTATCCTCCTCCAACATCCTAGAAACTTCGTAACATCATGACGAAATCACCGGGTATGTACGTACATTTACAAGTGTCGGCGCCATTAACGTTGACACTATGTAGCGTCGTTGAATTGACGTTACGAGACATGCGTTTCTGTGTAAAACTTGATCTACTAAGTCTCCTCTACAACCTCTAGAAGTATGTAACATGCATTGTGAAACACACTATGTATAAAGAAGAGTGTCCGTATCCATCTTTGTAATTTTAAAAAATCTGAAGTTTTATTGCAAACTCCATAAAATTTTGCACACTTTACTTCCTGACAAGAGGAAAATAACTGTCTACATAATATCTCTAAAAGTTCTTGGACGATTTACTTCGTATTTCTATACGATCACCTAATCAACATTTTGGCTGACATAGGCTATATATTATTTTTAATATACGCAATATATGTGTGTATATATATTAATAAATAACATATATAAAGGAGAAACGTTCTTATCAAACATCTCGAAAAGTACTTTTCAGATTTACTTAAAGGTTCTTGGCCGATTTACTACAAATTTCTACATTCAGGTGAAAAAATGAATAAAATTAATGAAAACTTCAATGCCTAACGAATGAAATATGTCGCTGTAGACTGACTATAGTTTCTGTTGCGAGAATAAATTACTGCAGCGTTACCAGTCTTGGAGATAGTACTATCACGTGGCACTAGATCGCAGGATGAACGAAAGCTCGAGAATTTGACAGGAACATGACTGCAGACTCCTATTTATTGATCAGTGGCAGTTGTTACGTATGACATACACGCTAGAAGATATTTTACTCTGTGTTTCACAGTTAATTTTATTATTAAAAACCACAGTCTCGTACAAACGTTAAGACTCGTCGTGGATATGGTACCAACAAAAGTCACTACGTCGTCAGCCGAACAATAGATTGAGCAGGACTGGAGATTTCCCGAACTGTGATGTAAATTGTTCTAACATTTCGAATTGTGCACAAACTAAGCCCCACTTGAAAGAGTGAAAACTGAGCTGGAACAATAGGAAACAAAGTCCCCAAAAACACAGTGAGATGCTTAATGCAAAAATGTAACAACAGATGGCGCAGATAATAATCTTCTGATTACAGAGAAAACACAAAGCTCGCGAAAACTTGTTTGAAGAAATGAATAAAAAATGTTGATACGGACAGGGGCAATCACTTTGTGTCGCACATATTAAACATCACGGGCAACGCCAGGTACTGCAGCTAGTCCTCTGTATTTGTCAGCGTAATGGGATCTTCCCGAATTACACATATTTGTTCTCATATACACTCAAGAGCCATAGAAACTCGTACACCTGAATAATACAATGTAGGGCCTCCGCGAGCACGCAGAAGAGCCGCAACACGACATGGCATGGACTCGACTAACGTCTGAAGTAGTGCCGAGGGGAATTGACACCATGAATCCTGCAGGACTGTCCATAAATCCGTACGAGTACGAGACGATGGAAATCTCTTCTGAACAGCACATTGAAAGGCATCCCAGAAAAGCTCAATAATGTTCATGTCTGGAGATTTTGGTGGCCAGAAGGAGGGTTTAAACTCAGAAGAGTATTTCCGGAGACTCTCTGTACCAGTTCTTGGACCTGTGAGGTGCCACATTATCCTGTTGGAATTGCCAAAGTCCGTCGGCGAGCACAAAGGACATGAATGGAAGCAGGTGATCAGACAGGATGCTTATGTACGTGTCACCTGTCAGAGTCGTATCTAGACGAATCAGGCGTCCCATATCACTCCAACTGCACACGTCCCATGCCAAAATAGAACCTCAGTCAGCTTGAACTGTCCCCTGTTGACATGTAGAGTCCATGGATTCCGCTCGATACAATTTGAAACGAGACTCGTCCGACCAGGCAACATGTTCCCTGTTATCAACTGTCCAATGTCGGTGTTGGCGGGCCCAGGCGAAGCGTAATGCTGTGTGTCTTACAATCATCAGCGGTACACGAGTGGGCCTTCGGCTCCGAAAGCCCATATCGATTATGTTTCGTTGAATGATCCGCACGCTGACACTTGTTGATGGCCCAGCATTGAAATCTGCAGCAAGCTGCGGAACGGTTGTACTTCTGTCACGTTGAACGATTCTCTTCAGTCGCCGTTGCCTTTCTTGCAGGATCTTTTTCCGGCCGCATCAATGTCGGGTTCCTGATATTCACGGTACACTCGTGAAACGATCATACGAGAAAATCCCCATTTCACCGCTACTTCGGAGATACTGTGTCCCATGGGTCGTGCGCCGACTATAACACCACGTTGAAACTCGCTTAAAACTTCACAACCAAACCTTGTAGTAGCAGTAACGAATCTAACAACTGCGCCAGACACTTCTCTTGTATAGGCGTTGCCGACGGCAGCGCCATATTCTGCCTGTTTACATATGTGCCTGCCTATTTTCTGACGCTTCGATGTAGGCGATATCTGTAGCGAATATCTCCATGCAGCTTCATCTGAATGCTAAGGAAACTGTCTGATTGTCCAAAGTCTTACACTATGCGACTCTAGACACGATTATAAATCTTATTATGACAAACAGTTGTGTTTGGCCTTAAAACATGGTGGCAAAGTTATTGGCTCGTTGCACTGCTCATTTTTGACTAGTGGTGGACGCATTTAACAATACAATTTGCGCTTCATGCTTTTAAAATATTCCGGGTCGGTTAAATCGGGAAAGAAAGACCAACAGCTTTTTGTCAAACATTTTTACCTGTCGTACATTCTGACACCGCCTTCAGCCCTGCATGTAATAGAGGTTTCTTAGTCCCACAATATTTTTATACAAGTAATGAGTCAGGTATATACCAAAATTGCTCTAGCCGTTCCTGTGTTTCGGTTTCACCATCAGGCATAGGGCTGCTTGGGGTGTGTAAGTAATGTCACTGCATTTACCATCCCCACACAACCGCCCTCGTCTCTTTCAGTGGACTGTCACCAATGACTGTGTATTCGATCCTAATATCGGTCGTTATCGAATATTTCTACATGTCATGGGTTCTGGAACATCCCCCCGCCGGCCGAAGTGGCCGTGCGGTTAAAGGCGCTGCAGTCGCAGGTTCGAATCCTGCCTCGGGCATGGATGTTTGTGATGTCCTTAGGATAGTTAGGTTTACCTAGTTCTAAGTTCTAGGGGACTAATGACCTCAGCAGTTGAGTCCCATAGTGCTCAGAGCCATTTGAACCATTTTTTTTGAACATCCCCCCCCCCCCCCAACGCCAAGGAGGGTGGCTGCGTAGGGCTGTATTAATCCAGAAATTATCCCAGTCGATTGCACAACCTCCCCCAGAATTTCATCGTAATCAGACGAATGGTATAGGAATGCATCGAAAACAAACAAACAACTACATATTCATTGCTGTATATTCCGGCCCTAAACGGTGACGTTCGAGGATCCATCCATGTCCGAATACATTTGTGACATTAAGGAAGTAGTAACAGTCGTAGAATTTATTAAAGGCCAAACCAAAATTCATAGCTTATGTTCCTGATAAATGACAGTAACATGCTACACTGATTGATTTTAGCGTGATTAAGAATCCTTTTACTTCGGATTCTCCACTGCCACACAGTTTCGGCTGTGTAGGCAATTCAGTCTAGTATAATCGGCCAATTTGTGTTACTGTCAAAGCGTTAGTTAAGTTATGTATTGTGAAAATGTGGTGGGTTTGCACCGGACTGGACGCTCTGACACTTATAAATGGTATGTTATAACAGTGCTCTTCAGGAAACTCTTGGTGTCCTTGTTAGTTTCAGTCGCCGGCAAACCTAGTACATTCTAACAATGAAACATCAGGCAAACATTTTGACTCCAACACATTTCTACCCTTAGGATGGGTTTTATTATACTGCCTTCAAAATGGCAACACTTTCGAATCTGTGTACTAGTGGTGAAGCCAAAATGAAAAAAACATATTCAAGTAACGAAAGCCAGTGTAGCAGGTTACTGTCATGCAAAGAAGTTGTTTTGGGTATGGACCTGTTAGTAGTTGAAGTACTGATTTGTAAAAAAATATTAGTAAGTTCTTCACATTGTTCAGAAACGAAAGAATAGGAAAAGTATCGTCCAAAAATTTCTGACCATTAACAATTATTTGTTCAAAAACATTCGCATAAAAATATCCTCTTGCAAGCTTCACAGTGTCAGAAAAACAAAGTTAGTAATAGAATAAAGATTAAGATCACAAAGAGGGGCAAAACTCATTGCCATAACATGAGTGAGCACGGCAAGTATAACTTCTGATATTAGCAGGTGACGCCATCGTACACGGTCAGCGGCAAAACTTTCTACCCGTGGAACCTTGACGGCAATGCTGCGTCACGTTCAGTTGACTGTCTGTGCGGACGCCACCATTTGAGATGCATTGTGGAATGACGTACTGTGACGCCCGGTATGAATCGACCTGGTACGATTAGAACTTCTGCTCTGCTGTACTAGTAGCTTCCACATTTCGTCTCATTGTTCCATTTGTCATGGGTATTGTTAATTCCACATCTATACAGATACTGTACAACCAATGTACTATTCCAGTCACATATGGAACGAGAGAGAGGTGACTCAGTACCTATATGTCTGTATACCATCACTAGTCTAATTCTAGTGTTTCCCTACGCAAAATACAGTGTGTTACAAAAAGGTACGGCCAAACTTTCAGGAAACATTCCTCACACACAAAGAAAGAAAATATGTTATGTGGACATGTGTCCGGAAACGCTTACTTTCCATGTTAGAGCTCATTTTATTACTTCTCTTCAAATCACATTAACCATGGAATGGAAACACACAGCAACAGAACGTACCAGCGTGACTTCACTTTGTTACAGGAAATGTTCAAAATGTCCTCCGTTAGCGATGCAGTCCTGGAGAATGGCGTATTGTATCACAGCCGTCCACAATACGAGCACGAAGAGTCTCTATATTTGGTACCGGGGTTGCGTAAACAAGAGCTTTCAAATGTCCCCATAAATGAAAGTCAAGAGGGTTGACGTCAGGAGAGCGTGGAGGCCATGGAATTGGTCCGCCTCTACCAATCCATCGGTCACCGAATCTGTTGTTGAGAAGCGTACGAACACTTCGACTGAAATGTGCAGGAGCTCCATCGTGCATGAACCACATGTTGTGTCGTACTTGTAAAGGCACATGTTCTAGCAGCACAGGTAGAGTATCCCGTATGAAATCATGATAACATGCTCCATTGAGCATAGGTGGAAGAACTAAAATGAGCTCTAACATGGAAATTAAGCGTTTCCGGACACATGTCCACATAACAACTTTTCTTTATTTGTGTGTGAGGAATGTTTCCTGAAAGTTGGGCCGTACCTTTTTGTAACACCCTGTATATGATGAATGAAACAGATATGTGCCTCAGCCTATCTCCAGTGTTGAACCTCTAAATTTACTCCACAGACTTTCTCGAGAATAATACCGATTTTCCCTGAAAAATTACCCTATCAGTTGCAGTGGCATCTGTATTTCATAACTGCACAGATTTTACCTACTTGTTGCATTACAGCAACACGTAAATCATTTTAGGGGGAAAAATCGTCATATTTTAGACACTATCACTTAACTGTACACGATGTATACAGGGGGAATCAGAACTCCATCGACAAACTCTCAGAAGTGGTAGTATGGACCAATGGAAGGAAAATATGTATAGTAAACATGGGCTCTGAAGTGTGTACTTTAAGAGTTACGCCGGCCGAAGTGCAGTCTGGAACCGCAAGACCGCTACGGTCGCAGGTTCGAATCCTGCCTCGGGCATGGATGTTTGTGATGTCCTTAGGTTAGTTAGGTTTAACTAGTTCTAAGTTCTAGGGGACTAATCGCCTCAGCAGTTGAGTCCCATAGTGCTCAGAGCCATTTGAACCATTTTTTAAGAGTTACGAGCTCGTGTTCAGTAGAAGAGATTTTTTTCCACAGTAGACAAGATGAACACGTCTCATAGCTTGTAATGTATGCTCTCTAGAACCCACGTTTACTAGTCGCCGGCCGTTGTGGCCGAGCGGTTCTAGGCGCTTCAGTCTGGAACCGCGCGACCGCTACGGTCGGAGGCTCGAATCCTGCCTCGGGCATGGATGTGTGTGCTGTCCTTAGGTTAGTTAGGTTTAAGTAGTTCTAAGTTCTAGTGGACTGATTACTTCAAATATTCCCATAGTGCTCAGAGCCTTTTGAACCATTTGTTTACTAGTCATTTTTTTCTTGTTGGATCCATACTACCACACCGCAAAATATAGAAAGCAAAGCTTTCGGTAGAAGAGATGTGTCTCACAGTGGCGGAGAAAGTGCTCATAGCTATTCAGATATGTATTTTAGAATACATGTGCATTTTTGTCATCTTTTAGTCCATACTACCTTCTCTGAAAGTTTTCCGGTTGAGTTCTGGTTCACCCTTTATAAAATGTGGTGAATAAGTTCCGAAGCTTCTTGAGGAAGCTATTGCTGCAAACGGGGAAGCTGCAATGCCAGAAAACTGTAGCGGTGTGGGTGAGGACCTCCAGAGGTTCACTCTAAGTTCGAATGCTGCAGTAGATCCTTAATATAATCAAATGCCATTTATTGAAGTAGAGGCAGAAAGACTCTTTATGGAGCCATTACATAATTGTCGATCTATCAGTGGAAACGGCACCAGTAGTTGAATATCTAGCATATTCACCCGGCAGGGCGGGGAGACTGCGGAAAACTAATTTCAGTAGTAGTGCATGAGAGACTGGCTTTCCTTGGAACAGTCCTGCTCTAATGAGTGCTGCTGGCCAGTCTGGTACGTCCCAAGGTGGAAATAATATAGACAATGGAGAAGACACAAAGAAGAGCAGTGAGCCTCGTCACGAGTTAGTTTACCAAGTGTGAGACCATCACGGAGATGGCCGTAAAACAGTGTCACATGCTAGAAGAATGGTGTCGTGCGTCATATAATGTTATGATTACCCTCTTCCGGCAAAATGACGTGAAATGTCCGTGGCCCTGAAATATGAGTGGGTCTGTTTCGAGCTCACACGGAGCCTATCGGCAGTCGTTATTTCCGCATATCAATCACAAGCAGAAGGGAAAAAAGGAAGAAGCACTAATGATACGTCGCCACAAACTAAGGTATAAATGTAGATCCAAAGAGGAAAGGAACGGAAAGTGTGAAGAAGGTAGTTCAGGGAAGGGTTTAAATCCTCCCCCCTCTTCCCCCCCCCCCCAAAATCCACCAAATCCATATCTTTCCCTCCTCCACACCGATAACCTTGATTTATTTTTCATTTTCTCCGTAAATCTTTAGGTGTCAGCCATGATGGACTCTTAACATAAAATGAAGTTTTCTTTCCCAGCAACAACTTACGTGTTGGACGTTGGTGCTGTGCCTGATTCTTTGTGTGTTGTACGTGACGTACGATTGATCCAACATCCCTTCTCAGAGTTTGTATTCCTGACGGGCGGACTAGAATAGGATCCAATGGATAATGTGAGGGCAACATCCCCGCGTCACACAACGAAGAATAGTTCAGCTTGCATTTGAGTGGTATACCTGTCTCTTTAAAACGTTGTTCCCCAGTTAGCAACGTAGAGTGTGATGGTCTACCTTTGGAACGCAGTGCAACAGCTATTCTGCGTGACATGGATTCAATAAGTTCTCGGCAGGTTTCCGAAGGTACGTAGTGCCATAACACCAAGTGTCTACGCACAGACAGCGCAGTCCCTGTAAATTACGGGCTAGGGATTTGTAGGCGAAGAGCCGACGCTTTATAGCGTCGTGGATGTCTCCCATCAGGGTTATGTCACGCTAATTTAGTGTCCAAGACATCAGTGTGAGGTATCAAGCTCCTCAGACCACTGTAACTCCGTTCTGGCCTCGTGACATGGACAGTTATCCTGCCTAAGGTGCCATCGCCGGCGGGAAAGACATCGCGCATGAAGGGGACCAAGTGGTTTACAATGATGTTCCCGTGCTCCATTGCAGCTATGATGCCTTCGATTACTATCAGAGGTCCTATAGAAAGACAGGGGATTGTCCGCCATACCATAATATGCCACAAACGGCCTGAGTGCGTGGCGCGTTTCGATAAGCCGTTCGCCTCGATAACGGCGTATACAGGAACGATCATCGACCTGGCGTAACAAGAAAAAATGTGATTCATCCGACCAGGCCGCAATGTTTCTGTTTATCCACTGCCCAATTTCTACGATCCCACGCCCACTACAATTGTAATTGGCGATGTCGTTGGGTCACCGTGGGAACAGGTAAGAGTTGTCTGCTGAACAGCCTCATATTCAGCAAAGTGCGCCGAATGTTGTATTCCGAAACACTTGTGCTTGCATCAGCATTTTACTCCGTCGTCAGATCTGCCATAAATCGTCACCTATCATGTCTTACAGGACTGACAAGTCTCAGGCCTTCACTTTCTATGACGATGTATGGACGCCCTATACCGTGCCACCTACTAGTGGTTTCATCGTTCATCAGAAACTTTCCACAGATGCTCATTACAGTAGCACGCGAAAAGCCTGCCAGCTTCACCCTTTCCGAGATTTCGTTCCGGAACACTGGACCGGACCATAACAATGTTCTCTTTGTGAAAGTTGCTTATGCCAGTGGATTTCCTTATTTGTGGCATTTATCGTCACTAGAATGATTCCTCATTCGCCTCTGCTCATATTATACAGTTACCTCGCCTGCCGCGTAGCCGCATCAGCACTAGGCGGCATTTAATCTCGCGGTGGCCTGTACCCACAAATTCTTGCCTCATCAGTCACATAATCAAGTGACTTTGTTTCTAAATACCCGTTTTCAGTAGTCTTGTTCATACTATGTGACTGCGTTCCTTTGGAAAACAAATTATCGCCCCGCTGCGCAATATCTCGAATTGCGCCGAATTGTGCTTGTAGAACGATTTTGTTATTTCTCAGCTTGACCATACTTCCTTAAGACTGTATAGCTAGACGTGGCTTCATAATCAGAATTTTTGTACACAGAGACGAGTACTAGATACTACAAAATGTTTTGGTGATGATAGCTGGAGCACAGAAAAGTTCGGATGCGTGTAGTACCTGGGCGGTTACACGAGGAACTCGCGTTTTCAGGGGCAGATACAGAATCTGCGGTTCCAAGAGGTAGTAATGTTAAACATCAGATATCCATTACAATTTCTTTCTCAACGGTTTAAAATACTCTTAAGGTAACATTTAAAATAATTTTTGATTTCGATAGTCTCATGGAAGAAATTCAGTCAATTAATATGGAAATTGCAATACCGACTTTTCTTCTCCGAGATAATGAAATAAATCGGAAGTTAAATGAGAAATTTTTTGATTGTGTACTTCATTTGCCAAAGTGTATTTAGACGCTTAGCTTCATCCCTAAGTGAAGAAATCGTCAGAAACTGATGTTCGAACACAGGGAACATTTCAGCTTGTCAAATATCTGTTAGGGTATACGACAAACTCAAGCTGAGCAAATGCAATTTTTTAAGTGATATATTGCAAGTTGGGACCCTGAAGTTATCTATGACAAGTTGAAGCGCAGATTGTGATGTAGGGCAAGTTGAACCCCTAGAACTGAAAATGTATTACGAAATGAACTTTGCCGAATAAAATAGATATTGTCAGAGATTTTTGTCATCGGGTTTCTTTGGAAAAAGTAATGTCGTTGTTCGTCGTTTGTCCATGACCACAGTGAGAGCATGAAATAGAAAGAGGCCGGTGGTACACCGTTAATGGTTCGTTCAGGTTGCTTATTGCAATAGCACGGATGTCGTAAATTGAGATAAAAATCTATTGTCTCCATAAAGTTGTGACAGGACTAATACGTCTCAACTTTCATAATTTTTTATTGTGGGGGCAAACCAACAATTTACTTCGTGATACTCCCTTCGTGATACTCCTGTGAACAGTGATGGTGTTGTATCCTGTGAGATTAGGCCAGCTTATATGAGGTTGAAGCTTATATCAAGTGCATTTCTCGTGCCTCTGTCCCGCATATCGGCCGCAGGGTTGGCATGGCACCCCCCCCCCCCCCCCCCGACCATTTCCCCCTCCCGTGAACGAGCCCGGTTCACCTAACGGATTCGATCCTGGGACGGAGCTCCTCTCCGTTCTGTAAGCGGCGCTTTAACACTTATCGGGGTGGGTAGAGCCCTTAAAATTACGAACGTGATAAAGTGTAGATACAACATGTTTCAAACTTATAAAGGTCATCTCGAAATGCGATTCTCATTTTCCCTGTTCTTAATACTGTGTTTGCTTCACGCCAGCTATATGCTCCACTGTACTACAATTTTCACAAACACTAAGCTATTTTTATAGCATTGAACAGCAAGGGAAATTTAATTTTTAGCTATAATGGTACGTGTATCTGCAGCATCTTCTCTTGTTAATGACAGGCTAGTAAGAGTGATATACTACAAAATTCCTGTTCTTTCCCAGAATTGCTGAAAAGTCAACACAAGTAAACGTCGTAGTTCGTTTCGCGTCACTAGTTAATCCGTTCTGTTACGGCCATGTCTGCTTGAAATCCGGCCTTGCTTTTGTGTTACAAAATTCCTTTACCTTCATGGTAATAGATGCACGTCCGCAGTGAATCAGCATATGCAGAGAAACAGCTTTCGCTGCTCGTCTTGAAGGATGATTTGTCTCCGCTAAGGCTCATGGACCACTCACAGGATTTATTGGAATGTTGCCACCAGAAATCGAATAATCAAGTCCACATTACGCTCATTTTCACTCAATCTTTGTTTCACTTACAGAAGCCGCGATTAACTTAAGGCAACTTGGCTTTGTACGCCTGGGAAAATACGAACAACCTTCATAAAGGTTATACGGCTCCAACTAAAAACGTGAATTCGCGTAGGATGAAAATTAAGGGACAATAGGAGTGTTTCTTGCTGAATGTTTTGATATAAATTAATCACATTAGTTTTCACGCTGACTTTATTACAGTTTTTTTAATTAAAATCAGTATATTATATGAGCAAAATAACTGATGATGGCCGAAGTAGAGAGGATGTAAAATGTAGGCTGGCTATGGCAAGGAAAGCGTTTCTGAAGAAGAGAAATTTGTTAACATCCAGTATTGATTTAAGTGTCAGGAAGTCATTTCTGAAAGTATTCGTATGGACTGTAGCCATGTATGGAAGTGAAACATGGACGATAAATAGTTTGGACAAGAAGAGAATAGAAGCTTTCGAAATGTGGTGCTACAGAAGAATGCTGAAGATTAGATGGGTAGATCACATAACTAATGAGGAAGTATTGAATAGGATTGGGGAGAAGAGAAGTTTGTGGCACAACTTGACCAGAAGAAGGGATCGGTTGGTAGGACATGTTCTGAGGCATCAAGGGATCACCAATTTAGTATTGGAGGGCAGCGTGGAGGGCAAAAATCGTAGAGGGAGACCAAGAGATGAATACACTAAGCAGATTCAGAAGGATGTAGGTTGCAGTAGGTACTGGGAGATGAAAAAGCTTGCACAGGATAGAGTAGCATGGAGAGCTGCATCAAACCAGTCTCAGGACTGAAGACCACAACAACAACAACATATATTATATATTATGCAGGTGCATAGTTGGAATCTATTCACTGACTACCTTACTTAGATACTTGAAACTTTACGTAGTTTTCACGCTGACTTTATTACAGTTTTTTTTTATTAAAATCAGTGTATTATATATTTATATGCCGGTGCATAGTTGGAATCTATACACTGACTACCTTACGTAGATACTTGAAACTTTACGTACACGCTAACAACTTGCATATATAAACAGTAGACTACATTCATGTCATTTCAGCCACAAGGTTTTATTCTAGAAATATTTACACCTGATAACGAAAATTAAGGATACGTTTCATAACTTATCTGATGTATTTTACTTCCTGTTGATGGCACATTAGTGTCCGCCAAATAGTGCACTGAAAGTTCCCAAAAAATTTCAGACCTCTAGCTCAAACAATTTTTTTTTTTTTTTGCGTAAAACAAATATGCCAGAAAATTTAACTGTCGGGAAATTCAGTTAAAAACTGAATTTGGTCTCTGACTCACCTCTGTTTTTCCTAATACGCTCCAGTTGCCTGATCGTGTTTTTCACGTTTCTCATCCTCTCTGTCTCCATTTTCTTGTTTCTCCTTGTTATTATGACCTCTTCAGTTACTTCAAGGACCCAATTTTCACCTTCGGCTACTCTCATGGAATCAATTGGCAACAGTGATTTTCTCATATTAAACCCGGAAAATATTCCCGGTAGTTCTAGAACTTCACACCTGGAAAAAAAGAAAAAAAAACCTGGAAAACCAGTTGTAAAAGGGGAACACGAAGAGCATCGCAAAGCGTATCTTTTAACAGGGCTGCCAATTTGCAAAACAGTTCTATAGCATATGTTTCTCGAACAGGAGTCTAATGACAACACTGACGTGTGAAAGCAGTGGAAACATGGGTGTGGGCAATACCGAGAGAGCTTTCATAAGCTGATTTACAAACAACTACCTGATGTTCAATACAGTTCTTTCAATCATCGTTCTGTTAAAAAAACTCTGAAAATATATTTAAGGTGAAAAAAAAGATTTTTTGAAGCCATTTCACAGCCTAGTTATCTTCAAGGCGACCAAACAACATAGTTGAACTATCTTTTGCTCATTCGAAACAGTTTTTTCATCTGACAGTGCTGTGTTGAGGGCTTTCTTTCGTTGGCTGGCAGTTGGATACCTTCGCACATCGACCAATTGCTAGGGAACAACTGACATAATTAAAGAACATGCAAGACTGGAATCAGAGTCTTCCATGGACAAAGCTGTCAGAGAGTGAACTACCAAGGCGAGCAAAGTCGCCCTCCCCCCTCCCCCAACTTGAGTTTGCCAATATCTGCTACAGCGTGGTCATGTTGCTATGTCTTTCATTGTTTTTTTTTAAATCCTTATTTTCTCACTTCATTTCTATTTAATACTTTCTTCACTTTTCATTACATAGCATTAACGTATTGCAAAGTAATTAAAGCATTCACGGTTCAACATCGTAAACATCAGATAAGGTTCCATTGGCGGAAAGGCACCAGTGTCATTTCTTGGACTTCTAAATTGGTCCAACAACCCTGTTACAAAGAAATTGTTGAGAACTCGTACTCGAGGTGCAATTTGATATCTGTTACGTGTGTAAGTTACCACCAGTGATGAACGCTGCACGGGAATGCTAAATTTACTATGGAATAGAATCGGAACAATCGAGACGGTGCAGGAACGGACCTTATATCCTGAATTCCTTCACTATCCCTACTGCATCCAAGCTAGTGATCATTATCTGGAAACCTCATCATCAATGAAACATCAGTTTTTTCACTGGCACCAACACTAGAAGTGGATCGCTGCTGAAGCAGGAGCAGACTTACTCTCTTCTTTAGCATACACTCTTTCACGACCTGTGAGGCAGCACGGTAAAAGTTAAATTTTATTTTCTTTTGTTTTGATTTCCATAAGGTACAGGTTTAATTATAGTTTGCATTCATTATTAAGTGCTGAATTTTAGTTTCGTTGAAGCCTTGTCATTGTCTTTCATGTAAACTACACAACCAACTTGAAACTGTAATCCACATAATTAATTTTATACACGATCCTGTCACATTAATGTGAAAACCTGTCAGAAGCCTGAATAACCGTCTTTTGCAGCACGAAAGTGCAGGAGGACAGCCACTGAGATTATGGAATGGGATATGGAGCCCTACTGACCCCCGTACCGTGAATAGCTGCCGGCCGCGGTGGTCTCGCGGTTCTAGGCGCGCAGTCCGGAACCGCGCGACAGCTACGGTCGCAGGTTCGAATCCTGCCTCGGGCATGGATGTGTGTGATGTCCTTAGGTTAGTTAGGTTTAAGTAGTTCTAAGTTCTAGGGGACTGATGACCACAGCTGTTAAGTCCCATAGTGCTCAGAGCCATTTGAACCATTTTTCGTGAATAGCTTCGGCTAGGTCTCTCTGTTGATGATCCGCTCTCTCGAGGATCGTGGTGGCCTCATAGATTCTCGAATGGGTTTAAATCCGGGAAGTCTGTTGGTCTGGGAAGTACAGTAAACTCAACCTGGTGCTCTTTTAAACCACGCAAGCAGACAGCTAGCTGTGTGACGTTGCAGTGTCCTGCTGGTAGATGCCACTGTGCCGAGGAAAAAACAACATATATGTAGGGGTAGACACGGTCACCAAGAACAGATGCATACTTGTGTTGATCCATTGTGACTCCCACGTTGACGTGACCGCTCAGGGAATTCCACGAAAACATTCCTCAGACCACCTTAATGCTCTTTCGTCCGTCCTGGACGCTTTAGACGATTGTTATAGGGTCGTACACGCCAACGGACATCTGTCTGATGACGCATAAAACGTGACTCATCTGAAAAGGCCACCAGTCGCCAATGAGTGTGCGTCCAGTGCAAATTCCAGCCTTCGTCGCCGATGTACAGAGGTCAGCCTGGGTGCAGAAACGGGGCCCGTGCGCAGCAACGTTCGTTGAACGATTTCTGAGGAGACACTGTTGGCTGCCCCTTGATTTATCTGGGGAGGGGTTGGAGAGTTGCTCAGCAGTTAACCGTCTTTTCGCCCATACACGTCTCCACAGCCGTCGTTGACCTCTGTTATCGATGGCCTGTTGTGGACCACAGTTGTCTCGGCGCCATTCTGGATAGCATCATTTTGTCATGAGCAGTATACTTTAATCATGGTGACATGCGAACTGTTTACAAAATCTGACGTTTCGGAAATCTTCCAAAGATTATGCCTTTTAGGACGTCAGATAAATCGCTCCATTTCCTCATTACGACAACGAATGCACTGTTTTCCCGCGTCCCTCGGACAAGCTGTACATACCTTCCACTCCTAGTGCTGTCACCTGGCCTCTGTGAGTGGTTATTGCACGATGATGTCGAACGCAGTTGATGGTCACATTAATGTGACTGGACCGTGTATATTACGATACTTTCGGAATTCGAAGTAACGGCCAATGGGTTAAAAACTGCTGTGACATATCTACCATCACGTGCATATGCTATTAGTTCCAGAAGAAAATACTATCTTAAAGAGGCAACAGTCCACAAGTTTGCGTTAACCGATTAGGTAAAGGCCAGATGGTCGGTCCGGGATTTGAACACCGCTTCTTACAGATCGATGGCAAAGGTATCAACATATGCGCTCCAGAAACAAATCTATCCTGAGTCGCATTTTCTCTTCTCCAGTGTCTTCTGTGGCATGTAACTATGTAAACTGGCTAGCCCAAGCGTGGTCACCGTGCATATTGTGGACGGCAAATCGGTCAGTAACGAGGGAAATGGTGCAATGCTTAATACACAGAACGGAGAAGGAGCGTTTGTCGAATGACTGCCCGGCTAACCTTAATAAGAATTTCCGTACTCTCCATAAATGACTGTAGACCAAAGGCGACGGTCATCCCCTTCCTCTCCTTTTCTACGTCTCAACCGCCGAGCGATGTGACGCACTGGTAGGACAGTAGACTTACATTCAAGAGGATGGTGGTTAAGTTCCCCGACCGACCATCCACATTTACGTAGTAAAATGAAACACCAACAGCCATAATTTTGGTGTTATTTTATTATATTTCAACCAGTTTCGGTGACACCATCTCCAGGCCTGTATGCATAAACTGTAATGACAGCACTGTATAACTTCGACTGACACATAGATATATTTATATTCCCGTTCTGATAGCTTTATCTGTATTGATATTTCGATATTGTTGATACTGTCCTTTTACAAGGACTACCTGCACGTAGATGTATATTTATTATTTTATCCATCCTCAGCGACTGTAGTTCTATATATCGAAATAATCAGCAACCGGCTGCATAAAAGAAATTAAGTTTCTTTTAAGCAAATGGTTGCTGATTATTTCGATAGAGATGCATATTTCTCTGGTTTACTTATTTCTTTCATACATGTATCATTTTTGACAGATATTTTTGTAGTTTGGTAGGTTACTCGACGATTTTGCAGTTTAGTCTATCCTCTAACTGACCAATTTTTAATCGTAGAATATTTAATGAATGATCTTATTAACAAATAGTACATTTGTTGAACGTATAGAGTGGAAATTCGTTGTGGTATAAACATAAATTCTATACTTGGTAATGTCGTGTGACTAGGGCCTAACGGCGGGTGGACCATTCGCCGGGTGCAAGTCTTTCGATTTGACGCCACTTCGGCGACTTGGGCGTCGATCGGGATGAAATGATGATGATGAGGACAGCACAACACCCAGTCCCTGAGCGGAGAAAATCTCCGACCCAGCCGGGTATCGAACCCGAGCTTTTAGGATTGACATTCTGTCGCGCTGACCAATCAGCTACTGGGGCGGACTGTTGTTGGTATAGGACAAAGGATATAGCTGTCGGTTCTTATGCAATGATTGCTGTAAGTTCACTTACAAAGAACTGGCCTTGATTATTATTATTATGTTTTTAATCTGTGTTTGTATTTGCACGGTTGGTATGTTGATGATACTTTCATTACTGTTTATGCATATGGGCCTGAAGATGTTGTATTCAGTTACCGAAACTGGTGGATGGTGTATTCAGTTACCGAAACTGGTTGCATTATTGTTGTGTGCATAGTTCCGCGTAGTCAGTGCGTACACAACTTTCCCAATAGAGCGCACCCCGCGAAGCACAACAGCGCAGGCGCAGCGCTCGTCCATCTCCGCACTACGAGATGGCGCTGACTTAGAGACGGACTAAATTCTGCTTCCGCCGATCCGCGTATTAATATGTAACGCAGCCAATAAGATTGCTGGTAACGTAGAACCTTTTCTCCTCGCGGATCACATTCGCGCAGTGATACCTGAACGCTCGAGGTATCATAACGAGTGTACAGACCTCCGATTAGTCAGTATGCATCAGTCTGCATTAGTCTGTACCAGTCTATAGTCAAGTTTCAGTCTGCGCCTAATAAGATTATCATATTCCTGTACATAGCAATGAAGAGAAATGTATAGACACTTTGTCAAGTATCAGAGATATGTGAGAATAAGATTAACGTACCAAGACCAAAGGAACTTCAGATTGTCAATTGTAAATAGCATCCAGAACCAAGTTAAGTTATTTCTATGCTTTTTATTATTTTAATAAATGTGTGTGAAAATTAATCAAGTTCTGTTTAAAGTTGGTCATCGTCAATCTGCTACTCAAAGCGTGCAAGTGGCATTTCTATCGTCTGACCTAACGGCTGAAGATAAACACGCCACGATAAGACCACGAGACATATTGCTGACACTCGCCTACTTCGTTAGAGCGACAAGTCAAATAATCTGATGGTGTGTGTACCGAAGGTCTTACAGTACGCACTCCACAATTATAATAAAATAACATCAAAAAGACGTCTCTAGGTGTTTCGTAAATGAAGACACGAAGTCCCGCAAACTATCAATCACAGGGAGGGACACAGAACATTCAGATTTAGATTTTTCGTCGGTTGAGGCAAATGTCGGGTCGGAGCCTTTGAAAAGGACCTGCAGACATTCCTCTTCTCCATCCCTAATCCGAGTTCCTAGCCCGTATCTAATAATCTTGTCGTCAACGGAACGTTAAAGCCTAACTGTCCTTCGCCTATCCTTCACCGACTTCCCTAGTGATCCGTTTGTAATGACTTCAACAACACGTTAAACCAAACGTACCATTCTTCTTTCCTGTACCACTCAGACCCCTTTCACTTAATTCTAACAACATCCAGACGTTAGTCATATGAATTCAGCCAACTGCGTAAGGGAACTTGGGAGCGGCCGCTCTTTTCCTGCTGGCGCGTGGGTGGATTATGGCGACGCTGAGAGACGGCCAGCTGCAACAGTTCGCGAGGAGGCAGAAGAGCTACAGGGGCCGACAGCTCGGGCCCGGTAAATACCACACTTCCAGGAAGCTGGCGCTAAATCTCCGCCGTGACGCCACTGGAAGCGTCGCACGAGGCGACGCCGGAGAGTCGGCAGCGCAGTGCCGCGAGGCGACCACAGGCGTCGCCGTTCCAGGCTGTCCGGGCGCCTGCGGTGAGCCACGAGCGACTCACTAGGGCGGAAGGGCCGACCCGGCGCGACGGCCGGCAGCCGCTCCGGCGTTCTCCTTTGTGACGGTCGCACTCACCACAGACGGGCTGGCAGTTACACAGTAGTTGACGGCAGTAGTTCATTTGTTTTCCCTCTGACCTCTGCTTTTCGGTAATAGGTGTGACGGTTTGGAAGTTACGGGGAAGTATTATCGCCCTGCCGGCCGGGGTGGCCGAGTGGTTGTAGGCGCTACAGTCTGGATCCGCGCGACCGCTACGGTCGCAGGTTCGAATCCTGCCTCGGGCGTGGATGTGTGTGGTGTCCTTAGGTTAGTTAGGTTTAAGTAGTTCTAAGTTCAAGGGGACTGATGATCTCAGAAGTTAAGTCCCATAGTGCTTAGAGCCATTTGAACCATTTATTATCGCCCTGTAGCAGCCATCTGCCTCCATAGCCCGTTCGTTTCCTGGCGTGGAAAAGGTTTTTATCTCCGGTGGACTGAACAGAGCTGATGGCGTGAAATTCCTAGCCATGAGGCTAAGTACCAGTGTAGTTTCCTAAATATCAAAGCGCTGTTTACGAGGAGAACACGGCAAACGCCGTAACCCGATTTCGCTGAAACTTCGCTCAGCCGAAGAGGAGTCGAAGAAAGCGAACACGTGTCTAGACTTATTCGTAGGTATACGATCGTTTCTGGGAAAACTACTGTCAAATTTTTCGAGGTAATTTATTCGCCATTAGAAGGGAAAAGAGTCCAACTGAAACAATGCCACAGTTGCTAGCGTAAGGGATTCACAATCTTGTGCTCCGTGTTCGAAATACGATCATCATCTTCAAAATTGCCAAATAAGCAGCAACCAGTCGCAAAATCATGTTTCCTTTATTAACTTTTGCAAATCGATTTCAACTGATTAACACCGATGATGGCTGTTAATCAGTTGAAATCGATTTGCAAAAGTAAATAAAGAAAACATGATTTTGCGATTGGTTGCTGCTTATTTGGTAATTTTATGGTTTACGGTCACTGCACAACTTGGGAACCATACGGAGCCCACCGTTCAGAAATCATCATCTTTATTTTTATGTTTCATTTATCCACCTTCGTCCGTAGAAGATTGCTACACGAATGTTTTCCAATGTGTACTGAAACACTGTTGACCTACTTCGTCTACTAATTTTATGTCTTATGAATGATTTTTTTTAAAAAAAAGGAAAATAGATAAAAGAACTAAATGGTTGGAAAAATTACTTGAAATTGTTTTAGATGAAATTCCTCTATTGTATCTTGATTCACAATCAATTTCAAGCGTCAGTTTTCCGAAAATTCATCAGTTATGGGTGGTTTGCCGCCAAGTTATTGCAAAGAAATTATTACAAAGGCGTGAAATCTTCAGCAGTATTAATGACGTTTTTTTCCCGAGTGAAAATCATGCGTAGAGATGTCGCCTTTCCACGATGTTCCTGGTGTACGGAATTTCTATATTTAGAATGTTTCTAAGATCGGTATCAGCCAAGGGAATACACTAAACGTTACTGAGGAACAAACATAACAATAAAATATAAGGATTAAGTATTTATAGAGGAATGAGAATGTAATAAGTTTGTAACCCGTGGAAATACCATACACATGTATATTACGTAACAATGTAGAACATTTATTTTGAAACCCAGATGTGACTTTACAGTTAATATAGAGCTCTTGGATCCCCCAAGTTGATAAGAAATATTCGTCTAGTAAGCTGCTACTGACTTGGGTAGATAAACGGAAAAAATAGAATAAACTAAATAAAACTAATTATAGGGTTTCGAACGAGCACTGGACGAAAAAGCGACAGATCGCGACGCTAGGCACTATACCGCCAGTTCGTCTGAGTTGACCGCCTGCTAAAAGGCATCTAAACTACACTGAAAACTCTGACGGTCGTTCCGACGGAAACGGTCGAGTATCTAACGATAAGTCAAGCCACGTGTTCGCTTATTTCAACCCGCCTTCTACTGAACGAACTTTCTGCGAAATCCGGTTATGGCACTTGCCGCTTTCTCCTCATTAGTGTCTCATGGGACGAATGCATGTGACAGAACTGGCTGGTTCAAATGGCTCTGAGCACTATGGGACTTAATTTCTGAGGTCATCAGTCCCCTAGAACTTACAACTACTTAAACCTAATTAACCTAAGGACATCACACACATCCATGCCCGAGGCAGGATTCGAACCTGCGACCGTAGCGGTCGCGCGGTTCCAGACTGTAGCGCCTAGAACCGCTCGGCCACTCCGGCCGGCTGTGACAGAACTGTTGCAGTGGTCCTTGTGTAGTAGGAGGAGGGCTTCG
This sequence comes from Schistocerca piceifrons, assembly GCF_021461385.2. Lineage (NCBI taxonomy): Eukaryota > Metazoa > Arthropoda > Insecta > Orthoptera > Acrididae > Schistocerca > Schistocerca piceifrons. The sequence continues at coordinate 289,530,534 of NC_060138.1, read as the reverse complement.
CACCTTCTCTGGTACTCTTCGAGAGGATCAGGCTACGTGGGTTTGTACCGTCTCCAATCTCTTTTTTCATCATCACCAGCAACACGGTATACACTCACTTTTTTTATGTGCAATCAATCTCTGAACCAATATTAGCTCCAGTGCCCTAATTCCGACAAAGGTTTTCTGAAAGTTCCTTGCCCCTGCCTGTGTGGTAAGGGTTAATCTGACAAGCCTCTTTCTTAGCTCCATCCTCAGTTTTCCGGTATAAGGCCGAAAAGAACGACGTAGTACAACAGCCGGCCCAACCTACTTTTGTAAGAAATGACATAAGCAAAGAAGGAAGCAACATGACGGAACCGTTGCGCACAATACATCTTCATGTAAAAATGGCGGATAGATTTTTAGTAGCTGTCTCAGTAAACATACTCGTGTGATATTTGCTTTCTGATAATAATAACAAAAGAGGTACGTTGCAATCAGAGCTGTAGAACTAACAACAGTTGGTGTTAAAAATTCTCGAAATGTGTCGTAGACGCAAATATATATTTTATATTGTTCAGAGATGGCACTTAAAATTTCCTACAAGTCCAGGACTTATCCGTTTCATTTAATTTACGCTCTTGTACTGTATCTGGTAATGAAAAGAGTTCAATATTTGTTCTGATTGTATTTCTTACTCGAAGAAGATGCTACAAAAATGCTGAAATGACAAAAAAGTATAACTTTCTCGCAAACCAACAGTACATTTACCTTTTTTTGTAATTATAGGTTACGATGGAGATAGCTTACCGAAAAGTTCTTTGCTCCAGACGTACGCTTTCAGGAAGTTCTACCTTCAATCCGTATGAATATCTGAGTCCAGAAACGCTCATTAACTGAAGAAAGCTTTTCAGATCTGTGAAACTTTACTTCCGATACCTCGCATGTTTGGTGCCCTCTGTAAACTTCCTATCTAACCATCTTTTTATCTTCTACTAATACTGTGTACTTCTTTGGTTCTCTGTCTAGAGATTCGTTATTCTCTTTCTTCTACGTTCTGCCTTTTTCTTCTTAACTTTGTTTATCCTTAATGCACATTCTGAGCTAAGTATACTATCCACTCTACTCAACAGATTTTCTTTACTTTCTTTTAAAAGAGACACGACGCCTGCAATTTTAGCAAATTTTGGAAGATTTAAAAAAAAAAAAATGGTTCAAATGGCTCTGAGCACTATGGGACTCAACTGCTGAGGTCATTATTCCCCTAGAACTTAGAACTAGTTAAACCTAACTAACCTAAGGACATCACAAACATCCATGCCCGAGGCAGGATTCTAACCTGCGACCGTAGCGGTCTTGCGGTTCCAGACTGCAACACCTTTAACCGCACGGCCACTTCGGCCGGCTTGGAAGATTTCCTCGTTTTGTTAATTACATCGTTGATGAAGGGGCCAACATTTATTTGTAGAATTACTGCGAAATTTACATTGTAGGTTCACAGTTTCAAACTGATTTCTGCTAATTTTGGAGAAGGTATCGTGCAAAACACTGATTTCCTTGTGAAACACATACTCTATCAGATAAACACATTCGAGGCTGTTCAGTTGCGAATTCACCTTTATATATTCTAACGCGTCTTTCACATGACAGTAACACCTTTGCTCAGGCTCTGGCTCACCGCCTCAGCCTTATGTCAGTACTTATTAATTTACGTAACCTAATGGACGTACGTTCTGTTAGTAAACTCTCCTCAGAGTGTTTGCAATGCTAAGCCTCTGAATCTGAGTCGACATTGTCAGAACGAAATAAGTTTGGTACTCACCGAAATCGAAAAGGCCGCTTATACGCAATTTGACCTTCAGTGTGTGTTCAAAATGTCTTCTTTCTATGGCAAATTATGTAAGGAATTTTCCCAGTTACCAACACACAACGACGAGATTTGTACGACAAATTTTCCTAAGCTGTTTTTCTGTTGATTCATTTATTCCGTCTCTCGCTACGAATTATGTACAAGCGATGAGGAGTTAAAAACACAGAAAACTAATAACAGAATTAGAAGAAACTGACTAATAGAAAGTGGCGTCACATTTTTCGTCAGCTCAAAGCAAATTCATTTGACGAATGCTGTGACGAAGGTTAGATGATAAAAATAGGTTACATATATAATTAATGTAATATTTTTTTGTAGTTTTGATCCAGTCACACAAAAATGAATATGATCGAACTAGGAGTTAAATCCTTTCAACCACAATGGTATAGGTTTCACAAAAACACACTAGATACGTACAAGAACGGCGTCTGAAACCAGGATACATCGCCTTCCTACCTCCCTTTTCATCATAAGTCAGTTAAACTGTTTCAATGCTCCTTCTTTAGCTGCTTGCGAAGACAACTTACCTTTATAACTGACTAAGCAGTTTTGCCTAGTTACGTCTCTCTCTCTCTCTCTCTCTCTCTCTCTCTCTCTCTCTGTTTCTGAGAGGAAAAGGAAAGGAGAAACTTGGCAGGGGCTTTAACAGGGTAATTATTCGGATTAAGACAGCATCTTCGGAAGACAGCGTTAATGTCGTGAGAGTTCGTCTCTAAAAAGAACGCGCTCCTTGTCTTCCACGCAAAAGGGTTGAACAGGTCCGTAGTAGCGACTGAAGAAATATTGGAAGTCATTACAGACGTTGTTATCAGACGTGTGGCACGATATTTTTCCATTGGTAGGCTGTTGTCAATAACGTACCGCGAACTGCTCAATTGAAGATAAGGAAATTTCTCCAAAAGTATGCTATTTATAGAGAACAGAAACACGTTGTTTTCAGTGATAGTGTTCTATAAATGTGACATCTTCATGTATTCCTCAGTTATTGTAATACTAATTTATAAATTATCACCATGAAGAAATAATGAAATGCTTCAGACACCATCGTCCACTGTTTCTTCCTATTGTCTTCCTAAGAAGTTCCAGAATTCTACGGTGTATTTTCATCAGTCCACGCTGGAAGTTCGACAACGGATTCCCTTATCTCGGTCGCTTTATCAGGGCGATTACTTCACACGGCGGTTTCCGCCAAAGTTTGTTTTCAAGATTCAGTATCTCACAACAAACATCTCAAGGAGTACACAGTCGACACAAAAGGAGAACTCACCTCACTGTACGATTTTCTGCTGACCAAACAGTACGCCTGTGTGCAGGTTTTCGAGTAAATGACGTGAATGCTCTAAGGTAATAAAATTGCTAGATTTGATATCTCTAAAAATAATAGTAGTGATTACATTGAAAGAAACGCTCTCTCTCTTTCTGGAAGTCGTAAACGAGATTTATTCGCTTGTGATAATGCTCGGTATAAGAAGGCGTTGCTCCGATAGCGCTCGGTTAAGTGTTAGGGTCTACGCAGAAGATCTTTTTTTTTTTTTTGAGGGGAACAGTGTTTTGCGATCATATATGTTTGTAATATATTCTTGGCCTCCTTTGGAGTCACGATCCAGCAAAAAGGCAACCTTTTAGCGACCTCTACTTTCGGTACCCTTCACGGCAGCTGACGAGCAGGCAAGCGTAACAAAGGAGGCGTGGAATACTTGGGTGAAATCGAGGAACGCTATTGGTGCCACAAATAATGCTAGAATGAAAGAGTAAACCACCAGGAATAGTTCTTTGTGATCTTTCATCATCGAGCGCCCACTTGAATGCACATTGATAGGTACAGCCACTGATCCGGGTACAGTTGGGTGTAGTAAGTCTAATGTTTGAAAGCGCTCTTGATGACTTTTCACGATCTTAAAGGCATTCTCAGTAAATAACTGCAACAGTTTTCTGAGAACAAACACAAAAAGAAAAGAGTAACAGTTTTATACGGTGCTATTCGTCTTGTACTATTTGACTGGACTCTCTGATTGCAGGTTTTCATTGTAATCGTTACAAAAAGGGCTAGAAGATACATGAAAACCGGAAATTTTCCAGAAATGGTTCAAATGGCTCTAAGGACTATGGGACTTAACAAATGGTTCAAATGGCTCTGAGCACTATGGGACTCAACTTCTGAGGTCATTAGTCCCCTAGAACTTAGAACTAGTTAAACCTAACTAACCTAAGGACATCACACACATCCATGCCCGAGGCAGGATTCGAACCTGCGACCGTAGCGGTCTCGCGGTTCCAGACTGCAGCGCCTAGAACCGCACGGCCACTTCGGCCGGCTATGGGACTTAACACCTGAGGTCATCAGTCCCCTAGACTTAGAACTAGTTAAACCTAACTAACCTAAGGACATCACACACAACCATGCCCGAGGCAGGATTCGAACCTCCGACTGTAGCAGTCGCGTGGTTCCGGACTGAAGCGCCTAGAACCGCTCGGTCACAACGGCTAGCAGGAAATTTTGCAACACGTGTGAAGTGACACATACGTGTATTACGCTGAGCCAACAAGCAGCGAGTGTATTTATTTAGCTATGCAGTAGGTATATACAGGGTGTTTGTAAATGAATGTCGGGGTTTTAAGGCTTTATAATATTTATTACATTAAACATACAGTTATAAATGACATGTCAAATGAAAGAGCAACTCAAACAGTTTTACCAATCACCATATAAATATTCAATGTGAACACCATTTGTCACACGGCACACATCAAGTCTACAGCTGTGTTCTTCCCAAGCGCTGGATAGGTCGCAAGGGGCCCAGTGACAGGGCTTGCTTTGCATGGCCTCCACGTTCACCCGACCTAACGCCATGCGATTTTTTCCTTTGGGGCTTCATCAAGGATCGGGTGTACGTGCCTCCGCTACCAGCAGACCTCCCTGAATTAGGAAACCGGATGGACGCAGCTGTTACTGTTATAACTGTAAGTTTAATATAATAAATATTATAAAGCATTAAAACCCCGATATTTATTTATAAACACCCCGCATTATACACGTCGAAATGTGGATAATATTTTTTTAAAAAAATTACCTTATTAACGTTAATGTTTCCTACTATTGCAGGTTGACTTCGGTTTGTTGAGAGATTTTAGAAAAGTGTAGCTCATCTACAAAGGAGACCGCATATACAACACTTTCGCGACACATTCTTGAATACTGTTTGAGTGTGTAGGATCTCCACCAGGTCGGATTAAAGGGAGACACCGAAGCAATTCAGAAGCGTGCTGCTAGATTTGTTACCAGTAGGTTCGATCAACAGGCGGGTGTTAAGTGGACGCTTTGTGAACTCAAATTGGAATCACTGGAAGAAAGACGACGTTCTTTTCGCGAAACACCATTGAGAAAATTTGGAGAATAGGCATTTGCAGCTGATTGCCGAACGATTCTACTCCCGCCAACACACACACACGCACACACACACACACATATATATATATATATATATATATCACGTAAGGACCGCGAAGACAAGGTAAAATAAATTAGGGCTTGTAGGGAGGCATACAGAAGGTCGTTTTTCCCTCTCTCCATTTGTGAGTGAGATAGGAAAGGAAAATAATAATGATCTACATTACCCTCTGTCATACACAATACGGCCGCTTACGGATTATGTTTGTAATTGCGGATGTGGGTATGTTTACAGACCAAGAGTTGGCCGATATGTACCTCTTGTATGGGTTAACTGATTACAATGGAAGAGCCACACAACCACGTTATGCCGAACTGTTCCCACAGCGTCGGTAGCCATATCACAGTACTTTTTCTTCTGTGCCGGCCGGGGTGGCCGAGCGGTTCTAGGCGCTACAGTCTAGAACCGCGGGAGCACTACGGTCGCAGGTTCGAATCCTGCCTCGGGCATGGATGTGTGTGATGTGCTTAGGTTAGTTAGGTTTAAGTGGTTCTAAGTCTAAGGGACTGATGACCTCAGAAGTTAAGGCCCATAGTGCTCAGAGCTATTTGAACCATTTTTCTTCTGTACTTGGGCGCCTACTGAGACTGTGTCCATCTAAGGTAGAGTGGAAAATACTGACAGTGCGCTTTTCCTGTTGTGGAAGTATTTTCACAAAAACAGTGCTAACTGTCGTAGCAAACTGATTACACCAAAAATATATTATTACAGTGTAATGAGCGTCCAGAGACCAAGGGTCACTCGTGAAGTGTTGGCAGAAGAGCCAACACTGTGTTGCTAGGGGAGGCCGAAATGCACGCGTTTAATTACACGCTGACTGGCGTGAGGTCTGGAACAGTTAAGGGAATTAATAGTAGCAAATAAAGTACGTAGTTGATATAATACTTAACTTTAATCCACAATTGGTGTACATCGCTCTTGACGGTACGTGTTATAATCTCAATATCAAATGCTATGGCGCCTTGCTAGGTCGTAGCAAATGACGTAGCTGAAGGCTATGCTAACTATCGTCTCAGCAAATGAGAGCGTATTTGTCAGTGAACCATTCCTAGCAACGTCGGCTGTACAACTGGGGCGAGTGCTAGTAAGTCTCTCTAGACCTGCCGTGTGGTGGCGCTCGGTCTGCAATCACTGACAGTGGCGACACGCGGTTCCGGCGTATACTAATGGACCGCGGCCGATTTAAAGGCTACCACCTAGCAAGTGTGGTGTCTGGCGGTGACACTACAGTCAGCGCGTTGGAATGCCACGCGCGGGGGGCCCGGGTTCGAATCCTGGCTGGATTGGGAGATTGTCTCCATCAGGGACTGGATGTTGTGCTGTCCTCATCATCATTTCATCCCCATTGTCGACGCGCAAGTCGCCCAATGTGACGCCGCACTTGGAGACCGAACTTACAGCCTGGGAACTCCCGGCCACAACTCTTATCAAAATACTCAGAAAATATCCGTGAACATGCTCGCAAATTTTGGCGATCGATTTAGGTGTTCACGCTGTATAATTCGGTCGTGTAGAATGATAACATCATATATACAAATATAATTTCGCTGTTTACTTTGGTTATTATTACTGCTTTGTGTTCTAAAGATCTGCAGATTCGCACTGGCCTCATTACGGATAACACGAGACGAGTGCTGATTTATTACGGCCGCTTGTTGTCTGGGTAAACCAGTGCGCTCCGCGTTTCCTGTTCTGTCGGCGGTTCGGACTTCCCTGGTGCCGTAACCAACGCGCGGCAAAAGAGGAGATGAAGGCTGACAAACGAGCGCTCCCGCCGCCTGTTTGCGACTGCTGAATGAGTATTTACAGTCTCTCAATCAGTAAGGCAAACAATGCTGCTGTCGAAATATCGCTGGGAGCCATGTCTCAAGTGGATTCGGGAGTCGACGCTTTGATGCGTCTGCCAAGCTACACACCAGCTGCGCCTGTCGCTTTGCGCCCGTTGTGCTAACCAAGCAGCTCAGCTAATCGCACAAGCGGCGGGAAGTCTCCGTACGGTCAATGGTAGAAGTGAAGCTGATCTATTGCCTGTGATGCTTGCGTCGGGCATTAAATTTTTTCACACGGCGGCACCCCCTATGTTCCATAATTCTTAGCCAAGCTGTTTTTAAGATATTTTACTGCAGTGCTTCATTTGAGTTACTGCTACTCCTGAAGAGACTCCTAAGTACTTAGCATTTTGTTTTCTCTTCTGGTTAAACGCCTTCATTTACACTGAGTAATCTGTTGTTGTTGTGGTCTTCAGTCCTGAGACTGGTTTGATGCAGGTCTCCATGCTGTTCTATCCTGTGCAAGCTTCTTCATCTCCCAGTACCTACTGCAGCCTACATCCTTCTCAATCTGCTTAGTTGAAGTGAAATGGCTCTGAGCACTATGGGACTTAACAGCTGTGGTCATCAGTCCCCTAGAACTTAGAACTACTTAAACCTAACTAACCTAAGGACATCACACACATCCATGCCCGAGGCAGGATTCGAACCTGCGACCGTAACACTCGCGCGGTTCCGGACTGCGCGCCTAGAACCGCGAGACCACCGCGGCCGGCAATCTGCTTAGTGTATTCATCTCTTGCCTCCCTCTACGATTTTTACCCTCCACGCTGCCCTCCAATACTAAATTGGTGATCCCCTGATGCCTCAGAACATGTCCTACCAACCGATCCCTTCTTCTAGTCAAGTTGTGCCACAAACTCCTCTTCTTCCCAATTCTATTCGATACCTCCTCATTAGTTATGTGATCTACCCATCTAATCTTCACCATTCTTCTGTAGCACCACATTTCGAAAGCTTCTATTCTCTTCTTGTCCAAACTATTTATCATCCATTTTTCACTTCCATACATGGCTACACTCCATACAAATACTTTCAGAAAAGACTTCCTGACACTTAAATCTATACTCGACGTTAACAAATTTCTCTTTTCGGAAACGCTTTTCTTGCCATTGCTAGTCTACGTTTTATATCCTCTCTACTTCGATCATCATCAGTTATTTTGCTCCCCAAATAGCAAAACTCCTTTACTACTTTAAGTGTCTCATTTTCTAATCTAATTCCCCCAGCATCACCCGACTTAATTCGACTACATTCCATTATTATCGTATTGCTTTTGTTGATGTTCATCTTATACCCTCCTTTCAAGACACTGTCAATTCCGTTCAGCTGCTCTTACAAGTCCTTTGCTGTCTCTGACAGAATTACAATGTCATCGGCGAACCTCAAAGTTTTTATTTCTTCTCCATGGATGTTAATACCTACTGCGAATTTTTCTTTTGTTTCCTTTACTGCTTGCTCAATATCTATGTGCAAGTTATTGAGTAACAACCGTCACGACGTAGTAACGCCTTTTCTTCCTGAAAGTTCATGAACAGCTTTTTTCTGGACACGCAGCATGCAGAATAGTTCCATTGTTTCAATGTATTTGTACAAGACTACTCTGCAGTTGACATTTAACTGTTTGGCAAGTAGAACCACCCTCAGACTATCTCGACCGTTCCAGTCTCGAATAGCAGTGCGAAAAATGAACACACAAATCTTTCCGCGTGGGTTCTAATTTCCGTTATTTTATTTTGATGGTCATTTCTCTCTATGTAGGTGAGAGCCAACAAAATATTTTCGCATTAGAAACAAAAAGTTGGTGATTCAAATTACGTGAATTGTTTTAATGATTGCCACCGTAACTCGCTTATGATGTGGAAGACACTTTTTCCCCTGTTTCGCGACAATACAAAACGAATTGCCCTTCTTTAAACTTTTTCGATGTCCTATCTGGTAATGCGCCTGTTCCCGTCAGATCACCCAAGTTTAGCGCTGTCGGGCTGGGATGGGTGACTATCCGGTCTGCCGAGCGCTGTTGGCAAGCGAGGTGCACTCAGCCGTTGTGAGGTAAACTGAGGAGCTACTTGACTGAGAAGTAGCGGCTCCGGTCCCGTAAACTGACATACGGTCGGGAGAGCGGAGGTTGAGGATGACACGGCGGCCGGTCGGTACCGTTGGGCCTCCCTGTCCTGTTCGACCAGAGTTTAGTTTTTTATCTGGTAATTCTCCCAAACCGCGCTGCCGTACTCCAGAACAGGACATATAGGTGTAATGTTGCTGTCTATTCAGTATATTTAGTAGATGTGTTGCATCTCCTAAGTGTTCTGCCAATAGAACGCGGTCTTTTGTTTCGCCTTCCGCACAGTTTCTGTGTGATGGTTTCAATTTAAATTGTTCGTAAATGTAACCTCTACGCATTTCATTAAATCAACAGTCTTTAAACACGGATGATTTATGGTGTAATTCATATCAAACGGATATTTTTTAGTACTCACGTGGAGATCCTCACCATTTTTATTGTTTTGGGTCAGTTACCACTTTTCACATGTCACAGATATCATGTCTTACTAATTTTGCAATTCGTTTTGATCCTCTCATTATTTTACAAGACGGTAAATGAGAGCATCATTTGCAAACAATCTAAGAGGGCTGTTTGGATTGTCTCCTAAATCGTTTATACACGTTAACATCGGAGGAACTGTAATGTCTGTTTGGGGAACCAGAGAAATCAGTTCCTTTCACTAGATGATTTGCTACAAGTTATTACGAACTATGACCTTTCTGACAAGAAATTACGAAACCAGCCACTCAACAGTCTCGATACTCCGCAGGTAAGCAATTTGATTCGAGGTCACTTGTGAAATTGGTGTCAGAAAGAGTCTGGACGTATAGAAATATTGGATCAATGTGAGATACCCTTTCGATAGCACTCATCACTTCGTGAGATTCAGCAGATTACTTCTGTTTCCTTTCTTGTGAATTGGCGTGACCTGCCCAAATTCCCAGTCAATAGGCAGGCATCCTTTATCGAGCGAGCGGTTGTATATGATAGCTAAATTCTGGAGATGTAACGCACCCCAATGTCCTCCATGCTTCAGGGTATGTACACCATGGAACACGGGTATACTCAGTGAGTAATCTCATCGAGCTAAATTGAGTGAGACGTGCTCTACAAAATGTACAATAATCACATACCAGGAACTGCATTCATATAAACGTACAGAGAGACATATAAAGAGGAAAGAAGAATAAGGAGGAAACTATATAACAATTATCGTGTTATGTGAAGATGGAAAATCAAATGGTTTTATTGCTTTATCAAATGGTTTTATCAATTGGAAAATGTGGGCGGTGGAATCAATCAGAAAGAAATTATTAATGGAATAAAAAATTAATAGAAACAGAATAATAACCTAATATGTGATACAGTTATGTTCAAATTTGATTTGTACTAATGATAAATGTGATAAACGCCTAGAAACAACAAAATAAATAAATCTCTATTGTTTCAAATCGTCGTTTGAGATGTCACAACCTTAGAAACAGTCCTACGTCAAAAAATTCACATAACTTGAGCAATGTCTTACAAATTGTGGATGCTGCAGCACCAGGGCGCTCTGCGTGTTCTCATATGTGCTTGAGAGGTAATGTGTCTGAGAGTTATCCGTGCGACGTGATTACAAATCTAAGCAGCAATACTGAAACCAAGCAGGTCACGAGGGCAATCTACCGCGCTGTAATTGGTAATTGGACACACTTTTAATTGGTAATTCGACACATTGTTCCCCCGATGACCGTCGTTCCGGCTGCGCAACGAACACTGTTTGGCATTATTTTCACTGTGTGCTCTTGCATTGTTAGCGTCGTTGCCCAAGCTATTGTAGACTGAATGAAAGGAGTTTACCTGTCTCCTCTCTGAGCTCATGGAGGTCGAAATATCGTTTCAGTTAAATATACTTGTTTTGACACCAATTGTTTAGAGTTTAAGTCTCAAGTAAAGGTACAGTATTTGAATGTTTGATTGATGTTTGGTTTATCAAAATCTCATCATGGAACGAACTACAGGATCGCCTTTATAAAACGTCTTGACTATGACTAAGTAGCGGACATCATCTTTTGCGTTAGCAGTGAACACCATTCTAAATAGCTGTAAAGTATAGCAACGAGGACAGATACAACAAAATGGTTCAAATGGCTCTTAGCACTATGGGACTTAACAGCTGAGGTCATCAGTCCCCCAGAACTTAGAACTACTTAAACCTAACTAACCTAAGGACAGCACATACATCCATGCCCGAGGCAGGATTCGAACCGGCGACCGTAGCAGTCGCGCGGCTCCGGACTCCACGCCTAGAACCGCTCAGCCACCGCGGCCGGCGACAGATGCAACACAGCGCTTTGAAAAGGAAGAAGGGAAGCATAGGATAAATTCACCGTGGACTGCATCCTCGTTAGAAATCGGCCGCGAAGCTGGGGTAGAACAGTGAGAAGGCAGGAAATTTCATTTGCCTGAAGCGATTAAGAAAACCGTGGAAAACGTAATTCTGCAGACCCAAATGAGAATTTGAACCCCAGTCCTCTGCAGTTTGAATCCAGCGACTTAACCACTGGATCATCCCGCTCAGTAACAGCACTTTATTAGAGGTCTATATCTTTTTGCCTGTCGTTTAATCGATTACTTTCGACTCAACTTTGGTAATATGTTGCTGTGCAACTGACACATTATTTAGTAGTGAATACACGGTCAGTTTATTTTTAAAATGGAATTTCATACTTTATGCTCTCAAAGGCATTGTTATATAAGCAAAGAGCCATTGGAGACCGTCTCTGAAAGTTTTTCGTTAGTTTTGGTACCCACTCTACGAAAAGATTTCACTAACTGATCTTTCTAGTATTGAACATTGGGACGTCGTCGATATGCAGTGACTGCAGACATTCGATAGAAGACAATCGCTGGAAAGCCATTTGTTTGCTTTTACGTACACAGTTTCGAGACTGTAGAAAGTTTCTTTCATTGTGGCTAAAGTTCATTGACGATGAGCGTGTTTCTCGCAAGGTGTGATGAACTTACTGGCAGGTTAAGGCTGTGTTGCGGTCTTGGAGAATGTGCTGGCCAGGGCAGCAGTCGAACATTTTCTTTATCCAGAAAGGCCCGTACAGGACCTGCAACATGCGGTCGTGCATTATCCTGCTGAAATGTAGGGTTTCGCAGGGATCGAATGAAGGGTAGAGCCACGGGTCGTAACACATCTGAAATGTAACGTCCGCTGTTCAAAGTGTCGTCAATGCGAACAAGAGGTGACCGAGACGTGTAACCAATGACACCCTATACCATCACGCCGGGAGCTACGCCAGTATGGCGATGACGAATACACGCTTCCAGTGTGCGTTCACCGCGATGTCGCCAAACACGGATGCAACCATCATGATGCTGTAAACAGAACCTGGATTCATCCGAAAAAATGAAGTTTTGCCATTCGTGCACCCAGGTTCGTCGTTGAGTACACCATCACAGGCGCTCCTGTCTGTGATGCAGCGTCAAGGGTAGCCGTAACCATGGTCTCCGTGCTGCTGCATACGTCGTCGAACTGTTCGTGCAGATGGTTTTTGTCTTGCAAACGTCCCCATCTGTTGACTCAGGGATCGAGACGTGGCTACACGATCCGTTACAGCCATGCGGATAAGATGCCTGTCATCTCGACTGCTAGTGATACGAGGCCGTTGGGATCCAGCACGGCGTTCCGTATTACCCTCCTGAACCCACCGATTCCATATTCTGTTAACAGCCATTGGATCTCGACCAATGCGAGCAGCAATGTCGCGATACGATAAACCGCAATCGCGATAGGCTACAATTCGACCTTTATCTAAGTCGGAACCGTGATGGTACGCATTTCTCCTCCTTACACGAGGCATCACAACAACGTTTCACCAGGCAACGGCGGTCAACTGCTGTTTGTGTATGAGAAATCGGTTGGAAACTTTCCTCATGTCAGCACGTTGTAGGTGTCGCGACCGGCGCCAACGTTGTGTGAATGCTCTGAAGAGCTAATCATTTGCATATCACAGCATCTTCTTCCAGTTGGTTAAATTTCGTGTCTGTAGCACGTCAACTTCGTGGTGTAGCAATTTTAATAGCCAGTAGTGTACATAGAAGCTGTCTTGCACGCCTTGCTGGATTAACACTAGATAATGTAATGGCAGCTAAGAGCGATGGCGGCTCTCACAAGTCATGTCCGGGAAGTTCATCGGCAAGAGCCAGCTCCGTTTTGGGACGCCTGCGCTGCAATGTGAAACTCATTCTGGAAGTTCTGAAGTAGAGAAAAAACCCAGTTCTTTCTTTGATTCGGCCACTGATTCAAATGCAATGAGACAGACACGAAGCCGCCTAGCAACCGTTCTGGGCAGAGTACTACAGATTTGTCTCCGTCCGCTTGGAGTGAATTGGGAGTGCGAGGGAACCTCGAAACTACCCAACGCTGAATCTGGGACCCTAAGCCACACTCCTGTCTTCTTAGCTATTCCAACTGCATCAAGAAACCAACAGGTCCTTGCTTATATTTGGACATTGCTATTCTGGTGACGCTGTGACGGTTTACGGAGTGCATTGTTCTTGGGTCGTGTGTCATACTGTCATGTCGCGTTAGCAGACAGGCGACGTAGCTGCGCAGACCACATTCTCCGCACGTCCCGGTTAGTCGCGGTCACTGGTTCTTTGCTGAATTTCGAAGCAAAGTAGAGCGCCAGTGAGATCACTTCCACAATGGAATACAATTTCTGCATTCGCAACCACTGATGACACGTAATTTTTGTTACCTGATGAAGCTAAAACGCTGTAGCATTAATATGACTTTAACAATGTTATCCTGTTTGTGGTTCCGTATGTATTCTTGGCTATGGAAATGGGAGACAGCCCTTCACTTGAATAATGAAAAGTGCTGAACTGTAGAATTACAGAACAATGTTAAAACTTATGAAAGTAGAGATTGCTGGCCAGTACCTAGGCGCTGCCATTCAGATCACTGAAGGGTGAATCGCCATGTGCCTGTGAATACTGCAGTGAGAAAGTAAACACCAGAGTGTCAATATTGTAACGATTCTGTTACGTGCTGCAGTGCACACGGACAACTTTCAAAATTTTTCTATGCTAAATGTTGGTCATTGACGGTGCAGTGAGTAGAGAATAGAGCTGTTTTCTTTTTTCTTCTATTTCACAGGACGTCGAAGTGTAAGAGAAGACCCTTGTGCCAGAGCGAAGTGCCTTTTGTTTCACTATCCTTAGGTTATCTGCAAGTATAATATTATAGGTATGTGAGCTGCTGTGTGGAAACTTCGTAAATTGTGAACCATCACATTTTTAAAAACTTTTAATATGTGGGGGATCCAAAGCTTCCCGATGGTTAGTCAACGTAAACATGGTCTGTAACGTTACGTTTATTTAATCGTGCGATTAGCTAATTTCGACTAAGCATCATTGTGAAGCACATTTGTACCAGCAGTATTTCAAGTCACTTGCAAAACACTCTTAATTGCAAGCAAAAAGGAGTTATATTCCGTCATATCACTAAAGGATCCAAACTACACTGACACCTTTTAAGATCGTGTTCCCAATTTTGCTCTATGTACAACAACATGGTAACTCAACCATTGTTGTCACACTGTGTTTTACAAATGCTTGTATCAGTTTCTTTATTCACGTGTTATCAGCAATCACAGATGGTGGTGTAAACGTAACGGAAAGATAGCTATACAGGGTGAGTCACCTAACGTTACCGCTGGATATATCTCGTAAACCACATCAAATACTGACGAACCGATTCCACGGACCGAACGTGAGGAGAGGGGCTAGTGTAATTGTTTAATACAAACCATACAAAAATGCACGGAAGTATGTTTTTTAACACAAACCTACTTTTTTTAAAATGGAACCACGTTAGTGTTGTTAGCACATCTGAACATATAAACAAATACGTGATCAGTGCCGTTTGTTGCATTGTAAAATGTTAATTACATCCTGAGATATTGTAACCTAAAGTTGACGCTTGAAACCTCCGACGTTCAGTTGCGTGTTGTAACAAACACGGGCCACGGTCGGAGAGCATCATCTGCAGGGACATGTTTACGATGACGACATTGTTTCTTCTGATCTTACACCTCTGGACTTCCTTCCGTGGGGTACGTTAAAGGAGAATGTGTACCGTGATGTGCCTACAACCCCAGAGGGTATGAAACAACGTTGTGGCAGCCTGCGGCGACATTACACCAGATGTACTGCGGCGTGTACGACGTTCATTACGCCAGAGACTGCAATTGTGTGCAGCAAATGATGGCCACCACATTGAACATCTATTGGCCTGACATGTCGGGACACACTCTATTCCACTCCGTAATTGAAAACGGAAACCACGTGTGTACCTGTACCTCACCCCTCATGGTAATGTACATGTGAGTCAGTGAAAAAGACCAATAAAAAGGTGTTAGCATGTGGACGTAATGTGCTGTTCCAGTCTCTTCTGTACCTAAGGTCCATCACCGTTCCCTTTGGATCCCTACGTAATTCGGTACTCTCCGATACACACGATCGAACAGCGGAGAAGTGGTACTCAAGCGTCAACTTTAGGTTACAATATCTCCGGATGTAATTAACATTTTACAATGCAACAAACGGCACTGATTACGTATTTGTTTATATTTTCAGATGTGATAACAAAACTAACGGGGTTCCATTTAAAAAATGTAGGTTTGTGTTAAAAAACATACTTCCGTGCATTTTTGTATGGTTTGTATTAACCAATTACACTAGCTCCTCTCCTCACGTTCGGTCTGTGGAATCGATTCGTCAGTATTTGATGTGGTTTACGAAATATATCCAGCGGTAATGTTAGGTGACTCACCCTGTATATGTAGAGTACCAGAATGAAAGGCTTGGAAGGAAACTTGAATCTTCCGTGGCCACTTGACGTGGGTACCTATTAACTTTTGTCGCAAGAACTTATTTAATGCATTTTCTGAAGTTTGACCAACACTAATAGCTGGCAAAGTCAAATACTCACCCTCCGCACTCCATCAGCAATGGAGGACGATTGACAATGCCATCCACTTTAGCCGGCCTCAGTGGCCGAGCGGTTCTAGGCGCTTCAGTCTGGAACCGCGCGACCGCTACAGTCGCAGGTTCGAATCCTGCCTCGGGCATGGATGTGTGTGGTGTCCTTAGGTTAGTTAGGTTTAAATATTTCTAAGTTCTAGGGGACTAATGACCTCAGATGTTAAGTCCCATAGTGCTCAGAGCCAGTTTTTGAACTATCCACTTGAACTGCCCAAAACGTCATAAAATTCATTAAACAAGCTTCGGCCGAATATCGCGAGCCTTCGAAAGCAATGATATCGGGTCAAGTCCAGAAAGTATATCAGGATGCTTATAAACATGTTACAACAGCCGAAATGCAGAGGTCGTTTGTCATTCTCAGTACCAAAACCAAATTCTACAAGTTTTCTCTGGGTTGTGTGCAACGGCCTGCAAAATGCGCAATGTTTGTCTGCATTTGTGTGCACCGAACAGTTATTAGGAATATCTGTATAATTTGTTCTCTTCTACTTAAAGGTATACATTTTACATCTTTGTAAAGTCTTCTGTTGCTAATGATGGTTCTCGGGTTGCTCCACAGAATATTTACTCGAAATTAAGATGGACTTACGAGAAGTGAAAAATTAAGAGTGCATATTCGCTACAGCAAATTGCTAAATAGACGCTTTTCATTACTGAGTCCCTTACTGAACCACCCATTATTCCTCTTTCTTTCTCGTTCCGGTCTCGCTCCACCCTCCCTCCGACTTCCCACCCACCACCACCTCCACAACCACCACCACAGCCCACCCTTCTTCTTCTGTCATGATTCCATTATTCACTGGTATAGCTTCGCCTGAAGAAACAACTTTTATAGAACGATGACGTGTTCAGTCTAGATAAGGCAATTAGCACTTCAGAACTTATATTTTTCTGAAAGCTGAAGTACTAAACTAAAGGCTTTAGCGTCAATTGAGAAGTAGTATTTGGACGTTTATCGGACTGTCAGAAGCACTGAGCTGCGTGCCAGAGGTAATTCGAGTCGGTGCCGTCACACCGGCAGTGTTCAGGCGCCGCTGTGCATGCCAGCCACGCGCTTCTAGCACGTGAGCTGACTGCTACCCCTGCTTTCCGACTGAGCACGTACCTCAGGTGGTTATCTGATGTTACAGGTTATGTGACAGCTAATGACGATGGATTACCTAATCTAAGAAGCAAATCTTACTTCCAACAGTCAGTCGACCTATCCAGTTACATTATCGTGCATATTTAGCTTTGTTTCCATGTTAAATGAAAGAGAATGATTTGTGGAGCCCATCTTCATACTATAAGACATTAATCTTTTTAGTGTTCAAATACTTTTCTGCTTTGTTGTGGTATTTTTTCGTAAAAATGTGGCAGTATACACATGATGTGTAAAAATATGACAGTATACATGTGATGTGATGTGTTACGACAGTGAAAGGGACCTATGACTACTGGAGACAGTGCCAGAAGTTCCTCTAAAAGTCGTAACACAACACACACCTATGTCATATTAACAAATGTACACTGGAAAGCCAAATAAGCAGGTACACTTGCCTAATATCGTGTAGGGCCTCCGCGAGCACGCAGAAGTGCTGTAACGCAACGTGGCATGGATTCGACTAATATCTCAAGTAGAGCCGGATGCAACTGACACCATGAATCCTGCTGGACTGTCCATAAATCTGTAAGAATACGAGGGGGTGGAGACCTCTTCTGAGCAGCACGTTGCAAAGCATCCCTGATACGTTCAAATAATGTTCATTTCGGGGAGTTTGGTGGCGAGCGGAAGGGTTTATACT
Organism: Schistocerca piceifrons; assembly: GCF_021461385.2. Classification (NCBI taxonomy): domain Eukaryota; kingdom Metazoa; phylum Arthropoda; class Insecta; order Orthoptera; family Acrididae; genus Schistocerca; species Schistocerca piceifrons. Next base: position 289,512,550 of record NC_060138.1, on the reverse strand, counting down.
CAGAAGAGTGTTCCCGGAGCCACTTTGTAGCATTTTGGACTTGTGGGGTGTCGCAATGTCCTGCTGGAATTGCCCCACAAAGGGCATGAATAGATGCAAGTGATCTCACAGGATGCTTACGTGCGTGTCACCTGTCAGACTTGTATCTAGACGTATCATGGAACCCCTATCACTCAACTGCACACACCCCAAATGGTTCAAATGGCTCTAAGCACTGAGGTCATCAGTCCCCTAGACTTAGAACTACTTAAACCTAACTAACCTAAGGACATCACACACATCCATGCCCGAGGCAGGATTCGAACCTGCGACCGCAGCAGCAGCGCGGTTCCAGACTGAAGCGCCTAGAACCGCTCGGCCACAACGGCCTGCCACACACCCCACCAGACTGAACAGTCCCCTGCTGACATGCAGGCTCCATGGCTTCATGAAGTTGTCTCCAAAGCCATACACATCCATCCGCTCGATACAATTTGAAACGAGACTCGTCCGACGAGGCAGCAACAGTCCAATGGTGTTGACGGGCTCAGGCGAGGCGTAAAGGTTTGTGTCGTGCAGTAATCAAGGGTACACGAGTGGGCCTTCGGCTCCGAAAGCCCATATAGATTATGTTTCGTTGAATGGTTCACACTCTGACACTATTTGGTGGCTCAGAAACATAATCTGAAGCAATTTTCGGAAGTGGTTGCACTTCAGTTGTCTTTGGTCCCGTTTTTGCAGGATCTTCTTCTGCCTGCAGCGATGTCGGAGATTTGTTGTTTCACCAGACTCCTGATATTCATGGTACACTCGTGAAATGGTCGTATGGGAGTATCTCCCTTTCATCGCCAACTCGAAGATTCTGTGTCCCATCGCTCGTGCGCCGACTGTAACACCACGTTCAAACTCACTTAAATCTTGATGACCTGCCATTGTAGCAGCAGTAACCGATCTAACAACTGCGCCAGACACTTGTTACCTTATATAGGCCTGTTTACGTGTCTCGGAACTTGAATACGTATGACATACCTGTTTCTTTGACACTTCAGTGTAAATCCACCTTTGAAACGCGTCGTGGAGATAAACAGTAACTGGTAACAATAAACTTGTTGTTTCATTTGAAGAGGAAGAGTTGCATTGTGCAAATTGTAAATTATTACGAAATAGTAAAATAAATGGAGTTGCGCTCCAAAAACTTCCTTTTACCAACTCTATAAAACTTGGTGCCAAAAAGGAACTATAACCCGGACGTTATTGTTTTACGGTCATCGACTATTCGTAAAAGTCTCACTGCCCGATTCAAGTTTTGATCTGGTGGTAGTTTACTTTTGCAGACGAAGTGTAACAGTCATTGTGGATGGCGGTTAATGACAGAACTAGCATCGCCTCCGCCAGGGGAAGGTAAAAAGAAATGACTGGTGTGGCGTGATCCATAACAAGCTGATTGTAGTTACTTCATGATCCCAGGTTACAGCCTACAGATCGAAAAACTTTGTTTTTAAATTTTTTTTGTATCAGTCTTGTGCTTTCATGCGGCCTGCCACGAATTTCTCTGCTAAGGTAACCTCAATCTCAGAGTAGCTCTAGCACGTAACTTCCTTAGGTACTTGTTGGATTCATTACAATCTGTATTTCTCTGCAGATTTTACCCTCTACAGTTCAAGTACAATGACAGTTGTTCCTTGATGCCTTAACACACATACGGTCGCAGGTTCGAATCCTGCTTCGGACATGGATGTGTGTGATGTCCTTAGGTTAGTTAGGTTTAAGTAGTTCTAAGTTCTAGGGGACTGATGACCTCAGCAGTTAAGTCCCATAGTGCTCAGAGCCATTTGAACCATAACACACAGCGTATCATCCTGTCCCTTCTTCTGGACGTGTTTTCCATGTGTTCGTCTCTTCGCCGTATCTACAGATAATTTCTTCATTCCTTACGTTGTCGGTCCAGCTGAGTTTCAGCATTCTTCTACAGCACCAAATATCAAACGTTTCCATTCTCTTGTGTTCCGGTTTACATGCAGTCCATGATTCACCACCATCGTTCGAAATGTACATTCTCAGAAATTTTCTCCTCAGATTCAGGTCGATTTTTTATACTAGCAGACTTGCACAGAAATGTCTTGTTTTCCTATGCTTATCTGCTTTTTATGTCCCTGCTTTGTCCGTCATGAGTTACTTCGGTGGCAAGGTAGGCGAATTCCTTAAGTTTGATGTTTATAAAAGTCTTATTTCTGCTATTTTTCATTTATCTTGTCTTTCTTCAGTTTACCCTCATTCCGTAATGTGTACTAATTATACTGTCCATTAAAATCAGAATATCCTGCAATTCTTCCTTTCTTTCACTGAGGATAGTAAGAGCAGAGAATGTATCATTGATATCCTTTCACCTTGGTAGCTATATCATTGTTAATCTTGACTGAGACTATTATTTTCCTGTGTCGTTATGTCGTTTCTTGCTTTCGTGCTGTTTTAAAGGGCTAAGAAAAGTGCAACGATTTCTATAAGGATACAGTGATCAATCTATTCATACACACACGTATCTGTCCTACAGGAGCGGTTGTACACTGTGGTGTTTTTGAGTTTCGGTACTCCTAACAAGACTGTGGCTGCACCAAATCTGTGGCTACTTGCCAGTTAATACTTGCCGGTTAATACTTGCAAATTTCGTTCCAGCTGGCGGTCGCGTATCTCCCCAGAACTTGTTTTGAAACTACTTCTTCGTAATGTCATAGGAAGGAGGAGGAAAATGAGATTTAATTTACAGTTGACGAAGAAGTCATTAGAAGCGGAACACAAGTTCGGATGGGAGATGGAAAAGGAAGGAAATAAGCCATGTCCCTTTCAAAGGAACCATCCCATCATTCGCCTAAAAGGATTTGGACAAACAACATCAATAGTAAATCTGCAGAACCGGACAGGGATTTGAACTTTATTCTGCCAAACCCACACAATGCATTAACCACTGTGTCAGCTCGCTCGGTGTTGTGGATTGCTGAAAAATATGATCAGTGATTGATGCAGGTCTAATTATGGTGAACGAAGACGCGCTGACGTACGAAAGGCAGTGTTTCACTGAACACTGGTTCGAGTGGTCTGGGACATTTAGTGAAGCGATTTAGCAGAGCAGAACAGGCAGAGATTCAAAAAAGAGCTTCATGATTCGTTACGATTCCTTTTAAGTAGTGTGAGATCATCACAAAGATTCGCAACAGACCAAAGTCGGAGACATTAGTAGGAGAACATTGTGCGTCATCTTGGCTGCAGCCAAGGAGAGAGTCCTCTCCCGAAAATTCGAGAACTCGCATTTCTATACTCGTCAAGATCTTATTTCTTGCAGTACATAATCAGGGTGATACCGTGTTAATATCGCAAACTTTCAGGGATGTTGGAGAATGGTAAATGTATAAAACTGATGCAATAGATGAAAATCGTTCTGATGCCACTGACAGTAGAATACATGTACCGAAACTGATGTACAGGGGGTGAACGGGAAAATGTGAACACCATGCAATATAGTACATCTTGTTGCAAGTTGGCACCGCTGCAAGCGTGTAAGCACTACGACTCGGCTGCAGTGCGCAGCTGACGTGACAAGTCTTGAAGGTTCCCTTTCAGTGTCTTATACACTTTGTTCTGCGACAGTGAACACAAGCGATCAATGAAATGGCCAGCACAAATGCCAGACCTCAACATAAGTGAAAAGTTACGGGGAGTTTTAGAGCACAGAATGATGAGCAGATTTGCAACTCCAACATCGTTCCATAAATTGGCCCATATTTTGGTACAAGAATGAAAGGCGCTATTACGCGAAGAGATGGGGCTGTTCTCAAAGCCAATAGTGGCTCAGCTCCTTATTAGTAAGTAAATATTGTGTATACGTCAGGTGTTCATATTATTTTGCCCTCCCCCTGTAGCTATGATTATAGGGTAGGCAAGTGACAGATGTGGTAGTATGGGCCAAAGCAGGAAAAAATTAGTAAACACTTCATCTAAAATGCATAGCTTAAGAGCAACTGACACTTGTTCCGTAGAAAAGGTGAGTTTCAAAGCAGCGCAGATGAACCAGTGCTCATACCTCTTAAGATATGAATGTTAGAGCCCATGTTTCCTTGACATTTTTTACTTGTTTCAGTCCACAATAGTACCTCTGAAAGTTGTTGTTGTTGTTGTTGTTGTGGTCTTCAGTCCTGAGACTGGTTTGATGCAGCTCTCCATCCTACTCTATCCTGTGCAAGCTTCTTCATGTCCCAGTACTTACTGCAACCTACATCCTTCAGAACCTGCTTAGTGTATTCATCTCTTGGTCTCCCTCTACGATTTTTACCCTTCACGCTGCCCTCCAATGCTAAATTTGTGATCCCTTGATGCCTCAGAATATGTCCTACCAAACGGTCCCTTCTTCTTAAGTTGTGCCACAAACCCCTTTTCTCCCCAGTTCTGTTCAATACCTCCTCATTAGTTATGAGATCTACCCATGTAATCTTCAGCATTCTTCTGTAGCCCCACATTTCGAAAGCTTCTATTCTCTTCTTGTCCAGACTATTTATCGTCCATGTTTCACTTCCATGCATGGCTACACTCCATACGAATACTTTCAGAAACGACTTTCTGACACTTAAATCTATACTCGATGTTAACAAATTCCTCTTCTTCAGAAACGCTTTCCTTGCCATTGCGAGTCTACATTTTATATCCTCTCTACTTCGACCATCATCAGTTATTTTGCTCCCCAAATACCAAAACTCCTTTACTATTTTAAGTGTCCACTGTCAGAGGTGTCAGAATGTTTTTCGCCTGTAACTTTCGACTCTCTCGTTTCCAGACCAGGATCGGTTGCCTCGAATTGATACATGTACTCTTCTCCATCATCCCTGAAAGTTCACAAAATCATCAGGGAACTACGCTGTATATGGCGTAATTGCCACGAAGATACCAGAGAATTTCGCCCTTGTGCTGAGGATACACGTGATTTCCCTTGTCAAATACTATCTCCACTTAATGCTTCTGGAACTCTACGTAACCTTTGCAAATCTTGTTCATTGCAGTTGTCAGAAGTAGATTTCTTTATTGCAAATAGCTTTTCCCCTTTTATTGAATATCGTCCTAATTGTATGAAATGGTTTGCTGTGGTAGGGTTGATGAGAGAGCAGTGCTGCGCGCTTCCGCAGTGCCGGGCCAGGCATCGCCACCCTTCCGGTGTTTTGATAGGCTGCCGCTTTGTTATCACACAGCCGGCGAGTGCACGGTCCTGGAATGCCACTGCCGGGGGAAGTTGCGAGAGCAGCGGCGGCTGAAAGCGGTACGCGGAAACTGCCGCACCGCGCTTTGCTCTCTACGCTCTGCAAGTCCATCTGCATTCGATAGTCGATCTTTACTCGGCACGTCAATATGGAGTCCGTTCGATGAGCACATTTTACGCGATTCACCTTTACACACAATGATGAGCCAAGACATTATGACTGTGGAACACAGAGAGGTGATGTTGCGGGACTTAACGTGGTAAGGGAAGCATGTAAGAGGATCGGAGACGAAATGTGGAATCACTGTAGCGACGATACGGGACAAAAATGGGGAAATCCACTGACATAAGGAAATTTGACAAAGGGCAAATTGTTATGGCCCGGTGTTTGATAAAGAGCGTCTCGGAAACGGATAAGCGGGTCGTTCGTTCGCGCTCTGCAGTCGTGGCCGTTTATAGAAAATGATTGAAACACAATGAAACCACGATTAGGCGACAAGGCGTTTTACGAAAAAGTGGTTCAAATGGCTCTGAGCACTATGGGACTTAACATAGGAGGTCATCAGTCCCCTAGAACTTAGAACTACTGAAACCTAACCTAAGGACATCACACACATCCATGCCCGAGGCAGGATTCGAACCTACGACCGTAGCGGTCGCGCGTTTCCAGACTGTAGCGCCTAGAACCGCTCGGCCACTCCAGCTGGCGGCGTTTTACGGCCACGCCTCATCAAATAACGTGCAAGTCGGAGGCTTGCCCACTCTTTGGGAGAATTGGCATCAGGGGAAAATTCTAGTGCAGGTAAAAGTGCTTAAGAGTACACAGTTCAGGGCACATTGTTCATCGTGCTGGTCAGCAGCAGACGATTCTTTCCTGGTCCCATGTTGACTCAGGGACATCGGCATTTACAATTGCTCTGGGCGCGGGGTCATCGAGATTGGACGGTGAATCACTGGGAACGTGTCACGTTGTCGGATGAATCACGTTTCTTGTGACATCGAGTCGACGGTCGTCACCAGACACGTTGCCATTCTGACGAACGCCTGCCGGAAATTCGCGTGAAGATACGTACTAGTTAGGAACTAAACAACAACACGGATGAGAGTTACGAGGGAGTATTGTGCTGTGTGTGTGTGGGGGGGGGGGGGGGGGGGGGGCATTCACCTGGGCCTGGGCCGATAGCTCCGGACTGTCTGAAGCTTGATATCTTTCTCGACAACGATGTCATATTCCAGTAGGATAACTGTGTGACAAAGCCAGAACAGTGTTACACTGCTTTGAGGAGCATGATAGCGAACTCACGCTGATGTGATAGTCATCAAATTCACTTGATCTGACTACGGTCGCAGGTTCGAATCCTGCCACGGGCATGGATGTGTGTGATGTCCTTAGGTTAGTTAGGTTTAAGTAGTTCTACGTTCTAGGGGACTGATGCCCTCAGAAGTTAAGACTCATAGTGCTCAGAGCCATTTGAACCATTTGACTGCGGTGGCGCACATCTGGGATGCACGCACTAACGATCAGCTCGTAAATCACGGTAACTGCGTGACCTGTGCGTAAACGGCTGATGCAGTACATCTCCATAGCCCTATCTAAGGCTTGTCGAATCCATGTCTCTCAGAACCGCTGTTGTAATGCTTTCCGAAGATTACCAAAATGTTGTTAAGCAGGTGTTCATAATATTTTGATTCGTCAGTGGTCATGCTCTGCAAGGCACTATACAGTGCGTGGCGAAGGCTACTTCGTACCAATATTAATGATTTTTCTATATTATTCGGTTCGTGTATTGAGCGTGTATTGAGCGAAATATAAATAGCTATATACCACCGTACGTGCCCTAAAATTCCTTACCCGATTCTCGCGATCTGTATGCGAGATACATAGTACTGGCAGCCGAATAGTCGCACATTCTTCGTCGGATGCAGGTACCGTAGTCCAAAGATTCCCATCTAAGTTCTTTTTAACATCTCTCACAAACAAGACACTTACATGCTATATTTGACTGGGAACCCCGCTGCGGAATCTCTCCTTGTACAGAAGGCGTTATTAGCAACTACTTCGTTCAGCTGCGCTGAAATGCCAGACATTTTCATATCGAAGGATTCCGTGCTAATTAAATTCTGTTCCTTGCCGCCCCCATCATGTTGCCAGTTAAATGGCCAGCAGCGTACGCTTTTGAATAGCTCTATGACTGCATAGATACATCTCTGGGAAACTGAAAATTTGTGATAAGTTCCTAAGGGATCAAACGGTTGAGATCATCGGTCCCTAGGCTTACACACTACTTGATCTAACTTACGCTAAAGACAACAAACACACCCGTGCCGAAGGAGGACTTGAACCTCCTACGGGGGGGGGGGGTGTATCTTTGTCTGTGTGTACATCTAAATCTACATTCATAGTCTGTAAACCTCTGTGAAGTGCATGGAAGAGAGTATTCCCCATGGTAACTCGAATTAGGGTTTCATCAGGTTCCATTCACGTAAGGTGTAAAGCGAAAAGGACTGTTTAAAACTCTCTGTTCGCGCTGTAGTTAGGCTAAGTTTGTTTTGGTGGTACTTATCAGAGCTATACTTGGAAGCTCGTAGATTACTACAAGATTCCTTGCTTAAGACTGGTTCCTTAAACTTTGTAAGTAGGCGTTCACGGAAGTCTGCCCTCTAGTGTCGTCCACATCATGTTTTCTCAGAACTTCTGTGTTCTTACGTGACTCAGACTTACCACCATTTCTGCCACGTTTCAGTGTAATTGTTCTGTATCATTTTTTATTCCTATTTGGTAGATTCTCAGGGTTGAGCGACGTTGTAGGGTGAGTCACAAGAGTAGTTTGTAAGTAATCACCAATTACCTTTGAAGACTGAACACATTTTCCCTGTATTCTAACGAAAAACCTAAGCTGGCACTGACATCACCCAGTCTGCACTGTCACGAGTTACTCATTCGCCGTGCTGCCTCCTTGACAGTGCATCGTGCGTTCATATCTACAAGACTGTTGTCCGCCCCTCTAGCTGAATGGTCAATTTTGTATTAGCAGAAGAGCCAACACCGTGTTACGCGTGGAGGCCGAAATGCACGCTTTTTAGCTCACGCAGGCTAGAGTGAGGAGGGAAGAACTATACTGACGTGAGGTCTGGAACGTGGCAAGGAATGAGAATTCAGAAAGCGGACGTGATTAGTTTGATACTTAACTTTAATCCATTAATGATGAACGTCGCTTTTGACGGTACATGATTCACAATATTATCTGTTCAGAATACATTCTTGAAGATAGTAATTATAGTAACTGAATATGGCGTTTTGCTAGGTCGTAGCAAATGACATAGCTGAAGGCTATGCTAGACTGTCGTCTCTGCAAATGAGAGCGTATGTAGACAGTGAACCATCGCTAGCAACCATCGCTGTACAACTGGGGCGAGTGCTAGGGAGTCTTTCTAGACTAGACCTGCCGTGTGGCGGCGCTTGGTGTGCAATCACTGATAGTGGCGACACGCGGGTCCGACGTATACTAACGGACCGCGGCCGATTTAAAGGCTACCACCTAGCAAGAGAACCACTTGTATGAATATCAAGAGCTCAGATGGCAACCCAGTTCTAAGCAAAGAAGGGAAAGCAGAAAGGTGGAAGGAGTATATAGAGGGTTTATACAAGGGCGATGTATTTGAGGACAATATTATGGAAATGGAAGAGGATGTAGATGAAGACGAAATGGGAGATAAGATACTGCGTGAAGAGTTTGACAGAGCACTGAAAGACCTGAGTCGAAACAAGGCCCCGGGAGTAGACAACATTCCATTAGAACTACTGATGGCATTGGGAGAGCCAGTCATGACAGAACTCTACCATCTGGAGAGCAAGATGTATGAGACAGGCGAAATACCCTCAGACTTCAAGAAGAATATAATAATTCCAATTCTAAAGAAAGCAGGTGTTGACAGATGTGAAAATTACCGAACTATCAGTTTAATAAGTCACAGCTGCAAAATACTAACGCGAATTCTTTACAGACGAATGGAAAAACTGGTAGAAGCGGACCTCGGGGAAGATCAGTTTGGATTCCGTAGAAATGTTGGAACACGTGAGGCAATACTAGCCTTACGACTTATCTTAGAAGAAAGATTAAGAAAAGGCAAACCTACGTTTCTAGCATTTGTAGACTTAGTGAAAGCTTTTGACAGTGTTAACTGGAATACTCTCTTTAAAATTCTGAAGGTGGCAGGTATAAAATACAGGGAGCGAAAGGCTATTTACAATTTGTACAGAAATCAGATGGCAGTTATAAGAGTCGAGGGGCATGAAAGGGAAGCAGTGGTTGGGAAAGGAGTGAGACAGGGTTGTAGCCTCTCCCAGATGTTATTCAATCTGTATATTGAGCAAGCAGCAAAGGAAACAAAAGAAAGATTCGGAGTAGGTATTAAAATTCATGGAGAAGAAGTAAAAACTTTGAGGTTCGCCGATGACATTGTAATTCTGTCAGAGACAGCAAAGGACTTGGAAGAGCAGTTGAACGGAATGGACAGTGTCTTGAAAGGAGGATATAAGATGAACATCAACAAAAGCAATACGAGGATAATGGAATGTAGTCAAATTAAATCGGGTGATGCTGAGGGAATTAGATTAGGAAATGAGACACTTAAAGTAGTAAATGAGTTTTGCTGTTTAGGGAGTAAAATAACTGATGATGGTCGAAGTAGAGAGGATATAAAATGTAGACTGCCAATGGCAAGGAAATCGTTTCTGAAGAAGAGAAATTTGTTAACATCGAGTATAGATTTAAGTGTCAGGAAGTCGTTTCTGAAAGTATTTGTATGGAGTGTAGCCATGTATGGAAGTGAAACATGGACGATAAATAGTTTGGACAAGAAGAGAATAGAAGCTTTCGAAATGTGGTGCTACAGAAGAATGCTGAAGATAAGGTGGGTAGATCACGTAACTAATGAGGAGGTATTGAATAGGATTGGGGAGAAGAGAAGTTTGTGGCACAACTTGACTAGAAGAAGGGATCGGTTGGTAGGACATGTTCTGAGGCATCAAGGGATCACCAATTTAGTATTGGAGGGCAGCGTGGAGGGTAAAAATCGTAGAGGGAGACCGAGAGATGAATACACTAAACAGATTCAGAAGGATGTGGGTTGCAGTAGGTACTGGGAGATGAAGAAGCTTGCACAGGATAGAATAGCATGGAGAGCTGCATCAAACCAGTCTCAGGACTGAAGACCACAACAACAACAACAACACCTAGCAAGTGTGGTGTCTGGCGGTGACACTACAGTTAGCGCGTTGGAACGCCACGCGCGGGGGGCCCGGGTTCGAATCCCGGCTGGGTTGGGAGATTTTCTCCCTCAGGGACTGGGTGTTGTGCTGTCCTCATCATCATTTCGTCCCCATTGTCGACGCGCAAGTCGCCCAATGTGACGCCGCACTCAATAAGACTTACACTTGGAGACCGAACTTACAGCCTGGGAACTCCCGGCCACTGGCGCCCTTCAATCATTTCCATTTTTACAAGACCTAAATGTGGAGACGCAGTATAATGTGAACGATGATACTGCAAAGATAATTGACTGAGCCTTTGTGATCATTCCATATCAGCTACTCACTCAGGTATCCCTATGAGTACGGTTGATAATGTGATGAAATACGGCTGCGAGAGTCAGCAAGCAAACATCGGAGGGTTACATTTATCTGTTGCCAAGCGATGATGGCAGCTGGCGAAATGAGAATAGGGAAACGGCGATGGAAAACCCTCCGATGCCGTGAGGCCAGGCGGATCGCCCCGGTGACCTATTCTAGGGAGCTCATAATCCCGCGCTAGCCGTAATATCGCTGCTAGATGCCGGCCCGGAATGTGCCCATTCGGCGGATAATGCCCCACCCGTCTCGCCGTGGCGCCAGCTGCCCTCTCCGAGTTATTGTGCTCTCTGCTGGGGCTGGAGGTGGATATAATGTGGCAGAGCCCGTCTGACGTGATTCACCCTCAGCCCCAGCGGCAGATGCACGCTCGCCTGCAGCTGCTCAGCTGCACGCGTGCAGAGGGGAAGCTTCCCCCCGGCGTCCTCACCTGGCGCCGGAAGCCTACCCCCCTCCCCTGCCGCCTGCCCTACCTTCCGCCCTTCCGTTTCATTAATTACTCTTCCGGCTGGAATACCAAGCACTATTCTCACGTTCAAGGCGTGGCGGGATGCGGGTCGTAGGGCCACACAGTCACCAATATAAAGTGAAAGCAGTTGCACTGTTACGTGTCATGCCACAGCAACAACAGGAAAAGGAAATGGAGGTGAAGAAGAAGAAGAAACATCGTCGACCCTAGAATTTTTGCGAACTAATGATCTGTCACGTGCTGCGTGGCTAAAACTCCAATTGATGAAAATCCCATTTTGAACAAGAACAACGAAACGACGTATACTTTTCTGATTACAAAATTTCCCTTGTAGTAACCATAGAACTACATTTTACACATATATAATGCGCACACCAAATAAAATTGTGTGACTGAGGGTATTTCTGGTATCAATTTTCCCTTTCCTCTTCTAGGCTTTTAACTCTAGAAAAAAGCTACATCACAGAAATATCGTTACGGAGATGGCGTCCAACAGCAGAACGAGTACATCGACGCAGCAAGTAAGACCTCCTTTCTGTAAAATATAAATGATCTGCCATAAACTAGGGTAAAAGACCACTTTAGTGAGTCAGATTCGTCAGATCAGTTTTGTGTATTCACATGAGTTTGTAGCACTTGAGTAATGAACACATTACAGTTAGACCGGTAATGAACACATTACAGTTAGACCGTCAGTGAGCGAGCAACTCGAGTTCCTGGTGCTAATACGGCGAGTAGCGAGTACACCGTTCGTTTGCTATATATTTTTACGTGCTTCCAACAGGAGTGACTTATATTTACAGATATCTGTGTAGTTACTAGTTTATTTTTGTAATTTCTTGCCTGTTTGAGTGCTTACTAGGCGCAACCGTTTATTTTAATAACAGTGTAGCGTACAGCACCGCCGTTGTTATCGACGCTTGTACCGACACTTGTATCGTACAGGCTTTTGTTTCTTTTGGTTAGTATAGCTCAGTGTCGGATAGACCGTCAGTGAGGGAGCACTTCGAATTCCTGCTGCAAATAAGCTGAGTACACCGTTCGTTTGTAACATATTTTTACGAGCTTCAAACAGGAACGACTTCACTAATGGATAGGAACTGTGATTGTTGTACAGATGCGAACTGAGTTGGTGACACTTCACTCACAGCTCCAGGCTGTGTTGGCTTCCGTCACACAGCCTGAGGCTGCTGCAAAGGGGCATAACTGTGGTTGGTCGGACGCGGGATGCGAAGTACGTTGAGCCCGTCCCACGTGTCCTCCAATCGGTCCGCTGCTGTGGCCACCCAAGGTACTGCCTGCACTGAGGTTGACCCCTCACCTGTGGTCGAGTGGGAGATCATTCCAAAGTCTGGCAGGCAATGAAAGACTTTCCAGGTGTCCGATCGTTGGGTATTCCCGGTTCGTTTGACGAACAGGTTTCGGGCGTTGTCTGTGGCTGACGAAGTCTCTGAGCCGGATGCAGTCGTCCACCCTGTTCCAGAGGAAGCTTCTCGGCCCACAATGTCTGGTCATTCGCAGGTAGTTGGGAGCTCCAACGTTAGGCAAGTAATGACGCCCAGTAGGAACGTGACTGCCAAGGAGAGGAAGGAAGCCAGTGTGCACTCAGTGTGCATACCTGGGGTAGTCATACTGGACGTGGAAAGAGTGCTTCCGGATGTCATAAAGAGTACAGGGTGCAGCCAACTGCAGGTGATGTCTCATGTCGATACCAATGACGTGTGTCGCTTTGGATCGAAGGGGATTCTCTCTAGTTATGGGGGGGTAGCGGAAATGGTAAAGACTGCCAGTCTTGCTCGAGAGACTGTGATAATTTGGTGCAGAGCCGAGTGGAGGGTCTGAGTCAGAGGCTCAGTCGGTTCTGTGACCTTGTACGCTGCAGATTCCTTGACTTGCGCCATCGGGTGGTGGATTTCGGGGTTCCGCTTAATAGGTCAGGAGTCCACTACACACAGGAAGCAGCTACACGGGTAACGGGGGTTGTGTGGAAGGGAATGGGCGGTTTTTTACGTTAGAGGGTCTCAGGAAACCACAGGAAGGGTGTCCGTCTAAAATGGAGCATGGAAAACAGAGTAAGGTAGTTGTAGAAACGATTGGTATTGTAGTTGTAAATTGTCGTACCTGTGTTGGGAAAGAACCAGAGTTCCAAGCAATAATAGGAAGCACTGACGCTCAAATAGTTGCAGGTACAGAGAGCTGGCTAAAGCCGGAAATAAGTTCAGCCGAAATTTTTTCAAACGATCTAACAGTGTTCAGAAAGGATGGATAAATACAGTTGGTGGTGGAGTATTTATTGCTGTCAGATGTAGTTTACCTTGTAGTGAAATTGAAGTAGATAGTTCTTTCTTGCGAAATAGTATGGGTAGAGGTTATACGTGACGATGGGACTAAACTATTAATTGGATCGTTTTACCGACCCCCTACCCCCCCCCCCCCCCTGACTCAGAAGATATGGTTACTGAACAGTTCAAAGAAAACTTGAGTTTCAGTCCAAATAGGTACCCCACTCATACAATTATACTCGGTGGTGACTTCAATCTTCCCTCGATATGCCGGAAAAATTATACGTTTAAAGCCGGCGGCAGGCATAAAACGTCCTCCGAAATTGTATTGAATCCTTTCTCAGAAAATTATTTTCAACAATTAGTTCATGAGCTCACGCAGAGCGTAAATGGTTGCGAAGTCACACTTAACCTCTTAGCAACAAACAATCCTGGACAAATAGGGAGTATCGTGACAAATACTGGGGTTAGTGACCACAAGGCAGTTACTGTTAGGCTGAATACCGTGACACCTACAACCATCAAAAAGAAACGTAAAGGATATCTATTTAAAAAGCTGATGAAAATGCTCATAACGCCTTTTTAAGACACAGTCTTCACTCCTTCCGATCTGATCATGTAAGCGTAGGAAAGATGTGGAATGAGATAGTATCGACGGCAATTGAGAGATATATACCACATAAATTAATAAGTGATAGTACTGATTCTCCATGCTACACAAAAAGGGCCAGATCACTGTTGCAGAAGTAACGAAAAAAGCATGTCAAATTTAAAAGAACGCAAAATCCCCAAGATTGGCAGAGTTTTGCAGAAGTTCGAAGTATACAGCGTACTTCAGTGGGAGATGCTTTTAATAATTTCCACAACGAAAGTCTCGGAATCTGGCAGAAAACCCAAAGAGATTATGGTCATACATAAAGCACACCAGTGGCAATACGCAATCAGTACCTTCACTGCGGGATAACGACGGTGAAGTCACTCAGACAGGGTTATTAAACACGGTTTTCCAGCCTCCTTCACCAAAGAAGACGAAGTAAATATTCCTGAATTCCAACCAAGAACAACTGCCAAGATGAGAAACATGTAGTAGATATCCTCGGTGTAGCAAATCCGCTTAAATCACTTAATAAAGACAAGGCCTCCGGTCCAGATTGTGTACCAGTCGGGTTCCTTTCAGAGAATGCTGATACAATAGCTCCATATTTAGCAATTATATATAACCGCTCGCTCACAGAAAGATCCGTACCTAAACACTGAAAATTTTTTCTAGTCACACCAATACCCAAAAATTGGAAGTAGGAGTAATCCGCTGAATTACAGGTCCATATCACTCGATTTGCAGTACGGTTTTGGAACATCGAACATCATGAAGTGCCTCGAAGAAAACGATTTATTGACACATAGTCAGCACTGATTCAGAAAATATCGTTCTTGTGAAACACCACTAGCTCTTTATACTCATGAAGTAACGAGTGCTATCGACAGAGCATGTCAAATTGATTCCATATTTTTAGATTTCCAGAAGGCTTTCGATGCCGTTCCTCACAAGCGTATTCTAATCAAACTGCGTGCCTATGGGATATCGCTTCAGTTGTGCTACTGGATTCGTGATTTCCTGTCAGAAAGGTCACAGTTCGTAGTACTAGACGGAAAGTCATCGAGTAAAACAGAAGAAATATCCGGCGTTCCACAAGGAAGTGTTATGAGCCCTCTATTGTTCCCGATCTTTATTAACGACATAGGAGACTATCTGAGCAGCCTATTAGATTGTTTGCAAATGATACTGTCATTTGCCGTCTTGTTAGCTCATCAGATGACCAAAACGAATTGCAAAATGATTTAGATACGATATATGTTTAGTGCGAAAAGTGGCAATTGACCCTGAATAAAGAAAAGTGTTAAGTTATTCACATGAGTACTAAAAGAAATCCGCTAAATTTCGATTACGCAATAAGTCACACAAATATGAAGGCTGTAAATTCAACTAAATACTTAGGGATTACCATTACAAATAACCTAAATTGGAACGACCACATAGATAATGTTGTGCGTAGAGCAAACCAAAGACTGCAATGCATTGGCAGAACACTTAGGAGGTGCAACAGGTCTACTTAAGAGACTGCTTACACCACACTCGTTTGCCCTATTCTGGAGTATTGCTGTGCGGTGTGGGATCCGCGTCAGGTTGGACTGATGGATGATATCGAAAAAGTTCAAAGAAGGGCAGCTCGTTTTGTATTATCGCGAAATAGGGGAGACAGTGCCATAGACACGATATGTGAATCGGAGTGGCAATCATTAAAACAAATGCGGTTTTTGTTGCGACGGGATCTTATCATGAAATTTCAATCATCAGTCTTCTTCTCCGAATGCGAAAACATTCTGATGGCGCCTACCTACATAGGGAGAAATGATCATCACGATAAAATGAGAGAAAGCAATGCTCGTACAGAAAAATTTAAGTGCTCTTTTATCCCACGCGCCGTTCGAGAGTGGAACGGTAGACAGCTTTAAGGTGGTTCACTGAACCCTCTGCCAGGCACTTGTGAATAGCAGAGTTATCATGTAGATGTAGATGTAGATTTTCACACTGGCAGTTCATTTCTAGCTCTAAAGATTCGCTTTTCTCCATTATTACATCTTCAAAAAAGCTTAGTTCCACACTTAGCATGGATAAGTATTAATTAAAAGAAAAAGAATTTACTGACGATCGAAGAACAACCATCCTTTAACTTAACGGGGAGAAAACTGAAATAAACAACCATTAGGAAATAATGTAAACGGAAACCACCTCAAATTGCGTGTTCTTTGCTTTTTATTACTACTTTCAGTCTGCCAAGTAGAGCATCATCAAAGCAGTACGTTGATTCGACAGAGGTACTCGAAAAAAAAAAAAATTCTCGGTACTATTTTGTATCTGATTTTCTTTATTGTGGCTCACGGCAAACATATGCTGTGCCCATAATGACGAAGACGCAAAGTGAGTAAATACCACACTTGTATTCAGTTATGGAGAGAAGCAGTTGGCTGCAGAGAGAAATGGCATTTTTGTGAATAGTGAGTCAGGGACTTTCATTGAAGACGAGATGCGAAGGTTCCCAGGAAGGTGATTGATATTCACCAGTTGCAGCCTTGGGATAGATAATTTGCAATGGTAATGCAGTCCGTTAATTAAATCTGAGATGTGGGCGTCAGCTGCCCGTGCACCTCGAGCAATTTCGGCCCTGAGGATGTCTCCACAGCATGGATGCTCGCCCCTCGGGGATGTCGACAGGCGCCAGGCACCAACGCCAGTAACACGACAATGTAGCCTGCAGCTGCTTCGGCACGCGTACGCACTGTCGTCTTTCTACAGTTTTGTCACATATAATACAGACGTTAAAACGTTAATATTGTACGATAGACAGCAAAATCGGTCGATTGAATAAACTGGCATGATGTTCGAGGGCAACGGTATAAAAAGTTACCAGCGACACAGTGAATCCAACCGTGTCCAGCAACAAGAGATAAAAGCCCGGATTCTGGAAGCATTACGGTCACTGCCGTCTGCTGATATATTTTCAGGTACTCCCAGCACAAAAAACCGGATTACGACTGTGCGTATATATTTGTTACAGTCAATCACAACTCAGAAAGTGCTGAATAATTTGTAAAAGAGATTTGAAATTCATCACTTTCTTACCTCAAATAACTTCGATGTGTTTCACGCCATCGCCTTGGTTTCATAGTGAACTAAAAATTGCTCTGAAATAGTCAACGTACATTATGCATTTCACAATTCGCTTGATCGTATTTGATGGAATTATGGCTGTACCGATTTCGACTGAATGAGTCATCATCAGAACTAAGAATCTAGGCAGAATAAAAATGCAAAGTTTGAAATGAAAAGTTGAATATGAAACGTCCTAAAATATACTGATACGTGGAAGATAAAGAGAAGAGAATATACAGTATGTTCTTACGAAATTAAGAAGTCAAAAAGACCTTTAGCTCCCGTTTGTCGTCAATGAAGATCATCTTGAGTTGAATAAAAAAAAATATTTTTCAAAGTAGATCGCTTGCTCCAATTTGACAACATTAAATTTCATTACACTTACAGAAATTTCCGGACAACATCATTGGACGTTTCCCAAATATACTCAGATAATGCAAAAATACACATATTGGGCGCAATCTCTAGCAGACTGAATGCATCAAAGGGTTACAATAATTATTGTCAAACAATGACGTAACTCCGAGGATAATATTCTTCGTTCTATAAATTAGTTCCGCCGGTGATACGTATTCCAATCTTGTATAAGTAGTTTGTACTTTCTTTAATCTTAAAGTATCTTAAATGATCGTTCCTTAGCAGTTTCGACAACAGTCGAAAGTAATAGTTTCAGTAACTCAAAACGGAGACCTTATTTCGTATACTTCCTCCAGCAAGATACATGAATACCGGAACAAACTGCATTTTAATGAAAGCGGCCTCAAACAATATGGAAGAAAATGGCGGCTGAGTCCCGCTGCTACGTTCACAGGAAGCCTATGCTAACATGGGTGACGTTTCTGGGGCAAGCAATGCAGCGTGTTGCCGAGACATGGAACCTCGCTTAATAACGCCCCGTCCGTGATCCAGTTCCCGAGAGTGGAGTACAACTTACTCTCAAGAGGAACAGCGCTCTAGTCTTGCACAAAACACACACACACACACACACACATACACACACGCACGCACGTACATGCACACGGCACACGCACAAACGAGAACAAGATGGCAAAGTGGAACGTTCGCGACATGGCACAGAGACGTCGTTAATGTTAACGAAATTTCGCTTTTCTTATGGCGGTTCTTGCTGTACAATAACACAAATCAGTATGAGTTGCAGAAAATGTAGATTTACACTGTATTTTAAAGAAATTTTGTGTTTTGTTCAAATGGTTAACTTAAGGTTCCGAACTAGGATGATATCATTAACAGTGAATCGCATATCAACGTTGGAAATTTATCGAAAATTTGTGAAGCTTCAAGGAGTATGCTTCTTAATTTTCGTCAGTAAAGTAGTTGTGTACAAACATAACCGACATTTTTTTTTAGGCTGGTCCAGGTCAAGGACGTCCTAAAAGTGTATTCACCGATGAAAAAACGAGTAAAATGTAACAGTAATTTCGGCGGTTAAATGTCTTTAAATTAAGTGTCGTGATAGGATTGACAATGGAAAAACTATCATGTCGAATATTGTACACAGGGGTTAACTGTAAAAAGTCTTTGTTCAACGCCGGTTCAGCATCTACATCTACATCTATACATGTACTCCGCAAGCCACAGTACAGTACGTCTTGGTGGGTACGTCGTACCAATAATAACGAATTCCTGCCCTTGTTAGTCACTTACGGAGCGAAGAAAAAATTATCACCTATATACCTCTGTATCAGCTCCAATCTCTCGTATCTTGTTCCATAGCCCGTATGCGAGATATACGACGACACCAGAACTCTCGCACAGCCTTCCTTGGACATAGGTTCTCTAATTTTATCCAACAGGATTCTGCGAGACCTCGAAGGCTTACTTCAGGAATTCTTAGTTAAGTTCCACCCAGCCTTTCTGTTACACATTGGTAAGGGTTACATCCTCGTCTCTCAATTCGTATGATGAATGTTGTCATGTTTCCTGGATAAGGGCTCCAGACACTGGAACAATACTTCCTTCATAGATGCATTGTATTTTCCAAGACCGCTTTCAGCAAAATGTCTTCGATTCACCTTCCTTAACACTGATTTTATTTATCTGTTTATTTATGTAACCTGTTAATATTACGGCCCTCAGGTCTTTTTTACATCCAACCAGACATTTTCCATCGCATTGATTACGATAAGCAAGTAATAAGTGAATCTAATATACAACATTATACAACAATTAGGAATTACTGTATTGTAGAAGGAAAGAAAATGAAACAGATTACAAAAAATGGTTCAAATGGTTCTGAGCACTATGGGACTTAACATCTGTGGTCATCAGTCCCCTAGAACTTAAAACTACTTAAACCTAACTAACCTAAGGACATCAACCACATCCATGCCCGAGGCAGGATTCGAACCTGCGACCGTAGCAATCGAAACAGATTACATTCGTTCATGAGCAGTACATTAGTAAATACAAATAAACAGTTTACATTCGTACACGAGAAGTACACTAGTCATACAAATTATAGTAAGACAGATTGTGAGTGCTAGCAGCACGACAGAAAACCCCCTATGAGGAAACAGTCCTGAATGTGTCTGTCAGGAGACGATTTCATTCCCGTTCTTTCATTCCTGTTTCTTCATCCCTGTTTTATCTCCCATCGCAGCAACCGATTTCTTTCCACGCCGCTATGTTGGCGCTTACCGGTCACCAACATTACCAACAACGAAATGATATTTAAAACACCTGCAACCATATATTATGTATTTAATTTATTTACGCAACCAGTTACGGTGTTCCATTACATCTTCCTCAGGTCCCTTGATCAACGAAATTGGAAGACATTTAAAAAAAGCGTGTAGTCATAACAGGTGCCGATATTAAATAACCGTTGTCCGTAGATCTCTGGTTTACACGATACAGTCACTTAGTTCATCAACCGGCGAGTCGAGATGGCTGCATGTGTTTTAATTTTCATTTCATATTGAACAGCCGAAATCTTGTCAACATCTATTACGGGGATGGACGTACAAAGGATACCAACAATGGTATTTCGTCAGCAATTACAAACATTTTGGTTCATCCAGAAATTTGTTACCAGGATAGAGTTGTAGGCTAAATGTTTTCTCAGGAGAATAACTGCGTTGTATATTTTTGTCAGTTCTAAAAAATAATAATAATAAAACATAACGAAGTCTTATGGCATTATTGGCTGGTCTACTCCACAGACTGCATTCAACCGCCTTTCGGGAAGGCTGTTCTTCCGCCACCTTCATGGCCCCTTCCCTTTCGGATATGCGACTGTTGTGTCATATACAAAGTTGTACAGTGTAGGTGGGCGTAACTGATATGCGTAGTCTGTGGCTTGTTGTATGATGACGTTGACAGAAAGGAGACGGTGAAACCCGCTGCCGGCACGTAGCCTGATCCTCTAGAATAGCAACAAGGGGATCCCCGAGCTTAACCTACCCAACCGACGGAATGATCACCGACAAGAGTGTCACATGCTCGTACTTTATGAGACAGTCGGAGAGTGCGCCACGATAGCTGTGTGGTCAGCGCGACGGAATGCCATGCTACGAGGCCAGGATTCGATTCCCGGCTGAGACGAAGATTTTTCTCCGTTCAGGGACTGGGTGCTGTCTCCATCATCATCATCATCTCATCCCCATCGACACGCAAGGTGCCCAAGTGGCGTCAAAAGACTTGCACCAGGCGACCGGTCTGCCCGACATGAGGCCCTAGCCACACGACATTTCATTTCACTGCGGAGAAGTTGTAATTTAATCCATAACACTGCCGCAAAAGCCGGTGTTCAGGAATTTCACACCACAACCTCTCCTCTCATTGCTGGCCAAATACTGTGACATAAAATTTCGTTCACCAACAGAATTCGAACTGTTTTACCTGAAGCCGGCCGCGGTGGCTGTGCGGTTCTAGGCGCTCCAGTCCGGAGCCGCGCTGGTGCTACGGTCGCAGGTTCGAATCCTGCCTCGGGCATGGGTGTGTGTGATGTCCTTAGGTTTGTTAGGTTTAAGTAGTTCTAAGTTCTAGGGGACTGATGACCACAGCAGTTGAGTCCCATGGTGCTCAGAGCCATTTGAACCATTTGTCTTACCTGAAAGTCGAACGCCACCGCTCAGGCGTGCATTCGCGATCTCGGGTGCGGAGGTAGGTGTCTGTCAACTGTAAACTGAGCTTAATGCCAACATTGTCACATGCGATCAAGCGGCTCTAGTTTAGTGTATGATTAATCTGCATATGCTCTCGAAAATGCGTATTTTAAACCATAATGTTATCGGGAAACGAGATGCCAAGTTAAAAACCCATTGAAAAGAATTTCCTTAGGCCATCGCCTAGCGAAACGTGCCCTTGTGTGCATCATGTCTCTGCAATATTCATGCCTCATTGGTGCTACTTTCTAAACATACTCAGTTTGGATGTAGTAAATAAGAATACTTGGCAGCCAAGATCGCATGTTGTAATATTTATGTTTATATTTCATTTCCTCAATGACTGGTTTCGACAGAGTCTCGGTGTCATCTTCGGATCTACTGTGTACCAGGATAAAAACGTTACTATGGTAATCCGCACAACTGCACAACCAGTAGACACGTGGGAAAACAACATAATAACCAGAGATCACATTATTTTTTCACATGCGTTCTGTAAATAATATTAATATAATGAGAGCACATTCCACACTGACTTTTCATATACATAAAACAGAGTAAATAACAAGTGCACAGCACCAACAGTGTGTCCCGGAGTGAAGGCGAGTTGATCAATGGAGCCGCAGCGTGGGATTAGCAGAGCGGTCCCAGGCGCTGTAGTCATGAACTGTGCGGCTGGTCTCGGCGGAGGTTCGAGACCTCCCTCGGGCATGGGTGTGTGTGTTTGTCCTTAGGATAATTTAGGTTGAATAGTATGTAAGCTTAGGGGCTGATGACTGTAGCAGTTAAGTCCCATAAGATTTCACACACACATTTAATCAATGGAGCCGTTATAGCTGCGGCACATCAGGAAGGACTGCTCGGGTACGCAGCAGAAGCGCCGATGAGCGGTTTACGTGTTTAGTAAACAGGTGCCGTAAATGATCCATTATAGGGATTATTACATATTCTCTGAAATACATAACTGTAATTTCCACGTACAATGACATAGAAATGGTTATTACATAGGGTATACAGGACGAGCATTAATACAACAGACAAACTGCAGGGGCGGATTCCTGACTGGAAATGGAGGAAAAAAGGTCCTATGAACACGTGTCGGGAAATGCATCGTTTCCATGTTAAATGACGCTGAAGTACAACAGTTGCTCTGCCAGGTACCGTGTGTTCCTTGTGTGTTTCAGGCTGTGTGATTGACGCAGCGTACTGTAAGCAACAGAATGGTCCGGTATTCAGGTGGGAAACAAGCCGAGATGGTGTCTGTGAACGGCCAAGCAGATGGAAATGGTCGAAAGGCAGCATGGCTATACCAAAACAAGTACCCTAACAGACACCAGCCACATCATACAACAATTCAAACTCTTTCTGGGCGTTTGTGTGATCAAGATGAACGTGCACAGGTGGGGGGGGGGGGGGGAGGGGGGGCTGCGGCAGCGTACTGTGCGTACACCAAATATGGAGGACTACGTACAGGATACTTAGACGAAACCTAGTAAAAGCTCCAGGCTAGTGGCCCGCCAGCATGGTGCAAGCTAAAGTACGATTATGTATATCCTGAGTCACAGGTATGTGTGCATTGAATCTCATGGAGGGCACTACGCTGTGTCGTGGATGGGATGCAGCTCTGTACTGTTTGTCCCTGGACGATTTCTGTCGTTTCATGTGTCTGTTTCCGGACTTACCTTCATAGGACCTAGTTTCCCTTCATTTCCAGTCAGGAATACGTCGCTGCAGGTTTTCGGGTTTATTAATGTTTACCCTGTGCGCACAAATACATCCTCTATGGAAGTAGACGCATCCAGTACTAAGTGAGGTACAACGCTGATCTAAATCACTGCAGGCAGTCTTGTTTAGGGTGTACTGCAGCGGCCACTGCTTCAGGGAAACATGCACGGTTCAATAGCGCTTGATTGAGTGCACAGTGAATTGCCGTCAAATTCCGCGACACGGTAATCAGCGCCGAGCCGGCGAATAGCAGCGTCTCAGCGGGCAGTGGCCGGAGGAGGCCGGGGGGCGCCTGCGAGGCGGCAGCCCGCAACGCACCGGCGCCCACGCAGGAGCAGTCGATCGGAAACCCAGCTGTGTCGGCCGGCTTTGGTTAATTTTCCAGGTACTACCGGACGCTAAAAGCCGGCTGGCCCGGGGGCGCGTCGTGTGCCGCCTGTGACCCACTTACCTGCCCTGTTTGTCGACTGCGGCGCCTTTGTTAGGGTCTCCCAAAAGCCGATACGTCAGCGAGGCGCGCCCCCCTTTCAGCGACCCCTTTCTCCGCCAACGCTGTTTCCCTGCTATTAATACTTTCATTTACACACGCACATCATTCATGCGCCAATTACCGAACACGTGAGTGACACTGTAGGGACATAGCTCACGGATAGTACGCCCATTTTTTTCTCCGCTTGCTTTGCCTACGGTACTCATTCTACATCAACGTTTATACGCTGAAAACAACCGTGAAGTGCATGGCAGACAGTACGTCCCATTGTACCAGTTATGAGACTTTCAAAATGGCTCTGAGCACTATGGGACTTAACATCTATGGTCATCAGTCCCTTAGAATTTAGAACTACTTAAACCTAACTAACCTAAGGACATCACACAACACCCAGTCATCACGAGGCAGACCCCACCGGGAACCGAACCCGGGAACCCGGGCGCGGGAAGTGAGAACGCTAGCGCAGGACCACGAGCTGCGGACAGGAGACTTTCTTCCAGTTCCATTCACATATGGAGCGTGGTAAGAATGATTGTTTGAACGCCTCTGTGCGAGCTGTAATTACTCTTATCGTGTCCTCACGATCCCTATCTGAGTGATACGCTGGGGGCGTAGTATATTCCTAGAGTCGTCAGTTAAAGCTGGTCCTTGAAATTTTGGTACTAGACTTTCTCGATTGAGTTCTCGCCTATCTTCAAGAGTCTCCAAGTCCAGTTTCTTTTCCATCTGCTGGCCGGGGTGGCCGAGCGGTTCTAGGCGCTACAATCTGGAACCGCGCGACGGCTATGGTCGCAGGTTCGAATCCTGCCTCGGGCATGGATGTGTGTGATGTCCTTAGGTTAGTAGGTTTAACTAGTTCTAAGTTCTAGGGGACTGATGACCTTAGAAGTTAAGTCCCATAGTGCTCAGAGCCATTTGAACCATTTTCGTTTCCATCTCTGTGACTCACTCAGTATACTTTCAATACTAACTGTTCGTCCTATTAGGTACGAATCCCACACACTTGATCAGTATTCCAGAATGGGTCACACAAATGATTTTGGTGCAATCTTCTTTGTAGACTGGTTGCACATCCCCAGTATTCTACTAATAAACTAAGCCTATGTGATCGTTCCATTTCATATCCCAACAAAGTCCTGCATCCAAGTATTTGGATGCGTTGGTCGATTGCAACTATGGACCATTGATAATATAGCACCAGCATACTACGTTTCTTCGTTTTGTGAACACAATTTTACATTGGCAAGTCGCCAATCTTTGCACCACTTTGAAGCGTTATCAGGATCTGACTGAATATTTACGCAGATTCTTTCAGTCAATACTTTATTATAGATATATGCATCATCTGTAAAAATCCTGATTTTACTATTAATATTGTATACAAAGCCATTAATATACAACATGAGCAGCAAGGGTCCCAACACACTTCCTTGTGGCATAACCAAAGTTACTTCTGACGTTGACTCTCCACCCGAGATAAGATGCTCTGTCCTCCCTACCAAATAGTCCTCAATCCAGTCACAAATTTCACTTGATACCCAATTTGATCTTACTTTTGGCAATAAGCGCAGCTGTGGTACTGAATCAAATGCTTCTCGGAAATCAATAAATGCAGCACCCACCTGACTGCCTTGATCCAGAACTTTCAGTATCTCATTTCGGAATCCATGTTTGTTGGCGTGGTGGAGGTCATTCTGCTCGAGGCACCTCATCATGTTTGAGCTCAGAACATGATCTAAGGTTATACAACAAATCGATGTCAGGGATATTGGACAGTAGTTTTGTCGATCAATACCACTATCCATCTTCTTCCAGCTACTGCGCACGGTTTTTCTTCGAGGGATCTGCTCTAGATTATACTCGTAGTTAGAAGGGTGGCTAACTCGGTCGCAAATTTTATATAGAATCTCATAGGCATTCCTTCGGGCACCGAAGCTTTGTTCAGTTTTAACGATTTCGGTTGTTCCTCATCACTACTGATACTGAATTCACTCATCTTTTCAGCGGTGCGAGGATTAAATTGGGGCAGTTCTCCCGTGGTTTTCTTTGTAAACGATATTTAAAATTAGATATAAGCAATTGAGCAGTTTTAGTTCAGGTCTCATTCGTTAGGGCCTGGATACTAACTTTCGAGCCACTAAGAGCCTTTAAATACGATCAGTCTTTGTTTGGGTTTTGAGAAATATCAGAGCACTTTATGTCCTTCTCCATATTTTCAGAGAAAAGTGTATTGTAGGCTGATAATTCAGTGTCGCCCACGGGAAAAAGTAGATTGTAAGTTGGCCGCCATGCTATGATTTAGATGTGCTCGCACCATCTACCACATCTACGAGGTGAGTGAGAAAAGTAATGAGACTGATTTTTTATCCATAGGAAATTTAATTTTTTTTCAGACAACAGTCCCTCCAAAGTTTTTCCCTTTGCAGATATTTGGCAGCTGTTGGCAGCTGTTGGCTGCAACTGGTAGGGCCTTTAACATGTCGATCACATTATTTTGAATATTCTCCAGAACCCCCCAAAATGTCGTTCTTTTTTAAGACATTTTTCAATTTCGGGAAAAGAGAAAAGTCACAAGGACTCAGGTAACGTGAATTGGGGGAGGGAGGCTATAGAAAAACCAGGAATGTCTTTTGAGGTCAAAAATTCCGTGACAGGAGTGGCCGTGTGACGTGGGTCGTTGTCACGACGCAGCATCCACTTCTATAGTTTGTCCTGGAGGAACAAATTCTTTAGGCACCGTATCCCTGCTGCCGAATACGCAAGTCAACATTATTTTGATCTTTGATTTGCTCATTCGAGCATTTTTCGGTTGAGCAGATATCTCTGTGTACCATTCCTCACTTTCCCGTCTCGTCTCAGGATCGAACTAAAAATATCCAAGATTTATCACCTATGATCACACGACAGAACCATTTTTGGTCACTGGCAGTCCTCTCAAGAAGATCTGCGCACTCGTTTCTTCGATTTTCCTTCTGGTCAGTTACGACGTTTTCCGCGCCATTTGGCACAAATCTTTGGTCAAAATTGATGTACAGTGAAAGTGTTTTAAGTTTATAAATTACAATCGTTCAAAAGGAAAACGCCCGTTGCATGGTGCACATCAGACTTAATGTTTTTCCTTTGATTCACTGTAATTTATTTGCAGCTGATGCGAAAATGGCCAGCAGAAGAACGTTGTTAAACAGTTCACCAATCGTCCTTATTGTTAGACATACACGTCCGGCGTTTTCTTCGGTTTTTGAAGTTTAAGGTCTCCCTGAGCGAGCTTCATTTTCAGTGTGTTCTCGGCCTTCCAAAAATGATTTGTGCCAGCGAAAAACTTGTGCTCTTGATAAGGAATGTTCGCCACAGATCTTTTTCAGCATTTCAAAGGTCACACTCGCAGATTCCCCAAGTTTAACACAAGACTTGATGACATAATGTTGCTCTAAATTCTCCTGTTCCATTTCCGTAACACACAATAAAAACAAAACTTCACTGACGGTGCTCCACAAAAATCACGTGATGGCTGTACGGAGCTGAAAATGTGACTGAACATCTCTAAGGGATGAACACTCCGGTCTACACGAGCAGAACAACACAGTGTTGCCAGGTCACTCGCAGTGTTGTCAGCTTCATTACCTTTCTCACGCATCTCGTAATCTAACCCACATACGTAGTATGCCATTCAGTTCAGTATGGAACGTTGGCCAGTGCAAGTGCATATTGAGGCAGTGGAGGAGTTCTGTCGTGTGCAGTGTTGGGGCTGTCCAAAGAGCACTGTCCTGTGGAAGACACCGCTATTTCCGTGTTCCATAGTGACAGAGTCAAGGTAGATAAAACAATGGCGTGAGACGGGTTTTGTACCCAATGTGAAGCGTAAGGGACCCGAAATAATAGTTCAATCGCAGGAAAACATCCGACACGTCTGCAACGGAGCCCACAGCGATTTTTCCGTCGCCATTCCAGAAAATTACAACTCTCTCGCACGTCTCTGCAGAAGAAGAATCCTTCTAACCCGCAAGTGACTCAGCAGTTAGAGCCGGTAGGTAATGTGAGTAGGCACAACTTTTGTAGAATATTGAAACGAAACGAAACTCCTCCCGTACAGGCCATGAACGGTACCGTCCAGCCGCCGTGTCATCCTCAGCCCACAGGCATCTCTAGATGCGGGTATGGAGGGGCATGTGGTCAGCACACCGCTCTCCCAGCCGTATGTCAGTTTCCGAGACCGAAGCCGCTACTTCTCAATCAAGTAGCTTCTCAGTTTGCCTCACAAGGGCTGAGTGCACCCCGCTTGCCAACAGCGCTCGGAAGACCGGATGGTCACCCATCCAAGTGCTAGCCCAGCCCGACAGCGCTTAAGTTCGGCGATCTGACGGGAACCGGTGTTACAACTCCGGCAAAGTCGTTGGCTTTGCAGAACATTACTGGACAGAACTGACCAGAATGGCGCATTTATGACAAATCTTGTGATGTCTACTGATGGAAACTTTCATCTCAAAGGGTTCGTCAACAAACAAAATTTCTGATTTTAGTTGAACACAAACCTGCAGGTCATATGTTTAAAGCCTCAGTCCGGGAAAAGATAGACGCCATACCTCAAGAAGATTGAGAAGGTAGTGAGGAGATTCCGTGAACGTCTTCAGCAATGCATGCCAATGGTGGAAGCTATTTGTGTGATGAAATAACTTATCTTTGTCTTTTCAGTGATTGCAACTGTGTAGAACTGTTATCTCTAGCTTACACGAGTATTTGCGTAAATGCACGCTTAAGCTCTGTATTCCGGGAAATAAATATTTCACAGGATCATTTTATTTTTTTTATTTTTTTAGGAATAACTAGGCGCGGCTTCAGCATCATTATCGGTGTACGATGCTATCTGTATCAAGAAATGGAGAACACTATGAAGGATGTTCCTTGTCAGACGCATTCCACAACGATACTATAGGCAAGAAAGTACACAACTGGCTATTATAATTGCAACACCAGCACGTATAAATAACAGTATTTTACTTACTGCGTGTATAAAGTACAACAGAAAGAATACTCGATTAAATTTGTTGATGATTTGGGTGTACACATGTTTCAAAATTTAGTACAGGTGCTACCATGTCTGGTAGTAACGAACGCTATAATAAGGCTGAGTGTCGAATCGACCTGAGCTTGGATGACAGATATCTGTCCACTCTCTGCCAGAGTTCATCAGTCGCGGTGCACGGACAGATGTGACGTGCCAGTCTCGCAGTGCATGGACAGATGTGACGTGCCAGTCTCTCGCCAACCTATGGACACATCCAGTGGTCTTCAATGGATGAGAGATCTGGAGACCCTGTTGCTCAAATCAACATTCCATAGACTTCGTAGCGAGACAGATAAAAACAGGAGGGATAACATGCGGTCTTGCATTATCTTGTTGAAAGATAATGTGTCACCTATCTGGAAGACAGGGCACAGCCACCGCCCATAATAGTCAAAAATTTAGCACTTGATGTCCAAATTGCCGGCTAAGATAACGAGAGGTGATAATATTGTCTACGCAGTGGCATCCCTGCCTGCAAGCCTCTGCTGGGCCGATGTAATGATGCTGAAAGCAAACTGGAGACGATCATTCTCCGTTCTGCTTGGAGCTCCCACCACACGCTGGGCGAACCACTCTCGGCGCGCCTGTCTTTGCTGCCGTGTCACAACAATAGTCGCCGTCGCCGTGCTCCTTGTAATTCCCAAGGCATGTGCCTTAGCTGCATTACCGTGCACGACTGAATGAACAAGACGTCGGTCCTCTCAGGCGCTACTCGCGTAGGGCCGCTGAGGTCCTACATGAAGCTGAGTATTGCCCTCTTCTACCCATCGCTTCCATACTTGCGTGACATTCGCTCATCAACGCTAAAAGCAATATCGTGGGATGATAAAGCGCAGCACTTCCTTATCGTCTGCGCCTTTACTTATAAAACCTTTATAGTGTCATCTAATTACCACATCTTTGATTCACATTATCAGTGTTTCCAAGTGTGGTTGCACTTTTCGAACGCCTTTTGCGTAGATAATTATCGAGAAGATACAGCTTGAATTAAGTCATCTACTTCTTAATTTATGAAATCGAATGCCCAGAATTCTAACGAATCTTCTCCAATTTTGAATGACTTCTCGTTCTTGATATACCATCAGCCCCAAAGACGCCTCTGTAGTCTGATTTATTCATTTGATGGTAACAGTCATAACACGGCTACTTTATAAAGATTTATAAACAAAACTACTTCGCAGGAATCTTGACTTGCATTACTGACTAATATGTATCAATATAACAACAGAAAAGTTTTATTGATATCAACGCCGTCTCTGTGGCAGGCCAAGGAGTTTTATCATTTGTCCCAGAGTTTATTTAACTGCTCAGTAATTAATGAAATTTACGGATTTGACGGTGAGTCGACTACCAGAGTAATGGATTTTGATGCATTATATGGGTCATATAATTTCTACGGCCTTATGATAGTACCGGCTCGTAAAGATGAGGACTGAATACGCGTTGTTTCTGTTTTTGGTACAGCTTTCTTCTCGCGCCCTGCACTGGTCCCCGTGAGAGATGATCTCACGCGGTTCGCTGCGCTAAGGTACCCTAAGTATTAGAAGACGTCCTCGCGTAGCAGATTGCTTCATCTCTGCCGACAGGAAATTCTGTTTTCCTCTAAACGCGTTCACTGGTGTGTAGCCGAGCAGTTCGTATGTTTAGTGTCCACTACTGCAAACTGTGCCATTCTGAGGCATGCATGCCGAACTTGCACACTCACTGTGTTGACTTATGCAGGGGACTTGCATTTCTTTAGCCCTACTTCGGAAATAGTTACTACTCTATAACATACAAAAGGTGAAAGCGATAACACCGCTATGTTTGTAAGCTTTTGTGAATGATGAAAGACTAATTGACCAGTTTCGGCCTTCGATGACATTTTCCGGTGATACCAAGAAGCTACCGAATTGATCAGCTGTCACTGTCGCCAGTGCCCTTCGGAACACACTAAATGGCTGCGCTGTAGTAAGCTGTCTGTTTAGTGCATGTAAATCCTGTAAGAGCGCTAGCAAAGTAGGAATATTGCTGTCAAAGGAAAGAATCGTCTGAGATTCAGATAACCTGGTTCGCTGAACAGACTTTACAATATGAAAACGGAGTTGTTAATTAATACAGAAGCATCGACAATGTAAACATAGTTACCATCTTGCGTTTTGAGGAATCCATTCACATTAACTTCTAGATTAGGGCCACTGCTACTTAGATGTTCTGTTCGGACTACACTGATGTTCTAAGATGCTGAGTGATGACACCTGCCTTTCGCCGCACTACATACAGCGTGTATGCTTCTCGTTGTGCTGAAACAAACCTACAATCGGTCGTTCAATATGAGAGTACATGTGCGTTCTTACTTCTTCTGCCTAGGATAGATCTTTTCAGCTGACCATTGTGCTGTCTTTTGTAGTGCGTTGCGTTTTCATGATTTTGATCGTTTACCTTCGAATAGCAAAGATCTCCAAAGCACATTCAGAGACTCCCGCCACCTTCTACAGCCAATCTTTTGACTTCTGACATCATGCTTCTAAGGTACGTCAATATTTCGATCTGTACATGTCTTGAGCTTTCACCGTCTTTGGCTTTTATATAATCTTTTTTTTTTTTTTTTTTTTTTTTTTTTTTTTTTTTTTTTTTTTTTTTTTTTTTTAGAAAAAAACTCCACCCTGCGCACTGTTTACGTTTTCCGCTACATTGTGTTGTTTTAGCAATGTGATGAAAAGGGTGAAATCTTGAGGATGAAGAGATATTTAGGAATAAACTTTCTTAGGAACGTGGTTGCTTTTGTCTTAGAGTACCAAGTTAAGAAACGCAGTTGTATAATGTGTAGGATCTACAATATAAATTATTCCCAAATACCAAAATACCCTTATCATAGAATGAAGCTTCAGTTGGCGTCTTCTTAAATGGTATATATACGAAGTGAGAATGGACGACTACAATCACGACCATTGTTAAGTCGCCTTCGTAATGCTCGCCAAACTTCATCGTACTGACTTATTTATTTCCGAAATACCTTACGTGGGTTCACCGAGGAAACCTTGCACCGTATTTTGTCATTCATAGAGAGTGTGGCTCATGTGAATCAGGCTAGCAGGAAAGAAGTAATCTGGAGCCCGCCTTGTGTCAGCATGAAACATGCTGCAGATAAGTTCGCCGCGAACGTTCTTCAGAGAAAAGTAAGATGACGGATGTGCCAGTGTTGTGTGTGAGTAAATGCGGTTTCCTGCGCAGGACCACGACATCGGTTAGGTCACACGCAGCTATAGCGGATTTCACAATAAATGTGACAGATATCTTGTCGTCTGGAATAGAAACAACACATATATTCAACTATACCAAGTGTTTAATTAAGATGCACTGTTGGTGGGCAGGCAAGAATAAGCGTTGACAGGCTGATGTAGCATTCATTCCACCACAAAATTAAGAATACGTCAACATTTTATCAGGAATATGGGGAACGAAAGTGAGAAGCTTAGATTTCATTATAGCGTGGCAGCTTGCCCCCGCTGTAATTGCCTATAATGGGTACTTCCTTAAATGTCATTGAAAAACTATTCCAGCTTTCCTGAATTTTAATGTCAGTTCTAGAGTACCAACTGAGTAATATATAAACCATGTCCATCTTCAGTTGTCGTAGATTCAGCGAGCATCTAATGTTTGAGACACATATTATTTTGATTTCGTACGTGGTTGAGTACAGATACGGCAAAAATGACAGTGGCTATAGACTAAAACGTAAAGATACTAAGACCTAGGCTAATAACAAACTCAGGTAAAAAAAACCTCCTTTTTTCGATTTGAAATTGACTACAAGGAGAGCACTATAGTTGAGAACAAACAATTGCTGCTACTTTCTAGGAACGCTCTTACTGGTTTGGAAACTGCATGAAATAGTACGGACAATACTGAATCAAACAAATGGAAATTGATTAATGTTGTTTCCTTCCTTTCTTTCTTTATATTTTTTGCCACTGTCGTCTATAACAGTGAAACAGGTACTAAAGGAACCTAATGGGATAAAAAGTGGTAGTGAATTAGAAATTTAATGCTATCTGGTGATACTACGCATTACCAGAACGAATATGTGTGCAAGTAAACCAATTTTTAGCCAGGACGTTGATTTGAAAACCATAGTATAGTGACTTAACGGCACACATTACTCCAGGAAGCAAATGCCCTTACCTTTTCTGCAATTTTAATGTTCCAAGAATATAGTATATTTCTAGAGGCAGAAGTCTACAAAACAACAAAGAACATCGGTCGAAAATAGAAGCCCTTTTGGTGATTCCAAAACGAAATCATTCACTTATGAATTGTATCGCAAAAACGATAGGTCTATAGCCAACGTCAATGAGGAAGTCGGTTTGAACACCACAGTGCTTAACTGTACATGATCCCGCTGGAGTTGGTTTTCCTTTGTGCCGTCTTACTTACCAGCCTGTCATGAGAGGACGAGGACACAGTCGTGAGGTCCAAATCATGGTGTGACGGCATTTTTCACGGTAATAAGTCATTGCCAGAGTTGAAAGAAGTGACACGTGACAAAAAAAGGTCCGCCTGGGGCTCCAATGCCAAACTTTCAGGTCCGCAGTCTCGTACTTACCCACTTTTTTTAGAATGTAAATGTTTCTTACAAACTATTCAAGGAAACGACGTCGCATAACGAAGTATCCATGGAACTCTTGTACATGGATGTGTAAACAAAGCGTATATTCTTACCCTTGCTGTATGCTTCAAGACCCTAGTTTCAGTATTTCAGAGTCGCATCGGTTTGAGCAGTACATTAAGTTACCTAACAGCTGCAGTTTCCCCAAAAACTGAGTATTGGAGTCCCAGTTCTGTGGGTTTATATGATAGACATCCAGCAAGGTATGTCCGCTCGCAGAAACGCATAGCACAGAATATATAGAACATGCCGGGCATACAGTGCTTACGGTATCATGTACTCCGAGCATAGATACACACACACACACACACACACACACACACACACACACACACACACACACAGAGAGAGAGAGAGAGAGAGAGAGAGAGAGAGAGAGAGAGAGAGAAAGAGAGAGAGAGAGAGAGAGAGAGGGAGAGAAAGAGAAGAAGATGTGGGTAGGGGCGGCAGGAGGGGAACACTGAGCCTCGCAGGCTTGTAAAAGCTTTTCCGATGTCGTATCTTCTCCCATTCAGCGAAGGTTCAGAGCTCTCATGTGGTTGATCGGTGAATGTTGGCACTCTTTCGGAGGAGAGGCAACTCGTGTCAGCTTATATAAAATCGATCGCATTCCCTGATCTTTGTGCACAAAGGAAGCGAGCCACTGCCTGAAATGGCGCCAGCGCGTTGTTTCCGACCACGGCCAGCAGCCATCACGGTGACAATGAATTACGCCCATACTTCGGGGAATCTGTTGCTTCACACTTAAAATGGAATGAATATTGTGAGGAGTAGTGGTTAACTTTCAACTATCACCACGAAAAAATTATGTAATTAACTATAGGTTTATTGCTGTCTTGTTACACACTGGAATTCCACTGTCACGTTATCGTAGCAGAAAATAGAATGGTGCAACTTGATATAGCAGATTATCGAGCGGTTTTTGTCTTCTGCTACAGCAATGCATGCCATGTTCGTGTAAGTGTACGGCCACAATGGACTATGATATGACGCAGCAGATGCTATCAAATAGGTCTGAATGACCTAGAACGAAATGGTAGACCACCTTTCCCTGAAGAACCGGGAATCTTAAGAGAAGTATACGCTTTGGAGGCCGGAGACCGGGGCATTACATTCAAAGTGATGTTGTAAAAAGAGGAAAGTCTGTCGTGGATCAGTTTTCAACATCTTGCACAATATTTTGTGTACAATAAACGTCGCCTTCTGCTGGGTTGCGCGACTGCTCTCACCCAGTGAGATGGCCTGCCGGAACGAGGAACAGCGAACAACTTGCAGTTGTGTCCGGGCAGTCCAGGTGACACTTTTAGTCGATTGATTACCGTGGACAAGTACTGTGAGACAAAATATGAATGTGAGACAAAGGGGTAAAGCGAGTAGTGAAAACGCAAATAAGCCCTCTCCGAAAGGTGCGAAGATCGACCACCAATGGGCAAGGTCAGTGGGCAAATGCCGGGATGGTTCCTTTGTAAAGGCGCGGCCAACTTCCCTAATCCGTTGGGACTAATCAATCAACCAACGAACCAAGGTCAGTGCCACGGGCTGGCGGTAACTGATTATGCTCGCAAGTGAGTAACTGTCAGAGAGACGTGCTATCGAAATTTCAAGATGAAGTTTTTTACCTATTTATTTAATGGCTTTCGGTTTTGTGACCATACAGTCAAACGTAATTTATACAAATTAGTGATAACTGTCAAATTTGACTATTATCTATGTACAACATTTAAACATATTCACAGAAGAAGAAGTACAATTGTTGTAAAATTGGTGTGTATATAACGTGCTTATCTTTACCTTCTAGCCAATTACAATAAAAGGAGTATTATTTTCAACTAAAAGAACCTATATAGATAACTCATCATGTGTTCTGTTTGTCTACTAACGAATTGGGTAGATGGCTTCCGTCCTCCTGGAAATGCGATTCTTCGTTTCGGCTGCGATTCCGCGGTGTGGCAGCTTTTGTGTATGACCTCAATTTATTGGCGTTCTTTCATCCCCCGTAATGCTTGATGGTCCCTGTGTAGCGTCTCAGTTTCGTTTTAACGCGTAGAGCGTAGGTAAAAGACATTTGCCTTACGACGTACTTAAAGTACATTGTCCTCTGCGATTTTTAGCAAGGCAGCGATTTATGTTTTTAATCACTCGATTTTCAGTTGCCTTCCTCAGTGCGGAGACACGAATAATATCAGAGATTAGTTCACAGATCTTGTCCGTTAGTCGAATTAGGTGGAAGCTTTTTCGGAGACGTGCGATTAGTGTACTTAAACGCCATTTTACGAAAGCGTAATTTAATGAAATATTATTGCGGCCTCATATTATAATTTACTGAGTGCATGTTGGAAGTTAATATCGGAATTGCTAAAAAAATTGAAGAACAAGGAACAAAATTCCCTCGTTCGTCATTTATCCATAACAACTAATCCTTTCGAAATTTATGCCCGCAGAGCTAGCTGCCGAACGGTGATGGAAGAGCAGAAGTAAAATAACTGTTGACTGAAGTTAAAATCTTCAGGGTTATTAGGCCGCGTCATATTTCGTCTAAAATAATCGACGTTTCGACCCCTTTGCTGGGATCTTCCTCAGTATCTGTCAGTGTCCACTACTTCTAGCAGTAGTGGACACCGGAAGATCCTGAGGAAGATCTCAGCAGAGGGGTCGAGACGTCGATTGTTTTAGACGAAATATGACGCGGCCTAATAACCCAGAATATTTCAACTTCAGTGACAACGGCCACGAAAGCCTGCAGTCTTACAAAGAATAACTGTTTCTCGTATTTCGTGTCCAAGTAAGACGAAATATTGATTACTACAATTTTATGACTTTTGGATTTTATAAAAAATCTTTTCTCTTCGAAGCCTGTCAGTACATGAGGTGCGTCTGTTTTGGTTTGGTTGTGGTTGTTCGTTACTGTTTCTACTTCAGCATCACGTGACGAATAGTCTATTCGTGAGGGGAGGGAGGATGGAGCGGTTAAAGAATTTAAATGTTCCTGATGGATTGGTTATTACGTGGCATCCAGTGCTTGACCGATCCATTCATTTGTTACTGACTCTCTGCCGAATAATACATCCCTCCCCCTCCCCGCCACTTTCTACACTACTGGCCATTAAAATTTGCTACACCAAGAAGAAATGCAGATGATAAACGGTTATTCGTTGGGCAAATATATTATACTAGAACTGACATGTGATTACATTTTCATGCAATTTGGGCGCATAGATCCTGAGAAATCAGTACCCAGAACAACGACCTCTGGCCGTAATAACGGCCTTGATACGCCTGGGCATTGAGTCAAACAGAGCTTGGATGGCGTGTACAGGTACAGCTGCCCATGCAGCTTCAACACGATGACACAGTTCATCAAGAGTAGTGAGTGGCCAGTTGCTCGACCACCATTTTCAATTGGTGAGAGATCTGGAGAATGTGCTGGCCAGGGCAGCAGTCGAACATTTTCTGTATCCATAAACGCCCGTACAGGACCCGCAACATGCGGTCGTGCATTATCCTGCTGAAATGTTGGGTTTCGCAGGGATCGAAAGAAGGGTAGAGCCACGGGTTGTAACACATCTGAAATGTAACGTCCACTGTTCAAAGTGCCGTCAATGCGAACAAGAGGTGACCGAGACGAGTAACCAATGGAACCCCA
The DNA here is from genome assembly GCF_021461385.2 of Schistocerca piceifrons. Classification (NCBI taxonomy): domain Eukaryota; kingdom Metazoa; phylum Arthropoda; class Insecta; order Orthoptera; family Acrididae; genus Schistocerca; species Schistocerca piceifrons. The sequence continues at coordinate 289,475,545 of NC_060138.1, read as the reverse complement.
TACCACCACGCCGGGTGATACGCCAGTATGGCGATGACGTATACACGCTTCCAATGTGCGTTCACCGCGATGTCGCCGAACACGGATGCGACCATCATGATGCTGTAAGCAGAACCTGGATTCATCCGAAAAAATGACGTTTTGCCATTCGTGTATCCAGGTTCGTCGTTTAGTACACCATCGCAGGCGCTCCTATCTGTGATGCAGCGCCAAGGATAAATGCAGCCATGGTCTCCGAGCTGATAGTCCGTGCTGCTGCAAACGTCGTCGAACTATTCGTGCAGATGGTTGTTGTCTTGCAAACGTCCCCATCTGTTGACTCAGAGATCGAGACGTGGCTGCACGATCCGTTACAGCCATGCGGATAAGATGCCTTTCATCTCGACTGCTAGTGATACGAGGCCGTTGGGACCCAGCACGGCGTTCCGTATTACCCTCCTGAACCCACCGATTCCATATTCTGCTAACAGTCATTGGATCTCGACCAACGCGAGCAGCAATGTCGCGATACGATAAACTGCAATCGCGATAGTCGGAAACGTGATGGTAAGCATTTCTCCTCCGTACACGAGGCATCACAACAATGTTGCTCCAGGCAACGTTGGTCAACTGCTGTTTGTGTATGAGAAATCAGTTGGAAACTTTCCTCATGTCAGCACGTTGTAGGTGTCGCCACCGGCGCCATCCTTGTGTGAGTGCTCTGAAAAGCTAATCACTTGCATATCACAGCATTTTCTTCTTGTCGGTTAAATTTCGCGTCTGTACCACGTTATCTTCGTGTTGTAGCAATTTTAATGGCCAGTGGTGTATATTGGTGGTACATCTGGTACCCTGTTTCGCATTGCTCAGGGATGTTTGGGTACTTTTGATGAGACAGAATATGTAAACCAGATCGCGACGAGGTTAGGAACCGATATATTTCATGAACAACGCTCAAGACAAGTGAAGTAGAGCTGAATGTACACGCGTGAACGACGAGGGCGATACTCGCCTGAACTAACGAGGAACGCCGCGGCTTTCAGTACCGCTGGCAAGTTGTGCGCGTGACTCGGCTGCTGGTTGCCCGTCGGCGGACTCTCGCGACGAGGCCCGCCGCCTGCAGGGCAGCCCTGGGTATCGCGGCGCTCGCCCCGGCCGCCGCCCACACGCGGCAGGCGGCGTTTGAAGTGACGGCCCAGTGGCCAGTGGCCGCGCCGCTCGGGCCGCCTTTGAGCCCCAGCGTGTGGGCGTGCCGCAGCCGGCCGCCACCTGTTCGTCGCGACGCCCCACGTACGATGACCTCGTCGAGGTCACGTGCTCGACGGCCTCGCTGCTCTCCTCAGCTGCCGCCGGCATTCGTGTGAGGCCTACCTACTGAGGGGCCGCCGGCAGTCACTCCCAACACTGACGTGAACGTGACGGCGCCAGCAGTCTTCCCGAGTCAGCAGAAGGCGCGTGGCGAAGACCGCAGCATGTCTGGGCGTTTCTGACTGACCACGACCTTCGACTTTGTCAGCACTTGCACACTGAGCAGTATCTTCTCTTTTCGGACACGGGACTCTGCCGCAGCTTACCGCAGTTGTCATAGTTCCGGAAATTGCAATGATTGTCTCAGAATTGGAAGCACGGAATATTTGCACACGTATTTCACACGGTCCTCAACTGTTTCCCGAGTACCGATTTAACCATCGAAAACTTGCACCCTTTATACACTGAAGAGCCAAAGAACTGGCGGGCCTGCCTAATTCGCGTAGGAGGTCCCGCGACCACGCAGAAATGGCGCAACACCACGTGGCATGCACTCGACTAATGTCTGACGTAGTGCTGGAGGGAATTTGTAAGTACGCTGTTTAGGTTTTTATGTTGTTAACGGCACGTAGCGCTCTGTATGAAAATCACTGGCTGTGTTGTGTGCGGTCTGTGGCGGGGTGGCATTGTTGAAATAGTCGCTATTGTAGTGTTGGGCAGTTGGCTGTTAACAGCGCGTAGCGTTGCGCAGTTGGAGGTGAGCCGCCAGCAGTGGTGGATGGGGGGAGAGAAATGGCGGAGTTTTGAGAGCGGATGATCTGGACGTGTGTCCCATCAGAGACAGTAAATTTGTAAGACTGGATGCCATGAACTGCTACATATATTATGACTTTTGAACACTATTAAGGTAAATACAGTGTTTGTTCTCTATCAAAATCTTTCATTTGCTAATTATGCCTGTCAGTAGTTAGTGGCTTCAGTAGTTTCAATGTTTTATTTAGCTGGTAGTAGTGGCGCTCGCTGTACTGCAGTAGTTCGAGTAACGAAGATTTTTGTGATTCATGAAAGGTATAGGTTATTGTTAGTCAGGGCCTTTCTTTTGTAGGGATTATTGAAAGTCAGATTGCGTTGCGCTAAAAATATTGTGTGTCAGCTTAGTGTTGATCAGAATAGGTAAGGAGCGAAATGTCTGAGTTCGCTCAGTTCTGCTCAGCTGTTTGAAAATCAAATAATGTAATTCATAAATTTTTCAAAGGGGACGTTTCAAATTGATTCCATGAATCCTGTAGGGCTGTCCATAAATCCGTAACAGTACGATAGGGTGAAGATCTCTTCTGAACAGTACGTTGCAAGGCATCCCAGACATTATCAGGTTACCCTCCATTCAGAAGGCTGTTGCATGCAGCGACTGTTATATTCACTTGTAAATAATAGATTTCAGCTATCAGTCGTCCTTTTGAAGTTTTATTGGCAGATCTAGATTTCAGCGAGAAACTAGCTATTCTCAACGCACTATTATTTTCGATCGATGCATGTAATGCCTGTTGGTCGGGCTTCATCCACAGTTCATTGAATATGCAACGAACTGTTGATGAAGCCCGACCAACAGGCATTACATGCATTGATCAAAGATGATAGTGCATTGAGAATGGCTAGTTTCTACCTGAAATCTAGATCTGCCAATAAAATTTCAAAAGGACGACTGATAGCTGAAATCTATTATTTACAAATCAACACCCCAGAGATGTTCAATAATATTCATGTCTGTGGATTTTGATGGCTAGTAGAAGTGTTCAATCTCAGAAGAGTGTTCCTGGAGCCACTCTGTAGCAATTTTGGTCGTGTGGAGTGCCGCATTGTCCTACTGGAATTGCCCAAGTCCGTCGGAATGCACAACGGACATGAATGGATGCAGGTGATCAGACAGGAAGCTTACGTAAGCGTATCTGTCCGAGTCGCATCTAGACGTAGCTCGGGTCCCATATCATTCCAGCTGCACACGCCCCACACTATTACAGAGCCTCCACCAGCTTGAATAGTTTCCTGCTGACATGTAGGGTCCATGGACTGATGAGGTTGTCTCCACACCCGTACTCGGTAATCGGCTAGATACAATCTGAAGCGAGACTCGTCCGACCAGGCAACATGTTTCCAGTCATCAACAGTCCAGTGTCGGCTAAGATAAGCCCATGCGAGGCATAAAGTTTTGTGTCATGCAGTCATCAAGGGTAGAAGAGGGGGCCTTCGGCTCCGAAAGCCCATATCGATGATGTTTCGTTGAATGTTTCGCACGGTGACACTTGCTGATGGTTCAAATGGCTCTGAGCACTATGGGACTTAACAGCTGTGGTCATCAGTCCCCTAGAACTTAGAACTACGTAAACCTAACTAACCTAAGGACATCACACACATCCATGCCCGAGGCAGGATTCGAACCTGCGACCGTAGCAGTCGCGCTGTTCCGGACTGCGCGCCTAGAACCGCGAGACCACCGCGGCCGGCACACTTGTTGATGGCCCGGCATTGAAATCTGCAGCACTTTACTGAAGGGTTGCACTTCTGTTACGCTGAACTATTCTCTTCAGTCATCGTTGCTCCCGTTCTTGCAGGATCTTTTTCCGACCGCAGCGGTGTCTGAGATTTGATGTATTAACGCATTCCTGATATTCACGGTACACTCGTGAAATTGTCGTACAGGAAAATCTCTACTTCATCACTGACCCGAAGATGCTTTGCCCCATCACTCGTGCGCCGACTATAACACCACGTTCAAACTCACTTAAATCTTGATAACCTGCCATTGTAGCAGCAGTAACCGATCTAACAACTACGCCAGATACTTGTCGTCTCATGTAGGCTTTGCCGACCGCAGCGTCGTATTCTGTCTGGTTACATATCCCTATATTTGAATACGTTTGCCTATACCAGTATCTTTGGCGCTTCAATGCATTCTGTGAACGGTTCAGCGTGCTTGTAAATTTTTGGACCTACAATAGTTGCCAGACGGGCACATAATTTTGTTGCAAGGCCACTGCTCTCAACTCTTTAATCAGACGAGATACTAAAGCAAGAATCATGACATGACATCGTCATTTAGTGCAGGAGGCGATCTAGAATTTTGTTTCGTTGTCTCCTATTGACAGCCAATTTGTTTACTAACAACTTTATTTATTTCATTTATTTCTCAAGTAAAGGTTTGCTGCTTATTATTACATAGCAGGTCGTACCTTGTGTGATTCAACATATCATACAAATTCAGTTTTATTGGTAGTACATTTTTTGTTGAAAATTTTAGAAAAGGATAAAATAAAAAAAATAACAAGTGTATATATATGTTGTTTAAATTTGTTGCAGGCTTAGATAATGATAATAAATAAGATACATAACAGGTTGTCCATGTATTTTAAATTGAAATTAAAACTGTATTTAATACAACAAACAAAAGCCGACAATTTTGCTTAGATATAATGTGACAGTTCTTCCCTTTATACCTTCCGAGTGTATGATTACATCTGTTACATACGTTCAAATGATTCAAATGGCTAGAAGCACTATGGGACTTAACATCTGAGGTCATCAGACTTAGAACTACTTACACCTAACTAACTAAGGACAACACACACATCCATGCACTAGGCAGTATTCGAAACTGTGACCAAAGCAGCAGCGCAGTTCCGCACTGAAGCGCCTAGAACCTCTCGGCCATATCGACTGGCTGTTACATAGGTTGTCTTGACCGTGGTAGTACTTAATTTAATGTATTGATTGCTAAAGCTACTGAATTACTAGTTTCGGCAATATATATTGCCATCTTCTGATCCATAAAACCAGGTAGTGGTAGTTACATCTTACAATGCTTACGCCACTCTGTCAGATGAAGACTACACAATACACGTAAGAAAATCAAAGCATTACAATGACATGCCAGGTTTTCTATCAAAAAGTAGGTATAGGATTCAGTGCATGGAACGAACAAGACAGACAGATGCAACATCTTGCCGCTTCGTGCTGTAAAGCCATGTGCTCAGAGCGGCGTAAGCATGTCTGTAATATAACTACCACTGCCCGGTTTTATGGAAGTGAGGATGGGAAAGCATATTGCCGAAATCCAGCAATTGTGTTAGCACAGCGATCTTGGCAAATAAATTTATTTTCAAAAGAAGATTCCAATACAAAATTATTATTATCATCTCTCTCTCTTATGGAACGATGTAATTTATTTAGCATCTTTCGAAAGCTATTGAAAACTCAGTTACGCATCGGAACAGTTCGCAAAAATATCTCAAAAATATTCTGAAACTGAAAACCGAGGCGGGCGCAATCGGTTATTACTGTATAAATACCATCATGTGAGGCTCTCATCACGGGTTGTGACCACCATTTCGACTTTTGACTAGTTTCCACAAAATCTGTTCACTTAACATGAGTGCCTACACACTTTTGGATGAGTTTGCTTGTGGTTCTTCTGATACGTAAAATGTTAGTACGTATATGGTTCCATTTACTACAATAGTAACTGACCCTTTGTCCATGTAGAATAAACTAGGCCGAAGACAAAATACGTTTTATGCCAGCAGCGTAGGCTTTTTGCACGTAATGACGTATCCGGTGTAAGAGCTTCACTTAGCGGAGTTTATAATGTGCTATGCATTAACCAAAAGGAATATGATGTTCGTTTATATGTCACTTGACTCTCTGGTGGTAATATTCATAAGCAGATCTGACTGTAGCGTAATCCAAAAATGAATTTATTCTTTGGCAAGAAAAACCTACTCCGAAATACAAGTTGAATTTCGCGAAAGAAACTTAATGGTAGTGCACTAATTTAATGATTGAACGTATCATATGGAACTGTAATGCGTCACACACTATAATGTCGACCAAGGTACCCACAGCGATTCAAGTTCACGAACAGCCCGGTGCCAGGGGCACGTTCACTGGAATTAGCTCGGTGGGCATGGCCAGACAAAAGTAGGTTCATATATCTTCTGTCACACCTGTAATGCTGCAGGAGTGTAGCTTGGTAGGTAGTTAGCACAGTAAACCTAGTGGTAAAAATGCTGATGCCCATAGAGTAGCTTATATTTCCTGTAGCAGTAGAGAAGCTAACACCTGTCGTAATAGTAATACGCTGCTAACAGTTGTATTGTAAAAATACGACCCACTAATGTGTTAGGTGGTGGGTTAATGTAGTATAGATAATGTTGTTGTTGAAATATTTTTTTTAAAAAGGTACCCCATCATGACTTTTTTCGAATTACTGCAAATCATTAATTAACTATCGATCTTTGATATTAATGACTGAGTTACATGACATCATGTACAGTGAGACAATTAACTCCATATAAACATCATTTATTCATGCGTAAGCGATATATTCACAATACCTTTTCATAAGCAATTGCTTGCTCGACCATCCGAGACAGAGAGGGGCTTCTGATGTATGAACACCATTTCAGTTTTCATCCACTGTTCTAGTGCACTGGAAAGAATAAAGCGTGGAACCCTAAATTCCTGTGCACATGGGTCTTCAGAGTCCTGCTCTCGCACCAGCAGAGATAAAAACTGGGCAAAGGATGCGTTCGCAACTTAAGCCATTATAAGTTTACCGCACAACAGCCCGTTCCTTTCAACTTCAGCACATTTCTCGGATCTTGTACCAAAAGTTTCAATGTCAATATTAGCGAGAGTTATATCACTATACTCTGTTTTTCCAGAGCTTTCTATGTTTTTTTTAAAAAAAGTATATCGTTCCATTAAAAAAGAAAAATCTACGTCCTTCACTGCCTCGGTTGATAACAAGAGTTATCAGGGTAATAAAACTACAGGCTCCTCTGCCTACAATCATTTGACGGAAACCTCAGCTCGAAATCTTGAACCATACACGAAATGAAAAGGGTACAAGTCGTCGGTGATTCACTTTGTGTATTTGGGCTTGTACCGGTCACTTAAATTTTGCCCTCATGACGCCCTCCAGTAACCTACCACTTGTCTTAACACATGAGCTACTATCTGTTTCTTTTTCTAGACAGTGATTCCCACACATTCTTTTCCTCGTCCGTTCTACGTAAAACTTCTTCATTTCTAATCTTATCAGTTAACTTTGAGCATCCTTCTGTAACATTACGGATTAAACGTTTCAGTTCTCTCCGTTTTCCCACCGTCCATGAATAACTTCCGTACAATGTTCTGCTGCACACGTAAATTCTCAGCGATGTCTTCCTCACACTGACACCTGTATTTGATACTGGCAGACTTTCTTTAGCTCGGAATGCCCACTTTTTCTGTTACGTCCTCCTTATTTCGTCCGTCATGCATTATTTTCCTTCCATTGTAGCAGAATTCTTTCGGTTCATCCACTATTTTGTCTTCAACTTCAACGTCATGTCTTCGATATACAAGTTAAACATTAGACGAAAGAGCTGGCATTCCTGCATTACACAAGTATTAGAGTGCTTCTGGCTTGCTCTTCCATTTTTATTGTTTGCACTTTGTTCTTATAGATACTATACATCACCCGACCTTCCATACAGTTCATACTTATTTTCCAGAGAACTGCAAACAACTTGCTTCACTGTATATTGTTGAAAGCATTTTCCGGGTCGATAAATTCTGTGAAACTGCCTTCATAATTCTCAAGACTTTCCTCCTCTATCAAGCGCAACGTCAAAACCTTCCTACAGCAAAACTGATTATATTCCATTTTCTTTCTGAAAATTATTCTTGTGATCAGCTTGAATGTATTTCAAGCATTCATCTATTTCTGCTATCTTCGAGACTGTGTGGGTGACATTCTTTTAATAAATCGAGAGTACAGCTTGACTCCAGTCACGTAGACTAAACACACTAAACTGAATAATCGTTGATTGCCCATCACCCCCAATGATGTTATAAAATCAGAGATAACATTGTCCGCCACTTCTTTCACTTCAAGAGACTTTCAAAGATTTTTCAAACTGTTATTTAATATTGGATCCCCCATATCCTCCAAGTAGATACCCGTTTCATCTTGTCTTTGGGCATAAGACAGTTTCCTCAGTCATAGACACCCTCTTGTCACCTTTTCATGTTGTTCCTATACACGTTTGATAAACTAAATGCATACTAAGGGTATGTGACCTTTACGTCTATGTTTGTCAATTTTTCTATATAAGTGTGTAAGCGTGCTGAACACAATTTCGTCTTTTAACTATGGTTGCCTGGCTTGGCTGATGATTCGAAACAGCTATTCCCATGTATCACCTGGCCGTCGCTCTTCATAAAGTAAACAAGTAATACAGCCTAATAACCAAATTTGTATAAATATTATGTATCATTCGAAGTTTCAACACAGTTCGGCGCTTCTAAACTTATCGATCAGTTCGGTAGAGGAAAAATAATGGCAAAATACTAGGTTCAGGACACGATACGATTGTTATGTCTGCGATACTCAGTGACACGAACGAGAAAAGCAATTTCCTCTCCCATAGACTTCCTCATAGAGACCCCCGGGTAGTTCCGAATCGTCTACCGTGTTACAGTCATTTCTTTTAATGACTTCACTATTTCTTCTCACTTTCTCGCAAAGGTGCAAAGATTCATTCTGTTCCGGAAAAAGCTTGCCAACTCCCGTTACGGTTATCTTTGAGATTGGTGCTAACGATCCCCTAAAGTTCTATGAAGTGTAATCGACTGTAGAAGGTAGATAAGATAACAGGTCGTGTTTGCAAACTGCATACACGGCAGTGCTATTTCATACACGACATTGCTGTTACGGAACCATTCACATATCTCTCTGTTTCTGTCACTGATTAGTTAGTCATTACACCTCACAGTACTCAATCGAAAGCCTTGTCTGTCTGTGTGTGTGTGTGTGTGTGTGTGTGTGTGTGTGTGTGTGTTTGGAACATGGTGTCTGTTTTAACTTGAGACAACTAAAAATGTTAAAAACAACGCAGAATATGAAAGAAAGTGTTGTGGGGGGAAAGTTATCCCCACCCCCCCAGCGCTGGCAGGAGGTGGGGAGGTGGGGAGGGGGGTCAAGTTTGCATTTTCAAATGGGAAGCCCCCATTTTTACTGCATAGACCTATTCGGATTGTACGCCAAAAATAAATGCGGTTTACTCAAACCATTGTTTCCCATTCCGTGGTAGACGGTGCTGCAATGGACAAAAATGAAATGTGGCTGTATTTGCAATTAGGAACCGATGCATTTGGTTCTGCATTTAAATGTAAGCCTTTATGTTCTAACGCTAGATACTGATGCCCGAAATTTACTTTAGTGTTGCAAATTTGATTGTACAGCACAAAATGCTTAGCCGCTTCAATATCTGGTTAGAAATTACGTTTGAATATCAGTATCAACCGTTAGAACACAAAGGTTTAAATTTACGTCGTAAATGAAATGCAGAATTAAATGCGTCGGTTCTTAAGTGCAAAAATAGCCACGCCTGATATTTATTGACACAGTGCCATCTGCCTCGAGTGCAAATAATGGTTTGAGTAGACAATACATATTTTTTGAATAGAATCCGCATAGGTCCACGCAATAAAAGCTGACCCCTCCCCTCCCCGCGCGGGAGGGATTGTTGGGAGATGGCCTGTTGTAGCACAGTCCGTTTACTGATATATTAACTTTTCAGTTAGATCATTTTTTTTTTCGTACGATGCACCGTTTTCAATGTTTTTAATTGCGATAAGTTAAAACAAACACCTTGTATTCTTACCGATTTCAGACGCGATACGTTGGAACTTACAATTTGGCAGTTTGGGAAATCGAGAATGGTCAAGCTCTTCATGGTCGCTTATTCTCCTCTTATGTCTGATGGGTCTCCTTCGATCGAACAATTATTCTCGACTGTTCGGTTGTTTAATTGCCATAAAACATGAGGTATGCCCAGTGGCTATGGAGAAACATGCTACTACACAAAAGAGAAGGTGTAACTTACCCTAATTTTACTGTACGAGCGTTGCGTTACTTAGATTCTATAATAATGTGTCGGTTATCTACTTCCAGATTTTTTGCCGTTTCTTGTTTTTTAATTGAAACTAAATTAAGAATATATCTCATTTCTAATAAGCTAATCCTAAAAATTAACTTCCAGTCTGTAAGGCAACATGGAATCAGCTGATTTCGATAGGTACAAGAGCAACCACAGCTGAATCGCTCAAAATAATAAATAAATAAAGGAAGATAAGGATTCAACGTCTCGATGAAGACAAGGTCACCAGAGGGGGAGCTCGAACTAAGAAGGATCGGCCGGTGGAAGCATCCTATCGTTTGCCTTAAGCAGCTCATGGAAACTATGTAAAACCTAGATATAGATGGCGGGAGGGGGAATTCTGAACCACCATCATCCCGAATGATGCAAGTCAAGTGACTCAGTACTGCATCACCACGCTCGGTTGAACTGCTCCGATGAACTGCACCGTCTGTCACTTGTTCCCATGTTACGTTCCACTAGTACTTCTGTCTCCTGTCCGCAGTGCTCCAGCAACGTCCATAAAAATATAACTTTCGTCCAAGAATCACCAGCGGGAAGCGGCCATCGCAAATTGCCTTATTCAATGAAATTTGAAACTTCCTGGCAGTTTAAAATTGAGCGCCGGACCGTGACTCGAACTCCGGATCTTTGCCTTTCGCGGGCAAGAGCTCTACCATCTGGGCTATCCAAGCATGACTGATGATGACCCGTTCCCACAGCTTCAATTCCGCCAGTTCCTCGTCTCCTACCTTCCAAACTTCATAGAAGCTGTCGTGCATACCATGCAGAACTAGCACTCCTGGAAGAAAGGTACTGGCGAAATTGAAGCTGTGTGGATGGGTCGTGAGTCGTGCTTGGATAGCTCAGATCGTATAGCACTTGCCCGCGAAAGGCAAAGGTCCCGAGTTCGAGTCTCGGTCCGGCACACAGTTTTAATTTGCCAGGAGGTTTCGTATCAGCGCACACTCCGCTGCAGAGTGGAAATTTCAGTCTGGAAACATTTCTTATTCGACGTTAGGTGATGAACGATGGTGGTTTCAATGTTTATCACGTCATTTCTCCTACCTGTACGCTGTACAATGACATTTTACCGGTACATTTAGTGGTATACTTGCATACCGTCCGCTAAATGAGTTGCAACATAGTAGTAAATAAGTAATAAATTAAAACTTCATGCTGGATGCTGAAGTTTCACCGCATGAACAGCAAAAATTTTGTATGCGGTACACTCCTTTCCCTTTATCATTATGTGGAGTATGCGTACGTGTACGTGTGTGTGTGTGGGGGGGGGGGGTGCTTTTCAGCGCAAAAAATTTCGTAGAGGTGTTTGAAATCATCTGTAATGTATGTTGGGAGCCGCTAAGTGCTCTCATTCTCAAATACTGGATGAATAATTATATCCTGGGTAATTGGCGTGCCGTGCGTTACGCTGCCTCAAGAAATATACAGAGTTTCTATCTGTAATACTTGTGTTACTGTGTTGAAGTTTTAACGGAATATTATACCTCTTAATTAGCAGATTATCACAGAATTTTTAATTTTTGAATTCAGTCAAAAGTTATATGACATAGTGAAAATCAACTTCTTAATGCCTCCTGAAAGCCGTTAGCCACGCAACCTGCAAAGGGATCGTGCACCATGAAGCATCCAAAAATGACCTGGTCCAAAACGCCGATCCGACGGCCACAGAGATGAAGTAACTTTCGATACCCGTATCTTCCAGGCTCACCATAAAATCTACAGGGTTTGGGTAATAGGACGGCTACACCGAATGTAATGCCTCGACCAATCAAAAGTAACGACTGGGAGAAATACAGTGGACAAAAATAAATCATTTACCAACTAATGCTGGCTTAGGCTAAGATATAATTGTATTATGTCAGCACCTCCTTCTTCATTTACATATACATCTACACTTTGCTAGCCACTGCGAAGTGCGTGGCAGAGAATACAAAGCATTGTGGCGCGTGTCAGGGTTTCTTCTCCTTCAGAAAGTGTGTGGAGTGCCAGAAGAGTGACAGCTTCAGTGCTTCTGTGCGCGTTGTAATTAACATAATCTTGTTCTCTGGCCTCTGCGGGAGCGATACGTTGGGAGCTGTTTTCTGTAATAATGAATTACAGAGGGCCCTCCTTTTTGCAAAACATAATTTTTATGCCAAAATATTTTTCACCACAGCTGTGGCATCCTCAGTGCGTTTTTCTTTTGCTGTTTCTTAAATATACACGCACAAATTCTATGTAGGTTAGAAATATATTCGTGTCAGATTTTGTTGTTTAGATTATATAAGCACTTTACTTTTTATATGTGCCCTGTAGCTGCCATCAGAATTCAGCCGAAAGTCTAAATTAACATATGTCATCTGCAACGAAGGGATGTTAGGATGACGTCTGAACTGCGTTCTTGCTTGTATTCTGAAGTTTGAACTATCCATTCCGGCAAAATCATTGAATACGGCCCTTATTTGAAGCTTGCCATTGCCGTAAATGACCTGTCCTGAACTGTATTTGGATTTTATTTGACTACTTAATCTGTCTCTATTATTGTTTTAATGTTCATATGACCTATGGACACTGGTAAATATTTCTTAAGGTTTTGTTTTGGGAAGTATTTGGTACGGTTTGTTGCTTATGGATAATGTAGCATATCTTTAACAGCGTCTTCTGACGTTTTCTAGTGGTCTTTGGTGACTTCTACATGTTGGTATGTTGCTGTGGCCTAGGCACACTTTTAACTGTGGATTTCCGTTTCAGAAAGCTCTTGACAGTCGTTTGTTTCACTGCTTTGTCTTCAATTGGTGGCCGCGGTTTTGAATTTGTTCCGATGTGTACGTGCATGTGTACGTGCATGTATGTGTGTGTGTGTGTGTGTGTGTGTGTGTGTGCCGTTTTATCTCTAGATTCGTCACTTTATTCTGGTTCGTGAAAGTATAACTAGGCTTTCACGGGAATGTTGGCGTCTGTTGACAAGCATCCGTCAATTAAGACCGTTCAGCATTTCCCTGACGCAAACCTATGACCTCTCGTGCTGTCCTTTTTTTCTTTTTATTGGCTTTCGGACTGTTCCCACTTAGCCATCTCAATAGCGGAAAGTTAATCATGACGATACGAACGTAAGAACAGCACAATACCCAGTCCCCGACGGAGAAAATCTCCAACCCGGTTGGGAATCGAACCCAGGTTCCTTCGCATAGAGATCCGCCCCGCTGACTGTGCAGCCATCGCGTCAAGCTGTCCTTTCTATAAGACAAATATCTCATGCTTGTCCTATTTAGTACTGGTCGCACACACGTGAGCAATTTTCTAGTATTTTTTATGCAGGCTCCTTCGCTTATTTACAGAATTTTCGCAATATCCTGACAATCAACCGAAACCTGTCGCCTGATTTATCCATGACTGAGCATGAGTGATCATTCCGTTTGTTAATGGTATCATAAAAGAAATACTGTGTTTTGCAGCCTTAGTTAATAATATAGGATGAGTCAAAAAGAACTTTACAACTTTGGAAATAGAAATTTATTGAAATAATTTAAGAGAATAGGTAGATGCATCATTTTGTAGCAAACGACAAGTTTGATTCACGTAGTGCATCAGTAAGCCATACCGCCACCAGGAGCGGCAGCGTACTGCACAGCTAAAATGGCTACTTTAACTGGTGAGAGGCAACGGCCTTGCCGTGGTGGTTACACCGGTCCCCATCAGATAACCGAATTTAAGCGCTGTCGCACATGGCCGGCACTTGGATGGTTGACCATCCGGGCCGCCATGCGCTGTTGCTATTTTTCGGGGTACACTCAGCCTCGTGATGCCAATTGAGGAGCTACTCGACCGCATAGTTGCGGCTCCGGTCAAAGAAACCATCGTAACGACCGGGAGAGCAGTGTGCTGACCACATGCCCCTCCTATCCACATCCTCAGCTGAGGATGACACGGAGGTCAGATGGTCCCGATGGGCCACTTGTCGCCTGAAGACGGAGTGCTTTTTCACTGGTGTGGGACGTGTTTTGGTTTCATGAACCGAGCTGTGGAACAAATGTTCGGGGTATATTTCGCAATTAAAACGCTAAAGAACCCCCAAGCAGAGCTACAATTTAGTCTTAGTACAAGAACTTTGTTGAGACAGACTGTTCACTGAGATATGATAAATCACCAAATCGCCTGCTTGTTGATTATTATGTTGAAGAGGTTAGGGAAAGCTTGGCCCGCAGTACACAAAAATCAACACGACGTGCATCTCGCGAGACTGGCATTCCACAAAACATTGTTTAGCACGTCGTACCAGGAAGACGGTACACCCCTCATTTCCTAAAGGAAGTTCGATGTTCCCTGGACAATCGCTTCTCTGGTCAGTGGATGGGCCGTGAAGGGCCTATCGCATGGCTACCTCACTCCCCAACTTGACTCCACTAGATTTTTTGCTCTGGGGTTTCATTAAAGACCGTGTTTGTGTTTCTCCCTTACCAATTAATTTAGCTGAGCTGAAAAATTGAATCTACGCAACCGTTGCACAAGTTACACCAAATTTGCTGCTAGGAGTGTGAGAAGAAATTTGTTGGGATGATGGGATGTTTGCCGAATCACAAATAGTGGTCACATTGAACGAAAATGACACTTGACACTTTTATGTGAAAGTTGAGGTTGTTTGTTACAAAATGACAGATTTACCAATTCTGCAAATTATCTCAGCAAATTTCTGTATCATTACATTTTTTTTTCTTTATCGTCGTTTCTTACCCCTGCCCCAAGTGTGCAGGGGTGGACTGGTGGCGGCACAATTTGCCGCTCTTTAGCCAAGAGACTATATAAAATATCAGAAGAGAACGGTACATACGTGGGTTGGAATTTAAATAGTGGAAACTACTTATTCACAACCGATACAAAAGAGTAACATGTGTGCACCTGTTACAGTCCTTCAAAGTAGTCACCAGCCTTGTATAGAACCAGTTGCCAGCGATGTGGCAGGTATAGTATACCGTTAGCAGAGCCTGTTCTACTGATGGTGCGAATGGAACGGTCTGAGGTTAAGGTGATTCTCATGTACTACTGTGGTGGCGCTATCCTAACGCATTACGTTCCTCCACGGCAGACCGTCAATGCACAGTATTACTGTCCGTTTTTGGAGCATCATCTGCGACCAGCTTGGCGAAAGAAGCGGCGACAATTTCTGCGCAATCTACCCATCATTTTGCACGACAATGCGCGGGAGCATACAGCGCAAACTGTGGCTGCTCTGTTTGGTCGATGGGACTGGGAAATACTGTACCATCCACCATACACCCCGGACTTAAGTACTTGTGGCTTTAATTTGATTCCGAAGATGAAGGAACCACTTAGTGGTATTCGCTTCAGAACTGTTTCAGAGATTCGACAGACAGTAGACCGCTACACTCGCACCATCAACAGAACAGGCTCTGCTAACGGTATGGTACGCCTTCCACATCGCTGGCAACGGGTTCTACACAGCGCTGGTGACTACTTTGAAGGACAGTGGCAGGTGCAGACATGTAACTCTTTTGTATCGGTTGAGAATAAATAGTTGCCACTATTTAAGTTCCAACCCTCGTATATAAAATACGGGGATACACATGAGAGGGGGAAACTATTGTAGTGAAAATATACAAAAAAGGAGTAGTTTGACGAGGGACGTTTACACAAAATCCACATATAATTAAATTGATACTCAACGAAGATGTAGCACATTAACACTGGCGGCAGGAATAGGAGAGTTCAAAACGACGTCCTCAGTATGGGACGACGACACTGAACACACACTGCACGCCGCGAGGGATTAGCCGAGCGGATGCCTGCACGGTAGCTCAGCGTGTTCGGTAAGATGGTTAGCTACGCTCTGTAACAAAAAAAACTGAGTGAACGGATCAACGAACAACCTGAACGGGTGGCATGAGACATCCGCCCCGAACATAAACAACGAACAAAATAGAACAAAATTAGATCGACAAAGAATTTAAAAAAAGCGGTCTTAGGCGCTACAGTCATGGACCGTGCGGCTGATCCCAGCGGAGGTTCGAGTCCTCCTCGGGCATGGGTGTGTGTGTTTGTCCTTAGTATAATTTAGGTTAAGTAGTGTGTAAGCTCAGGGACTGATGATCTTAGCATTTAAGTCCCATAAGATTTCACACACATTTGAACATTTTTGAACACACTGCACTTACGTAACATACACGGCGGCCACAAAAACACGACCGAGAGTAACTGCATTGAAATTGGAAGGACGTTCCACGGGAAGGGAGGTCAGAGAGGAAGGAGAGAGGAAAGAGAGAAGGTTGGGGGGGGGGGGGGGAGAATCTTTCCAAAGTTTTAAAGTCCTTTTTCACCCACCCTGTACTGTGAAAGCAAAGGAGAACCAGGGATAGACTGTTCACAAGATGATCAGTGTCGATCTATTTGTTGATACGATCTCGTGCGAGGTCTCGTGCTGTATGTAAATAATTTACGCGAAGCACGTTGTAGCAACACAGACGGGATCGGAAACGCGAGTCATTTGACAGGCGCTGACGTAAGCAGCGGCCACGGAGGCAGCGGAACTGTGTCGGTGCCCGTGGCGACCTCCGACGGGGAGCCCGCAGAGTGACGGGACCCGCGAAAGGGCTGCCCGAGGAGCGAGGGCAGCGCGGCACAGCGCAGAGCCCTCAAATTAGCAGCGCGTCTCCGCGGCCGCCACGTGCGTATCTGGGTCGCCGAGCGCTCGCGCGCGCGCGCTGCCACTCGTGAACTTGAGGGGGCTGACGCCAGCTGGAATAGCCGACCGACCGGCCGGCCGGCATCCCGCAAGGTCAGTTTACGCGACGAGGCGCCGCGACGCGAGGAGGCAGGCAGCACGTGCTGTCTGATTAACGAACGGCCGCTGCGAGCTCCCAGGGGGCGCTGCCCTCCCGACAGCCATTTCTCGCCTGCTTCCCGCGAGACATTTCGCCGCCGTCCTGTACAGTCACGGCGCTGCACGGGCAGTAGGTACCTTGCTATATTAAGACAGACAGTACAGCTGTTTCCTCCGCCAGTTGTTTTTGTTGCTTTTTGGTCTTCAGATCGAGTAGAGATTTGATTCACGTCTCCAGATGGTATCCAGTGAGGTGACAAAACTCATCGCATACCGACAAGCACATATACAAATGGCGGCAGTATTGCACACACAAGGCTCAAAAGGGCAGAGCTTGGTGGAGTTATTTGTACTCAATTAAGGCCGCAATATGGGAATTAATTTCGAACGTGGAATGGAAGTTGGAACTAGACGCAAGGGGACGTTCAGTTTCGGAAATTGTTACAGATTTCAATATTCCGAGATCCACAGTGCCAAAGAGTGTGCCGATAATACCAAATTTCATGCATTACCTCTTACCAATGACAACGCAGTGGCCGACGCCCTTCACTTAATGACCGAGAGCAGCGGCGTGTGTGTAGTCAGTGCTAGCAGACAAGCAACACCGCGTTAAATAACCGCAGAAATCAGTGTCTGATGTACGATTAACGTATCCGCTAGGGTTGGTAGGACATGTTCAAAATGGTCCAAATGGTTCTGAGCACTATGGGACTTAACATCTGAGGTCATCAGTCCCCTAGAACCTAGAACTACTTAAACCGAACTAACCTAAGGACATCACACATATCCATGCCCTAGGCAGGATTCGAACCTGAGACCGTAGTTGTCGCGCGCTTCCAGACTGTAGCGCCTAGAACCGCTCGGCCACCTCGGCCGGGCAGAGAAGTCGGTAGGGGCTTCAAAATGCCAGAATCAACAATACGAAAATACCTCGCGAAGCCCATTAACGAGGTAACACAGCCAAGTTTGGGACGTAAGTCTATTATTGCAGAAAGTGTTGCGCCTAGAACCGCTCGGCCATACCAGCCGGCTACGACATGTTCTGAGGCATCAAGGGATGACCTATTTAGCATTGGAGGGCAGTGTGGAGGGTAAAAATCGTATAGGGAGACCAAGAGATGAACACACTAAGCTGATTCGGAAGTATGTAGGTTGCAGTAGGTACTGGGAGATGGAGAAGCTTGCACAGGATAGAGTAGCATGGAGAGCTGCATCAAACCAGTCTCTGGACTGAAGACCACAACAACAACAGGGTAGTGCGGCGAAATTTGGCGTTAATGGTCTTCGACAGCAGACGACCGATGCCTTTGCTGACAGCACGATATCGCCTGCAGCAACTCTCCTGAGCTTGCGACCATATCGGTTGGTCCCTGGGCGGCTGAAAAAACGTGGTCTGGTCAGATTAGTCTCGATTTCAGTCGGTAGGGTTCGAGTGTGACGCAGACCCCACGCAGCCATGCACCTGAGTTGTCAACAAGGCACTGAGGAAGTTGTTGGTGGCTCGATAAAGGAGTGGGCTGCATTTAAATGGAATGGACTGGGCCCTCTCGTCCAGCTGAACCGATCATTGATTGTAAATGGTTATGTACGGCTACTTGGAGATCACGTCCAGCCATTCACAGACTTCAGATTCCCAAAGAGCGATGGATATTAATGTGCCGTGTCATTGGGCCACAACTGTTCACTGTTGGTTTGAAGAACATTCTGGACAATTCGAGCTTATGACTTAACCAACCAGATCGCCCGATATGAATGTCATCGAAATTTTTTGGGACATAATCGAGAGGTCAGTTCGTGCACAAGATCATGCGCCGCCAACACTTTCGCAATTAATGATGGCTGTAGGAGAAGCATGCCTCAATATTTCTGCAGGGGACTTCTAACGACTTGTGTCCGCGCTAGTTCGACTTTCTGCACTACTCTGGACAAATGAAGGTCCGATACTGTATGAGAAGGCGTTCCGTGCTCTTTGGGACCTCAGTGTACTAATACTATTAGTTTCAATCACCCGTTTATTATGTATTATTTTCGTTTAGCGTTACAGAAGATATACATGCGCAGTGGATGTACAGGTTAATTTTTAAATTTGACAACCAGATCGCAGTAGTCGGTGTCACTTTCTGCAAGTACTTTAGACCACCTTTAAAAGCGTGCAGCAGGCAGTTTTTCACAACATGTTCTTTTCCTGCCACGCGACACTCACATGCAGCACGACCATGATACCTCCACTTCTTCAGGGATTGGTCACATCTCCCTTGTCCTGTCCGGGTGCGGTTGAGTACCGATCATTCACAAAGCTGAAGATCAAAACCTGCAACTTTCGCCGTTGGCTTGTTAATTGGGTGCGCCCTCTGAAGTAGATGTTCATTCCAGGTGTCTTTTCCCTTCTCAGTGACATATGACACGCCTAAGAGCCGAAGTCCGACCCATGGCAGCTCGCGTTAATCCAGGAGTAGAGCAGACGGATTAATAGATATCAGTTCTTACGCAGCTCTGTCTTCTTAAGAATTTGCATTTTGGCGGTTTTTCTTCTGAGATACGGATTGGCAATACTGGATATAACTGAATTGGAGCGGACTTTGATAATGACAGTAATAGTCCTTATGATGTCGTTCAGACGCACGTCTGTCGTAATCGTAGGGGCTCTGTTTTTGAGTGTACTCAGCAGCTTCGTGCACAAGTGAAGTTAGAGCTTTGCATGGAATATCTGCATTTACTCCCCAGATGTTACCGACTATTTTATGAAGTGCGTTTACCCTCGAGACAGCTTCCTGTAAAGGTTTGTGGAGTGCTGCTTAAATAACAATATCCGATCGAGGGTGACAACCAGATATTTAGGGACTTCGACCCAACCAAATAACGCGTGTGCTTTTGTGTGCCTCTTTATTACGAATATGGAATGCTGTGGCTTGGATTTGGTTGGAGTCTGCATGTGCAAAAGTACCCGTTCAGTTTGGCGAGATCGATTCAGTATTTAAGTGACAGATTCGTAATATATAATGTTAATTGAATTGTATTCTGTATGTGGTTGGTCCTCAGAAGGACTGCTTGCACCTGTGTTTCTTTACGTGCATTCTGTTCCTGTTTGGAACAATTTGCCAATATTACAGCTTTATACGTGGGGTGCCGAACTGTAGCTTCTACAATATTCGGAAAGGCTTCCTCCATGTCCTCCAAGGACCACTTTTATAAGGATGTGGGCCATGTCATGGTATTATACATTAAGAACAAGGAAAACCCATAATTCGTACGAGGGCTGTTCGGAAAATAATGTCCGATCCGTTGCGAAATGGAAACCACGGGGAAAATCCGATGAAGGTTTGCACAGATGTGTTGGATGTGTTGGGCAATATCTCTTGTATGTCCGTCGATCGCGTCGCATCGCTCTTTTCAATTCTGAGCTCTACAGTGAGCACCTAAAGATGCCTAAAGGAATAGTGTTTCCCGCCAAGAACCAGGACCTGGTGAGAAATTTCGCCTGAAGCTACGCTGCCCACATAACTGTCATGCGTTTTTATTCTTCAAGGAAATTCTCAGCCACATTCTGCAGGGGCAACGAAGACGCTCCTTCAGCGTTTTAGATAGGAAGTGTGTGAAACCTATAATACAGCCTCTAATTGGCTCCCTCTCAGTGTCATCTCTGTTCACATGAACCGCTGGCTATGAAGACAACGTTTTGGTACAGATAAACGAGCTGTAGACCAGATTAGAGAATTGGCGGAAAGCACAGGCGGGTGCTTATATGACGGCAGTATTGGAAAGTTGGTACAACGTAACGAGAAATGTCCAAGTCGGGGTGGCGGCTACGCAGAGAAGTATGCGAAAGGCGTAGCAAACAGTTGCAAAGGAAACATTTCTGGTTTTCACTGTGGTTTCCTTTTGGCGATCAATAGGACCGTACTTCCCGAAAAGCCCTCGTATACACAGGCATTTACGTACTGACATTTCTAATTTGACGAAGAGGTCACTGGTATTCGCCCGCGCCTCATAGTAGCAACGTTTATGGTATTTGCCTGAAACAGTTTAGGGAAACCACGGAAAACCTAAATCAAGATGGACAGATGAATAATGAAGCTTCAATCCTTCTGAATATAAGGCCGATCTCTTTGAAACAGCCGGCCGGAGTGGCCGAGTGGTTCTAGGCGTTACAGTTTGGAACCGCGCGACCGCTACGGTCGCAGGTTCGAATCCTGCCTCGGGCATGGATGTGTGTGATCCCCTTAGTTTAGTTAGGTTTGAGTAGTTCTAAGTTCTAAGGGACTGATGACCTCAGAAGTTAAGTCCCATAGTGCTCAGAGCCATTTGAACCACTTTTTGATAAAGAAAATTATTTTCTCAGTCGAATGATATGTACCAGACGCTAACAAGATACCGTGAAAGTAATGAGTTAAATTTCTCGCTGGTAGTTGCTCTGCGATCAGAGTAGTCTGATGTTGATGTACTCCCTCTACCAGGTGTGTTGTAAACGTCCGCCAACGCCATGCGGTAGCTTTCTACTAGCAGCAGTAAGTCATAGCGTTTACCACGCAAGCCCGTTCGCGGATGCTTTATCTCTCCCATAAGGGCAGGCACCGTAAAGAACTGTTTAAAGCCTGCCCGTTCCGTCTGGTTATAGCCTTTACCATTTCGTCGAACGGTTATATGCCTTAAATGTTCCCTATAAATGGTGCATTATTTCATATAGCATATATAATCTGTGCCAGTGACGTTCACACTGTTAATACACCATAAGCATATCCCCTAGTATACGCTTATCAATTTTAATTTGAGGCAAGGAGCATGAGGAGAGGGCAAGAAATAAAAGAGATAAGTATTTGAGAACAAAAGCATGACTATTACAAATAATGCTGCAACATATTTTAGATAGGATAATATTCTCGTATGAAATTTGTCACAAAAAACACGCTAGAGTTTCTAATAAAGACCTCCTGAAACCTGTATCTCTCAGAAGTTTCTATTTTCTTCTACGTTTCAAAATCTCGTTAGTGTGTGTGATTTTCACTGGGCTTTAAACACTGTTTTTAAACAGGAAGACGTCATTCTGTAGCCATTTTTGGATTTGCTTAAACGCGTGTGGATGCGCTTTGAGAATTCCAACAGCACTTTGAGAATTCCAACAGCACTTTAAAAATTTGTTGTGTACCTAACCTTCAATTCTTCTGGTTCTCTGCGAACCACGACCTCCTGAAATATTTATTCCTTCATGAACTAATGGTCTTCGAATCCTCTACAGAGCCATTATAACATAGTTACATAGACAGAAAGATGGTTTTCTAAATCATAGGCGGATCGTCGTCATGGCTGAAGCGATGTCGTAGAATCCAGAAATTGTATTTTAGACGACGTATAAGAACAACACTGAATAATGGATGTTGTCATAGTGCCTTTCCAATCGAGATCATAAAATATAACATGACTCCCTTGGTTCTGTGCCATCGTTACACATTTGGGGACAGTCTGCGGATGGTTCACTGGTGCCACCCTCTGGTGCTAAGCCTCACTTGATAGCTAGCAACTGACAGAATACACGAGGAAGGCATCATCTTCAGGGCTTCAGATCTGAAACTTTCATGTAATGTCAATGGGACAGAAACGCCCGCGTGTGTGGAAGTGCTAAAGCGTTCCGAAGTGAAAGTCGCGAAATTACGGTAAAACACAGACAAAACGGCATATTTTGTTAACAACTCAGAATTTACCTCTGCATTTTGCTGCTTCTGTAGCGTACAATATAAGCAGTCGACTTGAATAATAAACGTATGTTTCGTAACCTGTAATATTAATTTTCATGCTTATTTTTAATGTGTAAAAGGGTAAATGAGATTACTAAGAATATTTACATAAAATTTGTTCGCAGATTATGCCTTAGATGTCTAAGAGGTAAGTTGTTTGTGATACGTGAACAGTTAAAACGTACCTTCAATTAGCGTTAGTATTTGAAAGGTTTAGTGTCGCCTTTGAAAATGGGTATGCACACATATGTGTGTAAAGCGGCCGCTAAACGGTCTATATTACTGTGCAATATTTCTGGATGCTCAATAATATTGAATGTGTAGGAGTGAGATTTAGAAGCTGCACAGTAATACTGAACACATCAAAAACTTTTGAAATATATTGCGCTGCTTCGAAATATTGTGTCGTCTGTGGGTAGTATCGACAATATGCTCGCCAGTCTCTCGCATGCTACATACTCTGGATATCTTTGTATTCGCTGCTCGTTGTTGTTGTGCTGAGAATGAGTTCAAAACAAGACAAAAGAGCGGTATTATTAGAGTGCATCGAAACGTATAAATCATTGCCGGCATTGTGGGACGTCAGGGCAGAAGAGCACATAAACAGCAATGTTAAGAATGACTCGTACGATTTTCTGCTCAGAAAATACTGGGAACTGTCTGTCCTATTGCGATCAGACACGTATTGCTACATTTGGCTAAATGAGAGATTAAGAGGAATCGGAGAAATCACTTATAGAATTTAGTAATGAATAAATACTCCGTACTCCAAATTGAAAAAGTAGTGAGGATGGGGGGGGGGGCTGCAATTGCCTATGTATGGGGACAACTGCCACTGGTCTATCAAATGTTGGGTCGTAAACACATGAAAAGTTACGATAGTCCATTTTTTCTGTTCAACCTCAATTCTAGCAAAAATTTTAGTGAGTGTTTTTTGACGCTCATTGAACAAATTTTTCGTCGATCTTTTCTTTTTCTCCTGGCAACAAAATAGGACAGTAATAACAGCAGTAGCGTCTTTATCATCAATATTCCGAACCACAATATTATTGCACAATATCGTTGTGCAGTGCAGCAAGAATTTCAGTAGTATTGCACAATACATTGTCTAATGGGCGCTGAAGTAACACGAGGAAGATAATTGGAATAACGTATACTGTTAAACCTATCAAAATTGAGAGCCATCTTACGAGTTTTTAGCAAGACGCGCATATGTTACACCGTAGTTTTGTATATTTTCTAGCATAATTTCGCGAATTGCTGTCGAAAACGCTCCGAAACATCGCTCAGTTACTCAGTTCTTTTGCTTTGACGTGAAAAGGAGTATGAGATATCCAGCTGAAGCCTTGAGGATGGAACTGACTTCGGAATGATCATTGACGAATGAAATACGCTATTGAAAAGACAGATGAAGAACGTTTAAGTTTTCCATTCGCTTCACCGTCGGGGTTTTGGCAAGATAGCCGCTATGGCGATACATTCGCGACAATAAATCGCCGCTGACTGCTTTTCCTGCGACATCATAGAGCAGACGATGTCGCTGCAGCTCGTCCCCCGCCGTTTTCCCGCTGGCTCCTGGCGAAACGCAGCCTGCGGTTTTATGACGAGCGCCTGGCTGCAGAGCGCTGCACGACATAACCTTCCCGGCGCAGCGGCGGACAGCAGCTGCGCGCTCGGCCGGCCATTGTTCGGCGTTTATGAGCGTCGCAAGGCTGCCTCACACCGCGCCACAACACACACGCAGCCGCACGCAAAGGCACGGGCCGTCTTTACGAGCAGTGTCCTCCCGTCCTGCTTATTGGCCGAGACTGACAAACAGCATCTGCCTGCCCAAACCCTCAGCACCAGTGCCTTCTTGTTAATCTACATCTACATCTACATTTATACTCCGCAAGCCACCCAACGGTTTGTGGCGGAGGGCACTTTACGTGCCACTGTCATTACCTCCCTTTCCTGTTCCAGTCGCGTATGGTTCGCGGGAAGAACGACTGTGTGAAAGCCTCCGTGCGCGCTCTAATCTCTCTAATTTTACATTCGTGGTCTCCTCGGGAGGTATAAGTAGGGGGAAGCAATATATTCGATACCTCATCCAGAAACGCACCCTCTCGAAACCTGGACAGCAAGCTACACCACGATGCAGAGCGCCTCTCTTGCAGAGTCTGCCACTTGAGTTTATTAAACATCTCCGTAACGCTATCACGGTTACCAAATAACCCTGTGACGAAACGCGCCGCTCTTCTTTGGATCTCCTCTATCTCCTCCGTCAAACCGACCTGGTACGGATCCCACACTGATGAGCAATATTCAAGTATAGGTCGAACGAGTGTTTTGTAAGCCACCTCCTTTGTTGATGGACTACATTCTCGAAGGACTCTCCTAATGAATCTCAACCTGGTACCCGCCTCACCAACAATTAATTTTATATGATCATTCCACTTCAAATCGTTCCGCACGCATACTCCCAGATATTTTACAGAAGTAACTGCTACCAGTGTTTGTTCCGCTATCATATAATCATACAATAAAGGATCCTTCTTTCTATGTATTCGCAATACATTACATTTGTCTATGTTAAGGGTCAGTTGCCACTCCCTGCACCAAGTGCCTATCCGCTGCAGATCTTCCTGCATTTCGCTACAATTTTCTAATGCTGCAACTTCTCTGTATACTAGAGCATCATCCGCGAAAAGCCGCATGGAACTTTCGACACTATGTACTAGGTCTGCTCTGTCTTGCACTTATGCCATGTGAAAGCGCTTCCTTTCTTCACACTGTTGCCCGCCGGGGTGGCCGAGTGATTCTAGGCGCTACGGTCTGGAACCGCGTGACCGCTACGGTCGCAGGTTCGAATCCTGCCTCGGGCATGGATGTGTGTGATATCCTTAGGTTACTTAGGTTTAAGTAGTTCTAAGTTCTAGGGGACTGATGACCTCAGATGTTAAGTTCCATAGTGCTCAGAGCCATTTGAACCATTTTTTTTTTCACGCTTTTTATACTTTCCGAACTGATAAGTGACGGGTGCTGTGGTGAGCGTACTGAAAGACCTTCAGTACACACACCATCAGATTATTTGACTTGTCGCTCTAACGAAGTTGGCGAGTGTCAGCAATATGTCTCATGGTCTTATCGTGGCGTGTTTATCTTCTGCCGTTAGGTCAGACGATAGAAATGCCACTTGCACGCTTAGAGTAGCAGATGTACAGGGACCAACTTTAAACAGAACTTGATCAATTTTCACACACATTTATTTAAAAAATAACGAGCATAAAAATTACTTAACTTGGTTCTGGATGCTATTTACAATTGACAATCTGAAGTTCCTTTGGTATTGTTACGTTAATCTTATTCTCACATATCTCTGATACCTGACAAAAGTGTCTACACATTTATCTTCATTGCTATGTACAGGAATATGGTAATCTTATTAGGCGCAGGCTGAAACTTGACTATAGACTGGTACAGACAAATGTAGAACTCATACAGACTGGTACTGTAAGTAGGCTGTTTAGGTTTTCTTATTGGTAGCGCCAGGTAGCTCTCTGTATGAAAATCACTGGCTTTGCTGTGTGCAATCTGTGGCTAGTTTGCATTGTTGTCTGCCATTGTAGTGTTGGGCAGCTAGATGTGAACAGCGCGTAGCGTTGCGCAGTTGGAGGTGAGCCGCCAGCAGTGGTGGATGTGGGTAAGTGAGATGGCGGATTTTTGAGAGCGGGTGATCTGGACGTGTGTCCATCAGAAACAGTACATTTGTAAGAAGGGATGTCATGAACTGCTATGTATATTATGACTTTTGAACACTATTAAGGTAAATACATTGTTTGTTCTCTATCAAAATCTTTCATTTGCTAACTATGCCTATCAGTAGTTAGCGCCTTCAGTAGTTTGAATCTTTTGTTTAGCTAGCAGTATTGGCGCTCGCTGTATTGCAGTAGTTTGAGTAACGAAGATTATGTGAGGTAAGTGATTTGTGAAACGTATAGGTTAATTTAGTCAGGGCCATTCTCTTGTAGGGATTATTGAAAGCCAGATTGCGTTGCGTTAAAAAATATTGTGTGTCAGTTTAAGCACAGTCATGTATAATTTTTCTAAGGGGGCGTTTCATAGTACAGACTAATGCAAACTGGTACAAACTGGTGCAGACAAATGCAGACTGACTAATCGTAGGTCTGTACACTCGTTATAATACCTCGCGCGTTCATGTTTCACGGCGCGAGTGTGATCCGCGAGGAGAAAAGGTTCTACGTTAGCAGCAATCTCATTGGCTGCCTTACATATTAATACGTGGATCGGCGGAAGCAGAATTTGGTTCGTCTCTATGGCAGCTCCATCTCGTAGTACGGAAACGGACGAGCGCTACGCCTGCGCTGTTGTGCTTAGCGGGGCACGCTCTAGTGGGAAAGTTGTGTACGCGCTGACTACGCGGAACTATGTACACTACAGGAGCTCTGCCACCAGCATATATAAAGAAAATAGAAATTTGGTACATAACAAACAACTTAGAAATATTACGCCCTTCTTACTGGACTACTGTACGGGAGTTTACATAATGTATGAAGGGTATCAGACGGATGCCATATTCCTTGACTTCCGGAAAGCGTTTGACTCTGTGCCCCACTGCAGACTCCTAACTAAGATACGAGCATATGGGATTGGTTCCCAAGTATGTGAGTGGCTCGAAGAACCAGTACGTTGTCCTCGATGGTGAGTGTTCATCGGAGGTGAGGGTATCATCTGGAGTGCCCCAGGGAAGTGTGGTAGGTCCGCTGTTGTTTTCTATCTACATAAATGATCTTTTGGATAGGATGGATAGCAATATGCGGCTGTTTGCTGATGATGTGTATGGGAAGGTGACGTCGTTGAGTGACTGTAGGAGGGTACAAGATGAGTTGGACAGGATTTGTGGTTGGTGTAAAGAATGGCAGCTAACTCTAAATATAGATAAATGTAAATTAATGCAGACGTATCAGAAAAAGAATCATGTAATGTTTGAATACTCCATTAGTAGTGTAGCGCTTGACACAGTCACGTCGATTAAATATTCGGGTGTAACATTGCAGAGCGATATGAAGTGGGACAAGAATGTAATGGTTCATTGGTAGAATTTTGGGAAGATGTGGTTCATCTGTAAAGGAGACCGCTTATAAAACACGAATACGACCTATTCTTGAGTACTTCTCGAGCGTTTGGGATCCCTATCAGGTCGGATTAAGGGAGGACATAGACGCAATTCAGAGGCGGGCTGCTAGATTTGTTACTGGGAGGTTTGATCATCACGCGAGTGTTACGGAAATGCTTCAGGAACTCAGATGGGTGTCTCTAGAGGAAAGGAGGCGTTCTTTTCGTGAATCGTTACTGAGGAAATTTAGAGAACCAGCATTTGAGGCTGACTGCAGTACAATTTTACTGCCGCCAACTTACATTTCGCCGAAAGACCACAAAGATAAGATAAGAGAGATTAGGGCTCGTACAGAGGCACGTAGGCAGTCATTTTTCCCTCGTTCTGTTTGGGAGTGGAACAGGGAGAGAAGATGCTAGTTATGGTATGAGGTACCCTCCGCCACGCACCGATGGTGTATTGCGGAGTATGTATGTAGATGTAGATACAGATGTAGAATGTGTCCGATAAACGAGATCCTAAATGAAACGGTTTTCTGCGCCACTGGTAATTTTTTTTTCGCATCGTCTAGGCGTGTCAGCCATCATACCATTTTCATCAGTTGGTCATTTGCGTTCGTGATATTTTTATTTTCCTTATCGCCGATCGCGTTCGATTTCTGGATTTAGCTGCCTGGCCACAGCAGGTGCTTGTGTTGACTTTCTCTAAGTTGTTGTTATTTTCAGTTTAAAGTATGCCGCAACCGTTTGTGTAAGTTTAATATAAAAATCTTGACCAGGTTTCGATGCCACTGAGGGAATCTGCATCAGAAGGATGTCGCATAAATTACATGACGTTAAAATTGTAAACATAGGTGATGAGCTACAGAGCTCAATTCAAGCAGTAGACAGTACGGGATAAAGTCCTCCACGGAAATAGTTCAAATGTTCAAATGTGTGTGAAATCTTATGGGACTTAACTGCTAAGGTCATCAGTCCCTAAGCTTACACACTACTTAACTTAAATTATCCTAAGGACAAACATACACAACCACGCCCGAGGGAGGACTACAACCTCCGCCGGGACCAGCCGCACAGTCCATCACTGCAGTGCCCAACACCGCTCGGCTAATCCCGCGCGGCCATGGAAATGGTAAAAGCTGTTACAAGATATGGCTTGTTAAAATAGCAGACATAGTTCATCTACATCTACATCTACATGGATACTCTGCAAATCACATGTAATTGCCTTCACAATTCTCCATTATTCCAATCCCGTAAAGCGCACGGAAAGAACGAACATCTATATCTTTACGTACGAGCTCTGATTTCCCTCATTTTATCGTGGTGATCGTTTCTCCCTTTGTAATTCGTTGTCAACAAAATTTTTTCGCATTCGGAGGAGAAAGTTGGGGATTGGAATTTCGTGAGAAGATTCCATCGCAGCGAAAAACGCCTTTCTTTTAATGATGTCCAGCTCAAATCCTGTATCATTTCAGTGACACTGTCTCCCATATTTCGCGATAATACAAAACGTGCTGCCCTTCTTGAACTTTTTCGATGTACTCCGTCAGTCCTATCTGGTAAGGATCCCACACCGCGCAGTAGTATTCTAAAAGAGGACGGACAAGCCTAGTGTAAGCAGCTTCTTAGTAGATCTGTTACATTTTGTAAGTGTCCTTCCAATAAAACGCAGCCATTGGTTAGCCTTTCCCACAACATTTTCTATGTGTTCCTTCCAATTGAAGGTGTCCGTAATTGTAATTCCTAGGTATTTAGTTGAATTTACGGCCTTTATATTTGACTGATTTATCGTGTAAACGAAGTTTAACGGATTCATTTTAGCACTCATGTGGATGACCTCACAATTTTCGTTATTTACGGTCAACTTCCAATTTTCACACCATTCAGATATATTTTCTAAACCATTTTGCGGTTTGTTTTGATCTTCTAATGACTTTATTAGTCGACAAACGACAGAATCATTTGCAAAAAAAAAAAAAAAAAAAAAAAAAAAAACCTATGGCGGCTGCTCAGATTGGCTCCCAAATCGTTTATAGAGATAAGGAACAGCAAAGGGCCTATAACACTACCTTGGGGAACTCCAGAAATCACTTCTGTTTTACTCGATGACTTTCTGTCAATTACTACGAACTGTGACCTCTCTGATAGGAAGTCACAAAATGGTTCAAATGGCTCTGAGCACTATGGGACTTAACATCTGAGGTCATCAGTCCCCTAGAAGTTAGAACTACTTAAACCTAACTAACATAAGGATTTCACATACATCCATGCTCGCGGCAGGATTAGAACCTGCGATCGTAGCAGTCACGCGGTTTCGGACTGAAGCGCCTAGAACCGCTCGGCCACCGCGGCCGGCAGGAAGTCACAAGCCCAGTTACATAACTGAGACGATATGCCATAAGCACGCAATTTCATTATAAGCCGCTTGTGTGGTACAGTGTCAAAAGCCTTCTGGAAATCCAGAAATACGGAACCGATCTAAAATCTCTTGTGAATAGCAGTCAACACTTCATGCGATTAAAGAGCTAGTTATGTTTCACAAGAACGATGATTTCTGAACTCTTGTTGACTGTCATCAATAGACCGTTTTCTTCGAGGTAATTCATTAAAGGTATAACTTGTTAAAATACCAGACTTTCTTTGCTCTTTTAACCAGCTATACCTTGTAACAACTCTATTCTCTATTTTCTACTATTTCACTTAAGCTCATCACGAACGTTTACAATCTTATACGTTGATAACTTATTTGCGGTTGCTGCTCTCGCCAATGTTTAAAATTGTGGGACGTGTTATTTTATTTATTTATTCGGTTATTAAACAAGGACAGCTTTCCATCTTCGGGTCCTCTGTTACACTGGAATACATTGTCATATTTTGCAACATACGTGTGTGAACTAACAGCTAACGTTTGCTATTGGTTTATATTGCAACGTATTATCGTAACGTAAAAATAGAAATTATCGCAAGAACCACGAAGAAAAGACAAAGAGATGAGTTTGAAGTGCAAATGATTAGAATTCTAGTTTGTGTGAACGTGAAGAGTGAAAACTGAGGCACAGACATTTCAAAAGATTACCTGTTTAGTTTATAAAATGGGGAAATAAGTAACTTCTCTGACGTTAGGAGAAAGATTATTCCACAGCACGATGCTTCCAGCACAAAACGGTACATAAGAACATTTGTATTTTCTATGCCGTCGATGAAAAATTCTTCAGGGAAAAAATACAGAAGCAGAGTAAAAGAAATTTGCGTACAAAGCAGTGGTACGACAGGGGACTGATTGTAATTTCGAAAGTAATAATCGAGTGACACGTCAGTAATGTTCATATGCGAGAGCTATTTTTCAAAATAATGTATTTTGGATCCTTATTTAGAGGAAGTGCCGGGGCGAATCCCACTTTCGCAATAATCGAGATATTCCTCTTTTGGATAGTCTTATAGCAAGCTATATGTCAACGTGGTAATAGTGTAAAACTGGTCATAGCAAATATTTTACGCTGGCTCTGCAGAGACAGTGTGCCCGATTCCATATAATGCTTTACCTCACATTCTTCCAGAGACCACTTCCTCAAATCCGTCAGTATTTGGGAGGACTAGAATTCTTTGGCTGATGGAAGGTTTCTTCGGTTGTACTAATTTATATCCGATATCATCCCTACGTCGGCCATCATGCACAGTTTTGCTCTATCTTTGCCAGTTCTAGTGTTAAGCGTGTTATTTTCGTTTGTATCATTCTTCATATTACTCGTCTGAGTTATATTTATTCTTAATCCAAATCAAGCCGCCCGGCAAACTTAACATTCGTATAGGTCGCTCATATTATTTTATTTGAATTCTGACATGAATCTACTGCTTTTATATTGTTTCTGAGACGTAAATGTTGATCAGTATTGGCTATTGTCTTATACTCTTCTCAAAATCAACTTGTCTTAGTTCATTTCTCATTTTGTTTGAATATGCTGCTGATTATTCTACTTTCTCGAGTCTTTATTACCATCCGGCCCTGGAGTTCCAACAGCTATTCCACCTCATCATTTCAAAGGGTTTTTCTAAGTCCACAAATACTATGAAGGTACCCTTACTTCTCATTGTTGTTCCTTCCATCACTGACCGCTATGAAAGAATTCCATCTCAGTTACCTTTTCTGAAAGGAGACTGATACTCTGCAGTACCTCTTAAATATTTTTTCTAGTATTCTGCAAACTGCTCAAGTCGGTAGTGAATTTTTTTTTTTTTTTTTATTTTAAGACCCACCTTACGGATCCGATGTAGTGGTTTTTAAGTTAATCCTTATATTTATAGAGAACAAATCTGAAGAATAACTAAGTGCGGTGATAAATCGACTGTCATGCTAATAGTCTCATAGTCTGACATGTATCCAGATGTCTTCTTTGGTAGTATGATGATAATGCTTAGAGTATGAAAATTTTTATATTGTATCGAATAACATTCCATTGTTTTTAGTAAACCCGAAGGCATCTCCTCAACTCCTGTTTATTTCTTCTAGATCACACGATTGAGTGTTTTGTCGAACTCTGATCACATTACTATATTAACTATTTTTTCATCTTGCTCTTCTTATTCTGTGGCGGCACCTGATAGCTTTCCAGTATACAGACATTTAATTTTCTCATATGGTTCTCTACTTTCTTTATCAGTTTGAATGCATCTCTACAACTCTCTCTCTCTCTCTCTCTCTCTCTCTCTCTCTCTCTCTCTCTCTCTCTCGTTATAATCTCCCTAGACACTGTGCTTTGCTTTGGATCTGTACATTCAAATTACTATATGTTACTTGTATGTTTCGTTAAGAGTGCAGTTTTCACAAACATGGGTTTATATGCTAATTTTTATTGGTTCGCCTCTTGTTTCAGATTTCAGTTTCGCCCATTGATTTTGAGTCTGTCTGGCGAACCACTAGTTTGAACCACGTCCATTGCTGTCACGAATAGCCAGAAAGTCCTTTTTTCTTAGTTCCTTATACGTAGCCGTAGTATCGAATCAATTACCCTACTTTAAAGAAGTAAATTGTTGTGTGTCTGCGCCACATCACTCCTATGTGCTGCTAAATGCATTTGTATGACTACGTCTTTGTAGAGCATACGTGCGTGTTTTTGCGAGAGGTTTATCTAGTGGAATCGTGATTTCAACACACACACACACACACACACACACACACACACACAAAAGACTGTCACCAGTACCACAGCGTGTTTTCTCAGCCTCCTCATCCTCCCTCCACCTGTACCTTTTGCGGATCCCAACTTGCCATAACACTTTGGTTAGCGTGATAGGAATTAAAAGCGTAGTATAGTGCAGCGCAGAATGGTGGAAACTTTCCCACAAGGGTGTTAAGTGATTTCTAGCCAGTGCAGGAAAACAGAAGCGCCAGGAGCATATTTAGGAGCTGGGACGGATAAAACTAGTAGTTCTAACTATAAAGTTTACTTATAATTAACGTAAATGACAAATTAATCGAAATTTTGTCACTTAAAGTTAATAATAATCATTTCCTTTGTAAGATACTAGAGAAGGGTGAACATTTAGTGAAAAATTTTTGATTAAGAAACAAAATCAAATTCAATTGAGTAATAGGCATTCAGACGAGTAATAGATATCCTTTACGCGATAAATAGCGACAGTCACCGGTTTCATGCGGGAAGCGTTAAGTGTCTATGGTCCACAACCTGTCTCGTATAACGCTAATGGATTATATACACAAACCTTCCTCGTGAATAAGTCTAGTAGTGAAAACCGCATCAAAATCCCTACAGTAGTTCCTGAGATTAGCTTTGACACAGAGGCAGAAAAGCGAGGCGGGAGACTTTAGTATATCTAGATCTGCGTAACTGCTCTGCAATTCATACTTAAGTGGCTGGCAGAGCGCCACATCTGTGACACTCTCTCCCCATTTTTTTGAAGTTTTTAGATGTTCTTCGTCTATCCTGCCCTGTAAGCATCCCATACTGTGCAGAAATACTGTTCTACCAATAAAACAGTCTTTGGTTAAACTTCCGCACAATACTATCTTTGCGCTCGTTCCAGTTTAAGTTGTTCGTAACTATAGTCCCTAGGTATTCAGCTGAACTGACAGTTATAGATTTCTCTTATTTATCGTGTAACCGAAATTTAACGGATCCATTTTAGTACTGGTGTAGATTACCTCACAATCTTTATTACCTAGAGTCACTTCTAACTTTTGGCACCATACTGCCTTGTCTAAATCATTTTGCAATAATTTTTCAGTAATTCCTATAGTAAAACAACTGATATGATTTGTATAACACAGCCAGTCGGTTCCAACAAGATTTAACTTGACCTGTTTTCGACATTGGCTTCATCAGGACATCCGAAAACAATTACCTATAAACGTTATAAAACCATCAAAATGGAGCAAAAGCATGGATGGTTATTACACATAACAAATTTATGAAGTGACTATACTCACATGCAGCAAGTGATGCAAACAGATTTATAAGCAAAATACTCCAATCGCATAAAGTAACTTCTTAAAATCACATGGAAAAAGAATATAAAAATTACAGATATTGGAAAGCGACATAAAATGGTACTTGTCAGTAAAAATTATAGCTATATGTAGCATACTGTACGCCGCTGAGGGCTGAAGGATAAAACAAATAGTGGAGGTGGTATCAGTCTAAGAGGTTCACAGGCCGAAGTTGGCACACCGTGGACACGAGACAAGTAGCGCTATCTGTTAACAATCGAAAAAATCAGCTGCTTACATTGACAAAAATATATTAAAAAGCATATAAGTGCAAGTCAACATCCAGTATTACGCAAAGTTAAAATTTATAGAGGACAATTCAATAGCAAATATTCTACACAGTTTGCGAGAACGACGTTTGAAAAAGTCGTTCATGATATCAGTATCCTGCACACAAAAAGGAAAGGCCTTAGACTCAATATCCTAGAAGAATTAAAAATTTTCAATCACCTTTCTCTTCATGACGGCTTCGTTCTCAATGAATAGTTGCAGTTAGTAATAAAACTTTTTTTTTAATGGTATAACGCCCATACTCAGAAACGCCTAAAACTGACTCCTCATTTTCGTCAGAGCAGACTCTAAAATATCGTCTTCCTCTATCCTTTTCAGTTACTTCATTGTAATTCTTTTTCACACAAGATGTATAGAATATTTGCTGTTGCAGTGTCCTGTATAAATTTTTATTTTCCACAATACTGGATGTTGACTTTCGAGATAAACACTATGCTGTTTAAGATATTTTTGTCGGTATAAACAGCTGATTTCTTCGACTGTTAATAGATGGCGCGACGTGTTTCGTGTCCACGTTGTGACAACTTCGGCCTGTGACCGTCCTCGTCTGATAACACCTCCAGTGCCTGTTTCCTCTCACAACCCTTAGAGGCGTACAGTGCGCTGCGTCATGGAGCTACAATTTTTACTGACAAGTACCATCATTATGTCGATTTCCAGTACCCGTAATTTTTGTATGGTTTGTGAGTATGATCTTAAGACGTTATTTTATACGTTGAGAGCATTTTACTCGTAAACCTCTTTTCATGTGTCACGTCATATATTTGTTCAGGATAATAGCAATCTATTCGCCGTTTTCCTCTACGCTAATGGCTTTGTACAGGTACCTGTTATAGGTTCTTTTGATTAAGACACCCACAGTCTGTGCTGAAAAAAGGTAACGCTACACTATGTGATCAAAAGTATCAGGAACCCGCCCCCCCCCCCCCCCCCCCAAAAAAAAACATACGTTTTTCATATTACGTGCATTGTGCTGCCACCTACTGCCAGGTCTCCATATCAGCGACCTCAGTAGTCATTAGACATCGTGAGAGAGCAGAATGGAGCGCACCGTGGAATTCACGGAATTCGAACGTGGTCAGGTGATTGGGCGTCACTTGTGTCATACGTCTGTACGCGAGATTTCCACACTCCTAAACATCCCCAGGTCCACTGTTTCCGATGTGATAGTGGAGTGGAAACGTGAAGGGACACAACAGCATAAAAGCTTAAAGGCCGACCTCGTCTGCTGACTGAGAGGAACCGCCGACAGTTTAAGAGGGTCGTAATGTGTAAAAGGGAAGACATCTATTCAGGTCATCACACAGGAATTCCAAACTGCATCAGGATCCACTACAAGTACTATGACAGGCGGGAGGGGAGAAGACTTGGATTTCATGGTCGAGCGGCTGCTCATAAGTCAGACATCACGCCGGTAAATGTCAAACGACGCCTCGCTTGGTGTAAGGAGAGTAAACATTGGACGATTGAGCAGTGGAAAAACGTTGTGTGGAGTGATGAATCACGGTACACGATGTAGCGATCCGATGACAGGATGTGGGAATGACGAATGCCCGGTGAACGTCATCTGCCAGCGTGTGAAGTGCCAACAGTAAAATTCGGAGGCAGCCGGCCGCTGTGGCCGAGTGGTTCTAGGCGCTTATGTCCGGAACCGCGCTGCTGCTACGGTCGCAGGTTTGAATGCTGCCTCAGGAATGGATGTGTGTGATGTCCTTAGGTTAGTTACGTTCAAGTAGTTCTAAGTCTAGGGGACTGATGACCTCAGATGTTAAATCCCAAAGTGCTTAGAGCCATTTCAACCATTTGAAAATTCGGAGGCGGTGGTGTTATGATGTGGTCGTGTTTTTCATGGAGGGGGTTGCACCTGTTGTTCTTCGTGCACTGTCACAGCACGGACTTACACTCATGTTTTAAGCACTTTCTTGCTTCCTACTGTTGAAGAGCAATTCGGGGATGGCGACTGCATCTTTTAACACGATCGAGCACGTGTTCATAATGCACGGTCTGAGGCGGAGTGGTTATACGACAGTAACAACCCTGTAATGGACTTGCCTGCACAGAGTCCTGACCTGAGTCCTATAGAACACCTTTGGAATGTTTCGGAACGCCGACTTCGTGCCAGACTTCACCGACCGACGTCGATACCTCTCTTCAGTGCAGCACTTCGTGAATAATAGGCTGCCACTCCCCAAGAAACCATCCAGCACTTGATTGTACGTATGCCTGCGAGAGTGGAAGCTATTATTAAGACTAAGGGTGGGCCAACAAAGTACTGAATTCCAGCATTACCGGTGGAGGGCGCCACGAACTTGTGATTCATTTTCAGCTAGGTGTCCGGATATTTTTGATCACATAGTGTAAACATTATTGCAACCGGTTGGCTGTATTATAGAAATCTTATTCTTGTACGATTACTTGTTCATAACCATGTTTCAGAACTAAAAGTAACTGATATTAATTTTGATCCGATGGACTGATGTTAACAATAATTCATCAGTTTTACGAAACATTGTAATGATTCGAGTAGTACACGTCTAACGGCTATCACTGACGTCTCAGTAAACGTTAGCTCACTGGTGTCTGACAACTTGATGAGCTTGCTGTCATATTCATGAACGTCAGATCGGCTTCTCCATCGACATTGTATAGTAGCGTCCGTGTTCTATTACTGAGAGATCCAAGGCACGGCACTCCTGCGGTCGCGGCTCATTAGGTGTGTAATTTCCGGTTCCCAAGACCCCCGGGAGAAATAATTTCCAACTTGCTCTGAACATTATCTAATTATACCCCTTCATGTATTGTAATACTGATTAGATGTGACTACGTAAGATAACTAATAGACAAGGAACATGCGTGCAGTGTATACGTACAGACTGGCAACAAACTATCTGATGAGTTCTCATTGCATAGACAGAAGAAAACTTCGGGAAATAATAGAGTTAAGTAATATCCCTCTGAATTTGATTGAAGTATGGTAGAACACTATGCGGATGTATAAATATTCACACAGAAAGAAGATAAAACTTTATTAACAGCAAAAGCTAGTATGTAGTTCAGAGGTGAAATTCTATATCCATATTTTAAAAATTTGTAAATAAACAGTTGTATTACAAAATGAAAGATGAAACTCTAAACTGTAATGAAGAAACTGTAGAAAATTTTGTTTTCAGTCTTGCGGCCAAGTTATAATATCACAGCAATAAATGATCTTACATCTATTTTACGTAAATTTTACAGTCACGAACTTAAAATCTCAGTGTTTAAAATCAAATTAGTGTCCCTTGTGCGATACTTTCTGGTGGGAATCAAGTTGATCATCGGCACCTTCAACGAGTGATCAGAGGCTGAATATCATACATACAAGTAGCAGATGTTGACTGCAAGTTGGAAAATATCCACTACACATGTGAAATCAATAGACTAACATAAAGAAAAAGAAACCAGTAAAGGTGAAATATTATGAAAGAACTTTTGCGTGCAGAGAAGTGAGCAGCGGATGGTGACGTCTAGGCTGCATATTGAGGCCAGCTTCAAGTGGCACAGGACGGTAGAGAAGGGCAAATGTGGATACAGCAGCCATTGGAACATCGTGCTCGGAAGGAAACACTGTGGTTTTCAGGAACAAGTGGCGTATCCACCTACAGAGGACGTACAATGGAAGAGTGCCTAAATTAGTACACGGGCAGCATGCTACACGGTTCTTAAGTTACAAGTATTCGTGCTTTGTTACATTACACTAAGCATTTTAGTCTCTTGCGATCCATCATCAAGTGTTGTCTATTTCATGCATTTTTCTATTGCTCTTGAGAGAGATGAGGTCGTAGAAAAGTGCGTCCCTGCTACAAGAAGTCTAATTACTAAAGTAAAGAAAAGGAAAGGTAAATGAGCCACAGCAAGAGAATCACCACAGAATCAGAGAGGGACATTTCTCGTTATTGTACTGATATTTACAGAACGCTGTTTTGTTTGTGTTGACAGTTTACTGTCAACCATGTGCTTTGCAACTATTTAAAAAAATCATCGTGGAACTTGTCGTAACAGGAAGGCACTTTTCTACGACTTCTTCTCAGTGAAGTGCAAGAGAAATAATGAGAGAGGCACATTAAACCTGGTTACAGACTCACAAGGACCGCAGCGTACTGAGTGCCGTTACATAATATAGCACCAACCTTTGTGGCTGAAGGCGTAGTGTATTACAATCCTCGTGTGCTCTTTAGCGTCAAAAAGTTTCATGCGACTTACCTACATGAATTAAGATAGAAACTTGTGGAGGATTTTATCTTAAGCGTCGAAACTAAGAGTTTATCTTGGCGCCAGTTGTAAGTTGCCAGTTCATGTGGTCTCTCCTTGGCGTAGCTGTTTCTCTGGCTCACTCGCTTCTTAATTACTCACGAGGGGACCAAAGGGCATCGGATTTTTATAATTTTTTTTATATTTACGGTACGACGGTTCAGTTATACAAGCCGACTTCACAAACTGAAGATGGACAGATGCAGAAAGTATATGATATTGAAAGGGTAGTGCAGTACGTAAAGGGAGATGAAAATCTAACTGTCGTGCGGGAATATAACGCGGTTGTAGGAGAAGAAGTAAAAGAAAGAGTTACGGGACAGTAAGGACTCGGTACTAGGAATGACAGTGGACGAGTTCTGCAATAAATTTCAGTTAATAGTAGTGAATACTCCGTTCAAGAATCACAGGGGGAGGAAGTATACTTGAAAAAGACAGGGGGATAGGGGAAGATTTCAGGTGATTACATCATGGTAAGGCAGAGATTCCGAAATCAGATACTAGATTATAAGGCGTGCCCAGGAGCAGATATAGACTCAGATCACAATTTAGTAGTGATGGAGAGTAAGTTGAAGACTAAGTGACCAGTCAGGAAGAATCAATGAACAAAGAAGGAGGATACAGAGATACTAAAGAATGAAGAGATACGCTTGATGTTCTCTGTGGCTATAGATATTGCGATAAGGAATAGCTCAGTAGGCAGTTCAGTTGAATGTACAGATCTGAAAAGGGACCCCACAGAATCTGGAAAGAAAGCCATGGATATACAGAAATGGGTAACAGAAGAAATACTTCCGTTGATCGATGGGAAATTCTGGAATACGGAAATACAAATCACTAGAAATGAAATAAATAGGAAGTTCAGGGAAGCTACGACAAAACGGTTGCATGAAAAATGTGAAGAAATGAAAATCGAAATGATGGTCGCGAGGACTGACTCAGCATATAGAAAAGTAAAAACAACTTTTGGTGAAATTAAAAGCAAGGGTGGTAACATTAAAAGCGCAACGGTAATTCCACTGTTAAATGCAGAAGAGTGAGCAGATAGTGGAAAAAGTACTTTGAAGGACTCTATGAGGAGAAAGACTTGTATGATGAGGTAATAGAATAAGAAACAGGAGCCGATATAGAAGAGATAGGAGGTCCAGTATTAGAATCAGAATTGGACTTCTTAAGATCGAATGAGGCAGAACGGATAGATAAAATTACGTCACAGTTTCTAAAATCATTGGGGGAAGTGGCAACGAAACAACTATTCACGTTGATGGGTAGAATGAATGAATCGGGCGACATAACATCTCACTTTCGGAAAAATACTGTAAGACTGTAAGATCCGAAAAGTGCGAGAATCATCGCAAAATCAACTTAACAGCTCATGCATCCAAGTTGCTGACAAGAATAATATATAGAAGAATGCAAAAGAAAATGCAGGATACGTCAGATGACGGTAAGTTCGGCTTTAGGAGAGGTAAAGGCACCACAGGGGCAGTCCTGACGTTGAGCTTGATAATGGAAGGAAGACTAAATAAAAATCAAGACTAGTTCATAGGATTTTGTTGGTATGGAGAAAGCCTTCGACGATGTCAAATGGTGCAAGATGTTGGAAATTCTGAGAAAAATAGGAGTAAGGTATAGATAAACACGGGTAATATACAATATGCACAAGAGCCAAGAGGGAATAATAAGAGTTGAAGGCCAAGGACGAAGTGCTAGGATTAAAAGGGCTGTAAAACGAGGATTTAGTCTTTCGTTCCTATTGTTAAGTTTATACTTCGAAGAATAAAGGCAATAAAAGAGAGGTTCAAGTGTGGAATTAAAGTTCAAGATGAAAAGAAACCAATTACTAGATTCGCTGATGGCTTTGCTATTTCCTGAATGAAAGTGAAGATGAATTACAGGATCTGCTGAATGGAATTAACAGTCTAAGGAGTTCAGAATATGGACTGCGAATAAATCAAAGAAAGATGAAAATAATCAGAAGCAGCGGAAATCAGACCAACGAGAAACTTAATATTAGTATGGGTGATCACGAAGAAGATGGAGTTAAGGAATTCAGCATCCGAGACGGCAAAATAACACATGACGGGCGGAGCAAGGATTACATCAAAAGCAGACTAAGACAGACAACAAGGGCATTCCTGGCCAATAGAAGTCTAATAGTATCAAACAGACAACTTAATTTGAGAAAGAAATTTCTGAGAATATACATTTGGGGCCAGCATTGTATTGTAGTGAATCATGGACTGTGGAAAAACCGAAAGAGAAGAGAATCGAAGCATTTGAGATGTTGTGTTATGAAAGAATGTTGAAAATTAGGTGGACTGGGAAGGTAAACAATGAGGAGGTTCTCCTAGGAATTGGTGAGGAACGAAATATGTGGAAACATTGTGAAGAAGAAGTGACAGACTGATAGGATATCTGTTAAGTCATCAGGGAGTGACTTCCTTGGTAACGGAGGGATTTGTAGAGTGAAAACTGTAGGAGAAGACAGAGATTGGAATACATCCAACAAATAATTGAAGAAGTAGATTCCAAGTGCTACTCAGAGATGAAGAGGTTGGCACAGCAGGTAAAATCGTGACTGGCCGCACCAAACCAGTCAGAAGACTGATAACTCAAATTAAATAAATAAAATGAATGTCAGGTTCAGAACTCAAATATCAATCTGCTGAAGTTATTGAATTCATCTCCCAAAAATTCTCGAG
This sequence comes from Schistocerca piceifrons, assembly GCF_021461385.2. NCBI lineage: Eukaryota > Metazoa > Arthropoda > Insecta > Orthoptera > Acrididae > Schistocerca > Schistocerca piceifrons. The sequence goes on along the minus strand of NC_060138.1, from coordinate 289,433,882 downwards.
AAAATCGACTTTGAAGTTTTGCGGGCGTCTTTAATACCCTAACGCATTTGACTGCCCCTTACAGTTCGAAACTTAGCACTAATTTCTAAGTGTCCCATGTTAATGAATACCAGCAAGAATCGGTTTTTCTGGTATCCACTTTTGGGATGATTCTGTGCCACCTCCATGCGTCGCTGTTAAATTCGTAAAGGAACTGCTGCTCACCGGCGACGCACGTCGAACTCTCACGATGCATTCTTTCGCGCCTGTCAGTCGCATAAACACTGGGCTGACGCCAGCCAGCACAAAAATAACGACAATAAAAGCTATTTTTAGCTCCATTTCTGAGACTGATTTAGACGGAAGTTCCGCGCTCTGCGTTGCATCGACGGGAAACCCACCTGCCGTGTTGCATTTTCCCTGCTTTCTGTGTCACGACCTACGGACAGGATGCGCTGAGGTACGCGTCTGTGTCAGACATGCATCGTATAAGGGATGACAGAGGATGGTTCTAGAACAACCAGCAATCAAACGCTCTTTATTTCTTCGAAGTATTTATTTTTCTATGAACAGAAAGGATGCAAAAACTTCGCACATTCTTTTCACTTCAACAACACTGCTGTAACTTTGTCGATCTTTTGAACATTGTTTACGAGGCAGCGGACTGAAAAAGCCAAGATATGATTGATCTGTCCAACCTTCAAAACTAGCTTGTCGGAAAACAAACATACCGAGAGAAAAAAATCTTCTAGGATTTTCCATTACTTATATTACATTCACAAAGACACCAAGAATGGACAAAATAAACACTGAAGGTTATTTCATTTCTGCTTCCTTCTACGATTTACAAAAGTGAAGCTGCGAATCACATAAGGTTGTTCTGTTGCGGAGGGGTATTGGCATTCTTCAGATGGCTGAAGAAAATTACATCACTCCGGGATTAGTTACGAACATGTAAACGCCAGCCGGTGTGGCCCTGCGGTTAAAGGCGCTTCAGTCTGGAACCGCGTGACCGCTGCGGTCGCAGGTTCGAATCCTGCCTCGGGCATGGATGTGTGTGATGTCCTTAGATTAGTTAGGTTTAATTAGTTCTAAGTTCTAGGCGACTGATGACCTCAGAAGTTAAGTCGCATAGTGCTCAGAGCCATTGAACATGTAAAAGTTTCGGGTTGCTTGGCGTTACTCCTGAAGCACTCCTCAACTTAATAGCCTCTTGGGATTGCGTGCCTAACTCAAGATTGTTTAGAATTTTCACGCAAGGGGAAAAAATTTTGTCGCTACTCTGGTAGACTATAGTGTGGCACGCAGTCTGCTATGTGTACATAGCGCCTCTTTGAAAGTTCGCGTGTCAATCAAGCTATCTATCATTTAGTTGTAGAAAGTCGAGTACGTCCACCCGTAACCTTTTCAATATAGAAAATTCTGAAATCCTGGACGTTTACCACTAGACAGAGAGAAGTTAAACTGAATATATATATATATGATTCGGACTGTGGTGTTCTGGAGGAGAGGACCTCTGTTTCCCGATTTAAGTTATCCGTTAATGTCTAAGAAATATCTAGAAAATTATGCACTGATTCGTTCAGAGAAGACACAGGCAGTCTGCATCTACATCTACATTTATACTCCGCAAGCTACCCAACGGTGTGTGGCGGAGGGCACTTTACGTGCCACTGCATTACCTCCCTTTCCTGTTACAGTCGCGTATGGTTCGCGGGAAGAACGACTGCCGGAAAGCCTCCGTGCGCGCTCGAATCTCTAATTTTACATTCGTGATCTCCTCTGGAGGTATAAGTAGGGGGAAGCAATATATTCGATACCTCATCCAGAAACGCACCCTCTCGAAACCTGGACAGCAAGCTACACCGCGATGCAGAGCACCTCTCTTGCAGAGTCTGCCACTTGAGTTTGCTAAACATCTCCGTAAGAAACGCGCCGCTCTTCTTTGGATCATCTCTATCTCCTCCGTCAACCCGACCTGGTACGGATCCCACACTGATGAGCAATACTCAAGTATAGGTCGAACGAGTGTTTTGTAAGGCACCTCCTTTGTTGATGGACTACATTCTCGAAGGACTCTCCCAATGAATCTCAACCTGGCACGCCCCTTACCAACAATTGATTTTATATGATAATTCCACTTCAAATCGTTCCGTACGCATACTCCCAGTTATTTTACAGAATTAACTGCTACCAGTATTTGTTCCGCTAAAGGATCCTTCTTTCTATGTATCCGCAATACATTACATTTGTCTACGTTAAAGGTGAGTTGCCACCCCCTGCACCAAGTGCCTATCCGCTGCAGATCTTCCTGCATTTCGCTGCAATTTTCTAATGCTGCAACTTCTCTGTATATTACAGCATCATCCGCGAAAAGGCGCATGGATCTTCTGACACTGTGTCCCATCCAAACTGGAGTTGCGTCGCTAATGACGTCAACCTCAAGTTAGATCCAGAATGTTCTCATTTAAGCACGTTCATGATAGCAAAACAGCTTTTGTGAAACGTTACAGTTTTAGTGACTTTTCACGCGGAATCGATTGCCAACTTCTAATGCGAATATCCTACTGGGAGATACTAATCCTGAGATGGTATCGTCGTAAAGTAACTAACGTAAACACCCACTCTATCCCACTTGGTGTAACATTCATTTCGGTGCGCATGGATATCATCTTCATCGCGCAGTTTTTGCTGTATGTTATTTCACATACTTCATTCGTGTTCTTTTCCCAGTGACGGCAGTCTAGCTACAGACCTTGGCTGTAAATATTTCGAGAAGTATGGTCGCTGAAGGACTGATGGCTTTCGGTTGGAATTTTTAAATATTTAGCGGAATTCGAATGGCCTGAGTCACTGCGCCACTGGGCAAGATCAGTTCTGAGTTCTTACCTTCGAAGCGGCTAGAACGGTATACATTCAACTTGGTAGGCTCTGCCGCAGACGCTTATTGACAGCTAAGCAGTCTGTAGAGAGAGGGACGTCAAACTTTATCTCACTATATCCATTTTTTTCAGTTTTTATGGTACAAGATTAGTATATAACACAAAAAGGGAGGATTACGCAGTATTATTGAACTAAAGAGAGTTCATACGCCACATTGTCTTATCTACATGTTATTACATTGCTCGCACGCCAGGCATTACCGATCACCAATGTTCTTTACGTGCGCAGGTAAGTAGCATATGCATTGTACAGAGCAAGAAAATGGGTAATCTATCGTTGACACGTTAGCACAGCATTTGCCGGAGATGGTCCCGTTGATACGAACTGGAATGATTCTTTGCTGCATTTTGCTGTTACATTGCCATAATTACCATCTTCTAACTTCCAAGGTTCCCGAGTTCGAATCTCGGTCCAGCACACAGTTTTAAACTGCCAGGAACTTTCACATTAGCACACACTCCGCTGCAGGGTCAAAATTTCAATCTCGAAACATCTTCTACACTGTGACTATGGCTTATTTTCGCAGTATCTTTTCTTCCAGGAGTGCTAGTCGTGCAAGTTTCGCACGAGAGCTTCAGTGAAGTTTGGAAGGTAAGAGATGATGTACTGGCGGAAGTAGGCTGTGAGGACGAGTCGTGAGTCGTGCTTCGGTACCTCTGTCGGTAGATTGTTGGACCCTGAAAGGTAAAGGTCCAGAGTTCGAGTCTCGGACTGGCACACAGTTTTTATCTGCCAGGAAATTTCAACACTAATGCACTCTGGTGGCCGTTCTAACTGTCACAGAGAATTTCAACTCTAATGATTTACGTGCCCGCCTATGGTGTGTACACGTACAAAGTTGCACTGACATACCACCATGTCTACTCGGTGCTTCACTTTCTTTCTCTGGCATTGTAATTTGTTTCTTCGTAGCTTTTTCTGTAGCACTATAAGTTTTCGATTTCGTTACGTTTGCGTCATCTTAGGCACTTCAATATTTCCTGCCACAAGAAGGTCTGCGGGTAAAATTTTGTAATTTCGTAATCGATCGTGTGAATCAAATACCATCAAAAACAGCTGAATGGATTATCTACTAACAGCATTTTCCAGTATTTAACTTGCGCAATTCACTCGGAGGCAAGCAACCTACATTTCCTACTGTTCATGGACTCACTTTTTATTCTGTTTTTATTCATTCAAATATCTTTCTAGTTCCAATTGTGAAATTGACTCTGTCAACAGCTTCTTCCACACTATTTTTTTAGCGAGAAAATGAAAAATTCTGAAATCGAACCGACGACAGCAGCATTCAATTAGTGAAGACTATGACAGAATCCTGATGTTGGTGTTACATAATACTGCCACCAGGAAGCAGCTGAATCGCTCTGTTCAGTGGTGTGTGAAAGCTAGTGGCGTCATTAAGAAGAACAGAGTTTAGCTTCTACTGGTATGGCTCCACTGAAATAATGCCACAGAAACAAGGTGTTCACAACGGCAGCTGTGGTGCCACTGTAGTACAGCACAAACGCTGGTGTCACTTTAGTTGCGCGTGTGAAGCTTGCCACTTTTCAAAGTGTCGTTGCTGTCGCTCCACTATCGCCGACGGTGTCCCGTTGACCGGGAGGTCATCCACAGAGAGCAGCGCCTCCCACACGCCGCCCACGTACACCGGGCATGCCCTGGGCCGCCGCAGCGCCGCCACCTGCCCCTGGCACCGCCGTCACTCAGCCCTGGCGCCCTAATGAGACCCTACTCACTTTTCACTCCGGCCTTGCCCTTTTGAAACAGACACGCACGCTAAGGCCGACTGATTCTTCCATTCCCCACAACTTTATTGCTGTGTTTCCAGGGTAAATATTTACATCCCTCCCTTTTATAAGACAAAGTTTATTTCCTGGTTTCCGTGTGGGTAATCATCAGTATTTTCATTTCTTTCAAGCAGTCCTCAACGTGTACTCAGTCGCGTCCCAAACGCAACACATTCTTCTGTCTGATTCAGCGGGAACTGGCAAGAACTCCTCTATTGGCCAGCCTCTTCGTCTCAGAGTAGCACTTGCTCCATAAGTTATTTATTAAATGCATTCCAATCTCTGTCTTCCTCCACAGTTCTTCCCAACAACAGCTCCGTGTGCTATTATGGACGGTATTCCCTGATGTATTAACACTCATCCTATCATTCTTTGCCTCTTTCTTATCAGCGTTTTCCATATGTTCCTTTCCTCGTCGATTCTGCAGAGAACCTTCTCATTCAATATCTTATCAGTCCACCCAATTTTCAACATTCTCCTGCACCGCCATATCTCAAACGCTTCAATTCTCTTCTTTACCAGTCTTCTCATAGTCCATAGCTTATTACGATACAAGCTGTGCTTTAAAAGTACATTATTAACGATTTCTTCCTCAGATTAAGACCTACGTTTGATGCTAGAGGGCTTCTTTCAGCCAGGAATGCCCTCTTTGCCTGCGCTGTTCAGCTCCTTATGTCCTACTTGCTTCGTCTTTCATGTGTGTCTTGCTTTCAAGGTAACAGAATTCCTTCGTCTCGTTCGTGCTCAATAAATTTTCTCGGTTGTTCCTGCTACTACTCATTACTTTACTATTTCTTCGTTTGACTCTCAGACTCTGTTCGTCAGACTGTTCATTCCACTCAGCAGTTCCTGCAAGTCTTCTTCACTTTCAGTGAGGATAGCAACGTCATCAGCGTTTCAACCTTATTTTAAGCGCACTTTTCGACCTTTTTTTTAAATTTAAGTCATAGCTTCTCCGATGTATAGATTGAACAGTAGAGGAGACAGAGTGCAGCGCGGTCTTGTATCCTTTTTAGCCCGAGCACGCTGAATTTTTCACTTTGCAACGGAGTGTTGGCTTATATAAAACATCGTGGCAAATTAAAACTGAGTGGCGGACTGAGACTGGAACTCGGAAATTTTGCTTGCACAGGGGAACTTCTGAGAAATTTTGAAGGTAGGAGATATACTGGCGGAAGCAAAGCTGTGAGGACAGGTCATGAGTCGTACTTCGGTAGCTCAGTCGGAAGAGCACTAACCCGCGAAAAGCAAAGGTCTCTATTTCGAGTCTCGGCCCGGCACACAGGTTTAATCTGCCAGGATATTTCTTATAAAATTGACTGTGCGGTAGTTTTCACAGTTACCTGCCCTTGCTATTTTCGGATTGTGGATGATATTTTCCGAAAGTCTGTTGGTATATCTCTAGTTTAATAGATTCTGCATATCTACTTGAATAATCGTTTGGTTCCCATGTTCCCAACTGATTTTAAAAATTCTGGAGCTGTGTTAATTCTCCCTACTGCCTTATCTGATCGCAAGTCTTTCAAAGCTCTAATAAAGTCTGCTATAATACTAGATACCCTATGTCTTCCATATCGACTTACTTCTGGTTTCACCAAATATGGTTTTTGTGTCTTCTACGTTTTTAATTACTGTTTCGGAAGGCCGTTTCTATTTCGATTTCTTCGCATTTGTGCTGCTGCCATTTCACCTTGGGTTCTCTGCACTTCCTTTTTTTCCCATTCCTAAGCGACTTATATCACTGTATCCTATTTTTTCCAGAGCATTTTTGTACTTTCTTTCTGCGATCAATTTAAGTATTTCTTGTGTTATACAAGGTTTCTTCCCTGCATCTATATTTGTCCGACTTTTGTGAATATCGTTTTTAGAGATATTCCATTCCTCTTCTACTGTACTGACTTTTGTACTGTGCATTATCGCAGTATCCATAGCTTTAGAGAAATTCAAACGCATCTCACTCTTGCTCAGAACTTCAGTATACCACTTCTTCCACACTCAAGATTCCGAGGGATTCTCTTAAACTTCAGTGCGGTTCCGCATAATTATTAAAGTGTGATCTCAGTCTATATCTGCTCCTGGGTACCTCTTAGAATCCAATATCCGACTTCGGAATCTCTTTCTGACCATGATGAAATCTGTCTTGTATCTTCCCGTGTCTCACAGCCTTTTAAACTATGTCTCCTCCTCATTTTTGAACAGTGTATTCGCTGTTACTAGCTGAAACTTATTGCTGAACTGCTTTTCTCATCTCTCAGTCCTACAGAAAAGTCCATATTCTCCCGTAACATTGTCACCTATTCCTTTTCTACAAGCGCGTTCCAATCCCATATGATTATTACATTTTCATCTTTATACACTGAATTACAGCCGGCCGGTGTGGCCGTGCGGTTCTGGGCGCTTCAGTCTGGAGCCGCGTGACCGCTACGGTCGCAGGTTCGAATCTTGCCTCAGGCATGGATGTGTGTGATGTCCTTAGGTTAGTTAGGTTTAATTAGTTCTAAGTTCTAGGCGACTGATGACCTCAGAAGTTAAGTCGCATAGTGCTCAGAGCCATTTGAACACTGATTTACCCGTTCGATACCCGCATACACCTTCTCTGTCTTCATCTCTTACTTGTGACGTCGGCGCGTATACCCGAAATATTGTTGTTGGTCTTAGTCCGTTGTCGATTCTGATGAGATCAACACTGTTACTGAACTGTTCACAGTAACCTATTCTCCGCCCTACGATCCTATTCATAACGAATTCTACTCTCGTAGCACTATTTTCTGCTGCTGTTGATATTCACTGTATTCGTTGGACCAAACGTCCTTTTTTCCACTTCACTTCACTGAATACTATAACCAGATTGAGCCTTTTAATTTCCCTTTTCAGATTTTCTAGCTTCCCTTACACGTCCAAATTTCTTTCATTCCAGGCTCCGTTTCGTAGAGCGTTACCACATCGTATGTTATTCAGTCTGTCTCATTGTTACGTGCCCCGTAGGGCTACGACAAGCTGGATGTTCCTTCTGCGATATGGCAGAAAGTCGTGACAGGAATGCAGCCACTGTACACTACTGCTGGCAGCGATGGTCAAATACTGTACGGTCGCAAGAGGTCTGGGCTTCGAAGAGCCACATGACACTACCGCGAGGGAAGACCAGCGTGTCTGGTGTATGGCCCTGGTGCAGGGTAGCGCATCTCCAGCACCAATTTTAGCAGCAGATACCACCACAGTTAACACAGATCTCTTACAGATTGATTACTTCATGTCTGAGCCAGAAACCCAAACCACCGCCATTGGTGATTTCAGTGGCGTCTTAGGCGGGCAGGGTGGAGGTCTGTTGTGTTTTCTGATGAAAGCTGGTTCTGCTTCGGTGCCAGTCACGGCGGTGTGTTGGTGACGTTCAACCTGTCTGCGTGCTGGACACAACAGGACCTGCGCCTGGAATTGTGGTCTCCGGTGTGATTTCGTATGACAGTAGGAGCCTTCTCGTGGTTTTCGCAACCACCCTGACTGCAAATTTGTACGTCAGTCTTGTGATTCGACCTTTTCTGCTGCAATTCATGAACAGCATTCCCTGGGATATTTTCCAATAGAATAACGCTCTGCCACATACCTCTATTGTAACTCAACATGCTCTACACAGTGCCGAGATGTTTTGGCTTGCTCGGTGACCAGATCTGTCTCCAAACGAGAGCGGCAACTCCACCGTTATCCAATAACAGCATTAACTGTTCCTGTATTGACCGTCAAAGTGCAACAGGCATCGAACTCCATTCCACAAATTGACATCCGGCACCTGTACAACACAATGCATGCAAATTTACCTAGACAAATGCATTCCCGAGATTTCATTACTCTACATTAATTACTTTTTGGTGTTACGGTTTTATTCCCCATCGATGTAGGTCTCTGCCTCCGTGCCGAGGAAGGGAATTGCTGGACTAGAGCAGTGGGCAGAATTGGAACTGCCTGACATTCCACAAGTTGCCTGGTCTGAGTCTGTCAGACCGCGCGGTCCGCCAGCCGGCGAGTTCGCGCCATTACAATCAGCTAATAGCGGGCGTTGAGTTACGGGCCAATTAGGGGCGCAGGCTCCCACCGGGGAACTGGCGGCGTCGGCCGGCCATTGGAGAGCAGACTGCACTCTACAGGGGACCACAGCAAACACTGGCGTCCACTCGCAATCAAGAGCGGACCAGGCCTCTGTCTGATTACGCTGTGCCGGCACACAGAGCACCTACCGGCGAGACGTAATACGTCCTTCGTCGTGTACGATGTTTTAATCACCGAGAGAGGAGACGCAGAAGTCAGCACACTGGACTCGCATTCGGGAGGAAGAAGGGTCCAAATCCGCATCCGGCCATCAGATTTAGGCTTTCCGTGATTTATCTAAATTTCTCCAGGCGAATGCGGTAATGGTTACTCTGAAAGGGCACAGCCGATATCATTCCCCACACTTGAAACATTCTGTGTTCCTGAAACTTCCTGGCAGATTAAAACTGTGTGCCGGACCGAGACTCGAACTCGGGACCTTTGCCTTTCGCGGGCAAGTGCTCTACCAACTGAGCTACCCAAGCACGACTCACGCCCCGTCCTCACAGCTTTACCTCTGCCTTCTTGTAGAGCACTTGCCCGCGAAAGGCAAAGGTCCCGAGTTCGAGTCTCGGTCCGGCACACAGTTTTAATCTGCCAAGAAGTTTCATATCAGCGCACATTACGCTGCAGAGTGAAAATCTCATTCTGGATTATGTGTTCCTGCTCATCTCTAATGATCTGGACTTCGACAACACGTTTTTTTATGTACTTGTTTTGGGCCGTGGGCAGGAAATAGTATACAGCTACAGTAGTTACAGAACTGCCATATTAACATAATTGCAATTTCCAGAGTAGAACAATAAAGAAAGAGTCCGGCGTTAAACACAAGATCTTAGTGTAAAATATACGAGTACAACCAACAGTAGGTACAACAGTGCCAAGTTAGCATTGGAATAATTTTCACAACAGAAAAATACCAAGAGTTCGAAATACAAAGACAAGTTGATAACAAAATTAAAAGCACAAAATTGCGACCCAGGTTTCGAACAAGGTCGGTTCCATAGGAGAGTGACAACAATTGAAAGTTGGACAATCGCGTCGTGTACAAAGATGACTTCCTAATCAAAGCAAAAACAGAAACAGGCGTCAGTCCCCGAACCTGGCTGGTTTCATGGGAGAACAAGATCTAGACAAGTTGTAGGGCAAAGCTGGATACCGGCTTCTTCTGCAGGTCACGAGCAAATAATACTTACATATGTCAAAGCGGTGAAGTTAAGCAGTGTGGCCGAGTACATGGTAGTCTGCACGCCAATATGGCGTGGCTCAGATTCACCACAACTGTTGTGTTCTCATCACAGTGTCCAGAAGCGAATGATTCTCAGCCAGTACAGGAGGGCGGAGTAACATCCGTGTCCCAGCCTCATGCGGATGAGAGATGTCACATGACGTCTGCGTAGCTAGGCCGAGGTGAACCATGGCCGAGAAGAGACGTTTGGTTGCATGGCTTGGCTGCCAGGTGGCCGCCCTTATAGAGCTAGGATACGTGCATTCACATTCCCAGTAGTAATAAGCAGCTTTATTGGCCGTCGAGTTGAAATCCGTATCAGGGAGACAGGCCGTTAAACGCTATTCATGCTTCCTTACGTTTCAGTCAATCTCTCAGCAAGCAGTAAAGCAACCCAACGACACATTTGGAAAAGGAAGTGAATGTTAGGGATAAGATATAAAAAGTTGGTATGACGCTGATGCTGCAGTCTGTAAGATACCGTAAAGGACTAGTAATATCGACTGAACAAAATAGATGGTGTCTTGAAAAGACGTTATAAGATAAGCATCAACAAAACTAAAATAAAGATTATGTACTGTTCATTTGAATTAAATTAGGTGATACTGAGGGAACTAGCTTAGGAAATAAGACACTGAGAGTAGTAGCTGAGTTTCGTTAATTGGCTAGCAAAATAACTGACTATGGCCGAACCACAGTGGATATAAAAGTTAAAACCAATAAAAGCTTTTCTGAAAAAGAGAAATTTGCTAGCATGGAATTTAAGTTCTAAGACGCATTTTCTAAAAAGTATTTGTCTGGAGCGTCGCCTTGTGCGTAAATCAATAGTCGATGATGAACAACTCAAAAGGGAAGTCGGTGAAATGTGACACCACAGAACGCTGTTGATGATTATAAGGGGTATATCGGTTAATTAATGAATAGAAGAAAAGAAATTTATTGCTCAACTCGACCTAAACAAGAGATCTGTTGAATGCACATATTCGGAGGCGTCAAATTATCGCCAATTTGGTAACGAATGGAAATTAGTGAAATAGTAAAGGAAGATCAAGTAAGTAAGCAGTTTCAAATGGATGAACGGAGCAGTAGCTACGCTGAAATGAAGAGGCTTACACAGAATAGACTAGCGTGCAGAATTGCATCCAACCAGTCTTAGGACTGAAGTCCACAAACTACGTACGACAATCTAAAATTAGCCCAGAAACACACAAACCCTCCACAGAAACGATTTTCATTTTAGCTTGGAAAGGAGGGAATTAAAGATAGGTTTTCCTTCTCGGTGAGAGTAAGTGTGAGCCGTATCCACTTCAATATTTCTTCCAAACAAATACAAAGGAGGGCAACATGGGTGAAATTAGGCTTGTTTCACTCGCAGACCGTAGCGGAACCGCTGAAAATACGGATTGATTGACATTCGAATACGATCGCAAATCAACTTCTTTGTTCAGAAAAGCACAAGAATCGCTCTAGCAGATAACAGCCCCAAAACTGGTTTCCACCCACTCTGCCTTCCTACGATGTATGTATGAACATCGGCTAACACAAGGCAAAGCATCTCTAACACGTGCTTTATTTAGATGTACAAATCGAGACTGATTATTCAGCCAGTGGTGCCGTCATACTTTCCTATTGTGAGAATCTCGCCGTCTCGGCATGACGAAACTCCTGTAGAAGATGGGGAACTGTGTTAGTTTCTTATGTCGTGCATGAACTTTGAGTTACCATTCTTGTGGAAACGTACTGGCAATAAAGATTTAAATTACTTCTCAAGCTATTACATTTTATGTTTTTAACGCGGACACCCTGAACACTGCGCGAAAGTGCGAGGTCACGAAAGGCGTAATATTACTGTGCATTATTTATGCCCGAGACGCGTCAGTTAGAACTCTGCCTTCATAGCGAACATGTCGCCGCTTGGGGATGTGGAACTTTTATGTTTTGCGGCCGAGTTGTTTGCCTTGCATAACACTAGCAAAAATTATGCAGAAAGACCGAAATAAGTCTGCAAACCTTCAGTGAGCACTACTATGGACCAGGGGCTTAGTCTCTGCAATATAGGTTTGTAGACCACAACAACAATTACAAATTAAACAAGTTAACTATTTAAGTCGCCATGTATATTTGCTGTTTTGTATATATTCCTCCAATGTAACAACTGCTGCAAACGAAATAAAACAATTATTTACTGATTACTAACTGAAAATTTACACGATACTATGCCCATGGGTGACAACTGTTGCAAGGAAAAAAAGGGGTCACTGGACAGTTGACTTGGCCTTATTTGCCAGTTCTGAAAACTGGTAGAAGTAAAATAAATATTTCCACTTACATTCATGAACTTGAGATCCCTGTGCTATTGTGGACCACGAAGTAGCTTAGCGTTTCGTAAACAGTCAGTAATTTCATTTCTCACAGTACCTCATAGTGCTTCAGTATGCAACCTCCTGCACACTTCCTGATCTTTTGTCGTTTACTTTTTTCAGTTCTTTGTGGAAATTCGTTCAGAGCGAACCGAATTTCTTTCGGTCCCAGAAGCAGCTGCCGCATATCACGAAAAAGTGCCCCTTACGCCGCACAATAATAGCACAATATATTGAGCGACCGTCACTATTCTTAAAGCTTGCAATCTCCTTCAATTTATTGCAGAAACCGTCAAGATCGCTCTCGGATGGTCAATATTATTGCGCAGTACTCAGTATTGTGCGATAAATATTGCTCATGTCTGGGCATCTTTACTCTTGTTACTTACCGTCATATCAGAACTTTATTAAATATCGTAAAACTTGTAATTTTCGGTTTAGGAGGTATTTTGTGTTGGTCGTAATAAGGAAACTACGCTAATACCAGAGTTCGACGACACCGGCCTTTCAGTGTAAAATAGTGCGTGAAAAGAGCACTCGACTGCGGACGAGCGCGCCGCGTTCCGTGGTAACACGTGAAGCCGCGCCCACAGCCCGCTGCTGAATGCGTTCTGCGGTTTTCCGCCTATACCATAACACACGACACCACCACAGGTGACTGTCTGACCGCAGCCATGTGCATATAGCTCGTTCCGCATCAGTCGGTGCCATGCATAATTGACGAACGTTTTTCATATTTTACCCATGAATTACTAACGCTTGTGGAGAGCTATAAATAATGTTGATCTCCGTGCTATATTCGCCAGTGAAGAGGAGGTGTCAACCAAAGAGACAGTCCACAATAAATATCCTTTATACGTTGCACTTACGTGGACAGAAACATAGGAACTGCAATGAAAGACAGCAAGAGCTATTTTGTTGGGGCTATTTGTTACATCGAAATCCTGGCATGACTGAAAATTTAAATGTTTCCAAATTTTCGTTCATTCATTGCTAAGTATTTTTGGGCACTCACTGTTTACATAAAACTCGTGAACATGCATGTTGTAGAGACGGCCGCTTGACAAGCGGTGTTGGTTTACACTCATTTGCATATTGTCGGTATCAAATACAATCCAGTTTCTGTTGAGGAAAACATTCTGTGTTCTGAAACTTCCTGGCAGATTAAAACTGTATGCCCGACCGAGACTCGAACTCGGGATCTTTGCCAGTCAAAGTCAGGCAAAGATCCCGAGTTCGAGTCTCGGTCGGGCATACAGTTTTAATCTGCCAGGAAGTTTCATATCAGCGCACACTCCGCTGCAGAGTGAAAATCTCATTCTGGAAATTCTGTGTTCTATTCGCCCATATGATTTGCTGCAATGTTTTCACCCTGTAGTGGAAACTGTTCTACGATATCACTCGTTAGAAAGATGCGCCGTATAGTTTCGCAACGCCGTATTCTCCCTTTGCTCTCTCTCTCTTTCGTAAACAGTATTTCAGTGTTCGACTGAAAGGCAGAGCGAACGCCACTTCCAAAGTCAGGCAGTGTAATGCTACCATCTCTTTGTTCTGTCTCAATATTTTACTTTTTTCCATTCAAGTTAAAATGTGTATACAATTGATATTTTCTTATTTTAAGTGTTATTCTCTGATGTGTGATGTATACGGAAACATTTTGAGAAATATCGATCTGACCACAACATATGACAGAAAGTCCCAGAAAAAATACTTAACATATTTGTAAAGTCTGAAAATAATATCCACGTGAAAAGCTTAATTGTTAAGTTTGAAACTGCCCCGATTTTTAGTTTCGCTCGACTGAGAACTACAAATTCAATTATTGAAAATCTGTTTTAGAAATGTCTCCTGTTAGATTTATAAGGCTAATCAGCTCTTATTATGGCACCTATAGGGATAAGAAACACCCGTATTATTAACAATGTGATCTAATGCTGGGCCAAAAAATCGGATGCAAAAGGAAATATTGTACGCGGTGAGGATAGTCAAACGAACCGTTAGAATTTTTTTATAATGGGAAGAATAATATCGGACACAGATAAGAAAGCTTCCGTCAGAAAAGTGTGTGAAAAAAATCGCATTTATGACACTTAAAACTAGCTATCCTGTTTTGTTTTGTCGCTGATTCAATTAATGTTCCTATTTTTGCACACTTCTTCGCTAACATTGCAGATAGCAAATGCGAAAGAGTTACATTTTCTGCATCTCATTGGCAGTCCTGCGTTTGCCACCGCACTGATTTACAAACGGTAGCACCGCTCACGATTGTGAAAGTAAGAAGGGTTTTTGCAGTAAATGAATACGAATCAATTAGAAACAAGAAAGGCACGAGGATGGCAACAGAAAATTTCGTATGGCCACCTTCTCGATCAGACCGCCTATTTTAGGCAGTATTCATTACAATCGTAATAGGATTTCATCTTCATGTCATGTTACGAAACATTGTTTCTTCTGAAGTATTGTCGTCAATTCCCATGTAACCATAAGTAGCAGCACACATCAACAAAGAACTGCCAGTCGCAGTACTTTTTCAACATTACAGTAACAAAATATAGTTCTCCTCTTTTCATTTGCTCAGCTGTCAGCATTTCATACTGTTTGCTATAGGGCTTCTTCCACGCAATTATTTTATCACCTCCGCGCTGTATATCCTATGCGGATGAATAACATAGCAGTATTTCGCGTGAGGAAGGAATAAACTAAGTTCACAGAGTAAAAATTTACATTTCAAGAGGATATACACTTTGAGACGAAGTAATTTGTAGTGTTTCGCATTATTCTGAGTACCTTAGGAATTTATACACGACTCGCCCCGAATGGCAGCCCTATGTTTCACTAACTCACCAACTTTCCAAGCTGTTACGCAACATTCCAGAAAATTCCAAAATAGTCTCATGTTTTGTTCATTCTTGGGGAGCATAAAGTGACGCAACTTCCCACTCCTTACATTCTCACACATGATGTATGAGCTAGCGCGCCTCGCGGGTGCGGTAAGCTAATGTGCTAAATTCCTGAAACCTCACGTCACTCCACACCTGATTCACGCGACAGCAGCAGAAATTACGGTATGCAGTTTGCGTTGTGCACTGTGCCTCGCCTCACGACACGTTGCATGTTGCCGCAGGGAATCTGGGCGTGGCTTTGTGCCAGACACATGTACTTTGTTGGGAAACTGTTCTCACGGTCACTTTAACATATATACTGGATGGAAAGTAGTGCAAAATTATGAACGGTTGCTGCTTGTAATATTTATGGCATAACGTCATGTACAGCCGTCTTCCCTTAATTTTCGGAATCTACAAGTTTCGAATTTTGATTTATTGAAAAAGTTGCGCAAATATTCCATAAATGTGTCGGAATACTATGCCTAGACATGACGTCGAGGTACGATTTAACATAAGACAGATCTCTGACAGCTCCACAGTTTAGCCTGTGACTTGAACTGTTTCGTTTTTGTGGTACGTTTGGGATATGCTAGTCCAAACATGGACCCTAGCATAAGACCATTCCAACATTCTGCTACAGCGACTTTCAATGGCGATATCTCCTGCCTCGCTGATGAAACGTGAGTGCTGTCATTACAGAATTCTCTGAATATTCTTCACCTGTCTCATGGCATAAACCAACTCGTACCTCTCGGAGAGACTGCAAACGGTCGTTGCCTGTACTTGGGTTTCAGCAGAGAGAGCAATCTAGTTACAGTGCTAGGATCTACGAAACTGAATACCGAGAACTGAAGATTATAGATACTGTCAAACGACATATTGCGTGAATATTTATGACAGAGAAGTTGTAGTATCTATCTTTCAGGTGCAGCGTTACAACAAATTATCCGAACATTTTCCATCAGGTCGATGAAACAAACTTCATAAAAGTCTACAAAGAATTGCTCTACGACCACAACACACATCTTATCGCGCAGAATGCCAAGAAGTCAACAGTTCTCAAAGATCTCGTTACTTCTCCTAGAAAGAACAGTAAAACGTAGATTAGGAAGTCTCAGAGTTGCGTACTGCTTCACCACAGTACTGTCAGAAAAAAATCATGATAAGAAGTTGAGCTGTCTTGTGTCTGTACTGCTATGTGCCGCTTTAACCCTTTGACTACCAATTTTATTTGAAAACATTAAGGTTTGTTTATTTTAATTAGTGTATTAAAACAGAATATTTCCCGCCCTCCCGTTTTCCAAGTGTGTTGGGAGTGGTGGAAGGGCATACGCTGTTATTCATAGTTACCTGCAGGGCTTCAGAAGACGACTGCGCAAAAGGTGCGAGACATACGGCAAACGTTCAGCTGTCATTTATTTCGCACAATTCGCTACTGGTTTCGGTCAATCTATAAACGGTAGAAAATTTATACCATTATTTGAAGAAAAATGATTTGGTCTTTTAAACATTTCAAGTACGTAAAACATTTCTCACAATAATAATTCCACGCCCGGGTTCCCGGGTTCGATTCCCGGCGGGGTCGGGGATTTTCTCTGCCTCGTGATGACTGGGTGTTGTGTGATGTCCTTAGGTTAGTTAGGTTTAAGTAGTTCTAAGTTCTAGGGGACTGATGACCATCGATGTTAAGTTCCATAGCGCTCAGAGCCATTTGAACCATTTGAACAATAATAATTGCAACCATAATTATCTTCAAGAAGCAAGTCCACATCGACAGCTACCGACTGACTGAAACTAGTAGCGAATTGTGCAAAATAAATAGCAGCTGAATGTTTCACCATGAATTTTAACAATTATTTGGCGGCTGAATATCCCCACCTGTAAATATACGCCGGCCAGAGTGGTCGAGCGGTTCTAGGCGCTACAGTTTGGAGCCGCGCGACCGCTACGGTCGCAGGTTCGAATCCTGCCTCGGGCATGGATGTGTGTGATGTCCTTAGGTTAGATAGGTTTAAGTAGTTCTAAGTTGTATGGGACTGATGACCTCAGAAGTTAAGTCCCATAATGCTCAAAGCCATTTGAACCATTTTTTTGTAAATATACGTAAATATATTGAAAATACGCACACATCAGTGGACAGAGCGTACCTTCAAGTTTGTAACTCGCACTGCAGGTGTTCCATATGGGCTTCGTATGTGAAGTCACAAGTGTCAGTTCGTGGGTGCAAGTCGTAGACCCGATATGCCTGGGTAGGCGCGAAGGCAGCCCGCTTTTCGAAACAGGTTACTGCGTTGCCTGTCTGCAGGTGCGAAACTAATTGGACGTGACAATCCGGAGACGAGGGTCAACAATGAAACTTGAGGACAGTACAACCTACATGTGCAGTCTGCTATTATTAGAATTGTGCCAATGGGACACTGGCATGTAGCAGAAATATGTAACAAATTCCAACTGGTTCTCTGATAGCATGTCGTGAAACGCTTATGTCCTGTATGTAGTGAAAGGATTAAGGTCCAAGCCTCTTGGGGCAGCAAGCTGAAAGTGGAACCAGAGGCGCCCCAATTTTAAGATTTGCGTACAGGACAATAGTAATGGGCGCCTAGGGCGCCAAGATTAGAAGAGCGCTGTGGGCGTCCAGGTGCAAGATTCGTATTTAAGGCGTACCACGGTTAGTAGCGAAAACTTACATGAATGAAAGTGTACGAAGGAAAAGCGGGAGTGAAGGAGCGGTGGCCCCAAATGATGAGTCGTTTGTGTGGAAAAACGTTCTCGAGCCCACCCTGTCACTGTCATGTACTTTCAGGTTGACATCGCCTTCGGACATAAAACCGGAGTGGCTATTCTGGTATGCATTTACTGTGTTTTACGCAAATGGGCTTTAGGTCAATATGAGGATGATCTATTTAACACTATCGCCGGGTACTGTTTTTCCTGGGCTATTGCTAGCATTTCTACATCAAATGACTTAGTTACTGACGGGATGCAGAACAATTAAAAGGTAAAAAAATAGCTGTTTCTCATTTTTTGTCACAAGAAGTATACTATTACTTCTCAAATATTAAGACATTAGTCGGAGTATTTAAAAAGATAAAAAACTTTGTGAATGTTCCGACTTAAGGAGGAGAGCATTTCCATTTGGAAGCGCCGACTCGTAGTCTTTGGATTAAATAAATAAGTATTATTGTAACAGATTTTTAACGAAAGTGAAGCTTCTCACTCTAATGAAGGAAGTTGACGGTTTATCCCGCCTACGATTAATTTGCTACAGATAGAACACGAGGTGTGATTGGCAGAAGTCTCCCGCTTGCTTTCTGGAGGACACATCCCGACATTTGCTGTAAGCGATAATGATAAACCGCACAAAATCAAATTCCGGACGGCCGGACGGGAATTTGAGCCACTGTATTCCAGAGTGCGATTGCAACATCTTTAACCATTGCTCCATATCGCATGGTTTTCTTCTCGACTCAGAATTTTCGTATTAACATTAACTTGAAGTTGCCCGTATCTGCCATTCACCAAGCAAACTATTACATGCCTTGCATCGCTAATTATTTTGGCGACAGAATTATTGTACCCCAATGCATCATCTTAACGAAACTAATGATAGGCTGCTTCCCTAGTAGGTTGCAGCTACTAGCAAAAAACTGCCCAGGTGCGAGTAGAACTCACGCTCCCAGTATTCCGCATAAACTTAATAATGATTATGGACGGTTCTTCCTTCCGAGGGGATCTAGGATCTCGACGATTTTTGCGTGTTTCCGACATTGATACTGGCAAGATATCGTTCCTGGGAATTCCAAGTCTTTTGAGAATGTTTCAGCCTCAAGTTTGAAGTTGTGTAATAATTGAAAGAAGAAATATTTGTTGTGTGGTGTAGTTAGAAATGAACAGATCTCTGATTTTTTCCTGTACTTGAACTGTGACTCCTTGCTTCGCGCCAAATTTCATGATTCATGATATACAACAGACTCTAGATAATGGCTCCCAGGTTGATGCCATATTTCTCGACTTTCGAAAGGTGTTCGACTCAGTTCCGCACTGTCGCTTGCTACAAAAAGTGCCCGCTTACGGTCTATCCAGTGACATATGCGGTTGGATAGAAAGTTTTCTAACAGACAGGGAGCAGTATGTCGTCCTGAACGGGGTAACTTCAAGAGAAACAAGAGTAACTTCAGGTGTGCCCCAGGGCAGCGTAATAGATCCTCTGCTTTTTACGATTTACATAAACGATCTGGTTGATGGTATTGACAGCGGCCTTAGACTGTTTGCCGATGATGCTGTAGTCTACAAGAAAGTAGTATCACACAAAATTTGTTAACAAATCAATGAGGATTTGCAGAAAATAAATGCGTGTTGTAATGACTGGCAGTAATCTCTCAATATTAGTAAGTGTAACGTACTGCGTATAAGAAGGCGAAAATCCTCATTAATGTATGAGTACAAAATAAATGATCAGTCTTTGGAAGCGGTAACATCAGTCAAGTATCTGGGTGTGACTTTTCGAAATGATCTCAAATGGAATGATCAGATTACAAGTAACGGGTAAGGCGACCTCTAGATTGCGGTTTATTGGTAGAATCCTGAAGCGATGCAGTTCTTCAACAAAGTAAATAGCTTACAATACGTTAGTTCGTCCAGTCTTAGAGTATTGTTCGTCTGTATGGGACCCTTACCAGTTAGGTCTGATTCAAGAGATTGAGAAAGTCCAAAGAAGAGCGGCAAGATTCGTGACTGGTACATTTAGCCATCGCGAGAGCGTTACAAGTCTCATAGAAACTTTGAAGTGGGACACACTCGCAGATAGACGACGCGCTAAACAGAAGGGGCTGCTCACTAAATTCCGAAATCCAATCTTCACCGAGGACGTAGAGCATATATTATTACCACCAACTTTCAAATCGCGTAATGATCATCATTCAAAGATAAGGGAAGTAATTGCTCATGCTGAGGCGTTCAGACAGTCGTTTTTCTCTCGCGCGGACCACGAGTGGAAGAGAGTGGGGGGGGGGGGGGGGGGAGAATATGACTTTCGCGTGAATTGTGCCCTCCGCCACACGCCACTTGGTGGCTAGCGGAGTATATATGTAGATGTAGACGTACATGGAGGTACCCTATGGGGCCTGACGAGTTTTAGAATGTAAAAATGTGATATAATTGGCAGTATCTTCGGATTAAATAGAAGCATCAGTTGTTTACAGCGTCAAGGTACCATAGACCTTAGTACTTGACATAAATTTCAACTTGATAAGTCTACCCGTTCCTGAGAAATAGGATTTTTAACAGTCGGACAGACAAACAGACAGACAGACAGACAGACAGACTGACAACAAAGTGATTTTATAAAGGTTCCGTTTTTACCGACTGAGGTACGAAATCCTGAAAAGAATGTAAACGGGAATCGGACCCACTACTACATTGCCCGTGTCCAGCGACGACGGAAATGGCGTATGCGGCAGCTGGAGCAGATTTTCTGGATAGCTTTTGGCTCCCTCGGAACGGTGCAGTGACGACGCGACGCGCCTCGCCTCCTAGCCTGCGGGTTGTTGCCGGACGCGGCGCAGCCCCGCTGCGTTCCTGCGTTATCTGCGGCCGCAGCCGCGCCTCCTGCTTGCTTGCACAGGTTATCTGCCCCCGACGCACTCTGCCGGAGAGGCCGCTATCGCCGACTGATACGTCGCGGCAAGCAGAAACCTTGGGAAGGGTGCACCAGCGCCTCCAGACTCAGCATCGTCCTCTCTCCCGTCACCGCTGCCGTGCCTGCGGCATCCCTTTAGGCGCTGACCTGGCAACGGCACGTACAGTGCGTCTGTGGCAGCTCGTAGCGCAGATATCTGGTTACGGAGTCGAAACATGCACAGTTTCCTAAGTCGTCCTGATAAAGGGGACTGCTACGCAAACAATTGTTATGTGTGATATGATTTCATAGTCGACTATCGATTGTTAAGGCAAATTCGATCACAAGCACTGGTAACAGATTCTTTGACCCTATCCTAACTGATGTTACGTAATTTCTATTCTTTGTACGTTAGACGTGTTTATAACAGCAGCACTACTCTGCCGATTCTATAGATGACATACAATCCCTCTGATATCGCATCTCAGGACTCATGGAAGAAGCCCATATTTCGAGCCGGCCGCGGTGGTCTAGCGGTTCTAGGCGCGCAGTCCGGAACCGCGCGACTGCTACGGTCGCAGGTTCGAATCCTGCCTCGAGCCTGGATGTGTGTGATGTCCTTAGGTTAGTTAGGTTTAAGTAGTTCTAAGTTCTAGGGGACTGATGACCAAAGTAGGTAAGTCCCATAGTGCTCAGAGCCATTTGAACCATTTGCCATATTTGGAATACTGAAAGCATTTTAATTCAACGTCCCATCTTTTGCTACCGTGACCTCAGGATCTCGAACAACTAAAGATGATCGGTTTCATGGGGTATCTATTCATCTGTGTCACGGAGCTAGATGGCGTCGTGGTTAGCACAATGGACCTGCATTCGGGAGAACGGCGGTTCAAACCCGCGTCCGGCCATTTTGATTTAGGTTTTCCGTGATTTCCCTAAAGACGCTTCAGGCAAATGCCGGCTTGGTTCCTTTGAAAGGACACGGCCGACTCTGTTCCCCATCCTTCCATCATCCGATGGGATCGATGACTTCGTTGTTTGGTCCCATTCCTCTACACCAACCAACTAACCATTTGTGTCTCACATTAACGAAAACGTTATGATGCAATACTGATATTCAATTAAACGATTTTTTTTTTTTAAATTAAAGTTCAGCCAACCAGTCCTAGAGAATAAAAGAGCACGTTTTACACATACAGCTGTGACCTAAACGAATAAAATATTACCGATAATATTACATTTTCCGTAAATTCGGAAATATTAGACTCGCTAAGACTAGATTTGGAATCACCACAAAAATTCCTTGAAGATAAGATATTTTACACATAATTACCCTGTTCTTTTAAATTTCATTTTTGCGAAGATGGTTCAAATGGCTCTAAGCACTATCGGACCTAACATCTGAGGTTATCAATCCCCTAGACTAAGAACTACTTAAACCTAACTAACCTAAGGACATCACACACATCCATGCCCGAAGCAGGATTCGAACCTGCGACTGTAGCAGCAGCGCGGTTCCGGACTGAAGCGCCTATAACCGCTCGGCCAGCGCGGCCGGCTTGTGAAGATGGTGGAACGAATTGAGGAAGGAATAGTTGACTCAAATATTGTTGCTGCCACATTAATATAAATTAAATAAATTTAATATACGCAGGGAAACTAATATAAACTGAACTAGTGACAGCTTAATTCTCGTATGAAGTACCTATTTATACTTCGTTTTTGTGAACACACATCCATTAAACTGGTGGGGAGATGCACATGTATATATAAATTTTTAGGAGACGTCACAGGCAGTTCAGAGGTCGTTTTGAAGTGAAGTAGGTCGTTTTGATCGACAGTACCTGGATTTTTGTAACAGCGTTCCAAAAATATGTGAGCATTACTGGGAAAACATGCCCGATGCCTGGTGGTATTGTGACTGTGTCTGTGAACTGTGTAACTCCATGGAGACATATTTTCACTTATTACTTGGTTCATGAAACACAGTGCCAGCTCAAGAGAAACGTGAGACCAAACTCCTGAAATGGAATGCAATCGCTGTCATTCATCCCTGTTTGTAGATAAAAGCCGTAACAATTGATTTGTGGCGTAATAGTACAGGTTCTCAGAGTTTAATTGTTTATTGACCTTGAATTTAGAAAATGCCAGAAATGTGAGGTACGTGCCAGCGAATTTGATGCCACAGCTAGTATCTGCAGCACATGCAAAACGACGTGGTTGACAATAGGGACTGACACATTTTTATGTTTCGGCGATGAAGTTCGACATTGTCGAACTGGAGCACGCCATCTACTTTGGAAAGTGATTTTTTATTCACGATTTAGTTGATTACATTGCACGAACTTACGACTTACACCGTTTTCGACTCTAACGCGTCAGCCGGCCGGAGTGGCCGTGCGGTTCTAGGCACTACAGTCTGGAGCCGAGCGACCGCTACGGTCGCACGTTCGAGTCCTGCCTCGGGCATGGATGTGTGTGATGTCCTTAGGTTAGTTAGGTTTAATTAGTTCTAAGTTCTAGGGGACTGATTAATCAGAAGTTAAGTCGCATAGTGCTCAGAGCCATTTTCTAACGCGTTATCGTCACAAGCAGTATCTCATCACAAAAATAACACGCCGAACAATCACCTAACACTCATTTTGGGTACTTGACATTAGTTCTAAGTTCTAGGCGACTGATGACCTCAGAAGTTAAGTCGCATAGTGCTCAGAGCCATTTTCTAACGCGTCATCGTCACAAGCAGTATCTTATCACAAAAATAACACGCCGAACAATCACCTAACACTCATTTTGGGTACTTGACATCATCAGCTGATGGACAACAACTCTCTTGTAGCCTCTGCATGTAAAGTTATTGGTGTAACGAAGCGTCGAGCTTCCTCGATGTGCTGCTTGAAGTCATTTCCGGTTACACTGTAGGTGGTGTCCTTACAGTGCTACATACAAAGGCACATCGGAGTGCACAAAAAAGTGCGTTTCAGTCTGGTGCGGATATCAAATGGTTCAAATGACTATGAGCACTTTAGAACTATTTAAACCTAACTAACCTAAGGACATCACACACATCCATGCCCGAGGCAGAATTCGAACCTTCGACCGTAGCAGTCGTGCGGTTGGGGACTGAAGCGCCTAGAACCGCTCGGCCGGCGCGGATATCAGCGTGGTATAAACTTGTCATACCCATCTGACGAATACATTTCCATGTTGCTGATGCTCGGCAAATGCTCACACGATGCCAATGAAGCAGCCATGACTTACGCTGTAAGATAACCTGGTCCGCAGGACCACGGTTAAATGAAAATTCCCTCGCCAGAACATGTCTCATCACAGCCGATTTTGTACAGTTTGTTGCCTGCACCTCTAAAACGTTGAACATGTAATAATTTGAGTTAAACTGATTCATATACATTTGTTATAAATACATAAGCGACACGATGAAAAAAGTGGTTTGTTTTTAAGATATATTTGCTTGCTGTAGTATAATTACGTGTGCTTCAATAGTCTATTTCTAGTCTTTCAATGCGGCGCAGCTTCGACGACTTGCCTGTCTCTAACCTACCACAGTCTGCAACCACCGAAAGGGAGCCTACAATTTAACGTAAAATTCGAACCATGTGACGTTTCTGGCAAATCTACACATCATTGACGGTGAATGACAAATTTGGAAACAGACTGAAATATCCATGATCTGGCCGGAATTGCATCCCTCAATCTTTCAGTTTCAAGGCACCTCCTTTCCCTCTAAAGACCATACCGCTAAGACAACAGGATCCAACACTGGTTCCTGTAACTTTCTGGAAAACTAGCGAACGCGGTAATGCTTCGCAATTGCTGTGTGTATTGGAATTAGATATACATTCTAGTGTCTTCCTTCCCCCTTATTCTGTCCATCTCCTCCTGCCCCATTCTTTGTCCATCACCTCCTCCTCCCACCCCTCTCTCAGCCATCACCTATTCCCCCCTCCATCTTTGTCCATCACCTCCTCCTCTCACCCCTCTCTCAGCCATCACCTATTCCCCCCTCCATCTTTGTCCATCTCCTCCTCCACCTCATTTATCTCCCTCTCCCTCTCTCTCTCTCTCTCTCTCTCTCTCCCTCTCCCTCTCCCTCTCCCTCTCCATGTCTTCTGTTCTTCTGTCCATCTCCTTCACTCCCCCCCCCTCTCTCTCTGCCTATGTCCTCCTGCCCCCTCTCTATGTCCAGTTCCTGCCCCTCCCCCCCCCCCCACCCACTCCCTTCAACATTTCCTCTTTTTCGTTCCGTGACCTATTGCCTTGTTAATTGTTATTGAAAACAAAACTTTGACTGGGAACTGAAATCGCTTAAGATGTGAGCAAATAGGTTGAGATTATTGGCATATGGAGAATGAAGAGACTTCTGCACCTGCTGTATCTGTGAGTATAGTAGCTTTAGTGGCAGTAACTCGGAAAGTTTTACTCTGCGAGCAGGTGGGATTACGAAGTTTCGGGCGATTCAGATGCCGTTGTAGTATAGTAATCATAAAACAGTAAACTGTAAATACAAGTTTCGTGTTCTCTGTTTAGTGGCACAAATTTTAATTCAGCAGTTCAGCCTCTATCCTTATCGAATATGGTCCATTGGTTAAAATCCATGCTATCGCAGTTAAAACTGACTGCTGGAAAGAAAATTAAATGTCACGTTTTCACTGCAAGACACAGACCAGAATTTCGTTTCTCGCAATCAGTTTTAACAGAAAATCTATACATTCTTCTTAAAAAAATCATATATAGCCCACGTCAGTCTGAAAGTATATTACAAGTACTGTGTAAAAATTTCTAGTAAACCGGTCAAGAACTATCCAAAGTAGATCATTTAAAAATATAAAGTGAACGGTCAATAACTTTTCGAGGTTTTGGTAACAATGTTTCCCCTTACATATTATGTATATTACGGATTATGTATATTACGGATTTTAAGAAATACAGACTGTCACCAACTCAGGGTTTATTAAAGCATCGTGTACAAAACTGAAGCAAATCGGTCAATGACTTTTCGAGATTTTTGTTAACAACGTTAAACAACGTGGTCAGAAACAGTCTGAAAAGCTTGTAAGTATGTTGCAGTATAGGTTGTGCTGGGAGGTGATTGTTACGAAAAAAATCGTTATGTAGCGCCCTTGTAGTTAATTCGCACTGAAGTTGGCCAGTCAGGGAACTACCCACGCAAATTGTACTGGCGCTCCAGATCCAATTACGATGAGGTGTGAGAAGTCCTGGGATACCTCCTAATACCGTGTCGGACCTCCTTTTCCCAGGCAAGGTGCGAGACGTGGTATGGAATCAAATCGTTGCAAGTCTCCTGCACAAATTTTGAGCAATGCTGCCTTTATAGCCGTCCATAACTGCGAAAGTATTGTCGGTGCAGGATTTTGGGGATGAACTCACCTCTCGATTATGTGCCATAAATATTCGATGGAAGTCCATGCCGGGCTGTACAGATGAATCTGTTCAAATCGTCCAAACTATTCTTCGTCGATGTGTGGGAACATGAAGTCCACGAATGGTTGCAAATGGTCTCCATGTAGTCGAACATAACCATTTCCAGTCAATGGTCGGTTCAGTTGGGCCTGAGGACCCAGTCCATTCCATGTAAACACTGCTCACACCAATTCGGAGCCTCCACCACCTTGCACAGTTGAAAACCTGGGACCAAGGCTTCATGGGGTCTGCTCGAACCGTACTATCAGCTCTTACCAAGTGAAATCGGGACTCATCTGACCAGGCCACAGTTTTCCAGTGGCTATCATCCAACCGATACCGTGACGAACCCAGGAGTGGCTCCGCAGGCGATGACATGCTGTTAGTCAAGGCACTCTCGCTGGTCGCAGCCCATTGAATTGACATCGAATTCTGCCGCACTGTCCTCGCGGATACGTTCGCCGTATGTCTGACATTCATTCCCGCAGTTATTTCACGCAGTGTTGCTTGTCTGTTAGCACTGACCACACAAACGCCGCTGCTCTCGGTCGTTATGTGAAGACCGTCGGCTAGTGCGATGTCCATGGCGAGAGGTAATGCCTGAAATGTGATACTCGCAGCACATTCTAGGCACTGTAGTTCTCGAAATGTTGAATTCCCTAACGATTTCCGAAATGGAAAGTCCCATGCTTCTGACTCCAACTACCATTCTATCTTCATAGTCTGCCAATTCTCGTTGCGCAGCCATAATCACATCAGACACCTCTCCACATGAATCACCTCAGTACAAATGATGGCTCCGCCGATGCACACTGTCTTTTTATACCGCCGTCCGTGCATGTTTTAAACGTGGCTGCTTGATTCAGTGACCGTTTATAAATTAAAGTTGAATTATATAAGCCCTGGGTCAAAATTTTTAGTCTTTTTGAGCAGGTTTCAACACTTTTATGAGTGCCTTAATCAGAAATTAAATATTTAATGTAGCATGTCATGTATAAAATAAATATCAGGCCAGAAAGGCTTTAGTCACAAATTTTTTTAAAAAGAATATGTGAAAGGCGAGCGACTGTGGGCTGCTCATACGTATAAAGCCACAGGTAACAAAAGGTAGCAACAGCTCGCCTTTCATGCATTCTTTTCAAAATTTTTGTGACTAAAGCGTTTCTGGTTTGATATTTATTTTATACGTTACATGCCACTTTAAATATTTAATGTCTGATTAAGGCACTCATAGAAGTGTTGACACCTGGTCAAAAAGACTAAAAATTGTGTCAGTTTTCCTCACAGCACAGCTGATGGCGGATGAGAATGCTCAGACTTTGGCTCAGTGTCGATCCTTAGTAAGGTGCCATGTCCAATTTTTGCATAGCTCTCTTTTTCGGCTTTAGGAACCCACCAAAGGAACGCGTTTGGCTACACCAAATCGGGTCGGCCGCTTGAATTTGCACGGAAAACGACCTCATTGACTAAGTTTGATGCAAATTCAACCGAAAACGTCGCAATGTATCAATTTTTTCAACAATTATTTCACAGCAGAACCTACCATGCAACACCGTTGCAAGCTTTTCAGACTCTTTCTGATCACCCTGTGTAGTAATACGCAGTAGGTAACTAAAAAAGAATGTCCATATCTCGGCAGAAAGAGTTTCTACCTTTTAGCTACCGAAATAAATATTCGTTTCTCTTATTATTTTTGTAAGTTATAGAGAAAGAGACGTTATTTGAAACAGTGTGTGTATTGTGAACAGTAATCTCCATGTAACGCTCCTTAGTGGTACGCCCAACATTGCTTTTACATGTGAAGATATCTCTCCGTTAAAAATGACACTCAGTGTCCTAAATGAGATTTTCACTCTGCAGCGGAGTGTGCGCTGATGTGAAACTAGCTGGCAGATTAAAACTGTCTGCCGGATCGAGACTCGAACTAGGGACCTTTGCCTTTCGTAGGAGAACTTCTGTAAAGTTTGGAAAGTAGGAGATGAGGTACTGTCGGAAGTAAAGCTGTGATGACGGGGCGTGATCGTGCTTGTGTAGCTCAGATGGTGGAGCACTTGCCCACGAAAGGCAAGAGTCCCGAGCTGGAGTCTCGGTCCGGCACACAGTTTTAATTTGGCAGTAAGTTTCACCCTGTGCCCTGTTTGCTAAAAGTTCCGCAACCCAATGCACACCAGACGCAGCCGGTGGTGATGAGTAGTGTGCGTAGTGTGGGAGTCCGCGGCGTGACCCGCCTTGCTCGCTGTGTTTCAGTTCGTGTGCGGCTTCGTGCTGCTATGGACGCTGACGCTCATCTCGATGGACCGGCACCGCTGCATCGTGGTGCCGCCGTACCGGTCGCGCCTCACGCCGCGGCTCGCCTCGCTGCTCACGGCCGCCACCTGGCTGCTCGCCGCCGTGCTCTTCCTGCCCGTCGCCTTCTGGTGAGTGAGCGCGCGCGCCCGCCTGCCCAGCGTGGCTGACGTTTCGGCAGGCCGACTCGTAGCAGTACTGTTGCCAAATGCCTCGGCTTTAGTGGGGTGTTTGGACTTCCTGGGGCTACACTCATGCTCATATTGAGAATAATGCTGATACATGGTGAAACAGCGCTCTGGTGGGCGGGTTTAAATCACCTGGGGGTATGACAATGCGGTGCATTTGACCTCACGGTGGCGCTGCCAGCAGTCCGCATATGCAGAGGTGTGTTGGTGCTTGTCGGAGTATGGTGCAGTGAGTAAGTGTGCAGACGTTTTCAGACGTGCTAATGCTGACTGCGTGTTGAAAATAGCTCAAAGAACACATATTGATGACGTTATGAGGGGTAGAATACTAGGGCGACTGGAGGCAGGTCAAGCACAGCAACTTATAGCACGGGCCCTCCGTGTGCCACAAAGTGTGATCTGAAGATTATGGCAAAGACTCCAGCAGACGGGAAACGTGTCCAGGCGCTACAGTACGGGACGTCCACAGTGTACAACACTACAAGAAAACCGATATCTAACCATTAGTGCCCGCAACGGCCACGGAGGTAGCCTAGCTTGGGATCTTGCCGCAGCCACTTGAACAGTTGTCTCCAGACACACAGTCTACAGACGACTGAACAGACATGGTTCATTCGCCCAGAGACCTGCAAGGTGCATTCCACTGACCCCTGGTCACAGGAGAGCCCGTAAAGCCTGGTGTCAAGAACACAGTACACGGTCACTGGAACAGTGGTCAAAGGTTATGTTCATGGACGAGTCCAGGTATAGTACGAACAGTGATTCTCGCCGGGTTTTCATCTGGTGTGAACCAGGAACCAGTTACCAGCCCATTAATGTCCTTGAAAGGGATCTGTATAGAGGTCGTGGTTTGATGGTGTGGGGTGGGATTATGATTAGTGCACGTTCACCCCTGCATGTCTTTGACGGAGGAACTGTAACAGGTCAGGTGTATCGGGACGTCGTTTTGCACCAGTATGTCCGCCTTTTCAGGGGTGCAGTGGGTTCCACCTTCCTCCTGATGGATGATAACGCACGGCCCCACCGAGCTACCATCGCGGAGGTGTACCTTCAAACCTTGGAAAGCTAGACCTTTAAGATATCAGCCGAATGGTGTGGCCTGCCTGTTCTCCAGACCTAAACCCCGTCGAGCACGTCTGGGATGCTGTCGGTTGACGTATCGCTGCACGTCTTCAAATCCCTACGACACTTCAGGAGCTCCGAGAGGCACTGGTGCAAGAATGGGAGGTTATACCCCAGCAGCTGCTCGACCACCTGATCCAGAGTATGCCAACCCGTTGTGCGGCCTGTGTACGTGTGCATGGTAATCAAATCCCATAGTGATGTCGGGATACGCGCGCAGGAAACTGTAGCGTTTAGTAGCACATGTGTTTCGGGACGGTTTTCTCAACTTATCACCAATACCGTGGACTTACAGATCTGTGTCGTATGTGTTCCCTACGTGCCTATGCTATTGGCGCCAGTTTTGTGTAGTGCCACGTTGTGTGGTAACACATTCTGCAATTATCCTTAATTTATGAGCATGAGTGTTCGTGGGACGCCAAATGTTCCGACTAGGGTTCTAGGCTATCATAAGTAAAATACGGGCCTCGTAAAATACGGGCCTCGTAACGAACTTGTGACGTCATACTATTCAGCTTGTTCACCACACTTCTCGAACCGTTTGACCTGTGCAGGACGCACGAGGGTTGTCCAGAAAGTAATCCTCCGCATATTTTTCTTCAACAATTCTTTATTGATCATAACGAGAATCACACACACGGAAGAAAGGTGTTTTCTCTGCACACACTATTTTTACACGTAATCTCCATCCCGATCTATAGCCCTCCTCCAGCGCGAAACAAGGACGTGCATGCTCTGTCGTTACCCATCCTTGTGCTGTGTGAATCAGCTCATTTGACAGATACAGCACCCGCTGCCGAGTCGTAATGCCTCTGTCCCCGTGAATGACAAGATCAGCTCGCTGCAACATGTCAAGTGGATGGCTCCCCGACCGCTGCAAATCGTGGAGCTCCGCCGAACCGCCTTCTGATGACCTCACCCTCCGTGCCCAGCGACTAACTGTACTTCTGTCGGCAGCAGATGCTCCATAGACTTTGCACAAGCGTTTGTGAATATTCGCCATTGTTTCTTTCTCTGCAGTAAGAAATTAAATGAAGACACGTTGCTTGTAACATACATCACCTACAGACGCCATTTTGAAACTGACCTGCAGCTACGCTATCTGCCGTCAGTGACGGAAACTTGGCGCGCTCACTCAAGATACTCAAATAACACATACGTGACGTTTCCCATTCATAGCGTTGTTTCCGGCTGAGAAAAAAAAATGGTGCATTACTTTCTGGGCACCTACTAAAGATCTTAACTTTGTCGAGTGCCATCGACAGGTTGCATGCATTTAAACGCACAGTTAAGAATTATGAAACTCATCTGAAACAGTTACTCGCTCACCGCTGGAAACGGCTACTGGCACTCTTAAGAGGTGCAGTGTCACGTGCTGTGACGTTTGCGCCACAATCTATCATTACGGTAGTATTCCTAGTAGCTTTGGTCAGTTAAGGTCATACCCACGTAATCTTTACGTTAGCTGTCTTGCGTACCAATCGGGCGCTACCTCGCAACTATCGCTTTCTTTGCGAGTGCGACCAGCGTCTTATCAGATTCCCCTAAAAACCGGAAGCGATGAACCGTCTACAAACTGAGTGAAGATACATAAACAGCCGCGTAACCTACGGAACATTTTTGTTCCACATAGTTATCCTCCCGTCTGTTACTTAAAGGTAAATAGTAGTCGCAACAAAATTGAAATTTTCAGTGTTTAAATCAGATTTTATTCGAAGATGGTTGATTTGTAACGTGAAACAGAGAGATGTTGTAGTAAAAACAATACAGGTTTATTATACAGCGTTAAAAAGGCTATTTCTTCAACAAAGAGTGAAATAAAAAACCACAAAACCAAAATATTTCGTCGAAGTTACATAAAACGTGTTTCTGCTACAAAAAACTTTCGCGTTTATCAGTAATAAGAGGAAACACTTACCTTTTATCATAACAAAGAACGTTCTATTGAATGCCAAATAACAACAATAATTATATATTTTTTGTGTTTGTGCTTGTAAACTGCACTTGCATCAAAAATAATGGCTTTGTTTGCATAAAAGCGCAGAAGTTGCACGATCAACTAATTTTTATTACTTATAAAATGAAATTATGTTGTGTAAGCCTATAAAATATAGAACAGACTAACACTGAATGATATACGCTTGTAATTATGTGCAAAAGAAACAACCAAACAGTTAAAAAAAGCAAAGAAATCGTCGGGTCCCAGTTTGTCTTACAAATTCATTCACGTTTCATTCTCTAACAATGCTACCAATACTACCTCTAATCCTACCACTTACTGCGTCATTTAAGCAGTGTACCAAGATTAGCGAACCGTAGTTTTGGTGGAGCACAACTCTATTACCGACTTTTGGATAATGCTGTATCTCTGAACCACAACCAGAACTCTAGTGACAAACTTTCAGAGATTGTTTCAGGATATCTTCTGATTATTTTGGTATAAGGTACGCACGGTCTCCGGTTGTTCGTTACAGAGGTATTCGTTTGACTTGTTGCTCCAGTAACTGTACTGCGCTGAAAAAAGTGCACAACAGTGCAAATGTCGACGGTAAGCGCAGCGTGTCTTGTTTCCATTCGCTCACTGTCTGTAAGGCCCTTTTTTTATCTCGTTGGCCTCAAGTTTGCATTCAGTATCGCTCGGTTCTGTGTAGCACTTTGTTTTCCGTCAGTGTCAGTTGTGCTTTAATAGTGATACACAGCGATACTATGGATAGGCTTATGGATGAAGAGTTGGCCGATGTGCACCTCCTGTATGCGTTCACTGAATTCAATGGAAGAATGACATAACGCCATTGCGCTGAGTTGTTCCCAAGCTGACGGTAACCTCATCACAGTAGTTTCTCGGACAGGCGGTAACTATATAACTCTGTTTTGTTGCGAAGATATTTTCAGCAAAGTTTATTGCGGTAACGAACCGAATAAATCGTAACAACGTTACCTATTACTCTTTAGTGAGGCGTTGAAAACCATGAGTCTCTTATACAAACGTACTCAGAAGGTATCTCC
This sequence comes from Schistocerca piceifrons, assembly GCF_021461385.2. Taxonomy (NCBI): domain Eukaryota; kingdom Metazoa; phylum Arthropoda; class Insecta; order Orthoptera; family Acrididae; genus Schistocerca; species Schistocerca piceifrons. The sequence continues at coordinate 289,400,959 of NC_060138.1, read as the reverse complement.
GAACAACCTCTGAAAGTTTGTCGGCGGAGGTCTGGTTCACCCTGCATATGCACAGCTTTTTTACGACAGTCGTCTTCCTGTCCTCAACTTCCTGAAGGGCCCTTGGATTCATTGCTTCCTTAACACATTGATCCATCTTGTAGGTGGTCTGTTTATTTGGACACCACTCAAATGTATGTATGAAGTGTTTCACAATTCATGTTACGCTCTTCTAGAGGTTGTAGACGGTAGATCAAGTTTGACAATGGAACACATGTCCGGAAATGTCGTCCAACGACGCTACGGAGCGCCGGCTCTTGTAATGTAGGTATTATACGGTGATCCCGTCGTGATATCACAAACTATCAAGGGTGATGGATACATGTATCAGGCTGACGTATGGCTCCCTGGATCTGAAACGAACGAGTCGAAATTTATTAGCGAAAATCATTCTGATACTCCTGGAAGTGTAATACAAGTACAGGTACTGCAGTTGCTAAGAATGTAGCGTAGGCAACTTCCAGAGATGGTGTAGTATGGACCAAGACAAGAAAAAAATGTGCAGTAAACACGGGCATGCCGTAAGAACTAAGAGCACTTGTTCATCTTCCCTAGTGTGAAACACATCTGCTCTGTTGAATAAGTGCTTATAGCTCGAAAGTATGCATTTTGGACCCCGTGTTTACTAGACAGTTTTTCTTGTTTTGGTCCGCACTCCCTCTTCTGAAAGTCGCGTGCCATACAGTCTTAACAACAACAGTATCTGTACATGTATTCCACTGCCAGAAGTAACAAAACGGTTTTCACTTATCACTTTCGACTCGTTTGTTTCCGAAGCAGATACCGTATGCGCCGGCACCTATAAATTTGAAACTTTATAGCGTCATTGGATGGTGTTTCCAGATATGGGTTCCTGTGTAAAACTTGATCTACTAAGTCCCCTCTACAACCTCTAGAAGCATCTCTGTAACAGCGCTACGGCTCCTTAACGTTTGTTTCAGTGCAGATGCACTAATTTTGTCCGAACTCCTCCGGGAATCAATAACTTGCGACTGCGGGACTAATGGACGAGGGACGATGCACTGCAGTGCGCGATGAGTTGAGAATTTGAGTTGGACGAAAATCGTGACCGATAGCCGAGGCGGTTAAGGCAACTGCCTTGGAGAAATGGAGCATTCAGCTTCCAGTCCCGGTCTGGCACAAATTTTCAACTTTCGACATTGCGTTACCTCAGTGCCCTGTGCTGCTGGAGGCCACGGATTCACACCCTTCCGTTTCCTATCCTCAATTTCACACAAATGTATGCACCAGCCGCGTCATCACTAGTGATGTCTGTTCTGTCGGACGTGTCCGGCAGAGCAGGTACCAATCAAATACATAGATTTCATATAATGCTTGTTGTGCCTGCCATTAAACTGTTAAAGGCTCTTCGGGTTTAGTCTCGTTATGAAGAAAATCAAACTGCAAGAGTGTAAAAGTACCAAGACGTTATCGAAATGTATTGGTTGAACCGCTCGTAATATCGATTACTGTACTCAAACTGGTTCACTTTAGTAGAACTAGCTAACAGTACAGTAGAACAGAATCTAAAATACGTGTAAAGGCCGCTATGCGCACGTTATCTGTTTCAGATTCTTTGGAGAGCGGAAAAGTCGACTAATGCTATATTCGCGTGAGTCATTAGGCGGTTGATTTCAGGCGTTTGAGGGGACATGTGCAAAGTCGTTTCGAGTTGTAATGAAACATTCTATGGTTTCAAACATTCTATGGTTTCAAACGTTCTATGGTTTCACGTTACATACCTGTATACCCGTAAAAGATTGTATGTGTCAGTTAAAAGCAGTTTTCCTTGAGATTCATTGAGGAAGGTTTAACAGCGAGCGGTGCGGGCATGATTCACAAGTGAGATCACCTCGAACTCTGAACACACGGTGTGACTCATCGTTCTCTGTAGTCAGTGACACTAGGATGAAGAAGACATACCTTGAAAGGACGGTGTACAGCCACTTCCAGATCACGGTGCCTGCTCTTATAGCGTCTCCACCTCAATGTTTATTCTATTTCCTATTGGCTTTGTAATTTTGTTTACTTATTCTAAGAAATGGACTGATTTGGTTCTTCCAGTGGGTACATATAATTAGCTTACCGTAAGGAGCACACGAGTACACCGTGTCTGGCGTGCGATCAGACATGTGACAGAAAAAGGATAATTACTTCGTGTAGTTTACGACAATGCGCGATCTCTTCGACTTGTGCGTGAGTGTTGTTGCTTTTTTCTTCAAATAGGTTAGTAGTCACAGAAAGTTGAGTAGACCAGGTCCGCTTTACCAATAACAGCAGAAGGCTGACTGGATCAGAATCCAAGCCGAATCAGTAAAATTTAAAGGGTCGGGTGTCGAACCCAGAATATTCGATTCAGCATCTATCAATGATAACATCAAACTATGAACAGTCTGAATGAAGAGAGGTCAGATCATGTCTGCTCATCTATCCAATGTGGCATTATTGAAGCGATGAAGGAATTTAAGACATTTACTCCTACACCGAGACCTACACCTTGTGACTAGCAATAAAGTACGTGGCAGATGATGTTTTGGTACGGGATATTAGTTTCTTTCAGATAGTCCCATACGGAAAGTAGAAAGAATAATTTCTTTAATATCTCTGCACAAACAATTACTAAACTAATTTTCGCGTTTACTGCCTGTGACTATTGACGGTGCTGTTCTTTGCAGATCGTCAGTTTCCCCTGTTAGTACGATCTGAAATGAATACACTTGACACGTATTTCGGTAAAGATTGTACTAGAGCATTGTAAGTAATCTCGTTCTTGCATGTTTAAGTCCAATTTCACTACTAATAAATTGAAACGCAGTATTTGATTCCATCACGGATGAGCACAAATTATCGTTACACTTCATTTTGGACTGATGGCCTCAGATGTTAAGTCCCATAGTGCTCAGAGCCATTTGAACCATTTGAACACTTCATATTCCCATACATTGTTACTCCTAGATATTTTTATAGCGGGATTGATTCCAGCTGTTACTGATTAATCCTACAGTCGAAGGGTACTACAGTTAGAGTTCATACTACGAAAGGTGCAGTCAATTGAAGTTAAAATTCAGGCTTTCTTGAACTACTACCAGTGTCCTCAGCGCAAAAAAAAAAAAAAAAAAAAAAAAAAAAAAAAAAAAAAAAAAAAAAAAAAAAAAAAAAAAATCTCACGGTGGAAGTGGTAATGAACCTAGAAAGCTTAAGCTTAGTTTAACATAGCTCATGTGGCGAAAGCTTTATATCTGTGGTTGCCATAGCCCGTAAACATTAATCAGCTAGGGATCTGGTAGTGAAATTTTACTTTCCTCTACGCTAACAACAAATCGTTAGTTTTTGCATCGGGTCAATACGTCGGCCATATTTCACTAGATGTTACCACAATATTTTATAGAGTAGCACTCCTTTATAGATAAGCATACCAACCCCAGATGATATTTCCAATACCAATTAATCTGTGCATCTGGTTAATATGTCGGCCATGTCCCACTAGATGTTACGACAATATTTTATCGAGTAACACTTGCTTACAGATAAGCTTGTCGCCTCAGAAATATCTCCAGCAGCAGTTAAAGTACCGCCTAAGTCTTTAAATATTATGAAGAGGTACTTCATGATGGCAGCTATGGCCGATAGTGAGGACGGGGAGGAGATACTCTGCTTCTTCTCTTCGCCGAAAACACGGGAGAATTTGTTGCTGATGAAAACAGCTGTGGACTAGAAGACGAAACGCCGGGCTGCAGTCAGGACACGCCACAGGGTCATTCCGTCTATAAATGTAGCTCTTGGCAGTCATGGACTGTGCGGCTGGTCCCGGCGGAGGTTCGAGTCCTCCCTCGGGCCTGCGTGTGTGTGTGTTTGCCCTTCGGATACTTTAGGTAAAGTAGTGTGTATGCTTAGGGACTGATGACCTTAGCTGTTAAGTCCCATAAGATTTCACACACATTTGAACATTTTTTTGTAGCCCTTGTCAAATACCTACACGCTACCTACTTCGCTGCCATCCCTTGTGGCGCCTCGGTGAAACGACAGTGTCGCCTTGAAGTGTGTATCGCTATGATCTACACGATACGTAAACAAGGCGAATGTAACTATCATTATAAATACTTATCTCCGTCTTT